>NC_054740.1:76440414-77127914 GCF_018143015.1 Lytechinus variegatus | reverse complement strand
TTATGGTTTGTTTGTTTTTTAAGATACATTACCATAGGAATTACCATGGCTCAACTTGCCCCATGCTGTTTGGCTCAACTTACCCCAGTCCAAACTTAGTGCGATAATTTTGTATCCACACATTTATTATGCATCCATCATATAAAAGACTATGACAAGAATGAAGATCCATACCTGGACTAATAATGTTATTATCATGTCTTTATTATATTTAAAGACGTGTGTGTTTATAAAGCACTTATCTATTTCACACTCCTTTTCACTATTTTTGGCTGAAATTCATATTTTTCCCTCTAAAAAGCTACTTTTTGTTTCAAAGTTGGAAACAATGTGGTGGGGTTAGGGGTTATGCTATGGGTCATCAATACATGAAACCACCACAATGTCTGATTCATTCATTATTGGCCTGTGGCTGGTGGCTCAACTTGCCCCTATGCTCAACTTACCCCGCCTTCCCCTACTGATAATTGCGTTCTTCCATTAGAGGATGTATGGGCCGCATAAACGATTTTTGAGTGGGGTGGGAGAACGGGTGACAGCGACAGTACGCATAAGATTGTAATTTTTATGTTTTTGCACTGAAACAATAAGGGAGGAGGGTACATGGTCCCAGCACATTGGTCCCGCTGCCCCTGTAATAAAGTATTGCCTACATTATGGACACGGGATGCACAAAAGTTAGAATGAGCAAAAATAAATGGTTTTAGTGAATTTTTTCGAATCATTTATTTATTTATCAATCAATCAATCAATCAATCAATCTATCTATCTATCTATCTATCTATATTCATTCATTCATTCATTCATTTATTCATTTATTCATTTATTCATTTATTCATTTATTCATTTATTCATTCATTCATTCATCCATTCATCCATTCATCCATTCATTCATTCATTCAGTTATTCATTTATTTATTTATTTATGAGCAAAAATAAATGGTTTTAGTGATTTTTTTTCGAATTATTTATTTATTTATGAGCAAAAATAAATGGTTTTAGTGAATTTTTTCGAATCATTTATTTATTTATCTATTTATTTATTTATTCATTTATTTATTTATTTATTTATTTATTTATTTATTTATTTATTTATTTATTTATTCATTCATTCATTCATTCATTCATTCATTCATTCATTCATTCATTCATTCATTCATTCATTCATTCATTCATTCATTCATTCATTCATTCATTCATTCATTCATTCATTCATTCATTCATTCATTTATTTATTTATTTATTTATTTATTTATTTATTCTTTATTTATTCTTTATTTATTTATTTATTCAATAAATTTATTTATTTATTTATATATTCATCTATTTATTTATTTATTAAGTTATTTATTTATTTATTCATTTATTCATCTATTTATTTTTATTTCAGTATTATTATCATTTCTTTTTTTTTTGGGGGGGCACAGGGAAAAATGTTGATGTGTGATATTACATATCTTGGTCACATAGTCGAGTCGTCCTTGGTATGTACTTGTGTAGTATATACACTCAAAGATATTTTTAAAAAGGGAGAGAGAGAGTGTGTGTGTGAGAGAGGGGGAGAGAGGTGGGGGAGGGGCACTTATAGAAAAAATAGTTTAAGTGTTGTCATCTCTCATGGGGACCATTTTTCCTTATATTTGTTTTCGAAAAGCATAAATAGATAAATAAGTGAAAAATGAATAATCATATAAATGAATGAATGAATAATGAATAAATAAATGAATAAAAAGATAACTAAATAATCGGCCGGGGGGGGGGGGGTAGTTCGGGTCTTCGTAACACAGGTGTCCAGTTAGTTTTGAAGTAAAATATAAAATGTTAGATATAATTATGCATTGGTGCGTATTGAAAAAATAGAAAAATGAACAAATCGAACTTAATGAAAAACATTCCACGACACTTTTACTGAAAGCATCCGCCTTCTTGAGGGATCTGTTCGAACATAGACATAATGAATGATCATTTTACCAGAGTTTCAGTGGCGTAACTACGGGGGGGGGGGCATGGGGGATACGTGCCCCCCAATCGGCTGGCCAAAAAAAAGACGGGGGAAAAGAAAGAGAGGCCTAGTGGAGGAAGAAGAAACTAGCGTATATTCTATTATATTAAGTTATATATAATGTATTATTTTACATTATATATATCATATTACATTAATATTTTTTTTTATAACTTATGAAACATATTTTGCTGAAGGCCTAAGTATTGTGTTCATCATTCCTGGTGCTCGCAATTATTGTTTAATGAAATACATAACCCTGTTCTACTAAAACATCTCGTTTTCAAGTCAATATACACCATATACATTTAATTCCTCGCACTTCGAGTTATTGTTTATGTAGTGACTTGCTTCTTTTTCATGACTACTTAAAGAGATTGCCCACTTTTAAAGTCTGAATAAAAATTATTTCCGGGTAGTTCTTGTGTTTGCATTAGTGGATTGGTGAGATATGTCTGCCCTTCATAAATTCCTGAAGAGAAAACAGTTCTTTTACTGGTCTGAATACTCTATCAGAAATTTTCAGCTCGCGCTTCGCGCTCGCACCATTTAGTAACTGAAATACATATGGTCTTATTGAATTTTTACAAACAAGTCTGAGAATGCCCCTCTTCAGGTCTCATATTAAAAAATTTCGGCTCGCGCTTCGCGCTCGCAGTATTTTATTAGTGAGATAGGGGAAGGCGGGGTAAGTTGAGCATAGGGGCAAGTTGAGCCACCAGCCCCAGGCCAATAATGAATGAGTCAGACATTGTGGTGGTGTCATGTATTGATGACCCACAGCATAACCCCTAACCCCACCACATTGTTTTCAACTTTGAAACAAAAAGTAGTTTTTTAGAGGGAAAAATATGAATTTCAGACAAAAAAGTAAAAAAGAGTGTGAAATAGATAAGTGCTTTATAAACACACACGTCTTTGAATATAATAAAGACATGATAACAACATTATTAGTCCAGGTATGGATCTTCATTCTTGTCATAGTCTTTTATATGATGGATGCATAATAAATGTGTGGATACAAAATTATCGCACTAAGTTCGGACTGGGGTAAGTTGAGCCAAACAGCATGGGGCAAGTTGAGCCATGGTCACTCCTATGGTAATGTATCTTAAAAAAACGAACAAACCATAAAAATTGATTGAAATGCTGGCTGAAAGGAGCAAATTTACATGACTGCTCTTTTCCTTTTAAAGGATGTTAGTATTTATAGTGAATTAGCAAGTGAAAAGACTTTAAACAAAAAATTGACATGCTGGTTCTCCCCTCATACATTTTGTACATAGTTTTTGTGGCTCAACTTACCCCAAAAGGTGGCTCAAACTTACCCATATATGGGGCAAGTTGAGCCATTTGACATCGTTTTTTTCAAAGGTCACGATGACTTTCAGTGTGGGGATAGAAAGTTATATATAGGTGGAAAATATTTCAGAAGAATTAAATTTCAAGGCAAGGTACTTATTTCGACAAGTTTATTAATCATATCAATTCTAACATGCAAAACGCAAAAACTGTCACAACTTACCCCGCCTTCCCCTACATATCATGTTCATGATAAGAGTACAAAAAGTGCTTCTTGTGTTTAAGTGTAACTCTTACAAAATCGGCAAGCGCTTGACGCACGTATTAGATGACTGGTGAGATATGTATGCTCTTCATTAATTCCTAAAAACTATAGTCCTTTTGCCCCTGTTTGGGGTTAATACATAAAAAAAATTTCAGCTTGCGCTTCGCGCTCGCATTGTTAGTTAATGAGACAGGTACATATCACGATTACAAAAAATTGCTTATCTCCCTTTTTTTTTAGGTCTGATCGAATGTCAAAAATTTTCAGCTCGCGCTTCGCGCTCGCATTATCTAATCAGTGAGATACATATCTGTTTAATGACACAGTCCTTAAAATGCTACTATTAGGTCAGTATACTTGGCAATTGAGCGCGCCCAGTAAGTGACTCAAAATTTTTGCTGGTGCCCCCTAATGCCGTGACCCACGGTACGCCACTGCAGAGTTTCATTTATAATTTATATACAGAAAGGGTGTAATTACAGGTTTAGAAGAATCCCACGAGAGAGCGACTGTGGATGTCAGTTGGATTTTTAAAAATATATATATGATAAGATTTGATATATTACGATGGAAAATAAATCTATTCATCTGGACTTACTTTGATTGGAACAGAGAACAGTTTCACATCCGATCCGGGACGCTTCTTC
This sequence comes from Lytechinus variegatus, assembly GCF_018143015.1. NCBI lineage: Eukaryota > Metazoa > Echinodermata > Echinoidea > Temnopleuroida > Toxopneustidae > Lytechinus > Lytechinus variegatus. Next base: position 77,123,698 of record NC_054740.1, on the reverse strand, counting down.
AGCTCTTATGAATTTGATATAGTGGCCCAAGAAACCCAACCACTGTTGCTAAAACCAATCTTGCCCATACTACTACTTCTACTACTATAAAAAGCGCGAAATACATAGACAAACAATAGTACTAGCTAAAAGTCAGAGACATAAATCACTACTACATCTCTTTAGTGTGATGTTGATGTCCCCAGTCAGGGTATTTCAAGCTCTGTTCAAGTCATCCGTCCAAAGATTATAACCATGTAGGTTTTTGCTATTTTAAAATCATTTTTAAAACGAAGATTTTAAGACTAGAGCATTTTATGTCAAATTCTTTTTCATAATATGAATTTGTATGAACCAATGAAAGGAAAAGCTTTAATTTTTATCATTATCAATATTTTTAATTATTATTTTTCCTTACTTCCAAAACCTATGGGTAAACTTTTACTGGTCTGTGTCCCAATGTGAAGGGTAGCAATTCGGGTATAGCGCCATCTTTGACAGGTTCGAGTCGTAGCTAATTCAGCTATATTGTGAATGTAAATGGAGTTTTATCCAATATTCACTAACTTAGATTGAAAGACATTTGTTTATCTTTATAGTGGATTCATTCCCACTGTGATATCGAGGCAACGAGAACATTGAAATATTACGAAATTGTTTCACCAAACACCAGAAGTGAATTATGATCCTTATGATCACGTTTGAAGTATTGGGCAAGCAGATGCTTCAGAAATACTAGTAGTAGGTTTTCTATGCTATTCATGATAAAAGGTTTTTCTCTGAGAGAGGAATTCCTTATTCAACAAATTTGAGTTTTAAGTGATGATTAAAAATCATGTTTCAAGCACTCGTCAGGCTACTGTGAGGTATACAAAGTTGAACATAACTATTGAACATATGTTATTTTGTTTTATAATATTATAAAGAGACAGAAGAACAATGTAAAAAATACCAAGTGGAATTGAATAACCCAAAATGTAAGCAATTGTTAACTAACCCAGACTATTATATTCGTGAATTATTTAATTCATGCAAATAACAGTTTTGCTTAGCTTGCCTTTTCCACCATGACGAGCAGTTATGTTGAGACATACATTTTTTTTTAAATCGAAGCCATAAATAAATTGTGAAAACCTGTAAGACCTTTTTACTAATAGGTTGATGGGTGACTAATCAATGCAAATAAGATTTACCTAATCGTTGCCAAATGGTTTGACGCTACATGTGCCTTTCTTAGCAGAACTTGCCAGAAGCTCTACTTTCGAAAGTGACCGACGTGTATATCAGGAGGGATTGAAGGGCGCCATCATTATGCAAATACTACTACTATTCAGATAGATAGCGCAACGGTGGAGGAATTTTTTTAACGAATTTAAGGCGGTCGAAATTAAAAACTATCATGAGAATGTGAATCATTTGAGATTTAACTTAAAACTTTTAAGAGATATCAAAAAAGAGGGCAATTCATTGATTACATCACCAGAAATCGAGTTGGTCAAAGACAATATAATAACATAAAATAATGAAGCGGAATGATATTCCAGAATGAGCATATATACCAGTACCAAGGGACCAATTGTTGGATGTGACAAGGCTCAATTCCCTCGCCTTTTAAATCATTATTGGCTCATCTATGTATAAATACATTAGAAGGGGTTGACATGGATAGCAGATGTACTATACCCCATTACCTAAAGCTCATATCAGATAGGCCTACTAGTAGTGCAGCAGATAAGTATAGTATCGATTGAAGTTCACTTTGGTCATGTCGATTAACGGGTGGTATTTATTTGCTTCAGAATATATATTATCTTGTATTTTTTAGCATTTCATTCACTCTTTTATGAAACATGAAAGCTTTCACAACTGTCACATGTAACATAAAATTTATACAATTTGTATACCCACTAAGACCTATCCGATTCGAGTTATCTACCGTGAGTTCAAACTCCATGAAATTTTCATAATCCAAAGCATAATCCTTCATGCAGATGTGGTGTTTTTCTTTATTTTATCTCTCAGATCGGCTCAACCACGTATAGAAAGATCCGTGATTTCATCCACAATCACCATGACTATAGTACAAGCAAGACTCTGTCGTCCGGGTGTTTGCTATGTGGTAGGGTTTTCGAACGTTTTATCCGACAAGTCCTGTTTTATCTGGCAGTTACGATAATAACCATGCTTCTCAGACAATCAAAGTCAAAGAAAGTTGTCAGATCTGACAGTTTGTCGGACGAAAATGTTGATGAGACCTCAACAAGAGTGGAAAAAATTAAATCAAGTCAAATAAAAAACGACCTCATCAATGGATGTGAATTGATGACAAGAGGCAACATGGAAAGCACAGATCACTTTCACACACATACATTAAGATCCAGTGATCATATTCCAGAATCCATAGAGAGTGTCGAAACTCAAATAGATACCAACAAAATTGACTATTATGTACGCAGCCTTTAAAGTGCCATCGACTTGGCGAGATACTTTATCTTACCAAGTCGACATATAAAAAGTTATATGTCGACATGGCGAGATACGGTATCTTGCTAAGTCGACTTATAACTTTTCATAAGTCGACTTGGCAAGATAGAATATCTCGCCATGTCGTCATATAACTTTTTATAAGTCGACTTGGCAAGATAGAATATCTCGCCATGTCGTCATATAACTTTTTATAAGTCAACTTGGCAAGATACCGTATCTTGCCATGTCGACATAATTAGCTTTTTATAAGTCGACTTGGTGAGTTAACTTATCTCGCCATGTCGACAAAATAAGGTTATAATGTCGACATGGCAAGATAAAGTATCTCGCCAAGTCGCTAAGTCGATGGCTCTTTAAAGGCTCCGTAATTATGCACATAGAGAAGATTTTGATGTGATTGGAGCTGAGTGCGGAAGTTTGTGCGTGAAAGTTGATGTAGGTGGAAGTGAGTGCATTTGTGAGTGTGGGTTGGGTGCGTGTGTATGGTAGATAATCGAGGGTTTATGTGTGTCAGTCAGCCGGTGTGAGGGTTTGTGAGTATGTATAAGGATGTGTGTGTGTGTGTGTGAGGGGGTGGGAAACTGGTGTGTGCTTATATGTCAAAAGTTTATTGTGCGTATGTGTGTGTGTTTGTTGGAAGGTTTTTGTGCGTATGTGCAAGTTTGTTGTTTGTGTGAGAGGGTTTGTGGGTGGTTGTGAGGGTGTCTGCGTGTGTTCTATGAAGGTTTGTTGTTTGTGGGTGTTGTGAGGGTGTCTGCGTGTGTTCTACGAAGGTTTGTTGTTTGTGTGAGAGGGTTTGTGGGTGTTTGTGAGGGTGTCTGCGTGTGTTCTATGAAGGTTTGTTGTTTGTGGGTGTTGTGAGGGTGTCTGCGTGTGTTCTATGAAGGTTTGTTGTTTGTGTGAGAGGGTTTGTGGGTGTTTGTGAGGGTGTCTGCGTGTGTTCTACGAATGTTTGTTTTCTGTGTGAGATGGTTTGTAGGCGTTTGTGAGGGTGTCTGCGTGTGTTCTACGAAGGTTTGTTGTTTGTGTGAGAGGGTTTGTGGGTGTTTGTGAGGGTGTCTTCGTACAAGGTTTGTTGTTTGTGTGAGATGGTTTGTGGGTGTTTGTGAGGGTGTCTGCGTGTGTTCTATGAAGGTTTGTTGTTTGCGGGTGTTGTGAGGGTGTCTGCGTGTGTTCTACGAAGGTTTGTTGTTTGTGTGAGAGGGTTTGTGGGTGTTTGTGAGGGTGTCTGCGTGTGTTCTACGAAGGTTTGTTGTTTGTGGGTGTTTTTGAGGGTGTCTGCGTGTGTTCTATGAAGGTTTGTTGTTTGTGTGAGAGGGTTTGTGGGTGTTTGTGAGGGTGTCTGCGTGTGTTCTACGAAGGTTTGTTGTTTGTGTGAGAGGGTTTGTGGGTGTTTGTGACGGTATGCCGTATGCGCGTATTATGTTTCAAGAAATTTTGTGCTGACCGTTATTCATGATTTTGATGCAAATACTGAATAGAAACAATCAGAAAATACCTGTACATGGTGTAGACATTGTGTTATCATGATAATTAGAATCGTTTTTTACTTTCCGTTAATCCTTCCTTGAGAATATTGGAGATAGCATCACAGAGAAAGGGAAGATTGTCACCATAAGATGAAAAATTTGTGTTCAAGACACGATAGAATACAATGTAAATTGTAGTGAAATCTCTTAACTCTTTTCATTATTATGACCAGGGAGGTTGGCAGTTTCACCTCCCTGTTGTGAGCGAATCTTTATTTTCAATTAGCATTAATTAGATGTTAACTCGAAGCAGAGGTTGTATTGAAACTCCGTCATCGATGAATGAGCCTTTAAATGTTATAATTAGAAATAAGATTGCTATTTAATTATGGTAGGATGAAGATGCCCTCAATCATGGAAAGTGTTTATAGATGTTAGATGCGTGTCATATGTGATTTACATAGCGGTGGCTCCATCCAATGTATAGACACTCCTTAATTTCACCTAACCATTAACTGTCCTTTCAGACTCGGACACGCAGATTTCCGACTCGGTCGGCGTTTGTGCGACATAAAAGGACTCAGGGCCTCATTTAAGGTAACAAAACAGAGCGTTAATTACGTGCGAATCTTCTTCATAAGTGAAATAAAAGAATATCACAATGGTCTTCTTAGTAGCGAGAGGGACCATGCTGGTGATAATACCCTCGACTATAGTGACCGCCCATAGCACGACTAAGCAAACATCACAAACGCGTGAAAATTTCATTACCGTTTGTGTCATGTGTCCATGGCCCGACGTCGAATGGCTGTTTTTTTTCTGGTGTTCGTGCGTGCCCACCTGAAGAGCGAAACCTCGGCTCTTTGATCTAGTCTTTTGTTAGAAATTGATTTACATGGCCAGGAAAAAGTTGAAAAATTTGCGAAAAATATCCAGCAGAGGAAAAGAGAAAGTGGGTAGCCTAATTAAAATGCTAATAGGCTAGTTGTTGTGAAGGTTTGGTCACTTTGGTGGTATTCACAGGCCTCTAATCATTGCTTTAGAAGCAGACCAAAGAATAGTTACCTGGGCGGTTGCATTGCTATTGATAGGTATCGCAAGGATATGATTTTTTTTAAAGGGGACACAAAGGAAAAGATGCTTAAATGAAAATTGCAAAGGGGATTTGTAATGGTGTCAATGTTTAGAGAGCGGTAAACCTTTACGAGAAGTGAACCATATTCATTGAAAATAAAATCGCTGATCGTGGTAAAACGAAGATTTCTGGTATAAAAACATCTCTAGCTACGATATTGGAATGATTCCACATTGATTTTATTGGGCCCCCAAAGAAATGGCCTCCAGATGGGGATGGGGGCAACAAGCTTCCTCTCCGAAAAAATCTCATGAAAGGCTAAAATATGGAATTATTTAATGGAGATCATATACACTGGATTTTTAATATAATTTTTCCCCATTCGATCTCTTTCTCCCCCTCCCCTCTCTCTCTTTCTATCTCTCTCCACATACACTCACACACCCATAACCTTGCACAACCCCTCACGCATGCACCATCCCCCACACACCCACCCACACACATTCCCCATTTGATCTCTTTCTCCCCCTCCCCTTCTCTCTCTTTCTATCTCTCTCTCTCTCTCTCTCTCACACACACACACCCATACCCTTGCACAATCTCTCACACATACACCATCCCCCCACACACACACCCACCCACACACACACTCTCTCTCTCTTCCGTCCAATTCACATCACGTCTCAAACTAAGCATGAAACCCACCTCTTAACACGCAATCATCATCGTGTACTCTAATAACCATCACATGCATACAAAACCAAAACAAAAAAGGTGCTGGAAAAGCTTTTAAGTGGATTGGTTTGTGGTTGACACGGGATAATATCAATATAACGAGAGAAAAAAAAAGGGTATGGCGGTTTGCGAACATCACGGATCGAGATTACGCGCGCTTTTGTTTTTATTGCAGTATATTTTCAAGCACATGCTCATTACATTCAAATCATATTGTAATTATGCGTCTTATCAGAGCAAGTGATCTGTCATGAGATTGAGCCGGGGGTAAGGCGAGGGATGATACACCGGTAGATGAACACATCCATTCGATGCCTTGATAAATATTTGAAATGGTGGATTGATCAATATATATCTGGTGTAGTGGCATATCATCATGTTTACTGACACAAGATATTGTAGATTGGTAGATGTATCATGTACTTTGACATTCAAATTGGTGAATAAAGCAGAGTATATTTTAATGAGTTGGATGATATCAAACAAATAGTTAAATAGAAACGTACAAAAAAAACGTTGCCTACATTTTGTTTTGCAAAATAGGATTTTAGCAAAATATCATGGCATGGATGTTGCTACAATAACTTTTGTGTAAAAATGAATTTAATTCGACACATCAGGTGTGATTTAGCACACAGTGAGGTAAAAATAACACTTATCAAAATAATGTCACAAAGGTTATATTGGGGGGATTTGTGATCCATAATTGTGATAAAGTATGTACCCCTTTATACCCCTCTTGACAATTTTAAAACGTTTTTTTTTATTGACAGGTCAGTAAGCTAAATTTTCACAAATTGCAAAATCCATTAAATTCATCAGAAATTATTTTCAGACATTTCTCAGAAAAAGATGTACCTTCACATGTTGTACCACATCGAGATACAACAGTGTGACAAAGTACAGCATGTGTACAAAGTGTGACTTAAGGATTAATTAAGTATATCCCTAGAATTATAAACCCATAAAATTATCAACAACCCTGTCTATGTTGATCAAAACCATTTGGTTAAAAAAAATATGTGGTATTTTTTAAAAACATATTTTTTTTTGTAAAATGCGAACCTGATTCTTGTAATAACTGTCTGATATATTCTCCTCTTATTCCATTCACATAATTTGGACAATATCATAGAACACATGCTTACGGTGTGATCATTTTGATGAAGAATGAAAAGTCGCTACAACAGCTTTTTTTTTTTACACTTGTAATCAAACTTTGTAATAAAAATTCAACACGTTGCAGAATCATCCATGTTTTGAAACCTAGACAAGAAGGGGGATGACCTATTGTAGAGCAACACGAGCCATAATTCCATTTCTGATGCTTTTCTTTCTTTTCTCTTCCCTTCCCCATTTTCCACCTTTTCTTCCTCCACTTTTTTTTTCAATACAGAGGCCCTTGTAGCACCGCCCCTGCATCCAGAGTACATCACCCCCCCTGCCCGTGCACGCCGTCCACTAGTCTCTTTAGTGTTTATACCTGTTATCATTTTTGCCGTCAGCCAATGGTTTGTGGCGCCTTCCAGTAAAACTGCGTGCCAGAACGACAGGCAAAGAGCGGCAAAGATCTACTCGATGAGAGTACGCCGGTGATTTCAATACAATTAGGATGATTGAAAAGGTTCAAATGGCGCATAAATGAGGCTTAAAATTGGCTTGCGGTACCAAAAATAACATCATCCCCACACATTTGTAGATTAATATTTTCCTTACTTTTTTGCATCATTTGTTTTACAACATAATTTCCGTATACACAAAATAAAGCAGAAAAAAGAAGAAATGAAAAAGTATGAGAGAGTGGAAAGAGTAAGGTGGAGGGGTAGGGTATGACTAAACAGAATTAAAGAAAGAAAGAAAAAAAGAAGAAAAGAAAGAAAGAAAAGAAGAAGGATAAATAACTGATTATCATGGTTAAGAATGATAAGAATCGAGTTTCAAAAATAATATATCATGACAGAAAGTAGGGAATTAACTAAAACGAAAAAAATAAAATAAAAGGCTAATACGAATTGTCACATATCTTAAAATGTATGGAGGTCTCAAAATAATGAACGATGTCCATGCTGATTAGGTGCTTTGACAATGGAGCTACTAACCATTCTCGGACAGGCAAATGCTCTATTTATACTTTTAATAACAAATGTTAAATTCGAAAATTCAACTTCTGAAGTTAGACGGTGTTCATGAATGCGTTTCAACGAAACACAATTTAAACACTATGATGATAAATAAAAGTTCCTGTGCATACGATGTTAGAAAATTTATCCTTAAAATAAAAGAAGTTCCAGCAGCAGAGTCTCGAGAACACCTGTAATCTTACCAGATTGCGTAATCTTACATCAAAATTGGTATTTGGTGTATGGAATCTTACAAATTTTCTTGAATAAAACATCCTTTTCTCCTTTTTAAACAGACCTGTTCTGTTAAATTGCAGAAAAAAATGTTTTATGAATTTGCAGAATGATTCTTTTAATGCTTTTTGTAATTTTTTCTTCTGTAAAATCACTTGTTTTTAATACAGTGTAGGCTGTGTATAAAAGCCTAAATTCATAAACGCTTAAAAAGCCCAAAACAGTTAAAAAAACTGATTTCCATTGGGCTTGTAGAACATAATATACATTTGACATAATAAACATAAAAAAACTAGTGTTTAACAAACAATATAAATAAAAAAATATATATGTTAACATGAATAGATACATCAATAATCATATAGGAGAGGAGGCGGAGAAGAAGAGGAAGACAAAAAAAATAATCACAAGGCCCCTGTAAAAACGGGTAAAATACGCCAATTTATGTTTGATCAGTCTTATGCCTTAGAAATTACTTCAAAACAATGGAATAAATTATGCTTCTTTTAATCGACAATCTAGGATTCATTCTCATTTAACTTATTATAAGTGAGCCTGAGGATCATTGGGAAGAAGTGCAAACGATCTACGCCTTCTAATGTTAACAAAATGTGTTATACATTACAAATTTTACACTCTTTTATGACAAATGACTTTGTATAATTTATATTGAATAGTGAAATTTTGTGAAAATGAAAGAAATAGATGTTTATTTGAATGAATAAATATTGGGTATGGGAGCAACCGTGAATTTGAGTACTGAGCCATTTAGGTTTTTAGGGGGAGGGGGTGCCTCCACCCCTTGATTCATCACTGTAAAAATTGTGGTGTTAAAACTGACACCAGTCGGTGCTAATAGAGGACCACACACTGAGATGTTAAACTTACACCATAGACATTGAACATAACAACAAACAGTTTAAATGTAACAACCAAATGTGTTTTAATAACACCTATATATAGCGCTTGATACAAATGTTTTTAAGCGATGCGTACTATTACCCGAGCATTCAATGATTTCCTTCCTACCGGGTACCATTTATCACACCTGGATGGAGAGTGGCAAATGTAGATAAACGCCTTGCCAAAGGACTCTAGTGCTGCGGTGGGAATCGAGCCCCGGACCTTGTGGTTCAAAGTCTGGAGACTTATCCACTGAGCCACAACACCTTTAATGTCAGTGTGGGATCATTACAGATACCATGCAAGCGAACCTATCACTGGGAATATAGGCGTATTATAGCAAATAATTCATAACATGAAATCAGGGTCACCTCTTTTCAAACAGAGGTCGACTGTGTTACAAGTGCTCGGCTTATATGCAGTGCTGTGTATCGGTAAACTTATATCTGCTGCTATGTTAGACAATGATAACGAGAAATAACTGTGCATGGTATGTGTTTGGCATGCTTCCACATCCGATATCTTTCATAAAATTATTTCGGTATATCTTTTTTAATAATAACCTCACCGAACTTGCGAAGAGTATGTTGACTTTCTTCTATATTGTTAAGCGGAAAAAAAATTCCCTGGATGATATATATCCAGTTTTGATATTGCATTGCCTATTCATGCAAACAACAACTCCATATGGGTGGGTGCAGGGAAGATAGACTCCATTCTACATCCATTATTATGAGAGGCGTGTCGATCGGGGGGGGGGGGGGGAGGGGGGGGGGGAGGGGGGGGGGGCAGGGATCGATCGGCCCCATGGCAATAATTTTGACAACTTTAAATATTTTAATGATATGCAATGCAAACATAATTTAACAACTTGAAAATAAATAAAGCATTTGAAAACAATATAAAACAATTAAACTTGGCGTTAAATCGCAATTAAACATACAAGATTTTTCAATTTTCGGCGCGCTCTGCGTATAAAATTGTATTATTATTTGGCGTGGGGAGTACACCGATTTTTTGTTGACATTTTTTCTTCACACCCCCCCCATCCAAAACTTGGATTGAGCTGTTCATGTCATTTCTGATTTACTATACATTAAGTACAAATTAATTGACATTCCAAGTCTGCTTCAAAACTGTACACATTTCTACATTTTGAAAGTTTCCGAAAAGTAGAATTAACTAACGATGAGCCCCCATATTGTTAACTAACATGTATATCCTGTTACCTTCTTCTTTTGCCCTTTCCTTTGTATCAATCCTGCGCAGTATTATGACAGTGATAAACGTGATAAAGAATGCCATGATACACTTTTAGCGGAGAGTGTTCTGGCTTTTTTTTTTAACAAAGTCATAAAATGGTAAAATCGTGTCAAATTGAATAAAACTGGGTATAGGTACATCGTATTGTACTCTTTATGGATTAAGTTATTCACGTTAATCTTGGGAAGTGCATGCGTTAGGTTGGAAAGTGAGTTTGATTGATGCATCACGAAGAAAGATGATTGCCAACACGTACTAGAAGGCTGAGATCACAGAAACTTTGAATTGATTCCTGGATATTATTTTCGAAAAAAAAACCCTCTAACATATGGTGCATTATCATACGATAAACCATCTATCACAAGAAGAATAGAAAAAAGGTTCAATCATTTTACACCACTTAATGCAACATTTGTCATGCTGGTATAGCTTCTTAAAAGCGGAACTTTTGAACCAAAAGATTTTTTCACAGCTGCTCTGTGATAGTAAGCAAAGAATTTATAACTTTTGTGTGGTTCCCGCCAATTCGTATCAAAGATATCTTGTGATGTACCGAATTGATAAAATAACTTTAATCTGCTCGTTGTGCATCTTGTGTAACTTGCTACCCCCTTCGAAGCGAGAACCCCTTATTTTTTGCATGTTATGTCTTTAAACCATTGCAATCAGTGTACCGAAGATTACTTTTTATTCTAAGGTTTGTTTTCTTCGTCTTCCATCATATCCATAATATCCTGCAATAGCCACTGTAGTAACATTTTCTTTTTTTTCGTTGCATTTACTCATTCAGTTGACAAAGACGTACTCGCGATTTGATGGGGGAAGTCTGCTGCCCCTAATAGATTTTATTTTTATTATTAAATCAGTATAATTTATTTTCAAAATCATGATTTACATCGGATTTTCTTTAGTGATTATTATTATTATTATGTTATTCTTCTTACACCATCATTATTTAGGTACAATTCATCCCTTTGTATGAATTATCGGCTTACTCGCTTCGCTTGTAATGCACCTTATAAAAAGTCAACCCACTAATATTGCCTTTGTCATCCTGTATCATTATAACGAGTCTGATTTTCTTCTGATTTTGACAATATGATGTTCTTATATATTCCTACTGTTTCCCTAATGTTAGTATTTTTCTGTATCTTCGTTCTTCTCCTTTAACTTTAATCTTCAGCATTGATAAAACTGATCGTTAGTATATATAGTGTTTGTTCATTCATTGTTACTCGTTTAAACTTTACACTCATAATGAATTACCTAGAGTCTATATACAATGTAGAGAGTTGCACCTCTTTTCTCTATCTTTTTGAAGCAAGGTGGAACAAAAGTCGTTAAAACACTGCCAAACCACCTCACTCTCTTTAGGTTCCAAGTAAATTAACGTGATTGGGATCGGTAAAACAGCACGTAAAGATGCATTATAATTCTGAATTAGCTTACGCTTACTCATACCAATTCTGTAAGCATGCCCATTTCGTCGTTTTTATCATGAATTTTACGTTTTTCTAATGCTATTTCGTAAACCATTAAGTATTGGGTATAGTGTCTATCGAGCGATTGTTAGACAAGTTTCTTTGCCAAAACTCACGTGTAATTCCACAGAAAGCACGTTCTTTTTCTCGGCTTCTATGCTCATACCCATATTTTTATGATTGGCTTTTTAATTAATTTTATGAAAGCGAATTTTTTGTCTTATGCATCAATTAATAAGAGAATTTACATTATATCGTAAAATATTGCATCTGATGCGAGATACACTCTTATTCATATAAATGTACTTTATAATTGATTTTTGCGGTAAAGTGGTATTACATGTTATCCTCTTATAAAAAAATGAAAAAGAATGACTCCGTTGAGGCAACATCTTTATGCAATACCTAAAAAGGGACATTATAATCAAATTGTTCTAATCATGATACGTACTGTCTTACTAAGCAATGCGCGCGCGAAGCGCAAACTGAAATTTGTGTATATATTGACCCCAAACAGGGAGATTTTAAAGGTCAAGTCCACCCCAGGAAAACGCTGACTTGAATAAATAGAGAAAAATCAAATTAGCATAGTGCTGAAAATTTCATCAAAATCGGATGTAAAATAAGAAAGTTATAACATTTTAGAATTTCGATTATTTTTCACAAAACAGTGATGCACAACTAGGTGAGTCAGACGATGATGTCCATCGCTCACTATTTCTTTTGCTTTTTTATTGTTTGAATTATACAATATTTAATTTTTATAGATTTGACAATAAGGACCAACTTGACTGAGCCATATAGTATTAAACAATGCTAATTCCACATGTTCAGGGTGGATTTAATCGTTGTTTAACTTGACAATAAGGAGAAAATTAGAATATTTCATAAAATAAAATACAAAAGAAATAGTGAGAGGATGACATCATAGTCTCCTCATTTGCATACCAGCCAGGATGTGCATATAACTGTTTTGTGAAATTAAGCAAAACCGTAAATGTCATAACTTTCTTTTTTTACATCCGATTTTGATGAAAATTTTTAGTGTTATATGCTTGTTGGATTTTTCTCTTTTTATTCAAATCAACTTTCTTGGGGAGTGGACTTTTCCTTTAAGGACTATATTTTATGATTTTATGATATTTTTATTGACTCACCAGTCAATAATCATATGCATATCCCCACGGTAAACATGGTTAGTAATTAATTGATAGTCCTTAATTTCTACATACCAAGCTAATCACTTAAACGCCTTGGAAACTCTAGTATTTAGGTAATTGTTATTAGTATCAATGCACCTATATGCATTACCTAACTTAAACCTACTTGAGTTTATGAAAAACTGGTAATGTCTTATCTACCAAGTTCTGACTTTTTTAAAATCAAGCTTATCACGGAGACCGATATCTATAGTATTTAAATACTGAGAGTAGAAAGGGTGGGAAAAAAAAACTTCTTTTGGGATTGATTTTGACAAAATATTCAGAAAATCACTCTTTCCGCTTTCTTTCGAATGTTTCTTTCCTTTTCTCCTTTTTTTCATTCTTGGATGTTAACTTTTTTTTTTTTTTTGGGGGGGGGGGCATGCAAGCCTTGAAATAAGCACCTGTGAGCCGGGGGCAATTTTTTTTTAAATTGCCCCCGGCTCACGGGCTTTTAACAGGAACCGGGGGCAATTTAAAAAAAATATATATATAACGGTGAACCACACCGCAAATTTGTTTATAGTATAAGCGCAGCTCCTGCAATTTTTTAATTAGTAAATGAATAGCATATGCTAAGTATTAGGCTTATTCAAACATTTAAGAAATCAGATTTAAATGTTTAAGTGTTTTGACACCCTCACTCCACATCCCCTTTACAACCACACACACATGGGCTTATTTATTTTTCGTCTTTAATGAATCATGATCAATGAACCCCCCCCTAAAAAAAAATCTAAATAAATGAATAAAATAAAAATTAAAAAAAAGAGAGAGATGGAGAAAGAGAATTCAGATCAAATAATAAATTTAGAAAAAAAAAATTAAGGTTTTTATGGTTTGAATCATGGGAGTGGGTGAGTGTTTGTGTGTGATTGTGGCTGTGAGGTGCACTTGGATTGCATATAAATTATGTTAAAGAAATTAAGAAACGAAATCAATAAATAACTCAGTCTATTCAAATTCCAGCACATAGCCACAGGCTATGTACATGTATTGTAGGTTCACGTACCTTAAGTTTTTCACAAGTTATTTGAAAACGCAGATCTCCACAGAAAATGCCTTTCATTCTGGGAGAGTCTGAATTCGGTGAAAATGTATTCATTAATAACTAAAATATTCATCACAATGAAGAAATCATAAAGTTTTTGACAGTTTTCAAAAATTAACATGAAATCTAAACTCTATCTCAAACGGAAAATCACCATCACTTAGGCCATTACTGATAGAATTCTCACCCAGAGCTCTGGCAGACATGAGCTCAAAACTGGCTTGCTAACACCACACTCAAGTGCACGCGGCGTCCTCCTATTTTTTTTTAGATGGAGCCTTGTTAGATTATTTATTGTCTGATATTTACCCCTCTCCAGGAAAGAAATTAAAAAGCTACAATTCACAACTATAAGCTAAGTTATTTTGGATTATTAAGGCTCCGTTTTGACAAGCAAGGTCGGCGACTGTGAGGATAAAAGACTTGCACATCGTATGTGCTGTGAACAGGGATTTATCTCCTGTGCAATTCGAATTACTATATCACAGAATTGTGATATCCCGACTGGAAATGTGTGCATTAGAAATTGCACATGGTGAAGTATGGAAAAACCGCTACCGGAAGAACGCGCTCACATGTATTACAGGAAAAAAAAGACGGACGTAGCTCACTTTTTATGGTACAGAAAAAAAGACGCACTTGGCAATTTTAAACTGTGTTTATCATAAATTGAAAGTTATTTGATTTTGGCTTTACAGATATTTAAATTACATGTATGATATGGCTTCATTGCTCACTCACGGCGGGCGCAATTACCTGGAAAATATTTGCGCCCGGTCGTCAAATTTTGATGATTTTGGGGCTTCATGGGCGCAATTGATGGCGTTATGAGCGCGAATTTGCGCTCAGCGCCACTTATTTCAAGGCGTGGGGGCATGGCATCAAGCCCCCCAACAGAACGCCAGTGCTCATCGACCCTTTAAGGGATGATCTCTTTCCATCATCTTATATACTGTTTATAAGATTCAATTAGGCTTTAACTTGTTCTTTCTTTCATTTGAAAACGGGGTATTCGAAAAAGAAACTTGATTTTTCAAAGATTAATTTCGACAACTTGATAATAGAATAGTTTATCTAATACTTGGATGGAAATAAATGAGCTTCTACTATTCAATGTTAATTGTTAGGCGCTGAGCATCATAATGGTACGTCTATCAAGCGGCTGTCACCGTGCTCTTAGGCCGCAAGTACGGGGGCGTCACCTGTAAAGCGACTCGCTACCATGTGCGTGTCCTCGTATATTATATGCCTTTGCTCCAAATATTAATTCGAGGAGGCGTGTTTCTCAATCACGGAGCACTATACACAATCTCGGCGGCGCCCTTTCCGCTACACCCTCCCTCATAGCGGACACCAGTCAACATGCATTCCGTCCGCTAAGCACACGGGGGGCAAAGCATTCACAGCGAGGCGCCAATATTGCGAAAAGAAAGCAGCATTTAATAGATTCCTCCTCACATCTCCGCGGCGCTCCTCGCCCGTCGTCCACTGACGTCCCGCTGCTCAGCTGTGTCAAACGTTTAATTTCATAGCACGCTTTTAATAATCAGTTAAAGAAGAAAGAATAATTATGACTTACGCAGTAACACTGATTCGAGTGGTATTCATACCGTATTTTTGTTAGAAAAAAAAATTCTGAGAAAAGGCTAAGTTACGTTCTTGTCTTTTCCTTGCTCGGAGTTTAGCATGCATGCTGTCAATGGGATAGCTTATTCTTCCTAATTGTCGTAAACACAACTTACGCTTAGGAAAACAAAATTAGTATGATGAGAGAGATGTTTTTTATATGATTTTACTATAGGATTTTATCTAGTATAATGATGCTTTTTTTGTTTCATACATGTACCCTTCTTGGTTCAGTATACAGCTAAGGTGGAAAGACATAAAAATTACACCGATACACGATATCAAAATTAATACATTTAAGTATAATAACTAATAATTATATATATATATATATATATATATATATATATATGTAGTAATTTTCAATTTATCAAACTGCTCTCTAATTTTTGTAAATCCATCTCCTTCGCTCTCTTATTCTCTGACTAAAATTAGGGTTACTAAGGTTATGGTGTTTAATATTATTTTCTGAATTTTGTATCATCTCCCTTTGCTTGAAAATCATACGCTGGTAGATTGTTATCTTTCGCTCTCAACCAGATACCGGAGAGATCAATTACGCATGCGCACAATGCAACAGATTGTCTGAGAGTTATTGAACTAGCCAATCAGGAACAAGATACCTGTTAATCAATGTAATTTACACTGACCCTTTTCATAATGGCCAGTACACGATAGAGCCTCGTCAAAAGTCAGGGTGCTGACTGAGTGCAGCTTTGCGAATCTGACTTTCCCCCTCCTCTCTTTTGCTGTTTCAATTTTGGTTGTTGGTCTATTACAATAGCCAACACGTAAGAAACGGCGTGTGGTTCTATTGTTGTTCGCCGCATTTTAATCACACTGTTGAGTGAGTTTCACGGCGAGTTGTTAGAAAGGGACCGAGATTTCACTTTGGCTGATGACTAGCTCCATTGGATGATCACACTATGACTGGCATCAAGTCTTTCATTGATATTCAGTATTAATTTCATATTAAAAATCAATTTGAATTGCAGGGCAGATTTATTCTGCAGTTGCCATCCACTTGCAACATCGCTCAAAGGTGTAATTATTATTATAGAAATTTAAGAACAAATCTAAGACAATTAAAATAAACTGGAAGAAAATATAGAACAACTTCTGCGGGGAATTTGCTCGAGATCGACGTGCTTCATCTGAGTTTGACTGATTTGGAGGCAAAAACTCGAGACGACCAGATGGCCATATTACCAATGCCTAGGTAAGTCTTACTCCGGAAAATGTTTGGCATTTCTTTTACTCCGAAAGAAATAAATTTAGTCAGATTTGTCTTTAAGTTACTTGACAGGGTCCTTACTGAGGAGACCATCGGCGCTATTTTTCTGTAGATCTTTAACAAAAAAATAAGTGTAGTGGTAAACGACTTTTTTTAACGATTTATTTCAAAGTCATTTCATGCAGTTACGCGTTCTTTCCGGTTTAATAATGATATAAATAATCCTAATGATAATGATGATGATGGTAAGCAATAGGCCTTATAATAACATGGTTCTTTTCAGCTTACCTTCTCAGCTCTGAACCTTGTGAAGTTACATCGGCAGGGCAGTAGACTGCAAATCGCCAGCGTGCTGCTCTCGTGTGGATGAGAGTGCTGCTCTGAAACAGACATTTTAGTCTTTATATTTGAATCTAATAAGTTCCAAGCTCTGATTGTTCTTGGAAAGAATGTATTTTTGTAAGTTTCTGTCCGGGCAAACGGTCCTTCTATGCGGGTACCATTGCTTTTCCTCGTCTCCCTTGTGGAAATCAAGTTCATTTATATCAACAATATTATTCTGGTTCTTAAACATCATTGTCAGTCTGCTCTTTTCCCTTCTACTTACTTCCAGTGTATGGAGTTGGAGATATTTTATCATAGCGAGTGAATGAATGAGAACCATTAACATAATTATTGCATTTTGAAATTATCAAGCTCATTCCATTTCATGTTTATAAACTTAAACTTTTGAGACAATAATAAATGAATAAAAAAATATAAACATTTTTTTCTTAGTAAAAACAATTGTAATACATTATAAAAATATGAAATATTGAGAAAAACAAAAAGAGTGATAATACGAATTTGAATGCAATTAGTTTAAAGCACTTGCGGATCCAGAGGGAAGCACAGCCGGCCCGTGCCCCCCCCCCCTTGAGAAGCAAAATTAAAATTTGTAATGTAAAAATGCCATGATTAAAACAGAAGTGTGTCCCGTCTTTTGAAAGTGAAGACCATTTTTTTTTCTTTTTTGGGTACGGAATATCCTTAATTTGGGTTAAATACCCTTTTCTTTTATATTGCCGTGGTCGTTCCAAAATCAGATACCATTATCATGGTAATAATGTAACGGATATGCCTAAACAATAAACTTGTTTATAAAATATCGGTTAGTAAAAACTTCGAAAGTTACTTTTGAATCGACAGGCAAAGAAATCTGAATTTTTTTAGTCTGAAATATTGAAAATCATAGGGCATAGTCTTTGAGAATATCAACTTGATTTGAGTATAGCTTGCAAAATTGACATCATGATCAAATCAGTGCATTAGTTATTTCAAACTTCACTTCTCTGTTAGGAATTATAATTATGAAATGGATACTTTCAGCAATACCTTTACCAAGCCCGTGACGGAATAGGGGTATCGTAATTGATATGATTCGATAGGCCTGGTAGTCGAAATGACACAGTTAGTGCGTGTATATACTTGTTACATTGGTCGGTCAGACCGTTATTAATTCAGATTTCATGTATATTTTCATCTTTTTATTAATCTTCACGGATAAATATTCATGTCTGTGCGACAAACAATCGTGTAACTATACGAGCGAATTTCATTAAGATTTATAGAAAATGTAAGAATTCGTCTAATTCCAACAATTTCTCTCTTCAAGATCATTTTCATACCAGAAATCGCACATGATCTATTTCCCCAAAGAAAAAATAATGCCACACTGCACTAAATCCCGGCAAAGTATTTTTGAAAGTAATCATTCTTTTCATTTGGATGCCTGTATGATCATGATAATGGAGGTTAAGTAATTTAACGACTAACACTTGATATTGTGTTTAAGCTTTACATGTTCTTATTATTTTTGTGTTCACCAAAGATTTGAAATGTCAAAAGATAAGTTTCTAGTATTTAGTTATATGTATACGCCATGCGTCGATTCCACCCAGTGAATTTGATCCGAGAAACATATGAAGATGACTGTCTTGAATTATTTTAGAATAAGTAGGAAATTTGTTAATGAGAAAAACGGAAAGGTTTTAATATAATTCAAAAGTGACATAACATAATTTGTTTCTGGGTCCTGTCTTACAAAGAATTGTAATTGATCCAATCAAACTATATGAAAATTCACCAATGTCATAAGCAAATTCCTGCTTGAAATTAGCATAATGTCCTTTGTAAATAAAGACCTGTCAAGACAATGATTAATGTATGAGTGTAAGAAAACATTCAGACCAAACATGCATTTTAGAAGTTGACGTTGGCTTTCCATAGTTGTGGTTGATTGGATCAATCGTAACTCTTCCTAAGACATGGCCCATAAACAGGGGCGGATCCAGGATTTTCCAAGGGGGGGCACATTTTTTTCTGAGGAAAAATTGACAAGTAAAAAAAAGTGTTTTTACCAAAAATGAAGGATATGTCGTTCACGAGACAATTGGACAAGCAAAAAAAAAAAGGCTTCACTTTCAAAAGGAGGGGACACACTTCTGTTTTAACGGCATTTTTACATTATGAATTTTAATTGTGCCTCTCAAAGGCGGAGGGGCATGGGCCGGCTTTGCCCCCCCTGGATCCACCAATGCCCATATAGATATATTTTTCCACTAGCAGTATAAATCTGATCTCTTCTATATACGTTCCGCAGTACTAAACTCCATCTACTTGTTGAAGAGAAAACGAGTAAGGGGTAGATTAGACAAGATAATTGAAGAGAATGGTGACAAAAAATAGATAGATGGAAGAAAAATACAATATGATTCCCCTCTGGCAATCAAACCACTATCATTATTTATAACACGGTGATACAAAAGGGGTCCAAACAGGCCATATAATAGCTGGTATTTTATTGCAATCTGTTCTTAGATTAACATATGCCACTGTTATCTTTGCAGTCTGTTCTAAAACTTTGGTTAATATTTAGCTTGTCAAAGCTTTTTGCTTAATAACCTGTTGAATAATACATTCTATTTTGAGGGAGAATATAACACGTCGGTGATTTATGAATTGAGATAAAGGCAGATGTTTATCATTCATTTGATGCAGTCAACTGAAATGACAACAATAGCAATTCAGGGAACACAGCCGGAATTTTTGAGTGAATCTTTACTGAGTACATCCTTAAATAAGACAACAAGACAAATAAAATGGATAAAATTGTTATGAAGGGAGGATATGAATGAGTGGATACATTTGAACAAACAATATAGATAAATTAATCAATTATTTAATGCATGAATAAATTAGTAAATTAATTAATGAAAATGATAATGACCCCAAAGGGTTGACTAAAATCTAGATATAAGCTAATAGTGAAACATAGCAGGAAAATACATTGTTCGTGTTTTTCTTTCCATTTCTATTTTGTATTTGTTTTTTTCTCGTTAATCAACTCGGGACATCTTGCTGCTTGTACTTTACTCATCCCCGATCACCTCTATCTCTCTTTCTACCATTTCCCCCTTTTATCTTCCTGCCCTTTTACTCGCTGTAGACCTTCTTATCCTATTATTCCTGTAAACAACAACAAAAAGGAATGCCTTCAAAACAGTTTATTCGGTTTTGGTACTTTAAACTCTTTGAAAAAATTGATTTGATACGATTCTATTTTAACAGAAAACCAAGCATGAATTCATATGGATGCACAAAATCTTATTCTATGTCATGTATGTGGACAAACAGTCAGACGTGCGTATCAACATAAGGTGCTTGATTTTTATAGATCATTCTTTGGTGTTTACTGGAAGACGGCATTGGAGAGTTTTCACTCTCATGACGCATTCAAAAACACTGAAAATGTATTGCAATTTGCCCTTCATGACAATGAAGAACCGAGAAGTCTTTGTCGACAACGGGTAAATCCAAACAACAGTTTTTGTCCTGGGCTCTGGACAAACGACATGTTTGCTATTTTTCGTCAGCTCTGATATTTAGGACGAAACTAATGTTCCGTTTCGCCACTTTTCGACAAAGCCCTCCCGGCTGTTCATTGTCATCTGACAGGCATTTAGGCATAAATCCGTCATGCCGATGGATTGCGTCGCGGACGCGATTCTTCCCTAATATTACGGTCACAACCGACTCCAGACCGATTAAAGCTAACATAGCAATGTTTAGAAAAGGCATATCTAAATTGGTCTGTTTGGAGATGGTTTCCTTCGTGTAAATGAGCATTTTAGTTTGTTGTCTTCTCAAACTGAATAATTATACTAAACACAGTGAAATGTATTTATCGACGATATGACATTTTTATATCTAAAGGATGAATGGCTAAATATACAGTGGAGAAATATGCAACTTACTGCTACACACATGGCGTAAATATAATCGCAGATAATGATTTATCCATTCAAAAAAGTCCCTTTTCAAATATGGTGTTAAAAATGTACATAGCGACAAAATAAATCAAAATATTATACGCAATACTCCATCAAGGGTAAAATGGACGTTCATGTTAGTAAGTTGAGTAAATATGGTCCGACGATGATTAATGGGAACATTTCTATACAAAATTATGTACATGTAAAACATTTTTTTTAATAACATAACAGAAATAACGGAGAGAGAGAGAAATAGAGTGAAAAAAATCCCCAAAGAAGTAATAGATGAATAAATAATTCAACAAATAAATAAATAAATAAATGTCGTATCATCTCTATTATGTGTGTAAGACTTGTACCCACCTGTCAGAACCAGAAGAATACCACCTCCTAACTCCTCCCGCCCTTCCCTTATTAAAGCGAGCTTTGCACATGGCATTCAACAAGCATCCACTCTTCTGTAGCAAATTATTGTGTCATTATCACAACGTCATTAAAACATAATCAATGTAATTATACATCTTATACTTTATCCGTCCAAGGATCTTTTTATGATATGGGATGCAAAGTTAGATGAGCCGTTTTGCATGTAGTGTCATTATTGTACATTTTAATAATTCCGTGCATAATAATTACTCGAGCTTTTATCATTATTCTTTCAAACTGCAAGCTCGTTATTATGTACTCTTCGTATAGCTTTAAGGTAATGGGGGAGAACAACATCGATTTAGAAACTAGTTCAAATACATCATCGCAGAAAGGTATTAAAAGGGAGTAATCACATTAAAATTGAGATTGCATTATCATAGATGGAATAGGTTGGTTGCTCGCATGGGTACACATGGGTGCTGTTAGACACAAGGGATTACTGTTTCTGAACGGTCGCTGCTTTTCATTAAGGTTAAGTACCTAGTTCATCCCAAAGAGTCGTGAGACAGTAGAGAAAGGGGTGGTGGTGGGCTGGGATGGGGGATGGAACGGGGATGATGTGATGGATTTGTTCTTGCTTGAGGAAGACAGCTCATTATTTTCAGAAGTGTATAAGAGTTTGGAACTCATTTTGCTCTTGTATAGTATCTGAGTACTTCAGTCGTTAAATCACGATCTTGGTTATGCTCGAGGTTATGTCTAGCCGATTAGGCCTATATTCCATAATCTATTCAGTATCTGCTATTTCCCTGGAAATTTTCATTGAACATCAAGTCAACTTTATACCATAATGCTTTTTATTAACTCGAGTACTCACATTGTAAGTATGTCTTAAAATCAAACAATTAAGTTTTCAAAATTCAATCGTCTCATATTATATTTATTCTGGATTTTTCTGAATTAAGTATAATAGGTCGATAAATTGTAGTCTAAAGTTCAGATGCATTCTTTTCTTACTTAAATGACCTTTAAGATGTACAGTTTTCATTACAAATCGAAGAAGATAAATGCGTAGGTGATGCGCAAAAGACTGATGATCCGAAAGCTAATCATTAAAATGTCCCGGTTTACCTCAAACCTAATTTTCCAATCATCTAAAAGGATAGGGTGATTTTCGACGTGATCAGGCATGCTGGTTTTATAACGAGGGACCTCTGATCATTGTTTTGCCCCATTGCTTTACTCTAAGGGATTGAACGAGGTTATGATTCAAGGATGGGACCGAAATCATTACTGATTGATTAGATTTGCATTTGGGAAGATGATTGTTTTGACACTTTAGGTATTTTTTTTTATAAGAACATGAATGGTAAGAACATACGCTGTAGATCAAGCAGCATTCTAACAAATCGCGAAATGAAAAAAAGTTAAATCTTGTCCAATTTAAACAATTGTGTTTGTTTGTGCAGGGCGTGTATTACACTTCTCACCCCTCTCAATATTACGCTGTAATTAATTTTCCTATATACTAATTACTTCGTGTGCTTATGGTCTACTAAAGTTATAAAGTAATACATCTTTCAAAATAAGTAAATAGGATACCGTTCAATTTCAACAGCAAAGTCTCTACCACCTATCCAACCAAGATTCCACATCCCCTTCACATCTGCCTTCTTTCTCGCTTTCTTGCTCTCGTCAAATAATTAGGTCTTCATCATTATGAAGAAAGTCCCTTAGTTCATTAGCATTTATATTTCTCAACTTTCGTCCTGCTCACTCCCTCTCAACAGTTACAACAACCCCTGTCTCCCCCTCTCTCTTCTACCACTCCCTTTTCTCTCACTTTCTTCCTCTTCTCCCTCTCTAGTAGGGGGGGGGGGGGGGGAGGAGAAAGACTATTCCCCTCCGCCATCTTCCCCCATATACATCTTATCCTTTCCTTATACATAAAAAATATCATACGCGTCTTTCTCCCTCGCGCAGCCTCCGTCCTCTGCACTTATGCCCTCCATCACAAACTAAATAGCCACCAACAAAATTATCCTCCTTGCTATCATTGCTCTTGCTAATGTGATTAGCTTGCCTGTAGTCGCTCTCCAGTGAGCGGATAAACGTCATATCCTTACTGGTTCTCATCATTTACATGTATTTAAGTGGCCTTAAACCCCCAATTAATCTCGCCTCCCTGCTTGATTGGCCGAGTGCATGGTTAGCGGGTAAACTCGATGCGCTTCGTCAATCCTCGCCCGAGCACTAGCATTCGAGACTCGCCCTTCGTATATCTTCTCTCTCACGACACGAACCCAACCAACGATGAAAAAGGGGCCTCGGAAATGACAAAAATACAATTTCTGTACATTGCTTTTTCCTCGAATTTCCAATAAAAACATGCTTTTCCTAATTGTGTCTCACTGATGAGGAGGAAGAAGGTACAACCGCATGTCAATTGTTTACATCATATCAGCTTGACTAGTGACGATATGAAATAATAATAATTATTATCGGAAATGACCGACTATTGTTATTCAAGCTATTCATGTATTCTAGTTATATTCCTTAAAATTCCTTATTCCTAAGATTGCAGATATATTTTGTTGTTTTACAACCCGTATTTATCATGATTTACACTTTTCGTGGGACCCGTTGCAAAAGGATCACGAGTTGCGTTTAAACGCAAGCCAAAAAAAAATCAAACGCAAGTCCCATGAAATGCACGCTGTTGGTTGGTTGAATATCAAGTTACGAAAGATTTTTAGAGTTGCGATTGATTGCAACTCTTTCTGCAAGGAGCCCTGATCAGTTATTATCCTGTAGAAATAAGACATGATGAATTAATAAATGAACCAACATAAAATAAACAATTAAATAAACAAATATTTTTTTTACTCTTGTATGACAGGCTATGATTGGCATAGCGAATCTAATTACTGTATTTTGTCAGTTATTTCATTGCATTAGTTATTTCATTGCATTGCTCACTTTTCATTTTTCTTTTTCAGATTTTTTTTTAAGTTGGAAAAAAACCCGATGTGTGATTACATATGATAATTCTTCATATCGAATTAGCATATTGCAAGTTGTATCTACTCGACTATTTTATGATCTCCTATACAAATAGTCTTTAAAGTTGTTTGTACTATTAAAGAGCATACATATTCAACAAGGGTAACTTAACTCCCTATGAATTCACCTCCACGCCCCTCAAGGGTACCAGAGTGTCTAATATCTCCACTCTAGTCTGATCAAGAATCGATCCATTAATAATAACAAACCTTATTTTCTTGTTACCTTACAAATATTTTTTCATCGTAAGTCAGATTTATCCCGTGCGGGTGTAATTGTGTGTGGGTTGGTTCCATTTGATATTTTCTTTACTTTCGTTTTTTTCCATTTTTTTCTTATATATAACTCAGAAACAAGGAAACGTTTAGTTGCACTTCATATTGCAGAATTACATGCAGAATCAGAATAAAATAAACAAATTCTTCACAATTTCTAACTCATTAACACCAGGAAAATGCATTGGTGACTTTCCTTTAATCGATTATAAATATAACAGTCATCATGACTTGTGTCGAATCATTATTTTCTGTATTGTATATTCATCCATATTGTCTTTCATTCACAACACTTTTAGATTGGTTTGTGTTCGTTTAATGTTGTGTGTGGCCCAGTTTCTTTGTAATTTTCTGTTCTAGCTTGTTCATTTTGTTATTAATCATGTATTTGATTTGCTCTCCATATGAAAGGGTTGATCAAACAATGGTTCCTCTGATGGTAATTGCCGTCTTCTGAAAATTGACCGAAATAAAAAAAGATAAATAATATTATTTCATATCTACTGAAGATAAGACTATTATCCATGCAGCTCGAGTCAACTGGGCGTTGTGGCGTTGTGAGGAATTGATGCCGAGGTTCAAGGGTTGAGCCCTGGTCACGTCTTTCGGTTGGTGACGTTAAAGGTCGGTCCCAGACGTAAATCATGTTTGGTTGATACACCTCTGACAAAACTCAAATACACACATCAAGTTTGATTAGGAATGGCTTCGCCTGAGAGGTCCGAGTCAGAGTGTCTAGTTGTCTGAGTTACCATGAGGCGGAATTTAGTGATCTGCAGCAGTGGGGTATATAGTAAGCCAAGAAATTTGAGGGGGTGAGCGAGATATGGCGTATCAGACAAAATTTATAAAACGTTGAAATAATTTGTGGTGGATTTTGAAATAATATTCAGAAAACAAAATCATTTTCACCTTTCTTTCCTAATTCCATTTTTTTTTCAATTTTCTTGGGCATGGGACAGTTTTTTGGGAGGGGGCAAGCGCGCCCACAGCCCCCATCTGTACGCCATTGATTCTTCCTAATTAAGTCGGAATATGAGTCTCTTTTTAATACTCGAGTTGACTCCTAACTGACACAATTCCAGAAAAAAGGGTGTTAGGAGGAATATAAGAATAAGAAGTTAACAAAGAAACAGAAATGGTATAACAGTAAGAAGAAAAAAAAGGAGAAGGGGAAGAAGAGGAGAAAGAGGAAGAAAAAGAAGAAGAAATAGAAATAAGAAGAAGAAATAGAAGAGGAAGAAGAAGACAAAGAAGAAGATGAAGAAGAAAAAGAAGATGAAGAAGAAGATGAAGAAAGAAGAAGAAGAAGAAGGGGAAGAAATAGGAGAGGAAGAGGAGGATAAAAAAAAGAAAAAAGGTGGAAAAAAGACGAAACCGGAGAGCGGAAAATAAAGTTAAAGAAAAATTGAGGAGCGCCAGATGTAACAGAAAAATTAACACTAGCAATCGAACGAATTTTGTAATGCAATCCACATAATGCACTGAAATATTTATGATACTTCTAAGCATGGACTTCCTCAATTTTGCGTTTCTTCAGAAAACAGTTGGGACACTAGATAAACAGAATACCTTATTGAAAGCGGTTCTCACATCTTAAAAGCGGTTTAAATTGATTAAATCGTGGCTGTCTGTTTGAAATGCACATTATTGATACTTTGCGAGATGTTGGTCATAATTATTAAGTCCTATATTTGCTCGATAGCTGACATTACATGTAATTTTTAATGTTGTATATATATTATAAATGTCTTCATGACTTTAAAATAGGTATTATGTTTATCTAGCGTCCCAACTGTTTTCTGAAGAAACGCAAAATATTATACACCCCCTCTATGTGTACTCGTTTAAGATGGATGCCTTTTAAAAAAAAGAGTAGAACACTTCAGGTGAATATTTATTTATAAATGTCTTCATGACTTATCTATCAGCAGATTGTTTTAAAATGTTTTTAAAGAAATTTCTCAAGTACATAATGTAAATACTCGACATATAGTGCCAATCATGATTTAGTTATAGGTAAATACCGTACTGATTATAACTGCTTTATATCATGATGGTTGCGTTCTATATGGAATAGTCTCCCCAAAGTGTTAAAAATGTTAAAACCCTCAATAATTTCAAACTCTCTGTTGTAAGACATTTCCTCAATCTTGCCTAGGCCGATCAACTGGGATGCAATACCATCCCCTTTCTGGGCTGATGCTTTTAACTATCATCTCTTTTTTATGTATTACTTTATCTAATACTGTTGTCACTTTATCATGCTTTATACGTCTGTATTTTAACAAAACCATATGGACTGATGACTGTGTATGTATTATCAACATTGACTGTTTTTAATTGTATATAGTTGTATTGTTTGTTATCCAGGGCCTCATGGAAGATCAACTTTTGTTGAATGAGCTACCCTGGTGAAATATCAATCAATCAATAAATGAATAAATAAATATTAAGAGATGTACTAAAATTACAAGGTTGTTTATTGGAAATCATAACATTCCTCCTTGAATTGCGTTTAATTCAAAATTTGTTATAATATTGTTATACAATAGTATCTTACACTGACACAGACTTTTTAAGGAATTTGGACGACACCCCCAAAATCTTCCTATAAAAAATATTTCAGCTTTAAAAGAAACAGAGTGAGAAAAGTTTACGTAGACGTTCTTTCCGCCAAATTGTTGCGATGTGTGAGCGCCCTTTCCCTTTCACTTTCAAGCAAAAAAAAAAAACAATAAAAATGAAAGTGATATAATCTCGCTGATAAGAAGACGGTGCAAGAAATAGAAAACATCGTTTAATATGATTAAATGTCTTCTCAAGGGACACGGGGTACTAGCTGTGTTTCAACGGTACCATCAGACGATCCCCGCGGGCAGATCAACCGGTGCGCCTAGTGCGACCAATCGCTTCGATGACACGGGAAATATTTTTCGAATGAGTGCTTTACGGTATAATAATTTCTATCTTGACGCGCGCACAGAGGCGGCGAAGTTGAATCAGTCGTTTTAATGTGATGCAATGATATTAAGGGGAAATAGTAAGAAGAAGGCGTTAAGTGGATTAGTGTTACATCCCGGAGGGGAGGGATGTATCCTCGAAGGAAAGTGGGGTCATATGCCTCCAGATAAATGGAATGGAAGAAGAAGAGCAGAGAGAGGAACAACATAATGTAGAAAGAAAGATAAATAGATTGATAAATAAATAGGTGAATTATATATATAAGAGAGATTTGAAGAGATAGATAGAGAGAGAAGACAGAGAGGGAGGGGGGGGGGAGAGGAGGGGAGGGAGTGCATCCACATCAGACAGTCACTAAACCAGTAATATTCAGATTCTCTTTGCAATAATTCATCAACAATTCTTCCTTAGCTTTTTATAAACATTTTTGTAAAGTAAAAAAACATTACAGACAATGATTAATATTTTTTATTCTTAATAGTAATAGTCATTTTCAAACCGAGATAATCGTTATGATTTCCCAAGATACGCATATTAAGATTGGTATTTAGCAAGACAAAACAGCACAAAAGGGAAATGGAAAGAAGATAATGGTTATACTCTCGTGTTGAGAATAAAAATGAATTTATGACAGGTTATTGATATAATATCATTTATCCGCAATGGCTAATCAATTCCCACTTGGAGAAGACGATGTATCAAATTATCTGAACAGCATGATAACGATTTTTGTTACAGATGAGGTAATACATAATGCCATCGGCTGGGCTGATTTACTCCCATGTACAACCTGTTAAAAGCTTCATCCAATTTGAGCATTTAAACGCCCCACTGCGCACCATCACTATTTTATATGAAATGGATGAAGAATGGACGTTTTTTCGGGATAATAGAACCGGCAGGGTTTCTGTTTTGCGCAAGCACCGATTATTTCTCAAGGTCGAAACGAAGTGATTCTTTGGCAAGATATTGTCATTATATTCTGATCGTTTTCTTTTAATACATCAAAGCATTTACACCAAACAAAGAAAGTGGTGGCAACAACTTCTCTCTTTTTATTTCATGTTATCTTTCTTTTTATTCAGCTTTAAAGCTTTCCATGACTAAATGTTGTGGAATTTCCTTTGTTGTAAAGGACAATTTCAAATTAAAACGTTTATTCTGTCATAAATTCTATTAATCTGCTTATATGCTAGATGCTGTATTATCGAGGTTAAGCTGATTTATCTTTGTATTACATCGATAATCTTGGGAAGTGTGAACTCTTTCTTTCTTTATTAGTTGTTCACTAAACAAATTATAATTGTTTCTGATTATGATTCCTGATTAATCTTTCTACTATGTGGAAAAAGCCTGAGTTGTACCTCAATTTACTATATGAAGGTATTGAAATATATAAAATGAAAATTAAGCAGCTGTTACAACATGAGACAATTACAAAATCAAAATATGGTTATAAGATCAATAACATTATAAGCAGATAAATAGGTGAGCAAATGTTAGAACTAGAGCACACTGCAAATAAAACGACTTTATTCCCCAAGTATACCATGGCGACAAAATAATGTTATGAAAAAAAAATGCGATCGTGCTTGTTCCTTTTCATAGGACGATAAAATTAAACAATATGCAGGATTTCTATGTTCTGATTGCAAAGGAATAAGGGCAAATGGAAACATATGTTGGAAATTCTCAATAAAGTTATCGATGTGATGGACGTTGTTATTAAAACCCAGTTCGTAACTTCTTGATTTTGGAAATTGTACCGTTGTTAATTAAAATGAGAGGGAAGGCATTCAAATAACGACTGAATCTCTGTTGGTTTATTGCTTGTCTTCGATCAATAGAAAGCAAACGTATTCGATTTGTTTGCCTACTCGACGTTAATCGTTTCATTTTCAAGCTTTTCAGAAAATAGCTGTTTCTAAAGTGAAATTCGTTTGCCTGAAAATCAGTTTGTTATATAAAATATGACAATTATCATCTCACAAAATGTGTGCTTGATCCTAGTTAAACATCATGAACATGTTGTTTGTATTTGGATTTTTAAATAGAACTTAGAATAAAAGATTAAAGTTAGCGCGATAACATATTTAGCTATATGTAGTGGCGATGATGGCGACGATAATGATAATAACAATTATAACGATGCTAATAATGATGATGATAATCATCATGATATCTTTTTACCGTGATCATGATGATAAGATCATTGATCATCATCATTATTACCACTTTACTGGCGAAGAAGAAAAGAAGGAAAAGATGAAGAAGAACATTAAGAAAAGGGGAGGAAAATTGTTATGAACTGAAAAAAAGGAAAACCGTACGAGCGATAATCATGAGGATATTAAGCCATAGGTGATAATACTGACACCTTCTATCTTGAGTACAACCCCTAAGACTCTTCTACTCATCATTTTGATCAATCTAATAATGGATAGATGATGAAAAATGACATGATGTGAGCTAATAATACAATCAGTATCCCAACTGGTTGCGCCGTTGCCTCTAGCCAACAATCAAAGATTCTATCGCGCGGTAGCAATCTCCTCTATAATATCTCAATAAGACCAATCCTAAATCCAATCAAATTAAGTGTCTCTGATTAGCTCTCCATAGCCATGAGCTAAGTGGCAAACAAATGTGAAGTATATAGAGCTCACCGAATCAACTTTATACCAATAAAGTCCTCATCTTCGTGCATCACCGTTAGCGCGAAGGGTTTAATAAGATCGGACTGTCACAATTTTGACACAGAAAAGAAAAACGAATTATCTCTTTCCTTTATAGTTTTGTACAGTAGACGAATAAAGCATCGTTTCATATCAGATTTAGAACACACTCCTGTCGGGTGCTTATGTCAAAGAAATAAATCAACAAGTTACTAACAAGTCACTTCATGTATTCATCCGCGAGCTGTGTGTCCATTGTGAGAATAAGTTTGTTTCTCCAATTTGATAAGAAGTTACGCCGCAGTATCCTGATTTCATATTTTAGAATTTATATTGTAGCCAAATGAACATTTCAAGGAAAATGGACTGTATTTGACACAAATTTATCTTGTATATAGGACATTTTGAATGGATTGAATGATCCCCTCTTAACTTTACTTTAATCATTTTATAAGTTTTGAGAAATAAGTTTGAAAATGATGAGAAGATATGAATTTCAGTTTAATTACCTACATTGAGTAATATCATCATAGTACATGGTGCAGGTCACAAAATAAAACTTATTAACTATTGATAATTGAGAAATGAGTATTCGATAAATTCTGAATAATCACGATTAACCTTATATGTTTAATAAAACTGATTCATCTATTATTAAAGTCTATTCAAATTTCTACAGAATAACCATTTTAATCTACCAAAGGGTAGGACCACTCGAGAATTATGTAGGCCTATGTTTTAAATTCAAGTATTGTTTGTTTCTCCCTTTTTCAGACTTCCACTGCCGTTATGGCCCCACCCTCCTCCTATGTTAGCAGCGGGCACCTCGCCAAACTCTTCGGAATCTCTTATGACTTTCCGGTCGCCCCTCCCATTCCCGACTCAGGTATTTCCAGCTGGTCAGGCGACTCTTGGTGCCCCCTTTCCCCGAAGCATACCAGGTGCTTTCCCGACATCATCTCAAGGAGGGAGAGGAATTCCTAACGTCTTCCACCATGAGTTCCTCAAAGCACACGGTTCTTACCCGAATCGACGGCCTTTCACCAGACCCCACGGTGAAATACCGGTCTCCTCTCCTCCATCGAGATTATCTGTATCACCCGTTCATCCCTTGCATAATCTGACATCTCCTCTTGGGCGGAACGCACCCGGAGATTCCCGTGGAATCGATGGAAGCGATTCGCTGGAAAAGCGGGAGAAATACAATTTTTCTGCATCGGATCTTGAGTGCGCCTTGTACGGTTATCTTCGGGGTAGTACCGGGGAAGAGAGGTATCCAGGTTGTGCAATGTCGGGGCTCCCATCTCAGCATAAAGGTAAGAACTAATTTCCTTCCTTAAGGAATATTTGAAGAAAAACACAAGACGTTGATAGTGACAACGAATATGCCTTTAAGTCAAGTATCATGATGACCTGGTAATGAAAGAAGAAGAAGAAGGAGAAAGGGCCTAACTGGACGTCACAAAATTCAAGGGGAATGATAGGTAGAAATGGTGATTATTATTGAATGAAAAGTTTATTTACACTCGGTACCTTATACAACATCTAATTATAATTTGGCAAAGCGAAAGAAAATCTACAATGAAATTTTATTTATCCTTTTACCAACTTTACTGATGATCTCTTTTGATCATCTTCTTATTCACCTGTCAATTTATCTTGAATTAGCCCTTCCAATTTTTCTTTTCCATTTGAATCTGATAGTTTATGATAGCATTTCATCTCTTCATTTTATTATGATATTAAAGATGATAATCATCATCATGGGGGTGATAATAATGACGATGAAAGTGTTGTGTATGATAATAATGATGACTCGAATTTTCACAGAAATCCCATTTTCCTTTCTTATTCTCTGTTGCTTTATCCCTATAGTCGTTTTGAAAGATTGAGTGAGAAAAACACACACACACATTTTAATGAATGTTTCTTTCTTAAGATTGGACCTAATTCAATTAACCCTTGTCTCGTTTTTTATCGTAGCTTACGTAGAATCCATTTTAAGACCACTTAAGGCCCAGAAAATATCCTGGATACAGGTTAATTTGAAGACATCATTAACCTGATTTAAGGAGATGGAGTGTGTACTAGGAAAGTGTACTGAGAGTATATACAACAGTGAGAAGATTGGGGCAAACATCACCATTTATATTGAGGTGATGTTCCTCAGAACAAACACTGTAAAAACTGTGGTGTTAAAACTGACACAAATTGGTGTTAATAGAGGACCACACCCTGAGGTGTTATAATAACACCCTAGAGATTGAACATAACACCAAAGAGTGTAAATGTAACAACCATATGTGTTGTAATACCTATAGGTGTAAAACTAACACCACCAATTTAACACCGGTGTAAAATAACTGGTGTGGTCCTCTATGTACACCGGTTAACACCACAGTTTTTGCAGTGCAGTGTTCCACCCTCACTATATAGAAGAGAGTGATGGGCTGAGAGTGGGTTAGAGAGGAGGGAGGTAGGGGAATTAAGAGAGGGAGAGAGAGAGAGAGTGAGCGGAAAATTAAGATAACATAATAAATTGGCAGACAATCCGTTGTTAACACAAACAATGGTCAAAATTCATGAATTATGGCATGTGCATATTCACCCCAAAAATGCAATTGATAACCTATCACTAGACGCATTAGCATATTCTAAATAATAAAGAAGAAAGAAACTTGGATTAAGTTAGCTTGTGTGAAAGTATGAAAAATCACATAATATGATCGTAAACTAAATTTTGAGCAAAAATTGGCAATACATGTAAATAAGTTATAAGAACGTTATAAGCATAGAATGTTGAGATAATTATGGAGATCCTCCTACTGGCAATGCGAGATATGCAATATCACGCATGCTTATTGTCACTATACTATCAATATTATCATCATGTACTACTGATAATATTAACGTAATGTTTCATTGTTAAAATTGCTATAATAATAATAAAATGATAATAATAATGATATTATTAACAATAACAATTATTATAATCATTATTATTAGAATAATAATTGTTATTATTATCATCCCTAATAATATTATTGTTATTATTACGTTTATCACCATTATCATTAAAATACTATACTTTGCACTCTTTTCAAATCAATGTCATGTTGGGATACCTTTGTCATTTCAATCATTTAAAAAGCCTTAGTACAATAGATTGATAATATAGTTTAGTATTTGATATAGAAAAAAAGGCTTTACCAGGCTGGCCATATGCAAAATACGGCTTTTGATGATGAAAATATGAAAAGATTTGCTGAAAAATATAAATCTAAGAATAAATCCCTAAGAGTAATCAAAATCCTTATGAATAAAAGGGAGGAATAACACTTAAAATGAATGTCTGATAAAAAAATGCTTATCTAAAGAATGCAGAAAAAAAATCTTTTCAATGTATACAAATGAGTTGTGAAGGAAGGATAGTCGAAATAATTATCGCACCTTCGGGCCCTATATGCCCTCGTTCAATTTTCTTAGTCAGATTAAACAAAATTGATCCATTTATTATTGGGATCGGTTAACATTCCTGCGTAATAATGACAGAAGCCTGATGATGTACGGTCAAGTCAGGAATATTACCGCTTTGAAATTTTCTGATCAAAAGAGATTTAATCTTGTTTCTATTTCGAAGGTTAGGTGTTTGGAATATTTTCCTTTGTGTAAGAAAATGACTCCTCTTTGCGCTTTATATTGTTGTTTTGACCGCGAGTACTTATAACTGTTTCGATTTTTAAACATAAACGAATCAAAACATGGCGGTGGAATGAATAGTTCTTAACATCCGACACATTTGTCCTTAAATTTAGTCACGCTTTCAGTTCAAAGGTTTCAATAAACCGAAAAAGGCTTTTGTTTTGTTTTTACCATCACGCATGTTGCTAGGCTTTACCAATTTCAAACTTTGATTTTAGAAAACTGTTAGAGGTCTGAAAGGAGTTACGCCAATTTTAATTGACTTGAAAAATCTAGGGCCCGTTGCATTAAACTTTCGTCATAAAAAACTCTGGCAAATATTTTGCACGACTTTTTTAATGTGTGATTTTCATTGGCATTATTTTGTTTGCCAGAGTTTTTATATGACGGATTTTTTTTTATGGCAAAAGTTTTATGCAACGGGTCCCTGAAACTCTCTATTATGTTTTGGTTTCGTCAACTATGTTGTAATTCTTAAAAAAAGATCTTTGAAATACTAGATAGATACGAGACTCCCAGACCTTAATAATAATAATAATAATAAAAAAAGCTATCTTCAGAAACTATTTTATTTCCTACCAGTGTGCGTGACGAGCTATTAATAAACCTATCTCTCACAGCTTTTTGACCAAACGTGTTTTTATGATACAGCTAATAACCGTTCCTTTTGTGCAAAGTTGTTTGTGATCAATTTTTGAACATTCCCCTCTTTGAATAAATAATGGGGGTTCATTTCGTCTTCTGAATGTTATTCTCCATTGCTTGGGGAACTATGTAGCTTTTGCATTACAAAACTCACCTTGTGGCCCCCAGGTCTTTTCACCTCCATTGATGTAATTTCTTCCTTAACTTAACACTTTCCGGCTGTAACTTCGTTTTGTTTGTCGAAGTATTGGTCTTAAACCAACGTCTTTAACGTCAAATTGAATTCGGGGCTCGTCTCTTTCAACTCTTGAACTGGTGGCTATTTTTCTGGGGTTTCGACTTTTTTTTGGAACTGTTGTGCTTTATGTGGCTGAAAAACATCGGCTTTAGGGGCACAAAGCTGCAAGAGGAACACCTAATTTTCTTTGGACAATGGCGCTTTTATGATTGGAGATGATACCTGTAAAGGGCCGATGATGTTTACTCGGCCCGAGCCAAGCCTGAGGCTGCGTGCGAGCAGATGGGTACAAAAGAATACATGGACAGGTATTGGGTAGAAAAGAGTGGATTATAGTCTTTTCACTCTTCAGAAGACCTCTTAAGAGCATGACTTTGGCTGAAAAGAGGCGATTTGCGGCAATTATAAAAGAGGTGCGTGTCTCGCCGTTAGAATAGTGTTACAGGTAGTCGAACTGCCCAGCATTATAATGGGATTGAAAAGCGATGACCCCCTTTGGAAGTAATTGAATGAATACAAAGACCTAATCATGTTTGCCTTTTCTCTGCCTGACCATCGGAGGTATCGAAATACGGGTATCATTCAAAACGGTGAAAACTGAAGAATGTCAAACCTTTTCGCTCTGCTCTTTATAAATGTAATTGGAGCATGTATGACGAAAACAGACGAAGGAAAAACATGATGGTTTAATGAATGACCCTGTTGCGAATCCAAGTAAGGTTACATTGTCTTATTGTGGCGTTGGAGGGACATTTTTATTTCCCTTTAACATGATTTATTTGCAATCAATTTTAGAGGACGCACTGATTGAATAAATCGTTTACATTACTCATCAAATAAACAATTCTCATCTCATTTAGTAGTAAATTACGAATTACAATTACGGAAATAAAGATAACAAACTCTTGCGGTCTTCCCTTTTCGAAGTAATAACCCAATGTATTATTCATGGTTGTGCAGATTGGTGTATCACCTATAACATACCCCTATTCCATGTGCTATTTGTTTGTCTTCCTATTCTTAAAGTCAATTTATTTTATACATTCACACTTATTTTCTGACATGAGTTGTTTTCTGTTTGAAATTAATTCATTTTCGATAGCGATTTGCGTGGAGTTTCTTATTTCTCTTTCTATCTGTCTAACGTTCATTTCCTGTCAGTATGAAACGTTCCACAACACAAACTATGCAACCATAGATATGTTTTTAGCAAGCAATACAACCATCCAACATGACCGTATATAATGAGTATCGATTGCTTCGGTTTCTCAACCACACCTTCAACAATTGGATGATTATAGAAAGAAAATGCCCTTCTAAATGACACAATCGAGACCGCCAATCCCTTTTTACTTTAACTCTTCCCTGAAACGACGACTTATACTACTAAACACAGGTGCTCCTTATTACCCTAAACAAACTGAGATTTAAACTCTATTGTATAAGTGAAAGTTAAGCCACGGTATTACTTCCCTTTTTAATTCTTAGAGATCATTACCTCCTTCAATTATGAAAAGGGAGGCGTTCTTGAACGGATTACATAGGTTTCCTATATAGGTATAACCAAGTATCTGCAGAGTTTGAAGTATTAATTGCCCCATAAATCCACACTTGTTAATAATAGTATCCATGGTAAACCACACGTAACGCAACACTATAGCGGTAATTCGGTGTAATCTCTTGGACCGGTACTGCAATTTTCCGGTTTTCCCCCATCGATATCATATCATTTGTCTTTACATAAACATGAAGATACACCCTGATAAAATCAGATTTTTTTCACGTTTATATTCATGGTTTAGTTAAATAAAAAATCAGGCCAATCAATCGAAAGCCTTTGCCGGTAAAGGACTTTAGATAAGTAGTGTAGAGTAAATAAAAGTTAATTGTGAAGAATAATTATTAATTTGTTGATTTAGACACAAGTTGGAAATTCTAATCTATATTAGCTCTCGAGTACTGTAACGATATCGGCAATGATGGAATGGTAGTATAACAATAATAAAAAAAGTTTCATTTAATTGAAATGGCATTCACATTGTATCCACATTTCAAGCTCTTATATACTCCTGACAATTTCCTCTCATTTGTTTAGTAAAATTCATTCAACTCTGGTGATTTAAATTGACTGAAATTTATCTTCTTCATCCTTCTTTTCAATCGTACTTTAAATCGCAGGAAACATTCCAATTATAGGATTCACAAAGGAAATGTTAGATCTAGCTTAAATATATCACAGGTAAATTACATACGGTATAACTACAAAGAGATTGATAAATGACAAACTATTGGACGCCTTCACTCTCTAAGCCTTATCTCGATAAATCACCATGTCCTTGCAGGAAAGCGTCTTTAACGTGCCGTTCTTAAATAATCTTGTCTTTATCCAACCCTTGCCGAGTATTTCAGTGGTTAAGCCTCATAGAAGAAACCCACAAACTCCATGAGCAAATAGAGAGAAGATCTATATAATTTGAGTATGCCTTAACTAAAATAGTTGTATCTTCTTTCAGACTGATGTAAGGAAATCGAAATTAGCTAGACTAACTTGAAGCCGTTTCATGCAGGCTTCGTTAGAAGTAATAACTTTAAGTTAGGATTCATGGGCAATCTTGGTGGGATAAGTCATGTCTGCCAGTTGATTGGACGAGTTTTTCATTTGGCTTACCAAATTTCTTATTTTACATTTCGTTTTCACTGTTCTTCGTTTTCTCAAACACACACACACCCTCAAAATGGATAGTGTAAGTCAAGTGCTGTTATCTACTAAAACTTAGTCAATTTCTTCGATTGCCTAGTGTTTAAAAAGAGTAACGAAAAAATGTTGGTAACCCATATTCCCATAGTTAATCGAACAATTCTATGAAAAAACTTTATGTTTATGTAAGCAACATTTAGATTATTGCGTGAGGAAAATGTTATGATTCCATACTCTTAGAATTTGACTGTTTGAAATATAAACGTACCAATTGTTTTTTAAACTTGTTTTTAAAGCAAATAATTTTTTTTATATTTCTATAACAATTGGAGTTTCATTTCAACCAATCTTATGATTTTTGACCACGCTTTTTTTTTAAGTGAATATCAATTGAAATAGTCATTATGAAATGTACCTCAATATCTGTGAAATGTCATAATACAGTCGCAGAATATAAATCTAGTAACAGAATGAATATGAAAAGTATGCATTACAATATGCCAACTATAGCTCAATGATTTCATGGATCTTATCTTCTCTCAATTCCCTTTCTAGATGACAAACTTTCGACGTCACCATCGACATCAAAGACGATCTCGAAAGTGGAAACAATTCCAGACGAACAAAAGAAATCTCAGGTTCTCTCTCAGAAGTTAGGTGATATCAATGCAGGAGATCTCCCAGAGGGTAGGTATAGAAAGTTGAATAGTGTCATTCATCAGTGCTAATATTGAAAGTCCTATTGATCTACTAGCAATATATAGCGAAACTAAATTGAGAACATACACTAACAATCATTTAAAGTGTGAAATTGTCTCGGAAAACAAACGAATGAATGTGGCAACTGACATAGACATGAGGTGGCGCTTTCTGTAAGCATCTTACAGCAGCATGCATCTTATAGCAGCCATTAACCATGTTAGTATCATACGGAATTTCCCTTAAACTTTGCATTTGGACTACTTAGTGTTCCGGGTGACGATACGAAATGCATTAGGAAAGAATTGATTTCTACATCTAAAAAATGAAGAGAACAACATTCTTGAAAAGATGCACAATTCTATTTCTCTGTCATAATTAATCGCTGCCATTATTTTTACCAATTATGTACAGTAAAGGTATTCCTGCAGTACATGACAAACTCAAAAACTTAGTTTTTGAAAATGTCCATATTTTTTTTTATTTTTTACTGACAGGACTGTCTATTTTGAGATCGAGTTTCGGATCCATATCGCCTCATTACAGTGCTTTTTGTCAGCAGACAGTGATCTTGAAAGGAACTCGGTTCGGACCGTTTACTGGACGAGTAGTACACCCCAGTGAGATCAAATCACATGATGATACCAGTCTTATGTGGGAGGTAAGATACTATTAAAAACACTTCGAACCCTACGTCAGCATGGTCTTGTATGGGAGGTTATACATGATTAAAACAAACTTAGATCAAAGCATGATGATTATACTAGTCTTATGTCGGAGGTAAGATGCCATGAAAGAACAAAGACTAAAAAAAAAGATCAACTTAGTCAGATCAGTCAGATGATACTAGTCCTATGTGAAAGGTAAGGTATTATCACATTCAACATGTTCAAACTCAGATCAATGATATTATACCAGTCGATGGCATTAGCTATCATGGCTATAGGACATCGATGAAACACCGAAGTTGGATCGAATCGGATGACAATATCTGCAATACGCGTGCAGGAGGTTCGATGCTTAAATCATGTGAGATTAAAACTGGTCATGATGCAATTGATATATGAGGGGTAAGTCATCAAGTAAGATCGAAACACAGATTATCTTACTTCCGATGTAAAACATCTGCATAGATCGGTAGCAGAAATAAATGCAATCTTGTGATTTATCACGAGACAACGTTGCCATCTATATAGCCAACCAAATGACATGCATGATGGGTCATTTGTTGTACATAGATTTTAATAGTTACAGAAATATTGATGATTTGTTTTTATATCTGTGAGAGTTTGAGGAGTTACTAAACACCTACGTTGTTGAGAAACGGCAATTCTACTGAAACCTTAGTGTGTATTATTTGGTATTGATGATGATAGTAGTGATAATATAATAATTTTATCTACTCTACTTCTCCTACAATCTTTCTTTTTCTGTTACAATTTCTAGTACGTTTAACCACCAGCCCCCTTCCACCCCCATCTCCCTCTCTTCATTTTCTCTTCTGTACACATCAGATTTATTTCATATCAATTTCCAATCCAATTTCATCCCTCTTATTACCTTTTTATCTCCAAAATCGATATCCCTGAGCATGCATGACGGAGAATTGACACATGTTATACACACGTTAATTTCGACATGAATTCTTATTCGCTCTATATTTGTACTCTACACGTGCACTTATAGCTTGCTCCTAGTCAACACGTGAGGGTTTCACATCATATCAATATTTACATTTTATTCTTTTTCATAATTCCTTGGCAATCTGATTTGAAGAGCTTTTAGCGAGAATTTAATCAGAAATTTCGGAGCCGACGACATTCGAGTCAATATTCCGATTGACGATAAATGCGTGTAAGTCACGTACTAAACTCCACAATTTGCGTCTGAATCTGAGAGCTTTATCCACCATTAATACGATCGGGACTCGCACCTGATTACATGTTTGTTCAGATATTGAAGGGTAGTCTAAACTTCAAATTTGCAGCAATTTTAGAGGTCGAAATTGTCAAAGTTTCTTGATTATCGATTAGTATGCACTCGGCTACGAATTAGCTTGCCATTTCAAGAGACTTGCCCTTCATATTAATTTGTCATTTTAGCAGACAGGACTGCTCTAATCGACCTGAAACATATCCCGTTGGTCTTTTTTCTCCACCCCTCCCCCTTCTCCCTCCTTGCGGGGTTACTCGTCAACCCAACTCCACCATCCTTCATCCATTCTCCATGTCGGGTGTTTTTTTTTCAACTTTGGCTTTATGAGAACTGTTATATTTATTTTATTTACTATATAGATTTTCAAAGATGGAAAGCTGAGTCATTTCATTGACGGTCGTCAAGGGGCCTTTTCGTGGATGAGTTTGATTAAATGCGCCCGCTACGCCCAAGAACAAAATCTCATCGCGATTCAAGTTGACGACAAAATATACTACGAAGCCTGCAAAGATATTCCACGGGTGAGACACGAACGATGGTGCATTATTAAAAAGATTTGAAAGTAAATGAGTGTGTTTGTATTGGTTAGGATAATTCTATCAATTTTGACACAAATTGGACCTTCGTAAATCTAATTCAAATTCAACTAGTAGGCCTGGAAGCTTTGATTTTCCCCGAAACGTGTTGATATGTTATTTTTAGGGGGGGGGGTATATAAATATAATCATACCAAGAAGAAAGAGCGTGATTTTACCCTCAAAAGATATTCCGAATGTTGAATAATTCTCCAAATTATGGATGAAATAGAGAGGAGAAATAATAATGAATGCATTAAAATATTATCTTTTAATGGGAATCCTACCTAAACCCAATATTAGTAGGCTTATATCACGTATGCAGAAATAGAGATGGAAAATCATGACTAACCTTAATTTGATGTAACCTACTGAAGTTTGAAAATGACGATGGCGATTCATATTATCTTAGACAAATTAAAACAAAACAATATTTGACTATTAATTTACTCCGTGATCATGCAGATTCTAAAATAAGATTTCTTAAAAGAAATACTACAGCATACACAATGAGACCATACTGCTTACACTTTCTCCATTATAGATTCCAATTTGCATCGTTGAAGACGTTGATTTTTTTTTAATTTAGTGATTATTATTTTCCGTTTTCATGACAGGGTACAGAACTTCTTGTCTGGTATGGCGATTCATACCTTCAATTCATGGGCATACCTATTGCTCTGAAGGACGCCAGCCGCGGTCAAACAAGTTTAGGCAACGACGAGAACATCGACGGTTGGTGTAAATTCTTATCATGTTTCCACTTTTAATTTTATATTCACCTTTCCTAACCATGTCTCCTTCTCTATCTCTTTCTTCTCCTCCCTTTAAATAATTGTCTATTTCTATATCATTCCATTATAGTATTCCATCCCATTTTAGTAGTTTGTTACGCCCATGGACGGAACAAGATTATAATAGTCTTTATTATCAAGCCCACCTTTCTAAGTTTCAGTCATATCACCATTTTCTTCAGTTTTTAAAACCAATTATTGTTCATTCAAATTAATTCTATCAGGATATAATACGCTTAATTTGTGTTAAAATATAATACCGACATGTTCGTTGTCGTTATCGCCTTACATGATGATCAATTATATTATGATCATTCAAAATAAAAGCATAAAGGCATACAACTCTTTCGGTTTTGATCGTCATCATCAGTCAGTGGTTTATGAGACCTTAAAAGTCATCAATAAAACACCCAAACACGACCTTCCCCATGGGAAAGTTTCGCTTATCATTGATTAGTCTGACACGTTGTTTGCTAAATTATGTCAATGTCTTTATTTTGAGTCTCGATAATACGGATCATCGTTATTGACGAGGTTTATATACAAAAGTGAAAGTTATTAAAATAAACTCTTCAGACTAAAACAATGGTTTAACACGAACAATGCATGTATATGAAACTATAAGTTTAATCCTAATCGATATGAAGTTTTTTAAAAACAACTTTAAAAAGCCATGATGTAAATCCTTGTTTTGAAAATCATAATGTATACGACGTGCAGAACCCACTCTCTTGAATCATATTTCTTTAAACGCAACTGTTTTATTTTCACATTGAAGTGATTGCATTTTTAAAGATTGTTTTCAAATATATTTGTATTATCTACACCCCACTCCTGCAGATTCTGCTGGATACCACTGTGATCGTTGTGGAAAGGTGTTCGCCTACAAGGATTACCGTGATAAACATCTCAAGTACACTCGGTGTGTGGATCAGGGGGATAGAAAGTTCCCTTGTCACCTCTGCAAACGATCGTTTGAAAAGCGAGATAGGCTTCGAATCCACATCCTGCACGTACATCAGAAACATCGACCACACAAGTGCACTGTGTGCGGAAAGAGCTTTTCACAGGTATGACTGAGTAAATATTCCCCCACATACACGGCATGATTAATTTGATCTATTATTGGGCTTTCATCATGTTCATGTCCTTTTGTTGTTGGTGATATTAGGGCGCTTCCGCATCTTCATCACAGTAAATGTATCGAAAAATGCCTGTCAAATGAAAATAGCTGAAAGGTCTATGTCAAAAATTGGTGAACTTATAGAACAACAATTTTGACCTAATTTTCGGGGCTGACGAAAAATTTCAAATACTTCGTTCGTCCAGAGTCCAGAACGAAGTCGCTATTTTGATTTACCAATTTTCGACAAAGACTCTTGGTTGTTCATTATCACGAAGGGCATATGACATGATATTTTCTATGTTCTTGAATGCGTCGTGAAAGTGAAAACTACATATCAAAGGATGATGCCAGACATAATGATATATATATATAAAACAAACACACAAACACACACCCGCTCAACCTCTCCCACACACACACACAAGCCCAACCACACATTCATGCACACACATTTTTAAGTTAAAAATCAAAATCTCTTTCCATAAA
The DNA here is from genome assembly GCF_018143015.1 of Lytechinus variegatus. Lineage (NCBI taxonomy): Eukaryota > Metazoa > Echinodermata > Echinoidea > Temnopleuroida > Toxopneustidae > Lytechinus > Lytechinus variegatus. Next base: position 77,080,282 of record NC_054740.1, on the reverse strand, counting down.
GTTGGATTATTTCTTTCCTTTGAAAATCATTTTTATTGGCGAATTTACACTAAAAGTATGACGGTCTGCACTGCAAAGGATATTCCAAATTCGTTGATTTATTTGGTTTAAGGTTATGCCAAGTATCCACATTTATGATATTTTCTTTCGTTTCGTCACCCACAGTCATCAAGCCTCAACAAGCATCTCCGTGTGCATTCCGGTGAGCGTCCTTACAAGTGCGTGTACTGTGGCAAAGCTTTCACAGCTTCCAGCATCCTCAGAACCCATCTCAGACAACACTCGGGTGAAAAGCCTTTCAAATGTCGTCACTGTGGCAAGGCATTCGCTTCACATGCAGCCCATGACAGTCATGTCCGCCGAACCCATGCCAAAGAAAGACCATGTGTGTGTCAGTTCTGTGGGAAAGCCTTCACTCAGTCCTATGAACTCAAGTTCCATCTCAGCATACATGAGGGTAAGAAATCGTGCACCTCAGTTGAAACTAATATTCTAAGTTCTTTCTGAATAGGAATCATTTTCTTCATCATGCTCGAACCAAAATGGTTTCATGGACTTGAAGATAGCACATATTTTTTTTTCTTTCAAATGAAAAAGACGATTTGGTGGATTCACGTTTTTGCATTCGAAATGGCACTTTCATATTCACCCCCACCAAGTTAGCCTACTAAAGACGTAGAGGGAAACCCTATTTTTCACTTTTGACCAATCACAGGCCACTAGCATCTCAGTATGACATAACTTTACGTTCTCTCTCTGTTTTTTCTCTATCACCCTCTTTCTTAGGCGAAGCAAAGCCATATTCGTGTGAAGGATGCAACCAGACTTTCCCTACCTCAACAGCAAGAGACACCCATCGGTCAAGTCTTGAATGTCCTCGATTCAACCCGCAACACGTAGCTTATCTCGGAATCGACTCGCTTCCTTCAGCGCCCTCCACACCAGGGGCAGCATCCGTAGCCTCGACCTCAAGCAACGGCAGCGGAAGCAGCTTTGGGACATCGTCGCGCGGATCAAGCATGGATGTCAATGCCGCGGACAGCCATGGTCACGTGGGTGTTGCGTCGTCATTTGTGGACGAAAACGATAATATCCCAAACAGCGGTGTTCTGTTATCTACCACACCTGTGACATTCAACAGAGCTATGAATGTGAAATGATTAAAATAAAAAGAACACTTCATGAAGTTAAAAGAAAAATGTGTTTATTTATGACTCGTACATAGCTTTCTTGACACCCTGAGGCGTGATAGTTGATAGTGAAGCTGTCTAGGATTCCGAGATTGAAATGCAGGTGATGCGCTACTCCGCTTTCGTGAGGAAGACTTATTTAAGTGATGAATGAACTTTGCCAAAAGTGTAGAAGATGTGATTCTAAGGGAACAAGATGTGTATTGTTCAATGAACAATACCTGAACTTTTAAAACAAAACGGAATAAAAATCATTAACTTGATAGTAATTGCCACTCATGCCTGAGAGTACCCAGCGGGTAGATCGTAGGTGGCACAGCGCAGTTCAGATATCCCAATTCTTTCATAGAGCGTGTCTGCAAGCGCTATATATGATCACAATAACGGTGATCACTGTCTTGTTTGGCGAACATGGATTGACTTCTGTTTGCCAATATTTGCTAATGCTTCATAATGATAACCCCCCTTACTGTTATAATTTTACTTTACAAACATAATGATTCGCATCTACTTATTTAGTTAAGTCTAGCAAGGTTATAGAGAATTTCCTTGCCCCAAATCGACAAAACTTAATTTGTCTCTTTTATTATTTATCCTTACCCAAACCTCTTGATTTTAACGCCATTCTTTGATTCAGAATATTATCCAGGCACCTGGATGTTTTATTCATTATGATAATATCGGAAAAACCGACTGCAGGGAACGTTTCTTCAAAATTTGTGTCTGCAGGTCTGAAAATCTGTCAGATCTGACAACCTTCATTGGTTCTGATCGACTGAGCAGTACTCTTTCTATGGTAACTTTGGGATGAAACGAGACTTGCCACAAAAAAACGTCCGACAATTCATTTCATGAAACGCTCCTCAGTTCTGAAAAAAGGCTATTTCAAATGTCAAACCACCGGTCGGTTTGGTCTGACTGTCGCATTGTTAATCACATTTTGAGAGATAACCTCACTATTTCTCAGACAAGAAATTCATTAAACTTACATATCCCCGACATAAATTATGATTATGAAATGAATGATGTTAGTGTTTTGAACAACATCAGTCACATCTATATGTACAAGTAGAACGATAGATGTGGTACATAATTGCGGTGCTTTTTTCTGACTTGTTTATGTATGATATAAAGGAGATGTATCAATATACGGATAATATTTAAAATCTTTACATTTGAGTGTAATAAAGTTTGATTGTGGTTGTCAAATATGTATGCAAAGCTGCACGATCATGAAGACTTAAAGAACTTTGTAAAAGTATCATCTTGAACAAGTTATAATAACATTCTGAATATTCATATCACATGAATTTGGTTCTTCTCTATTTTAAGTTAATTAGGTGGCTTAATGCCATATATACTACTTAAACTTTCATTAACTAATGGCAATGTCTTTCCGTTTACGGTAATAATTAGACTCACTTGTTAGTATTGAACATGTTGACTTGGGTTGTTTAGTTGTTTTCCTGTCTTTTCGACATAATAACCATGCAAATCAATGGTTTTAACTAGACAATCATGCTCAGTTATGTATCCCTTTTCCTAGAAAAATTTGTACAAAATTTGTTAATCAAATGTGATTCTCCCTCAATATCCGAAATGGTTGACCTAATACCGTAAATAAATTTTTGGCAAAAACACTCATCCTGTGTTGGAAGAGAGTAATGTACTCAGTTCCGTTCGCATCTGGTATTTCCTGTGCGAGAATGGTTTCAGCCTGGTTACAGTAGGGTCTCTTATGTTAGCATTGGTATATCTCAAAGTGATCTTTTATCACTTAACTTTTAAAGATGCCTTTGTTTTTCAGGGTATTTCAAACATATAGATATATGATGAACCGTGTAATTGTACACTGTAAAAATGAAGTGCTAATTTAGCACTTAAAGTGCTTGTATAGTGACTGCACTACGAGTGCTGATTTTCTAATTTAAATTTGAACTAGAAACTCAGCACTCGTAGTGCAGTCACTATACAAGCACTGTAAGTGCTAAATTAGCACTTCATTTTTTACAGTGTATGCATATCTCTGTAACACGCTCTAATGTGTTTTATTGTCACATACATGAGAACACAGAAACATTGCTTAAAAGTTAAAGCCTTTAGTTTTCGAAATGTTACATTTTCGTAGGATAATTTATTCTGAATATGTGTGAATGAAGAAAATCTATTTCTTTTTAAATCAATGAATTTGCATGTCATTTGTATACAATTTTAGAGAAAAAAATATCATAAAGGAACCGAGAAGTGTTTTGAGAAATGACGAAAGAAAAGAGAGTGGAGTGAAAAAAAAGATTATGATCATGACAGTTACAGGATTATATTTTATGTAGGAAATGGAGAAGAAGAAGATCGAAAAGGGGAGAAGGATGATAAAGCCTTTTTAGTATCCTAAAAATGAGAAAAATTCCACCCCTCCCGAAATACAAGTGCAATCCCCACTTTCATTGTGCCAAATCCTTCATTCAATATTATTATTGAGGCAAAATATTACAATCAAATTCAGGCTGAAGATGCATCTATACTTGTTTTACATATTTGTTTTAGACTCTCATGTACAAAAATATGGTGAAACCCCCCATTGATTCAAGGTGTATTTGTAATCGATGAAAAGTACTATGTTCTGAAGAAGTGTAATGTTGTGTATTTATATTATGCCATGTACATTGTAGATATATGTATCAAAATATATACAGAAATAGACAGGAAAATAAATGTTATGTTCAACAGTATATCGTGTTTTTAGATTGTCTTTGTGAGCAATGGAAATGGAGGGGATAATAGGGTAGCCAGACCAACATACTTTCATGTGTCTCGCCAGACGCCTTAGACCACTCGGCCACGGCACCTCCACACACACACCCCCACATAAGCTACACATATTATCTTTACACACACACTAACCATACTTTCTATATGAAAATACAATCAAACTTCAAATAGGTTAGCTAACTAGCTATTAAAGTTTGTTTAATGTCTACTGCACGAAATTACAGTGAATTTGAAGTTTCACAATTAGTTTTGAAAATTAGAGTAAAACTGAGATCAAAGTCAGGAAATTGTTACACACTTGCTTTCCGAAAACAATTATGCGATAATAAATTACACATAATTTATTGAGGTGAGAGGAAACCCACGACTCTTTAACCCAAATCGAATGTGAACCCACCTGACCATGTCCGGATATGTCGATGTCGATTTCGGATATCCGGTTACGTTTATCTAGCTGTGTTACTTAGCATACATAAATATAGCCGTGTGTGTTCGTTCTCGTGTATATTATTACAGATGCTTTTAATGGTCTGTGGCTGTCCCTATATACATCTGTATTGATATTTACATGACTTGTATATACATCCTCTCTTCTTCCTCTTCCCTATTCTTCCTCCTCCCCAAGTGGGAAAAGCACATCGTATTGATACAAACAATGATGACAACAACTGTGCTGACCACCTGCTATGCCGGGAAATATAAATTTATTTACATGTAGAGTGTATACTATACATAATTTGGCACAATAGTTTAACATGATTTAGTAATGAACAAACGTTATTCAATTTCTATAAAACTGCAGTTAATTTTTGCATACATCTTTATTACCTGGCAAAAAAGAAATGTCCTCCCATGGGAAGAGACACCCTCCTGCTTTTCATCTATTTCTGTCCCCACGTATGCTTTTGCAACTTTTGAAAAATTAACTTATGAAACATTGAGACTATGCTCAGTATTATCAAAGATGGGCGTATGTAAAGATATGCATAAGCTTATACTACCAGCTATATGTTTATGACTTTCTTTCAATAGTCGAAATATATGCTGATCAATGTTATCATATAAAAACGGCACCTTTTCAAATTGACTCTGACAATTCATCATTTTCCTTCTTTTGTAAACAAATAAGCATGATTTGATGCAGAAATAATTCTTTGTTAAATCAGGTAAATCAGGCTTGATATGAATATCTCGGTATTGTCACTCTATATTAAAAAATGTGACCATCCCATTCCAATAACCCAGAATTACTAGTATTCCTCTTCCAGCTATTTTCTACATTCACTTCTGATCTACATTTCCAACTATTTTTTCTTGTTTGCACAGAACGGGAACATATTGTTCTTACCGTCATACCATTTTTGAATTTTGCTGGAGCAACCCTATTTTTGCAATATGTCAAAAAGACCAAGGAGCAGCGTCATAGTATTTTGATGGGGGGGGGGGGTGACAAGATGACTTGAAGGTAATGTCATTTTGTTACATGATCCAGTCCCCTCTGCTTGATACTGTTATTTATTTCCTTCCTTCCTCCATGTCCTCCTTGTCGATGAGGACTAGGGAAAAATGCCCTCACCTTTTACTTCTTTACCATACCAGCTAACTGAACCCCTTTTAAAATAAAGTATCATTAAACAAATTAAACACGAAGATGTAAAAAGAAAAAAAGACCCCACCCCCTTTGTGAAATTTGTAACAACCATAGAAAAAGTATGCAGGTATGTCACATAGTACTTTTTATTGTAAAGAATATGTGGCTGAAATGATGTCGGTTTTATAATATAGGCCTTATTACGACTATGGCAATAAATCATAGTTACATGGAATACGGGGGGGGGCACAGAACATGTTACGTTTTTAGGAAAACATGGAGAAAAGGGGTTCACGAGGATGTTTACACTTTCTAACCGTGACTTTGAATGATTTCCTATGCTGTTGTCGGCGAAAAAATTATTTAAAATTTGAAACAGAAAAATACCATTCACACATTTTTATATGGGAGGGGGAGGGATGGGCAACAAAATTACCCAAACCATCTGCTTTGCACGCTGTATAATCTGGTGTGTGAGTGTGTTCGTGAGTGGGTGTGTGTCAACGTTTAAGGGTACTTGGTCATGTAATTTGGCCTATCTATGACATGTATACAAGGAGCGTGTAGGTGATTTCATTCCATCATATTCATTTTTGCTCATTGGCTTACATACGAAAGCGAACTGAATATGCAGTCATATTTCTAGTGACATATATTACTTTCCAATTAATATTTAGGTGAAAATGATTGATTTCTAGTGATGTAATACTCCCGTGCACAGTTCCTAAATGCCTTATTATTATTAATTCTCATGTAGGATTATCACATATTTGTGGATATTTTCACATCATTAACTTTCAACCTTTTAGATGCTGAACGGTTGATTTGAAGTAACTCACAGTAAACATGGTAAAGCAGACAATATGGAACATCCATGTGAATCAAGAACTGTAAAACCCTTTCATATACACAATGGTATCAGCATATTGCATTTTAACAGGAAAGTGATTTCATTGACGTATATCAAAGGCGGAAATTGGTCTGATCTTACTTACACTGTTCACTACAATAGTTCACTATTAATCGATGGCATTAGGTCATTTATGAGACCCGTCATTTAGACTTTGAATACTAACGAGAATGAAAGTGTTACCTAATAAAAATAATGCCACATGAGGTCATTGAGTCAATTACATACAAAGAAAGTATCCTCTCATGACACGCTATCGGTTTCATTGACAATGCATTTTCATTATTTGTAACACAATTTATGTTTAACCATGGATCTATAGCTCCCTATAGCTCCATTAATTAACGTTGGAAATCAGTGGATTAATGAGCCAAGAAATGAATAGACAGGGCAAGATGTAGCGTATCGGACAGTTTGTTGAAAATTGCGAGCGAGCCAGCCAAAATTTTGATACCTTTATCACAAATATCCAATTTTGTAAAAGATTTTGACATAATGTTCAGAAAATAATATCATATTTCACCTTTCTGTCTTTCATTTCCTCATTATTTTTTCTTGGTCGTGAAAGTTTTTTTTTTTTTTTTTTTTTTTTTTTTTTTGGGGGGGGCGCTATCTTCTTCTTTGAAGCTGGCATTAAGACACAAATCATCATACTCTGTAAGTTATATAAACACACATTTTGCATTTCATGCAGACATCCGAACCTCATGAATGTGAATGTAAGTACAATTCTGAAGGGAGGGTCTACCAAAGAGTAGAAAATTTGATTATTACAAGTAAAGCTTGCGTTTTCCACAATTCTACGAAACTCATTGTCACTACAGAACTCCCAGCCTTTGAGCACACAGTCAGAATTTTCCTTTGACGCACCACTCTGTTTGTTGAATAGTAAATCCATGTATGAAGACCTTTGTCAGTTTCATCTGATGGTATGGCAGGCAGCCAGCTAAACAAATGGCTTTAAGTTACGTTTCATTCAAAATATCAAGATGGAAAACTGCCACTTTGCTTGTTAATAGTACTGTGATTAATCCAAACTATGATAGGGTACTATAATGACGTCCATGCATAGATCTCATCGTTTTCCTTGTTTAAGATAAGTAGGGCAACAACTCCAACGTCCTTACAAGGCTGCTTCTTTTCAGAAAATGCATGCAGATATATTATTGCTTTAGGCTTTTACCAGCGCTAACATTTCTCCAGTCACTAGCTGTCTGGTATTTTCGATCTCCTGATTGTTTTCGCTCCCCAGCGTACTTCCATTCCCCATGCGAATACCTCCGAATACCAGACGGAGATCCCCGATCACTCTTCGTCTCCGATTGATCTCCACCCGAAGACATCCGATCGTTTTTCAATTTTTGATTTGCAGTCGAGAAGCGCTGGTTACTTGCACCTTTCTCACCGGAATATCTCCTGCTGTCTTTGTTCGAATTATATTCGGATGTTCTCGGAAGCGATGATACCGATGTCATTCGTGACATCCTCTGACTGAACGGTATCGATGAGCTTCCACGAGAGTACCTATGGAGTGACCCTGAGGTATTACAATGACACAAACACGTAGCCCACATAGAATAGACACGACGGTTAGCGATGAAAGCAAGAAAGATGTAGAAACCTTGGAGTGAATTCAAGATGATGAAGATATACCAGAGAGCACTGATGTTTGCAAAGCCGGCAATGAATCCAAAGGACCAGGTGAATCCCAAAGAGTGTTGAGATCTTTTATAAAAAGAAAAATAAAATGAATTAATTGTTAACGTTCTTCAAGTTTCCCATTGAAATCACAAGAAGAATAAACGATTTTGAAAGAGATATGGTATGCATAATTACCATGATTGTGATTTAGTACAAAATAAAATCCCTCTTTAAATATCACCCACCGTATTTTCTAGTGTCCACGGCATGTCCTGATCCCTCACCAATGCCAAGGTGTGCTAGAGGACATCGTAATAGCTTTTCCAGCATACTTGCATAAAAATGTGTTGTTAAAGTGAACATTTTGAAAGCTAAACGATTTAGGATAATGCAGTCGAATTAAGCCTATTTCGTACAAGTCTGTATTTTGATCGATTGATATTACATAATATGATGATTTATATGGGTACGGAGATAACAAAGGCAAGTTAGTTTAGATAACCTCGCCCAAGTGTAAGTGTTCCAAAGGTTGCATTCACAAGATATGAAAATGTAGGACTCACCTTTAGATACACACGGAGATCTTTAGCAGAAGCCTTGATGCTCTCGCTTTCGACAACCATACTCCTTCTTACTTTGGATGCGTTCCTGATCCCAGCTACAGTATGAAGAAACAGAATTGTATTGATGATAAGAAATGCACCCAGAGGACATCCAAATGCAATGAGATTGGCCGCATGGTTGACAATCCAACAGACGTTATCATTTCCATAGGAGAAATTAAGATCCTCTCCAACTGTAAAGTGGATAGCCAAGCAACAACCGACAATGATGGATGCAGTTAGTACGGTAAAGAGCAAGTAGGACACGATAGCCCTCGTACTGTTTGTTGATACAGTAAAGCTATCACGCGATGCAAGGGTCCGATTTAGTTCGAAAGCCAGACAAGTGGTTATGGCAAAAACACTTATCCACAAGAAATGTGAAACAGCTGATAGAGACGTACAGAGTTCAGGAACAGATGTCCAAAGTCCACTTATCATCTGCAGAAGCTGTGCCAGGAAAAGGACCACGCACAATACCATGATGAGTTTGTTGCTTACACATCGTCGCATGTGAGGAAAGATGCAATAAGTAGCAAATGTAATCATGAGGGAAAAGAGAGATATGCTTACTCCTACAAAGCTGAGAATCACCTGTGCTTCGTCGTAATCGAATATGCGGACTTCAGTCGTTTGGTTGAGAGTGGCGTTTCGTCCAAAGTTTTCTGGAGCACAGTACTGGACGCTGCCGTTGGAAGTAAGTACGTAGTCATCGAAGCCTAGTATTTGTCCTGTCAAAGTGTTGTTGAGGCTCAAATCGTCTAACGGCGAAAACATACTGGCTGGTTGGGTAATTCGAGAACATGTTCGCAGTTTCATCTGATCACATACTTGGATGTTTAAAGACTTGTTATAATTAATTGAAGAAACCGGAGAACTACTTTGATAGGAAGCTGTGAAAACAGTTTCATATGAATGATAGATCATACCAGTGTTTTCATCTTGTACAATAGTATAGTTTTGCACATGCGATACGTTTGGATTTGTAAGAAGCTTGAGTCCACCTGGACATTCGCTCAAACCTGAAATAGAAATGCATTGCTGGGAAACAGTTAAAGACCAAACGTGATACTCTGAAGCATCATTATATGGAGCGTGTTGAAGGAGTGTTTTATCTGTAAGTTCTTCGAGCTGAGCGAATGTTAGAGACGTTTCTTCAATCTCATAATCCATTCTAAAAGAATTATTGAAAAGAGACAGGCATTTATCCTCGGACATCAAATTAAAATCGTCATTACCACCATTTTTCGATCCATCAAGAGTTGTCAGTTTTCCTGAAGGAAGATTTAACATGTGTTCAATGTAAAGGGTGATATTCCTATCCAGCTCATTTGAGTTACAGTTCATAATATCCAGAGGATTTCTGAGCCCAACTTTAGCTGAAACTGTCATCATAAGATCAGAGTCATATGAACCACAAGTAAGATTTAGGGGAGGAGTTAGCCTGTGACATTCGTTGTCTCGTAGTTCATATCCACTTGGGCAAGATAATGTCAAGCATTGTTGAACGAAAGGATCAAAAACCTCCCAACTCTGGCAGGAAATTTCTACTTCCTTGATGACGTCTGCTGAGTGGACAACCTGAACTCGACTGTTCCTGGAAAAGTCCATGACAATAGATAAGGGCTGAAGAGCATTTCCACTATCGGGATTGAGGATTCCTCGATCCCCACTCAATGTTGGAGTTACCGGCCTCGGGTTTCCTCTCCTTGGGGTGGGTTTTGTTGGCTGTACGGCTTCGGGAGGTGCGGAAGTTGTTGCAGTTTCTGCCAAACAGATATCTCCAACCTTTCCTTGACATTCAGCAGAAGTAATATCGGGACATGTGTCGCACAATTTGCAGTAGGGGTTTTTAAATGTTGTGCCGTTCTCACCTCTGACAAAGTCCTGGTAAGATTGGCACAATGCACTGACACTTTGATCGGAGCCTGTTGGACAATCACTTATGACCTCTGATGTCAAACATTTCCTTACAACAGATGGAGGCGAATCCTTTGGAGGTTTAATGGATGACGTGCATTCACCACTTGCCAACAAGTCCGATAGAGAAGCATTTCCAGATGATACCATGGCTGTTAGGCTCTCGGGGCAAAGCAGTCCCAGCTCCCAAACAGTGATCTCATTCAGATTCAACCCGTTACATAACGCACAATAGACATTTTTGTAAGTGAAAAGTCCGTCAGAAACTGGAAGGTTGTAAAAATCGAAATTTGACTTCTCGTGATAGTCAGATTCGCACTTCGTCTTATCGAGACCGTTTCCTGTGATATCAACAGGACAGTATGACACCATCAAATAATGATTCTTCTCTTTAGGCAGGCTCACACAGGTTATCTGAGATCTATCATACAATCTCGATGTATCTTGAAAAATACTTGGTTTGTTTTCTTCAGAAGCCATCGATCCGCCTGGAGTTCCCTGCTTGCAATAGGAGGTGTAATCTATACAACAGTCCCCGAAGAATTCACAGCCATAATCGCAGCTACATGATGATACAGGTACACCAAATGGGTTACCACAACCAGTTGAGTCACAGGTAGAGCTGGTGCAAACCGGAAAAGTCAACTCATCTCTTGAAATCATGGTCGTCTGACCTATAAAACAAGAAATCATTTGGAGGAAAATAAGGGATGACTTTTGAAGAAATAAATCATATATTATTCTATGAAGCAGAAAAATCAATTTAACCCCCAAATTTTTGAAACATGATTGTGGCAAAACCAGAACTAAGTATTTTAAGTTTTAATATTTTATTATTTACTTAGCCATAAGCAGCGAGGGTGAGTGGGTTCTGACTGTCCCCACAGAAATTTTGAAGACTTACATTTTCTTTTAAAAACTTCACATAATTCTCAAAAGTGTGATCGAAATCCTTCAATTTCACTTAAGAAAAATACAAAAGCGCCTCCATGACAAGCTCGATCACTTCACTCCCTCGTCTGCATTGTTTTTCTTTTAACAGAAAAATAAAAGTATGTATAAAGATTGCCATCTACGTCACGTCTTACTATGCAAATAACATAAACAACTAACGGTGGGGCTTATCAATATCTCGATTACAAAATAAATTGCACTACTACTACTACTACTACTACTACTACTACTACTACTACTACTACTACTACTATTACTACTACTACTATTACTACTACTACTACTATCATGATAGTGATTAAAATAAAATGTTATGATGATAATGACGATGATGGTGATGATAGTAATAACAACAAATAATAATATAATAATAAAAATAATAATATCAATATTAACAAAGTAACAAAAATAATGATGACTAGAATAATAATGACCAGAAACAGTATTTGATTATATTCATGTTAAGTTAAAAGTATAGCGATGCAATAATGGTGATAAACGACAGTATGGATATAAGAATATGAGAAACGGGATAGTGATGATCCCATTACTTTCTCTTTTTTATAATGTTCTTCTTAACTGTGCATTATGAATTCGACTATGTTAAAATTGCTACACTTACCAACTACAGATGTTCGTGTGAGATAATCCATTAATATCCAAACCAATACCCAAACCAGCTTCATGGTGATGTGTCTGCTTTAAACCACAGAGAAAAACAGTAATGTGTCAAGTTGTGAATTGAAAACACTTATAAAGTAAGTAATAACTTAATGGAAGCCTTGTTGCCCGGAAGTGACGTATGTCAGAGACACGGTTATATCTGTGGACGTGGGTTGGTAGCAGTGGTGGACGAATAAAGTTACAGGAAACGTATTGGGTATTTCTACCGGTGTGTTGTTATAACCTTACAGACGCCGGAACCAACAAGAAATAAACTTTGGTCTTACTGCGCAGCTACCAGTCATGTCGATTTAATTCACTTTTGTTTTCTTGCACTTTTCAAGAAGACGAAGTATAATAGAAATTAATATGGATATGAATAAGGCGAGACAAAAAAGAACTTTTATAAGCAGCTGGCGAGAGGAGAGAATAAACTTTAAGACCTTCAATGGATAATGATACATTAAAATTAGTAGCAATATTATAAGCAATTGGACTTCGTTTTATAAGTCGAATAATGGCTTAAAGTCTAAGTAAATTTTCAGACCCAAATGCAAGGCAATTGCTATTTAGTTAACATCTCTTTATTCGGTCAAACATCTGCGGTCCAGAGATATTTCGTTTTTTGTTGACAGATTCACTTGATTCCATGTCATTCATTGACTTCGATTGATTTTACCGCCAAGTTACATTTCACAACATCTCAAGACGACGTTCTCGATGACACCCGTTTATCTAAGTTTGACCATTAGTCATTTCGTTTAATAAATTTTTCTTGGTAATCAATCATTCTACCTACATTTAGATCATAGTTGCCAGTTATCACACCCGGATGACCTAGACCAACTCGAGATGTGATATAACGTCCAAACATACGGTTAGGGCTATGCAAAAGTAAAATATATATCCGTACGGAGGGGAAAATGTACCCAGCAGCGAAATAAAAAGATGACTACCCGCAAGTGCCGAAGACAGTTTTTTTTTAATTTATTTTTTATATGATGATGATGTGAGGCAAAAAACATGAAAAGGAAAATGACTTTTTTTTTGTGGCAGCATGGAGGTGAAATCATTGCTCTCCTATTTTCTCTCTGTTTTTGTTACTTCTGTTGAGTTTTCTTGCTCAAGTTGGCCAACAGGTTATTTGGTCTGATCCACTGATTTGACTGGACAAGCATTTATCTTCATTTTGGTCGCGTTTGGTGAGTTTTGGGCATATACTTTTATGTAACTTTTAACTCTGCAATGCCTGTGGCTATGTTCTGTGATATTCCATGGACACAACACAGGTTGGATATCATGGTCATATGCAAATGGGTTTCACTGCAGATGCTGGAATTCAATTAACATGACAATGAGAAAGTGTATGCTGTATGGAATTCTTTTTATACTACTATTCATCCATTTACTGTCCTTCCCAACAGACTCAAGAAACACTGATTTGCATTTAAATGGATCGTTCAGCACCTTTTTGTTACACAGCAATTTTGAATTTGCATATGGTACAAGGAGAGACTTTCATGAGAATTCATGTTCGAGAAAAGTAATTGGTAAGCGATGTTTGTATTACGCAAACTCTTGTGCAACTTTTCAAATTCGTATATGCTCTGGTGATGTACACCCTAATCCTGGACCAGATAATGAAAACTCAAGCAATATATCTCAACATTATTCTGTCCGAGAAAATTTGAAATGTGTTCTACTCAATGCACGCAGTCTTGGAAACAAACTTTTAGATATACAATGTCTAGCCGTCAATGATAACATTGATATTTTCTGTGTTACAGGAACGTGGTTAGATAACTCAATACATGATGGGGAAATCCTTCATAATTATCAAATTCTCCGAAAAGACAGAAATCGCCATGGCGGTGGGGTTCTTTTTGCTTACCGGGATGATCTTCTGGCCTCCCGTCTTCCACAATATGAAATTCCGGCTGAAAACAATCATACGAAATACTGTGAGATATTGTGGACTCAAATTATACCGGGGAAAAATATGCAAAAAATATTGTTTGGTACTGTGTACCGCCCGCCGTCTTCTCCAGTTTCGAAATTTAGAGATGCTCTCGATTATTCTTTCCAACGCATCTCGCCAAACTTAACCATTATCAAGCCGTCATCTCATCTGGCGATTTTAACCTTCAGCTGACCGTAGGTGGCGTAAATGAGGGTCCTCCTGCTGCGTTGAACCAGGGCACCTCGGATGTTCTCGAACTTACCGCATCGCTTGGCCTTTCTCAGCTTGTTTCATTTCCTACGCGTCGAGGTAGCAATCAGCGAGACTCCATCCTCGATTTAGTTTTCTGTAACGATGATGACCTCATTACAGACGTCACTAGAGGTCTAGGTATTGGTGCCAGCGATCATGATGCAGTCCATTTTGTAATTAATGTTCAAAATCAATTTAAATCGCTTCCGCGTAATTTTCACGCTTTCCATAAAGCAAGTCGTGAAGATTTTCAACGCACACTGGAATGTGTTCCGTGGGATCTTTTCATCAATGAGGATAATATTGAGGAAACTTGGGATAATTTTACACTTGTTCTAAATGCAGTTGTAAAAGATGTCGTTCCCATCACGCAATCCAAAGGAAAACGACGCGCACCATGGATTACTTCTGATATTGTCAAATTATCAAGAAAGAAGAAACGTGCTTATAGAAAAGCAATAAATAACAAAGAAAATGAAGACCTATGGAATAAGTTTAAGCAATTGCGAAAGGAGATGAAACAACTTACAAAAACTGCTTATAATGACTATCTCCAAACATTGGCTATGAATTCTGCTGCACATCCAAAAAGATTTTGGTCGTTTGTAAATACTAAACGCAAAAATCATACTATGACAACATTTATGCATAATGATGTTTTATTAGAATCTCCTACAGATATTGCTCGTGCATTCAATTGTCATTTTCAGGGTAATTTTACTCGCTCAGATAATAACTTACTCAATCTTGATCTTAAAGATTGCCAGTGTCACTCGCACATTGATTCATTATCGAAAATTGAAGTTACTAGTAAGGAAGTAATGCAAGAAATTATTCGTCTAAAGAGTAGCAAGCCACCAGGGCCTGATGGGATATTGCCTAACTTTTTAAAATTTGGTGATGTTTCAATTGTATCAATTCTTACACGTATATTTAATATTAGCATTAAATCAGGGAAAGTTCCCCAATGTTGGAATCAGGCTTTTGTTGTTCCGTTATATAAATCTGGCAAACGTGATGTAATATCAAATTATCGCCCGATTTCTTTATGCTCTGTACCTTGTAAAATGTTAGAGCATATAATTGTAAATAGACTAATCAAACACTCTGTAAAATATGGTATCATACCTGACTCACAGCACGGGTTCTTACCCAAACGTTCTTGTAATACCCAGGCTGCCAGTATGTTTTTTGATTGGGCAAAACTTTTAGATCGTCCTAATCCACCCAGAATTGATGTTATTTTCTTGGATTGGGCGAAAGCTTTTGACAAAGTTGATCATTATTTACTGCTGACCAAATTGCATAATTACGGTATTTGTGGTGGAGTACTTTTTGGGATTAAATCTTTTCTTTTAAACCGTAAACAAAGTGTGTTGTTTGAGGGCGCTAGATCTGACTGGGTACCAGTCAGTTCGGGGGTTCCTCAAGGGTCAGTGATTGGCCCAATCCTTTTTAATTTATACGTTGCTGACTTGCCTGATTTTGTTGATTCACCTATTCGGCAGTATGCCGATGACACTGTAATATATCGTTCAATTATTAATTCAAATGATGTTGCCATTTTACAATCTGATCTGTCCAATATCATTCTATGGTGTCAAAATAATTACATGTCCCTTAACATTTCTAAATGTAAAGTAATGCACATAACCCGATCTAGAAAAATAATTAATGTCACTTATAATATAGATTCTCAACTTCTTGAAAAAGTCAACACTTATCAGTATTTAGGTTTTATCATTTCTTATGATCTTAGTTGGACTCATCATGTAAGAAGTGTTGTCACTAAATGTTCAAGATTATGCGGATTTATACGTAGAGTTGTTATGTCTAGAAATCCGTTAATTTTAAAGAAATTATTTTGTTCACTTTGCCGCCCAATTTTAGAATACGGCATCCCTGTCTGGTTGCCCTACCAAAAGAACCATATTCAATCACTTGAGGCAGTACAAAGACGCTTTACTCGTTTTTGTTTTTCTTTCGAAAGGGCAAATTCTCTATCATATCATGAACGTTTAGTTATTTTGGACCTGCCGCCTTTATATAATAGAATGATTTATCTTTCTGTTTGTTTTGTTGTAAAGAGTTTGCATTGCCTTAATGATATTCCTTGTACCATTTTACCAAAGCCTAGTTTTAGAAGGACTCATTTTCTTACTTTTACTCATGAATTTGCTAGAACCAATTGTTTGAAGTTCACATGCTTGTATATGTTCCCTCGTTTTATGGATACACTCCCCCGTTCTACTTGTGATTTATGTCTTGATGTTTCTGTTTGGCCATTTTTAAATGCTTTACGTAATATTTTGTTTGATATGCCCCCAATTATTAATGCATATTGAAGATTTCAGTTATAATCTAATGGTCTTCAGGCGAATGCCTTAGGCTTGTCCTTTTATATTTTCCTTTCTTTTTATTACATTCTTTTCGTGTACATGCTGACCATTGTGTTTGTATGAATTTTATGACAACAACCAATGAGGAGAGCCTTTATACAGAAATTATTATTTCTTTTAGGTAATCCCCAGGCATTGGTTGTTGTTTATGTTATTGTGTATATTGTATATTGTTAAGTTTCATATGAGAATTTGTTATGTTATTATGTTATGTGTTCCTGGAAATTAAATAAACATAAACATAAACATAAAGTTACATTTGCTGCATTTGAATATAAAAAAATCCGAAATAATCAGAATCTGAAGATGTTATTAAACGGTTACACTTCGTAATTCCGAAGCTTCGTAATTCCGAAGGTTCTTTATTCCGAAGGTTCGTAATTCCGAAACACGTAAATTGCCTATACCTCGATGTTCGTTAATCCGAAAACGAAAAAGGGTTCGTTAATCCGAACATTTGTGGCGTTATTCCGACGGTTCGTTATTCCGAAGGTTCGATAATCCGAAAACGAAATAAGGTTCGTTGTTCCGAAGGTTCGATAATCCGAAAACGAAATAAGGTTCGTTGTTCCGAAGGTTCGATAATCCGAAAACGAAATAAGGTTCGTTGTTCCGAAGGTTCGTTAATCTGAAAACGAAATAAGGTTCGTTAATCCGAAAACGAAATAACGTTCGTTAATCCGAAAACGAAATAAGGTTCGTTAATCCGAAAACAAAATAAGGTTCGTTAATCCGAAAAATGAAAACCGGGAAAGCAGAGGCAGAGGCAAGGGGGAGGGGGGGCGGGGGACACTGTTGCCGTTCAATTGTTATGAGGATGGGAAGGCAAGGGCGGCCGAACGAATTTTCTTTTGGGGGGTAAAGCCAAAAAAGTAAACTCATACGTCAAAATGGACACTTTGGTGAAATTTTCCCCTTAAAGGAAAATGAAACCTTTGGAACATATAGACTTGTGTAGAAACAGAAAAATCAAAGAATAAGAATTAAGAAAGTTTGAGAAAAATCGGACAAATAATGAGAAAGTTATGAGCATTTAAATATTGCAATCACTAATGCTATGGAGATCCTCCTATTGGCAATGCGACAAGGATGTGTGATGTCACTGATGAACAACTTTCCCTTTGGTGGACTATTAAATACCCTCAAAATGTCTCTTTTTGCTTTTTCTTATGATGATACAAACTTCTTTATCCATGATGTATTTAAAAAAAATATGTATTACATGCCCTCATGTAGAAAGAACACATGATCTATGGATAGATGTGATAAAAGAGGCAATTCAAGTGAAATATATACTAAAGTAATGGGGAGAGTTGTTCATCAGTGACATCACACATTATCACACATCCTTGTCGCATTGCCAATGGGAGGATCTCCATAGCATTAGTGATTGCAATATTTAAATGCTCATAACTTTCTCATTTATTTTCCGATTTTTCTCAAACTTTTGTTGTTCTGTTTCTTTGATTTTTCTGTTTTCACACAAGCTATCTTGTTCCAGTGGTTTCATTCTCCTTTAAGATTATCATCTGCTTGAAGTCATTGTGTGTTTGATAGTGATTAAGTAGAGAAAAACCTTTTTTGAAGTGATTTCTTATTATGGCAAGACGTATATTTAGGCTTTATATTTCGGGAGAGAGTGTAATGAGCGTAAAACAAATTCAAAGTTGAAGTTGTAAAACGTTTTTTGGGGTCAATTATTCTTAAAATGGCATAATTGCGAGGTGTTGCGAACGTGAATCACAAGCTAAAACTTTAGGGTATTTCAATAAAAATTGAAAATAAGTTTTTAAAAATCCGAGCAGATTTCTGCTGTCATTAAAAAGATGTGCATCTAACTAAAAAATTAACACGAGCGCAAAACGCAGCTTAAACATACTGACCAGAAAAGGAACCTGTTAAAGAAAGCATTTAGTGACCTCTTTAGGATGCATATTTTACCAATCGAATGAGAGTGCGAAGCGCAAGCTGAAAATTTGCAATATTCCAACCTGAAAACTTAACTTGTATACTTTAAAAAGAGTATTTTATTTCGAAAAAACAAGAAAAACCGCATATTCATTTTTGAAAAAGGAACTTTCCCATTGTGGAAAATATTCATTTCCCTGTTTTTTTATTTCATTTTGGGGGTGCAAGTGCCCCCTGCATCCCTCCCGGCGGATCCAACTTTCGTCAAATAGGGGGGGGGGCAATATTTTTCCTCGATCGGCAGCTTAAAGTTGATTTTTGTTTGTTTCTTTGAAAGGGTAGTCCTAACAGTCAATAATTAGCTTTATAATAAAGTAAATATGTAATAACATGATAAACCCTTTTTAAATATTGCGAGCGCGAGCTATATATATTTTTTTAATATGATGGGCAATATGTTTGTGATCTTCAAAACGAGATGCCTATGTAACTAAATTCAGATAATAACTGCGAGTAAGATCGCAAACAGAAATTTAAAATATATAAGCTCTGACCTCATCTGAAGGGGACATTTAAAGAACTTTTTGCAGTTAGCCATGAAGACGATGCGTGTTTCAACCAGTGACGGCGGAATATATTTTCCTTGGGGGGGGGGGGCAAAGCAAAAAAAGGGGCCAATAGGGGCAATTTGGTGCAAACGTATATTTTCACCATGAGATTATCATCTGTGTAAAGAGGTTGTGTGTTTTGTAGTAATTGAATTGAGCAAAAAAAAATTAAGTGATCACTGATTGATAAATTATATATTTACGTTTCATTTCTGCGAGCGTAGCGAGCAAGCGGTTTGGGGGGAAAGAAATCAAATCTGAAGATGTAAAATTCGCCTTTTTGGTCAATTACTGTTAAAAGGGCATCCTTGTGAGATGTTGCGAGCGAATCACGTGCTCAAACTTTTGGAAATTTCATGTAGGCCTAGAATGATAATAATGATATAGATATTATTTACCCAGGGAAGCCACTTCAGTTCTGAAAACTGTTCTCCCAGCTATTATTATTTTTTTACAAGAATGCTTAGAATGTCCAGTTTTCAGGTTGGAAAATCAGAAAATTTTGGCTTACGTTTCTCGCTCGCATCAAGTATTGTTTATTGAGGAACTCATTCTATTCCTGGTTACAAAAAATATGAAATGTCCAGTTTTCAGGTGGAATATCACAAATTTTAAGCTTGCGGTTCGCGCTCTCATTATTTAGTTCGTGAGATATATATTCTATTCATGAGTCACTAAATGCAGTCCTTAAAAGATTACTTTATATTATATTTCAGTATATAAACAAATTACAGCTCGCCATCGAGTTAATTCTTTAGAAAGATACACATCTTTCTCACGATTAAAAAACTGCTCAGAATGTTTAAGTTCACGTTTTGTTACATGAAATGTCTACTAGTCTGAGCTTGCCATTCGCGCTTTCAACATCTCACAAAGATCATTATTAAGTATTATTTTTATTACCAGCAGAAGCTGTTATTAAAAATGACATCCCCTCCAATACAAATCCTATTATCTAGAGGTTACTCGCACGCGACCAACACACTTGATCCCCTGCATCTTTAAACCATTTGCTTAAGCAGCAATTGCTCAGATAATAATCGAAATTAGCCTATGCTTGATCAGGGCGCCTATTCTTAATGACATACATGCTTTTGGCCACAACACATGCATGTATCATCGATCGTCGTTGCATAATATCGTGTAATCTTGTAATGACAACACCGTTTTTGTTACCAAAATGAATAAATTTTCATTTTCGGAAATACGAACCTTATTCAATTTTCGGATTAACGAACCTTATTTCGTTTTCGGATTAACGAACCTTCGGAATTACGAACCTTATTTCGTTTTCGGATATACGAACCTTATTTCGTTTTCGGATTAACGAACCTTCGGAATTACGAACCTCATTTTGTTTTCGGATTAACGAACCTTCGGAATTACGAACCTTATTTCGTTTTCGGATTGACGAACCTTCGGAATTACGAACCTTCGGAAATACAAACCTTCGGAATAACCGAACCTTCGGAATTACGAAGCTTCGGAATTACGAATGTATGCGCTATTGGTTGGTTAATGCTCATTCCCATGTTCAGGGAGGAATAAATCGTTGTTTCACTTGACAAGGAGGAGGAAAATAGAATATTCCTTATTTCATATAATAAAATATAAAAGAAAGGGTGAGTGGATGACTTCATCAGTCTCCTCATTTGCATACCCACCAGGATGTGCATATAACTATTTTGTGAAATTAAGCGAAACTTTAAACTGTCAGAAGTTTCTTATTATACATCCGATTTTGATGAAATTTTCAGTGTTATATTTGTTGGATTTTTCTCTTTATATTCAAATCAACTTTTTGTTGGGGTGGACTTGTCCTGTAAACTCATCGCCGAAACCCGTATCTGCATGAGATTAAACTGAACTTATGAAACATTTCTGCCAGTTCGGATTTATTTTCGTCACTTTATTCAATATTCAGGTGCTTCGCACCACTTGAGGGCATTCAATATTATATCATTTTTTTAAATTCAAACTAAATTAGAAAATGTGTGTTTTACTTCCAGGTAGTCCTCATACATCTCTCTCTCTCTCGAGTTTACCTCGCTTTCTTACGTGGCCGATGTAGCGGCAGATCTGGCTAGCAGGTATATCGTTCTTTAACGGCAGATATCGTTCTTTACTCAGAACCATATCTGCCGGGTTTGACCGGGGATTTTTAAAATGGAAGGTCCTATATAATTTTGAAGGAAATGGGTACCGTGTGCATGCAGATCGAGAAATGAGGGCAAGAACGATATCTGCCGAAGGAAAAATGGTTTTGAATCCGCCGGAGTTGGAACGCAAGCATTCCTTATTTTACGCCTGTCCAAAACTGTGGAATAACTTGCCAGTCATCATACGGGAATCGTCATCTTTAAATTTATTTGAATAAAATCTTTAAAAAACATCTCAGGTCGATTGACAATAAAGGTTTACGCTGGCACTTACTACTTTGTTAAATTTATGTATTTGAATGTTTGAATACCATTGAAATAATCTCTCTAATTATGCAATGTTTATTATTGATGTTTTCGCAATTCAGCTTTTATTGCATTTTTGCATATGTCATGTTATTTTGAATGTTTTTATCTGTAAATATTTTCTGTTATTATATTATTGTGTATAGGGGCCCCATGGGAGATCAACTGATGTTGAATGGGCTACCCTTTATTGAATAAACAAACAAAAACAACACGATCCGTCGGCAATCTAGGAACACTATCTTCCTATCACCAGATCAGCCGCTACACCGGACACCATTAGCGTAATGACCCACAATTTTGAGGGCACCAGACATGGAGTATGGGGCAATTTTTTTTAATGTTGCAAGCGAATGATAAAAAATGAACTTTTAATACAAAAGTCATTTTTTTTTATATGATTTGACATATTTATCAGCAAATAGTATATTTCATCATTCCTCTTTCCGTTTCTTTCTTTTTCTCTCCCTTTTTCCAAGTCAAGAACTATTATAATTATCATTTCTTTCTTTTTTTCAAAATTTATTTATTTTATTTATTACTTTTTTTTTTGGGGGGGGATCCATGCCCCTATCTCTGGGGCAGTGCCAGACACTAATCTCTCTCCCTGAATAACTTTAAGCTCTAAAGAAGGCATCTGATCATAGGAATTACAAGAGGATTTTTTTATAACAAAAAAGATATTTGCTTATCTGACTAAGAGTCAACGTAAATAATTTTCATTTTTGGATTACTTTATTTATTCATTGTTATTTTGGGGGCCATTTTTATATTTGGCACCAATTAACATGGTGCAAACCTCTTGCCAGCCCACCACTTTAGAAAAGAAAATGGGATAATTCATCTTAGTTCATCCGAACTGTCATACTGGTGAAAACTATTCGAGAAAATCAAATCGAATATTTACCATATATTTCCACCAATTTATTTATAGGGCGAATGCCAATGGGGAAAATTTCTTTATAAGAAACCTCTTTTTACCATTGCCCAAGTGCTCCTCTCTCAAGAACTGTATACGTTAGAAAGCATGAGGACAAAGCAATGCATAGTATGACTCTTTGACAATTCATGTGAACTCATGTATTTAATCAATTGCAGATGCATTTCTTGAAAATGAATAAATAATAAATAACATATTACATTTACATTTCTTTCCTGGTAATGCTGTTAGACATATGATCAGAACAATATAAAGAGACAAAAAGTAAAAAGACAGTAATTATTGTCTTTTACGTTGTCTGGCTTAGTATATGTTGTTCGCAATTTAAATTTTGAGGCATCTTGAGTGTTGTGTCAAACATGCAAATAGGCCTAGTTGTGATATCAAATTCAAAATCTTAAAGTCATCAATAAAGAATTCTGAATACAGAATAATTTACAAAGTAGCATGCTGTATGTGAAGTATGTTGCTATCTTTGGGACCACTACTCTTCCAGGTACAATGTATTGAAAAACTAATGATATAGAAATTCAAATAAAGCTGCATAAGCTGACTTTAATCACCTCCCTCAAAGTATTATTTTAGACCACATTATAAATATATTTTCCTCATTCACATTTATTCTAAATCAAGTCAAAGAAAAAAATCTGTAATCTGAAGAGAGATTTGCTTAATAATAGGCAGAGTTACCGGTACTTATAAATAGCCATTTTAACTACATATAGGATATTTCATAATGAGCAAATTTCCTGTTTTGCATGAATAATAGTGTACAGGTTGATAACAAAAATAACTTCTTGGAGAATATAAATAATCTAAATAATTATAACCAGGTTTTTGCAAAAACAACATATGAACCAATACCAGAGCTGTATCTCTACAAAGTACCAAGTCTGCCCTCATAAATTTTTCTTTTGCATAAATTTCAGTGTTTTTTAAATTTTTGTCGAGCATGATGAAATGCACCCACAGCAAAACCTTAGAGGGAATTGGTACATGAATGCCAAGACATGACCTCATGCATACATGATTAGTTTAGCTCCACTGAAATCAATGTATTATTCTCATTATTCCAAATGTAATGGACCAGCCAATTTACATCAACTTCTATGGGGCTAACTATGCACACATGAGGTCCTATCTTGGGCCCCCATTGACTGATTCCCACCAAATTTGGGTTGTTGATATATTTTTTGCATGCTCCATCCAGGTATGATATATAAAAAAGCTGAAATTCTTTTTTTTTTTAACATCATCACTTCAGAATTCCATACAAAGGTTGATGTAACATGCATTTGGAATCCAATATAATGCCAGTTTCAAAATGTAAACAAAGAATTAATATAGTTTCTTATTTAGCCAGTGAGTAGCAAGATAAAGGCAAAAATTATCAAAGTTTCTATCAAGTTTGCTTCTCATCAAGATGAAAAAAAAAACAGAGGCAAAAGATAGATGGACCTATTATAATGACCGACATTGTAACATAAAATGCATAGGTTAACAAATGCCCACTTACAAATACCTTTCAAGTAATCTCAGCCGAATCAGTATGAGATAAATTTGAGAGATGATGGACATCTTGATTCTTGATGAATGTTTTGGCACACCTGTGTTAGATATACCAAGTGCAATCAAAGCCATCTAAAAATTGCTCTGAGTTCAGGAAAAAGAATGAAATTGAATGATAATCACTATTGTAAAATGTCACATGCTTCCATGTGTGTCTTTATATTTCAGCTACAGTATCCAACAAGAGTGAATATGCTTTTTAAAGATTTTCTGATGATTAATAGTTTTCATTAAAACACTGTTTATGCAACTTTCCTTATGCTTTAAAAGCCAATACCATTTTACAATTTTATGAGCAAATTTGGCAGTTGGCTCATGTTTGAAGCAAACAAGAGATGCAAAGAGACTTTCAATTCAGTATCACATTAGTAGTGTTTTATGAGGCTGGGAATAAGTCTCCTTACATCAACTTCTATTAGTAACATCCCTGCCAATTTAATTTTTTTTCAGATGAGATTATGCAAAGTATGTGATTTCACCTAAATTTCAAACTAGAGTCTTGTGGTTCCACGAGATTCAACATAAGCAGGCTCACCTCATTTTAGGGTGATCCAGATTCTCTTGATTTTCATCTAAAAGCCAACCCTTGATGGTAACTCTACTCTGGATACTGTAAGTGCAAACCTTGCATCACAGCTTTGAGGGTTTGACGGGTTTCCCTGTGCATCTGTTGTTCTAATTCAACAGCCCTCTTGAGTCTCTCAATCTTTTTATTTGCTCTGAAATTCCTCATCCTGAGCATCCTCCGATCTTTCATCAACTTCTCCACCACTTTTGCATTCTTGAGTGCCTTGGCCTTCAAATCCTTCATCTCTTTGAGTTCTTTAAGATCTCTGGCGCTGTTGACATAGCTATGGTCATGGTGATCGGAGGTTGATAGTCTGGGGAGGCTGGTTAACAAAGTGGGGGAAAGGAGAATAAGAAATACATTAGACAATAGACACAAAGAAAAAGATATACATTAGCTGCAAAGAACAATACAGTGCGTATCAAAATAAAGTTTACAGTTTGAAAAAATCCTGTAAAATTATACATTTGTAATATCCTGAAAATTTTTCCACATTTTAACATTGGTACAGATCCATTAAAGCAAATGACGGTATAACTGTCGAAAAATATTTCCGCTTGAGTGAGCAAGAACTTACTTTTGAAAAGTTAGTAAAAAATGATTTGCGCAGAACTTTGAAATAGTTATGCGAATAAAAGTAGACCTTAATCATGAAGAACACACAGAATTTAGCTATTAAAATTGATTTGAAGATATCGTCTACCTTGTTTGACTTGTTTCTTTGCCCAAAACACTTCGAAGAGTGCATTTCGCCCCACCCCACTCCCCCACACACCGAGGCCATCGTGACGATATTTGCTTTACACTGAGCTGTGATTTACATGGAATGGCTTAAGCTTGATTTTCATTTTGTTAATCATTGCTAAGCTTGGGAAAAGTATGGAGAAACAAGTATTAAATGAAAAATGAAATGTTAACCCCCTTTCAATGACAAAAACTTAGTGAAAAAATGCAAATGTCTGTTATAAACTTTTGTTCAGATTCAGTTATGTCCTCAGATCCAGCTGACACAAATAGGGTAAAGGTTGTGCTTACTAAGTGTTGAAATTTCAATTTGGGTGGCAAAATTGTTACAAAATGCTTGAATGTATCCGTTTTATTTCAATTGACTAAAAGTGCAAGGGAAATGTATGAGAAATGTTTTGCAGGGTAAGTTTGATTTCGCCCTTTCCCATTGACACAGCATGAAGACGAGCATTTCTGCACAAACAGATTTCTGCGAGCTTTACAAAAATGGACAGTGCTCGCTCAAGTGCAACATTCTGACAAAACTTTTACTTTCATTGGATAGATGAGACCTAAACCCAAGATTATATGTGAAAAAATTACCCACATGTTGTATATTTTTAATTCTCAGGGCTTTTTCAAAGTGTAAATTTTTTTTTGATACGCATTGAGAACAATATAAGACGTAAAAGCATGAACCATTCAAATTAAACAAGTTCTACATATAACTTACATCCAATGGGTGTGTCTAAGTTGATAAGCTGTAAAATTGAACCATTAACC
Organism: Lytechinus variegatus; assembly: GCF_018143015.1. Taxonomy (NCBI): domain Eukaryota; kingdom Metazoa; phylum Echinodermata; class Echinoidea; order Temnopleuroida; family Toxopneustidae; genus Lytechinus; species Lytechinus variegatus. The sequence continues at coordinate 77,053,864 of NC_054740.1, read as the reverse complement.
CAAACTCAGGGACTAGAAAATTGTAATAACTCAAAATCTTAGCTGTATTTCATCAAATCTATTTTTAGATTGTAAAAGCTTACCAGTAGATGTGTTCCAGTGTGTGAAGTAGTAAGTTGCCGCAAAACAAATCTTCTATACTACTTATATTTGAGACCCATAAATCTATTTAGTGTTGCAGCAAGGCTACTCCAATCTCACCATCTTTATATTTTACTAAACTTTTTACCAATGACATCTTAAGTCACTGAAAATGAGAAGCTATGCATCAATGCATATGAGTGACTTTAATCATGCAAATATCAGTATGACAGAACATATTAGAGCTCTTATCAGTTCTTCATGGAATTCTTACCTTCTTGATGGAGTACATTTCACTGTGACATCAACAGTACTTGAACTACCTTGGAGATTCAGTTTAGAGTTACTGGGATGTGTTTTAGCAGTGGCTATTGTAACAACCTGATTGGAATTCAAAGCTTTCTTGTTCATGAAAATTTTCCTTGGTGACACTGTCTTTGAAGCTGATCCTGATCTACTCACTGCGGTATTAGGAGTTTTAGGATTTTTAGAAGTAGGTTTGCTCTTTGCAGTAGACTTCCTTTTCTTTGACTTTGGAGGCTCCTTTACCAGAAGATCCTTTCTGCTTCTTGTTGCCATTCTTTGTGGAGGAGTCACTTTATATCTACTTGGTGGTCTATGACTGTGACTTGTAGGAGAGTTCTGCAATGTGTATGTTTCTTTAGCTGTGGTGTTCACTGCCTTCCTCTCACTTGCAGCTGGCTTTTTAGCCTGTGAGATGTCAATAAAGACAGTACCTGGCCCTGTTTTAACTGATTGAAGCATCGCAGATGGATCTTTGACTGATCCAATACTAGAAGCTATCCTCATTGATGGTTGTTGGGAAGCACTGGCTGCTGATACAATTAGAGTTACTGGGCCACTCTTCTTAGATGGAGGTTTGTCCGCTTTATCTGCCATGTTTTGAGTTCTTCCTTCAGTTAAAAAGATGCCATTCATTGATTCATGCACGATTTCTGGATAACGGACTTGTAGCAGTGCCAGTCATGCTTCAGAGGCAAAATTATCTGAAATCATACAACAAACAACCAATTATTAATCATTCGGATCAACAAAGTGATATTTCATTATAAAATGATTGCATGCCATACTAGTATAACTCGTGTTTTAATCAGCCCGCATTTATAATATTCCCACAAGAAATCGCGATTCAGGCACGGATCCAGGATTGGGGGGGGGGGTGCACAAGCACCCTGTAAAGTTTAGAAATATGCTTGCGCAGCATGCAGGGAAGAAATATCCACCAATATTTCTGATGACCCCCTTTTTGGGGACGGAATGTCTACCAATGTTATGGATGACCTTTTTTTTGCTTGTGAAAAATTTCAGACACATTAGTACCCCATTTAAGTCAGACCCTGGATCCATGCCTGTAATTAGTCATTTCAAACTTTCTGCTCCGATATATGAAACAATAAAAGAAGACCAAATGCAAGCTCATATTTGGTTGGCTTTAACATAAGCATGATTTTTCTCTTCCAAATTCATGACTTGATGTATATGTATAATATCACTTTGATTGAAGAAGGGGTAACAGAGACCAATGCAATGGTCACTGAGTGTTGGCATAAATGTTTAACAGAAATAAAGAAACACAATGGTAAGCTGTGGTCAAAAGTTCGCCAGGTGTGAGCCTGCCTGGCCTGGGTTAGCATTTAGGGAATTAGGTAGACCAAAAGCTTCAGTCTCTGTACATTGGTTGATCCCCTGAAATACGTTGGCACTAGGCCCGTTTCGGATACACGTGTACACGTGTACACGCACGGTCAAGTCAGTGCACGTGTACTAAATTCCATCACCGTGTACACGGTAGCATCTGCATAAACAAGCTCACAGCCTCACATTAAATCTTAGTTCTCAGACACTGCACATGTTTTAATTACTAATATGTCAACATATTTCAATTAATCCAGAGTGAGTTCACTTCCAAAATCGCCAATTTAATCCACATTCTTTCTGGAGACTCACGTTTTTGTACCACGAAATCGGCACGAAATGGGTCTGCTCCGGTCTCAAAAGCTCGAAAGCGTTGCTCAATCACACTCAGAGTCAATTTGAGAATCACCAATTGCGATAGCGATCATCGCTACAACTTACGTGTTATACGCTCGCACACAAGCCTACAAACAAACGCTCTTCAAATTGGCAACATAATAATGAAAATTAATCGATAACTTCAGTTACACTTATTCTGCAGCGATCTGTGCATGCATGTACGGTACAGTATACAAAATGCGCATCCACCGAGCGTCGGCGATAGCTAGGGCCCTGCACTGATTTTCTTTTGCATTCTTTATTAATTTAATGCGCTGCTAAGCCGAGTAAACTTTTAATTTGCACCAATTTTTTGTGGATTGATACTTCAAACTTCTCAGGTAAGCTTTAAAACCGTGACTTACCGTAGGCTATATAGACCCTTTTTATGACATATTGATGCGGGTCCGTGTCGACATGAAAACAGAACTCGCTCTCACAGTGTTTACAACGTGTACACGACCGAAAAACACGCCGTGTACACGTGCATCAAAAATGGACTTTCAAAACGGGCCTAGTTGGCACCACTCACCAATACAGAGACTGAAGTCATGGAGGCCAGTACGTAATGACAATGGTTTACTGAAAGTACTTTTTATAAGAAATAAATAAGATGATTTTATTAAACTCTAGGGCAATTTCATAATATATTCACGTCCGACCGCCTATATGTGGGACCTTCATGACCATTTTTGTCTCTGATTTCTTGTTCTTTAGATAGTCTGTAATGTTCTCAAATTGCCATGACTTGGTCAGTTTATGAAGTAAAGTAAAACTTGAGAAAAATGGGGGTTGGACGTACAAAAACTTGATTACTTAATGGAATTGCCCTCTATCGACCCCCAATCAGGAGTATGAGAGTCTCAACAAGAACACATTTACAATAATGAATTTGCATATAGGAATTTTCACGTTAACTGACATTACATGGCACAATTTTACACACCTTTCATTGTGTGTATCTCTAAGACAGCAAATGATGGGAGTTTGCTTTTGAAAGAGTTAATTATTATCATAATAATTATTCATAATCACGTATTAAATCTTAGTATTTGTTAAATAATAATTTTTATCTATAAATTGTTCTTCAAAACGGAATTTTGTAACATCGCTAATCGAAGGTATGTCATAATGAAGCGGTTCAAGGGTTATACCTAACTAATGTATTTGTCTTTGCTTTGTTGACAAACGAATCGAGGGATCTACACGAGATCGGTCTGGTAAGAAACCTCTCATTTTTGCCATTCAATAGTGAAATAATTTTTGTCCCTTCATACGCATTAGGCGTTTGAAGGTTCAAATATCAATAAAATTCACTTATAAACCGATTTCAACCTCTAATGGATTTCCTAGGGAAATACATCCGGGTGTGGAGGTCTCGCTTATGCATATATGGGATAATGGGAGGCGGTTCAAGCCTTCAAGGCTCCATGATGAAGAAGTATATGTCCAAATATTTAAAAATATCATCATATCATGGAGTCCTCAACTTCCTCAAGGCTAGTCACTCACACTCACAGTCCCACAGACACTGTGACTGATCGTTGCTATTGTTATGTTAAATTTAAAAAAAAAATTTTTTCCATATGATCATACTATTTGGATTTTTTTAAAAATACACTTTCACATAGATCAAGACCCATGCTTCCACTCCTAGAGATGCAAGATCAAGAGTCTTTCATCGATATAGTCGGCAGCCGGCAGTGGAGGTCCAACTGCGGCCCCGTATGCCCCAGGCCCAGCCGCGATGTGGGAGGCGCTCCTGGCCTGCCAACGCCGGCCTTTGCCCTAGCCGATGTCGTTGACCCTGCGCGTTGTTGGAATTGTCTTGAAATAATACCGACATTCTTCAAAACATTAATTTCATTTACAAGTCATGTGAAACATCATTTAATGAAGAGCAGAATTTTGAAATTAAACTATGAATATTAACATCATATCATATACAAAATAACAGAATTCTCACCCAAATATTTCACCATGATCTCTCTTGTATCAGCAATTATGGTGTCTTCAAAGAAGCAAATTAATTGGTAATTTTTATGACAGTATTCAGGTTAAATTGTCAATTCGTCTACTGCCAACCCGGCTGCCAACTCGCCTACTCACCACATGCATGGGCGGAAATCTGTCGCCAAAGGTGGGGGGGGGGGGGGACAAGGGGCTGGAAAATTTGACAAGCAAAAAAAAAAGGTTATCACCCAAAATGTAAGGTCATTTAGTCCCAAATGCATGTAATATTTCGATTGTGAATGATGTATTTTTTCTTCATCATAAAAGACGAAAAATAGTAGGGGGACATTCGATATTGTGTCCCCGGATTGTGTCCTTCTCTACTATTTTTGTTAGGGGGGACACATCCCCCTGGGATTTCCACCCATGATCACATAGTCTACTTTCATTTAGTCTAATGCCATTCCATCCATCAACATTGTCTGACAATTTGGTCCTATAATCATTTGGTCCAATCATCACTTCGTCTAATCACCATTTCTTCTCATAACCACTTCATTTGATTACATTTCCTATTCATTCATTTTGCATTAACACTTAGTCCAATTAGACTAAATGGCTATAGGACCATGTGGATATTAGACAAAATGGTGAGTGGAAAAATTGGCAATTTATGTGGATAGTAGTTAAGCTGATGGTAGACCAAATCATAGTAGCATTGGCATTGGACGGATTGAAAATAAACCATTCTAAAGCTAGTGCACAAGCTGCGAAAATGGTGCATATATGTATATCTATTTCAATGTCACAAAGTCAACACTGCTTTGTAAGGGTTTTGGTAAGTTCTGCCGCTGCACCATTTTCGCATCAACTCTCTTCCATCATAAAATTTCCCTCTGTCAACACATTCATTTCAGGGACTTAATTAACCCAAAGTCACCTGCAACTTCAATATCTGATTCAGGATATTTGGTCATGGTGTTGGTCTATGATTGAAATAAAACAAAGGTGAAATTGAGTTCACCTCAGCAAGATGATCTTGATAAAAAGAGAATTAAAACAAAACAAAAATTAGTATGCAACTATCATCAGATGAAGTATATGAAGGTGTTCTTAAGTTTCGCTTATTTTCACAAAACAGTATGTTGGACTGTATAAAAAATGGGGGAGCTGATGATGTCGCAAGTGCAATTACTATTTCTTTTGTATTCTTCACTGCAGATATCAGTAATCACACATTCCATTATTTAAGGAAATGTTGAATAAAAAAATATTTTGTGTAAGTGATGTAATAGACAGGTACTTACACTTGCAAACAAGAACTTCATTCATTATCAAATTTTGGGGAAAAACAGAAAGGTCTGATGTATCTTGTTGAAAATCCAGAGGCTACAATACATTTTTACAACAGAGATCAAAGAGATGAAAAAAAAACAATCACAGAATTCCATAATTCATATACTTTATTAGGAAAATAATTTGGAATGGTATTGGTGATACATATCTAATACTATAATAAAAAAATACACACACTGTATTGAACTCTGGTAAAAAAAAAATGATTTCATAATTAATGCACTTTGAGAAAATCACTGGACTGGATGCATACAAAAGAGTAACTACATGTAAGATTTGCTTAAATTAGAACCACAATCAATTAAGCTCATTCAAGCATAAGACTAGTAACAGGTTAAAAATGAAATTATTAGTTTTTTATGCTCTTGATCAAGTATATTTTATATTATAATAATAATAATAATTGGCTTTTTATATACCACTTTAACAATCTACGACTGCTCAAAGCACTTCAAAATTATTATTACCCAGTCACTGGATTCATAGTTTTTTTTGCAGCTTGTTAGGTGCTGTCATGATAAACCAAACACAATGACGGTTGTTTCCTACCAATATAATACCTAACTATATAAAACATCTAACCTAAAACAGCACCAAGAAATTAGCCTAGGAAATAAATACTTTAAAGTTTAAACATGTAATTATAATGATGAAAGTATGCGTACAGAGTGAATACCAAATTGAATACTTACATGGAGGAAAGCATCTCAAATGCTATACAGAGAGGATTTGGCACTGTATAAGTTGCATTATAATTATCATTATAGTTACTATTACTATCAAGTAAAATATGGCTTTCCTCAAAAGATGGAAATTTGAAATAACATGTTATTTCCATAAACAGTATATTGTATTAATAATAAATCAATCAATTGTGGAATTAAAGTACTTAACAAAATTTCATCATGTGAAATTGGTGATACATCTCAAATAATTTCTTGAATGCAGAGTGCAGAAGCAGCAGCTTGAGCTAAAGCCAAAAAGATTTCAAAATCAGTTTTCACAAGAGATTTCTACACACAGAAAACTTGAAAATCCTGTATAAAATGTAATTATGTTTTGCAGACGTTTTGGTAGAAAAGGAATGCACTAGCTGTGATTTAAGGTACGGAGTGCTCTTTGCCTTTCATTGCTTCCTACTTCTACCACTATCAATTATCAATATATTGGGTGATTTCAAGTACGGCGTTCGGTGTTGAGAGCGTGAAAAGGCTGCTGAACCAAGCTCCAACACCGAGCTGAGTTCAGAGGAGCAATACTGATCGCATTATCAATAGCCTATGACGTCACGCCTCTGCGCTGCTGATCACCTCAACTTACACAAGACGAAAAGAAATTGCAATAAAATTATAATTACTGCAAGAATCAAATTTTTTCTGTAAAATGTATAAAACTCTAATCATTTGCACTAATCTTAACTGTAAGAGATAATTTTACGGGGATGTTTCATCGTGTTTGCCGCCTATTCGTGAGGTAACAGTTCATTACCACCAACACCGAACTTGAAATCACGATTTTCCCAATCCCTGGGGGTTAGTGGTGCTGAATGGGGAAATTGCACATAGATCGTCAACGCAGTCCTGGGTTCAGCAGACGACATTGAACACCATCCTTCAACATGAACTGCCGGAAATATGTCATATTTTCCAAGGTCAATCCCAACACCAGCCTCATTTCAAGTACGGTGTTGTGGCTGGTGCTGTTACAAATCCAGCACCAGATTTCAACACCATAATAGAAATCACCCATTCTATCTTTTTTTTGTATTTGGGACACTGGCTCACAAAGTTTGCTTATCCAACAATTCTATTACTGGTATAACATTACATCTACTTATTTGATGTTATCATTATTACAGTATTTCAAAATACTTTTAAGTTTCTTCTAAGTTTTTCATGTAAAGATTCTGAGGTATGATTGTCTTGGAAAATTACTTGGGTTTGTGTCAGAAATTAAATCAAATGACAGAATTATAAGGGATTCAAATATAAATTCTGTAATATTAACATTTTATACGATTCTTCAGAGGGTTAGAATATTTCAGACACAAAGGCGGTGCTTCACAAAAGAGAATTTCAAAGTGATTTAAAATTCAAATAAGCTATTTCCCCATATGGCTTAGGCATTCATTTTTCAGTGTGTGTCGGCAGTGCTCAATGCAGAATGTCTTAGTCTGAAATTTCTAACAAGCAGGAAAAAAACTCAGGCAGAGGCGGCTTACAGAGACAGTGTCTCGCTTTACAACTAGTGCTACTCATGCTAGCCAACCTCCGTTGTGCAAGGGTACACAATGGCAACACCTACGGTTGTAACCAGGGCTTCAGATGCATGCATCAATGAAATCGTCAGCTTATTCGCTGATTATCAGAGTGAAATTTTGGAGGGGCTGAGCCTACTGTGTAGGAAATGATTATTATGATCCTTTAGCATCATTTATTTCCTCCCCGTCCCAATAGGGGGGAGTGCATTACTGGACTATGTGAAGTTCAGTAGTATTTATGATGAATAGAGCAATTTGTCACCTCCCATCTCAGATGATCTGGCTATGCAACTCTACAAGGCAGGTGACCCTTCTTCCCCAGAAAGAGACCCTTTCCAAAAGTATGGAGAAATACAGTCCCCTTTCTAATGCTGCTGCTTATGCCACTGTGCCCCAAGTTGAGTGAAAGGTGGGGCAATCTCTCCCCATCCCCCCCCCAAAAAAAAATCTAGAGCTTTATAGAATTCTCAAACCCCCAAAACTACAATGGAGTGTGTTTAAAAGTTTATTGCCATATGTGTACATAAACACAAATCTCATAAGAAATAGTTAAAGGTAAAAAGGATTTAGACTTTATTGTTTGAATGCAACTTATCTGAATGATTGTTTGATTGTAACTGATTTGAATGATTATTGTTTGAATGTTACTGATCTAAATGATTGTTTGAATGGAACAGGTCTGAATGATTTTAATATTGTTTGAATTTAACTGATCTGAAATTGTTTGAATATAACTGCTGTTCCTTCATGGATGCTTATGATATTTGATTGGTTCAGATTGATAACCTTATAATACCTGTTCTTTGATTGCTTTGCTCTATTTACCTAGAAGGATATATGCCTTCTTCATCCTCCTATTTCATAGCCATGAAGGGAAATAGGTCATTTGGATTTTAAATCACTCTGAAATTCTTTTGTGTGAAGCACTGCCTTAGCACCTGGGAGATGCCAACCCTCTTTGACTAGCATTTTATTATTGGTAGAATTCGAGTTATACTTCATTTTATTTGCATAATTTAGGAATTTTTCAATATTGTTTTTTAGACAAGGACTCTATATTTTTTAGATACTGAGAATGTTGTTATTATTCAAATAAAGCAACTTGCCTACAACCAAAAAGGTACATGTTTGTTTGCTGAAGTCAGATGAATTTCAATGTCATGGTTTTCAGGAAGTAAGCTGAAGATTTTCACATTTACAGATTGACTAGCTTCAAATATGGTCAGTCACATGATTCTTAGTCCATCCAGGGTAGTGTTTCTTGAAGCAATAATCAGTTATTTTCACTGACTAATTTGTTCTGAGCCAATAAGATGCAATGGTTTCAGTAGCTTATAACAGTTGCCAGTGAATATCACTTAATATTTGTTTCATGAAATATGCACCATTCGATACATTGAGAAAAATCAGTTTCAGTACATGTACAGTAATTAATGATGTGTCATGAAGCAAGAAAACAAAAAACAACTCTGATCCATCCATAAAGAAACATCATCCAGACAGAAGTCAGTTGTTTGGTCACTCAATTCACCAAGGTAATACTAGTAGTAAGGTGATGCATTACACTCAATGGACTCTGTTAACATTGAAGATCATGTGATTACACACGACACCATTATCAACTCATTGCAGTCTGCTGGGATCCACTGTCACATGATCCAATACAAAGTCAGGTGATAAAAGTTCTGAAGTGATGGATGGGGGCACTGCATGATGGGATTGGAGAGAGTGCTGTGCAGCGAGAAGTCCTGCTCTGAGACAGACATCAGGATCATTGCCTCTCAACATGTTGGCGATAGAAGCTGCTGCAAGGCTGGAAAACAAAACCAGTATAAGAGAGAGTGTTAATTCATCATGAAAGTATTTGCCATTACAAATAACCTATAAAAAATAATAATGATTGAATGTCAGACATTACTGGCTTTTTAAACGCTAGCATGTATCTTTTCCTCTAATTATCTTAAATATTGTGTTTTGTGTTTATACATGTCTTCATGTCTTTTTCAATTTAAACCTTACTTTCATGTGTCATGTCATTTTTGATACATTTTCACACACTTCATGTTATTTTTGACATATTTTTAGTGCCCATCAACATTGAATCCATGCCTCTCAAACTCAATCTTATTACAAATGAATACAACATTCTTACCAATCTCCTGCTCCTGATACTGAGGTGATTTGACCAATATTAGATGAGACTGTGTAGTGCATAGCTGAAAACATACCATCCATCTCAATGTCCTGAAAAAAGGGTGAGAGGTCATTGGATTAGAGACATTGTTACAATGTATTAAGTGCTTTATAAATACTGAGCATTACTATTTTGTTCTCACTTCCATCATCAAAGTCTCACATACTGCTAGGGGGGAATTATATACATGCTTGAAATTGAGGGAAAAAGGGATAGGGCTTTCTGCTTATTACTACAAGATGAAACTGGTATCATACTAATATGTTCAAATCACATTTGGGTAACTGAAAAACATGTGACAAGGTGAGATATAGTTGAACAGGAACCTTGACTGCATAGATGCTTTCTAACTTTTATCTTCTAAAGCACAGTAAAAGAATCAGTGTTAAATGCATCATTACATCAATATTGGTCTATCCTCTAAAAATTGGGAATTCATTCCTGAACATAATGAAGTTTGCTGCATATTTATCAGGACTGCACATTCTATTACAACCTTAACGAACAAAAATGAAACATTGTAAAAAGGAACAATCAAGCTTTTAAAGTCATATATGATGATGGAACAATATGAAATTCATTACCGCTCAAAATTGAGTTGACAGACTTTTTTTAAAAAGTAGTTTAAAATCGTAAAAAGTTGTTCCCATGCCAAGAAACATTGAATTAGAATTCACACTTCATATCAGTATTTAATTACAGTATTTGGACAACATATACCTGTAAACCTTGTTTGGAGATGACAAAGTTCTGATCAGGTTCGGCATTCCGACATATCAAGATACCATCCTCTCCTAGCGTTATGAACAAACAATAGATGTGACGTAACAAGACTCTACTGAGCTGGAGACATTCTCTCACTTTATCTGTGAATGACTGATCATCTGGAAAGAACAAGGAACGAGAAATTCTCTCACTATGGCACACAATTAATGTGAGAAAATACATGGAAAAAAAAAACTTCTTATACAGCAACTGAACATTGTACACATGATACTTGTTTGAAACATCGAGACAAGTTATAATCATACATTCTCTGCATTTACAATGCACATAGTAGGTATCTCTCTTTATGCAGAGCTGCCAACCTGAACAAAAACATTTCAGTATTTTTAAAGCTGAACATCAGTATTTTGGCGAGGAAATCAGTATTTTCAAAGAAGGACAACACATAAAACTGAAACTTGAGAAATCAGTATTTTGCATGAAACTATCAGTATCCTTCTCATTTTTCAGTACTTAATACGGAAAATCCGTACTACTTGGCAGCTCTGTAATATGGTTCAGTTTCAATGAAGGAGTAGTCATTATCCTATAGCACAGTGACATTGCCTATGTAGCAAATATGAAATTTGAGATTTTTACATAAAAAAAATCATAATCATCTTCTAACTGATATTGTTCAAACTTTTTTTGTGTAATTCTCTGATTTTTCTTGTTTATTTCAAAATAACTTTCCAGTTGGTTTGGGATCCCGATCAGCAGCTATAGTAGTATCCATCATTGTCATGCCCATAGGATCATAGTAATATGGATAAATCTGGCACATCATCCACATACCTTGAAAGTTGATAGTTTCTTCTCCTTCTATTGCAGCATACATTTGTCTAAGTTCCTTGAAGTTTGGTGAGGTGTATGTAAGAGACTTCCAGGTATCAGACTGGCAAACTTTCATTGCTTTCATTACACAGGTTGGCTCAAACCATACTGGAAACAACAGCAAAAGAAGTTTTAATCTTCAATTAGGCATAACAAAAGGAATGAAAACAGTTACATTGTGAAGTTTAAAGTAACTTACAACTACTGTACACTGAAATCCAAACCGTGACAAGACTTTTAATCAACACTTCCCTGCGCCAATCCTTGGCTCACAGGTCATTAAAGGAGAATCGAACCCAAATACAAAATTGTTTTTATAAGGAAAAGAAAAATCAGACAAGTTGATAGGTGAAAGTTTGAACAATATTGGACAAACAACAAGAAAGTTATGAATTTTTAAAAGTTGTAAATATTGGTAATCACTATACCCATGGAGACTTCAAATTGGCCGCATATGGGATGGCATAGTGATGTAAGGCAAGGACTATTCCTCCATGTACTCCAATACATATTTTGGCTAAAATGTCATTTTTCCCAAAAGTTTTATTTCAAATTATATTTTTCTTTCATGAGGCCGTAAAACAATATACTACCTGGGTTATATTTAGATTACTGCCCCAGGGGAATGGGTACTTTGGAGAAAACCACAAATCCCTGATAATAAAGTACATGGTCTATGAGAAAGTTGTCCTTGTCCCTTGTCATAATTTACTTACTGAGTTGCCAATTTGAAATCTACATAGTATTAGTGATCTCAATTTTAAAGCAGCTATAACTTTCTTATTTCTTGTCCAATTTCTTTCAAACTTTCACCATTCTGTTTAATTTATTTTTCTCCTTCCTGACACAACATTTTACGGCCAAGGCTGGATTCCCCTTTAAAAAACTTAACAACCCTCTTACATGACTCTCCAGTGTCATTTCCTCACCCTTATAAATTTGAACTAATCTTGAGGTAAAACTTCATTACCAATTTACTATTTCACTTCTCTTATATTGTTATATTGCTGATAAAATTTACCTTAAATAAAAAATTGTAGCTAGCATTTGACCATATTCCTGGATCTTGAGCTTTTATTGCTTTGAATGCATGCACTTTGATACCATGTCTTTATAAGTCTTGAACTGATTTCAATTTTGTTTGGTAAATTTCAGCCATGTTTTCTTGGATCATAATTCATTAATCAATGATTTCAAAACTTTGTAAAAACATGAGTTCTTGCATGAAAGAAGAAAGTACAATAAAGTCAAATTTCTGTCCATCGAAATGTACTTACATGGAACCCTGCTATCAGCACACAACCTAGAGATGAATTCAATGGATTCACTGGGAATGTTACCATCCATGCAAACTACAGGAGCTTCTTGGATTACAGATGCATGCTGGGATATCTGTTTTCAAAGTAAGAGTAATAGAAGCGATCAGAAGGAGTACATAGAAACAGACTTCATTTTGTTATTCAGATTAATTTATAAGTTTTACTACTACAGATATGTGATAAGACTTAAAATCGCAAGAAATTTTTACACTGATTGTACATGAGGGTATTCTATGTATTTTATATACTATATTCTTGCTATGTTTTGATATATAATACAAATATGAAAGGGTCCTAAATAAACTAGCTGGTAAATGTTGAAATTTCAATGCCAATATCAAGTTGTGAACATAATTGGTCACAATTTGTTAGGATACAACCTTACATGTACATAAAAAGACATGGCTCATTAGCATTTCTCTCATGATATGATTTATAGGTTTGTTTTTTGTTCCGTGCAAATACTTTCTACAGATTCACCCTTGGGTTTGTAGACAAATTGTGTGACAGGACTTGGCTTTTTTATTGTTTATAATCCTCCTAAGCAATTCATCAATTATAGAGTCTCAAATCCAAGAACAGTTTTATTCTCACGATCTTGTTGGTCAAATTTAAAATCAAACCATAGCTGATGATTGTGATATCCATCTACATATACATTGAAACAGGTTTCTTTCTTTTTCTCTAGGACGTAATTGAAATAAGATCTTTGATGGAATCCCAGATATGATTGCTATGCATGCAAGAAATGTAAAGACTTACATACTCAGGTGTGATAGTGTCATTGATATCCATATCACCGATTCCTAGTACCACTTCTCCTTTTTTATCCAGCACCACACAGTAGCTTGCTGTATTCACATCGTCTCGTAGTGACACACGGCTGAAATCCTGAAAATAAATTTGAACATCAAATGTTAACCAAAATTTTACATGCTTTGATTTGCAGGTGATGTTGAATGAGCTCAGCAAAGGTGGGTTTTGATAGGGGATACTTTCATTTTCTAAGGAAAAAGAAGATACAGTAATTATAATAAAATAGTCTTATGTAATCGAGGAAAACTCCATTCCAAAGTATGCAAAATTGAGAAAAGAGTTAAGACAAGAGCCAGAGTTAAAGAATGAAAGTTGTCAACAAATAAATAGATTTCAGCTTAGAACTGAAAGTCTGAAATGATGTAACTATTCTTATTTGCAATTATGAATTATTCAAACAGGTGCTGCTGTTGTGAAAAGCCATTCACTGAAGGAGACTCATGTTTGGGGATCCTATTTGCTGGTACCTATACTGGGGGGTGTTTCACAAAGATATAAGTATGACTTAAAGTTGCACTTAAATGTCTAGTTGCGCGCAGTATAAAAGGCATGACAGCATTGGTCAGATCATGCCAAGAGGACGCGCACTACTGCGTATTGATCAATAAGATTGCGCGTTGCATATCATGTACGCGTCGACATTTAAGTGCGACCTAAGTCATACTTAAATCTTTGTGAAACACCCCCCTGGTCACTAATCAGAGAATGACAGAGAGGGGAGAGGCTAAAACAAGCAGACATACTGAGTAGCAACTGACATGTGGATGGTACAGATAATAAAATGATTCAGAAACTTTAACATAGTCAGGAAAAGTAGTATGAAGACTGCAACAAGGCAACTGATAAGCTCTTTAATTGAAATATAATTTCGCTGTTGCGTGCCTATACTGTTCAGAAGTCTGTTGAATCATGGCATCGTAAAGTAAACGTATATTAATATCGTAGCTGTGCGAGATACTGATAATTCATGTAGCAAATTGCCATTAAAAAAAAACACATTTTATTACCATATGACTGCAGTTATTGCGGAGAGCTTGGCCAGCAAAGTCATTTCCAATGGCAGAGAGGAAAATAGGTGAGGCTCCTAGTCTTGTCAAGGCATCTGCAAGATTTCTTCCTACACCTCCATACCCAATCCTAAATGAACCACGATTCGTCTGTCCTCCATACTATGAATAAAAGATAAAATTCATTTCAAAAGCTTCTTATAAAAATTGCCTTTTGAATTGCTAAATTAAAAAAATTCAATTTTTATCAAGACAGATATATTATACCAGTAACGAGTCTGATGTCTGTATGATATTCAGGCTTTTTCAATTAAAAGTGTCAATTTGAAAATGAAAAGCATTTTCTCCACATGGATGCAAAAGAGAAAAGAAGCTAGAGATGAACTACTTCTGAATACTTCCCTGACTGGGGAGAACGAGATAACCCTGAAAGTTACCAAAATTTCCTTAATTTGAATAGACCAACAAAAATAATGTGATTTTCCATTTTTGTTTCCAGATCTAATTTTTAAAAGAAAATGTGAATGATGGATGAGTAAAATAAGCTGAAAAATAAAGAGGGAAATCCACAAGTTAATCACTCTTTGCAAAAAGAAACTTTACCAGAGAAAAATCTGACTTTTTTTTCTTTATACATTGAATTATCTTGACTTCAGTAGTTAATTAACTAAAAAAAAGTAATTCATTCAATTCAATTCAATTCGGTTTATTAGATATAAAACAGAATACAATGCTGTAGTCTGAAGACTAATTGTGCAAAGTTTACATTGAATATTATTTACATTTGAAGAGTGTATATATATATATATTAAATAATAAATGAAAACAAAATGCAATATTGTTGGAATTAGGCATGAAACAGACATGACCTGTTGTCTCAATCATTGTGCATCTCCCGCTATCAAACTGTCAAATACTGTTTTTGCCCTTCTGACCAGCAGGGCCTTCTCAACATGCTCAAGGTTGTGATTTGATGAGCCTGGTTAGATCATGGAGATTTCCCTGGTAAAATCAGGGAATTCCTAGTCAAAATGGTCAAAGGGGGTTGATATGCTAGAAAATGCAGAACACACAGCAGTGCCGCATGCATGCAAACTTGGAATGGGCTGAAAAGCACCACTGTTAAATAATAGACAGTGTATTCGAAACCACTGAAGTGAGACCATTGAAATTTTCACAGAAGTTAGAACATGAGATGAGCTTTCTAGTTTTATACATTTCATTGAGAATAATTCTTATTTTTGGAAGTAATTTAGCCGCATATCAGAGGGACATTTTTGGGGACGCGCAACATGATACAAAGCAGAACAAGTTTACCACAAGCTCTCCTCCATGACATGAAGCTGTATGGTCTACAATACTAGCTCCTATTACTACAGGAGGACTAGCAGATGATGTACATAGATGTCTCCTGACATTTCTTCTACTCCTGTGTCTGACAGCGTAAGTAGAATAGTCTCTCTTTGTAATGTGTGGAATATTAGAAGACAACCGGTTCCCTCTGCGTTTTCTTCTGATGGCAGCCAACTCAAGTGCTATCTTGCTTCCAACTTTTGCATTGTTTTTGACAAGGGCAATATCTGAAGAGGGAATATTAAGGAATCTATTTGTATGTTTGTGACATCATTGGTCACTATAAGTAATGACATCTTACATATCCTGTGTACCCGATCACATTATAGAGATAATACAATGGCTATTGCCAATAATATGAGGTTATAGATATTGGAATGTGATTGTTCTAATCTGTGATAAATTCAACCTTGGATATTCATAACAACATAACATGATTCTTGTAAAATTGTCCCTTCTAGCACTCAGAAAATGCAGAAATACCTGCAAGATAGTCATATATCTAACTTCATGAAATTAATCTCTGGCAAGCAAAGTCTGTGGCTGTACTGAAGACCCTTTTCAATATCCATTACAATGGCCTCGATTTTTGGGGGTACCTTTTTTATTTGTTTATATGTGCTGAATTAAAAAAAATGTGTACAAAATAGAAAAAAGGCCCTGTCCTACAAATATCTAAATAGGCCTGCTATATATCCTCCAAAATAAGGTGTCAGAACTCAGACTTTTATTTTCAATTAAAATAATTTGTTTCATGAGCAAGGTATCTGACAATATCTAACCAATCCACCACACACATACAATACACAATAGTAAGATCACAGCAAAGACTTGCATGTCAAGAAGTCTATAGTGAAAAGGATACTGGCTTCAAGGGATTTTCCTTGTGTTAATGCATTGACTCTGCTCAAGATAAATGGAGTTACTTCTTTCCCTCCGATTCCTTCATTACTGGAAACAAAAAGAGATTATAACATATATTTCATATTAAAAGAGCTGCACAATATCTAAAGTAATTCAACCTGAATCTGGAAAAAATAATCTGATTCACAAATGGTATTCAATGATGGCATTGAATACAAGTATGCAATAGAAAGCATTCCACAGTTCTGTTTGTGCAGATCTGACTACGTTTGTGAACCATCACAATCACTGCACATTTCCTCTATCAAGATATTAAACTGATCTTAGCCTGATAAACTGATCAGTTAACCTCATGATACACCTCTGCTATGCTAGGTTATTGGCTGATTGAAGAAATTGAGAAGCCACTTTTGTAGCATTTATACATTTTTGCAGTAGTGCTCTGGAATATCTTATGAAATCGACATGGATACTGAATGCATTTCTTTCTCAGATTAGAACTGGGATTGAGAAATGCTAACACACAATGGTTTGACCTCTGCATGCTTTGTCTGGTCAGAAGATTCTGGCCCCACTGATTCTTCCTTACTTATAGTAAACTTCAAAGTTCCAAAGAATGAAAATAAGCATAAGAGAACCTATAATTATTAACATTCATATTGACAAATCACAATTTGTGAGTAATTGTGTTGACTTCTCCTTCTTTTGAATTCAAATTTATTCCACAAGCCAACTAGGCTGATAAAAGCAATATTTATACGAGATACACATTTCAATGCATCGCTGTGGAATGTCCTTTAAAGATCAGATTGAGGTACTGCAAGTTCTTTGATTACAAATAAAAACATACTAACTTAGCTTCTGACAAGGCTGTTTGTATGGCACCCTCTATCATTTCACCATCAGCAGCATATTCCTCTGGGATAGGTACTCCAATCAATACACCACTTCCAAGACCAAGGGAAAGGTTCGTATCTGAAACATAAGTATAAGACCATGATTGGAATGTGCAATGCAATTCAGAATGTTGGATTGAGGAAATCAAGTGCAGGAGAAAATCAAGTGTAGCAGATAATAAAACATTCCCATGCTGGATTAAGTAGAGAGTAATGAAATACAAAGATACTTAGCATAACATACTGAGCAGAGGTAACAAATGAAATGCCAGGAGAGAGTTGGATATGACAGAGATAATGCTATGGACACCCCCCCCCCAATGAGCCTGAATCCAAGTAAGCCAACAGTCAATGAACCCCAGCAGGTCCTTTAACAGAAAATGACTGAGTTCTTCAAGGATAACCCTTTGTTCTATGATATGGGGAGAGAGGACTATAAGAATGAAGTGAAAAGGAGACATCTGTTGAGAGAGCTACCAATGTTTCTTGGGTTCAAATGTAAATTTTTAAACCTCTTCAGCCATCAGCTTTTGTTATAATTATCTGCATTGAAATATACACTGTTTGTTACGTATGTGTTCCTGTGCCTTTATAAGTACATTTTATATGCCTATCTTTATCTTTTGTTTTGTGTGCAGCCGAGATAGGTGAAAAAATCTTCAAGCATTTCAGAAACATAAGAATGGACTATCATAAGCTGCCAAGTAGAGACTAAGGGCAAGTCTGGTTTCGGGGCTTCCAAACCCTACACCTTTCTCCAACTGTGGAAGCTCCAGCGAAGTTCTTTTCTGCAGCGATACTACCATGGGAATAAGAAACTTTTGCCTTCCCAAGTCCTTGGTTTAGTAAGCATCTGCATTGGTTCAATTCTTTGCATATCTTGTCTTATTGCTTTTGATTTATTGTCCTTGCTTTCCAAGCTCCAGCTATAAGTCCTGGTCAACCTTGTGTCGGAGAGTAAGCAGGAACTGAATGAGTCTCAGGCTGCGCTTGCTCAGGTATTAACTTCACATAATATTAGTTGTACTACATCTATCTATCTATCTATCTGTCTGTCCGTCCGTCCGTCCGTCCGTCCGTCCGTCCGTCCGTCCCTCCCTCCCTCCCTCCCTCTCTCTCTCTCTCTCTCTATCTATCTATCTATCTATTTATCTTCCACATGTTTCATTATTGAGCAAGGTAAACAAACCAACTCACAATATCAGCTAGGCATATCAACGACCACCATACCTATGAGTTCAGCAGCCTCTCGAGCTGTCCCTATATTACAGGGAGACTTCACTCCACTATGTCTTGTAAAGAATGCTGGGAACTCTGATGAGGATCCATACGTTGCGACTGTTACACCTTGAGTTTCCTGAACGGATGTAAGAGACAGATTCAGAGTGGTGTCATAAAACAAATAACAATATGCAGATATATTTCATAGAATGCCAACAAAAAGAAAACAGACTTGATGAAGAACCCATTATCAACCACCAAACCATTCAGGAAGATGCAGGGTTATATGAGATTAAAAAAACCCAATATGGTAAATAGAAACCAGCCATCATATTACAATCGGCTGGTCTTTCTAACAATCATAATTAAGACCTGTCATTCCCAACAATACAACAGACTTTCTGTGTGTATGTAAGCTGTCCCATGACGGTTCATTGATATTTTTTCTCAACTCTTTACCACAATATAAAGATGATCACACATGCAAACATTTAATGCTACAGTATCTGGGAATACGTGGTACTGAAAAAAAGTTAGGGGTTTTCTTGACAATGTCCAGACTACATTTTAGTAGGAAATAATGAAGAATCCCACTTTATCATGTCAATAAAGAACAATAAAAGATAAAAGTAACAGAAAATGTAGCTACTGTAGAAAGAAGGGTGGTCACTGGATCAGGTTTCATTGTATAGGAGAATGATTAGCAAGGGTATGGTAAATAAGGAACATATCAATTACATGGTGATTGCATGATTTTGAAAGATTCAATACACTGTATCGATTGGAAAGAGAAGACATACCAGATATTCCAAGGTGCGAGGTATATCCAAAATGGATTTGATGCCAGCAGATACGACAGTGACAGGTGTACGTCCAAGCTCCTGTAAATCTGCACTCACATCCATACCTGACAACAAGCAGAAAAGTAAGAATCCCATCACGTTGGGGTTCACAGGCTTCAATTTACATATGCTCTGTATACGATTTTCCCTTGGAAAATCTACTTGTACTAAAGCCAAACTTAATACTTATGCTATACTGGACTAGATTGTCAGAATTTCCTCTAAAAAGTCTATTACATCCACAAACCTAACCTAATGCACAAAAAAGTACACAAATCTAGCAAGGCCAAATGATGCAGGCAGGAGCATATTTTCAGATGCTTCATATGTCGAAAGTAATAAGAACTGCAAACACAAGCACAGGGATTAGTATCGTTAACTTTTGCCTAAAAAAATATATTTTCATTTAATCATTAGGATATCATAAAAATAAGATCTGATATCAACAGACAATGTGTAATACTGAAAGTTGCCCATCACCAATTTGTTGAAAAAATAGATAGATATGAATGTTAATTGAAATAATTATTTATTCACCTTCAGTAATTTACAAAGTGTAGCATTACCAGTTACAAAAGAACTTTCCACAATGACCCTGTCCACATCATATAAATTTGTTATTAAATCAGTAATTACTCTGAACTCCTTGTATTGGCCTGATATTGATATTGTTTCTCAAAACAGTTTTACCTATGAATATTCCAAACAATTTTGATTATGGGACACAAAATTAATAAAGAGATAAATGGCTTAAATTTCACATACTTGTTTCACCTCCTCGATGAACTCCTCCAATACCACCGGTCACAAAAATAGGAATACCAGCTAGATGAGCTGCTATCATAGTTCCAGATACAGTTGTTCCTCCAGAAAATTTCTGCATTTAAAGAAATCATTGAATTAAGTATATGTAAAGTGAGTACCAAAAAACAAAACTGCGTAAAAATAGGTTGGGAATATTGAAAAAAATTAACCAATAATGCATAAACTTTATTTGTGTCTTGCCAACTTGCAAAAACAATAATGAAGATCATTTTATTTAGATGAATGGAAGAAAAGTTTAGTCACATTTAGAATTATAGGAGAAATGTTATGGGCTATATTAAAAATATGCTAAAAACAAATGAACATCGGCCTAAATAAAGAATGGATGGTATAAAAATATAAAAACAAGTTGCAAGTAATGAATAATTACATTACAATAACCCCCTACATCAATATGTGGAATTGATACATCGATATCAGGAGGAATTAGGCTATCGATTTGATGATAGATTTGGTGGTTCTTTCTCCCTATAAGATGAACACATTTACAAACCAGCATATTAGTTACATTAGTATGTGTTGCGCAATGACTGAATGAGCCATAATGAACTCCTCCAATACCACCAGTCACAAAAAAAGGAATACCAGGTACCAGCTACCAACGGACAAAACCATTATGCTCCTGGCCTCCGGTGGTCAGTGATGGATACATAATATTACAAGGAAAGAATAGGTTACCTGACTCAATACCCATGCAAGATCTCGCCTGGATGTCTTGACAGCATGTTGAGTTGTAGCCAAACCCTGTAATTGACTATCTGTGAGGCCTACACAAATCTTTCCATCTAGTACAGCTATTGTAGCTGGAGTAGCACCAGTTTGTATCACAAGTTTCTCCACTTCCTGTGCTGTCCTGTGAATATGAATTATGTGTTTATCAATAGTTATCTAAAGTGTATGATCATACACCATTAATTGCTGCAAATTTACTAGAAAATTATAATCTCATCTCCAGGCTTTGAGCAAATCTATTATTTCTGTCTATTATTTCTGTCAACACCACTGCAAATTGAAAATAGACAAACTTTATTTCACCAGCTTTTGCCCCAAAGCATCTGGTTTTACAAGATGATGCAGCTTGGTTTAACAGCATGTATCTGTTTGATCACACCTAGTATCAAATATCACAAAAAAAGATAGGAAGGAGGCTAATTTTCAGGTCATTGTTACACGTAAAATTTCTAGACTTAAATAATATATACATATACCTTTTACCTGAGGTTATGCGGATGTGGCATACCATGGGTAATGATTGTACTCTCTAAGGCAACTAAAGCTCCATCTTCATTCAATGCTGATTGTACACTAGGATGCACCTGTAGAAAATCTACAAGAATAACAATATTCTAATGAGATTAAATTCATTTCTTTCTTCATATCATTATCCTTAAGTTGTAATCAATTTCCTTCCTTCCTTCATTCATTTATCCATTTGATCATTAATTAATTTAGCATAAATCAATAAATAAATTAATTGACTAATAAATACATAAATCCATATTTTTATCAACTATCAATCAATTCTTTAATCTATCAATTAATTCATTTACGTATCTTTTTATATCTGTTTATCGATTTCCATACTTTTATTTATTCTTTATTTTTCAATTAATTTGTATATTTATATATATAATTATCTATTCATGCATTTTTTTTTTTGGGGGGGGAAGGGAGGTTTGATTACCTGAAATAGACTTTTTTGATGCCCCAATGTGAGCAGAGTGCCTCATATTTAACCAACTCCTCCATGTAATAGATGGCCAACCCAAGAGTCTTGTAAGGAGATGCATGATGACCTACACAGCTATCTTTAATAAAGAAAAAAAAGACAATAAGACAAGAAAGTGAATTCAATAACAAAACAATGGACTGCAATGAGTATAAAAATCTGGATATTACGGCATCATATTAATTTAGAAAAATTGTATAACCTACTCTCATAAATTGGAAATCAAAGGTGTAACATGGATGAGCCAGTATCGTAAGGAATCACACTTTGCCCTATCAAACTCAACTCAGTGTATCAATATTAGGTCAAAGGAAGAGACCACTTTTGGGATACGCATCTCCCGATTTGCTGATTCTATGTGGTGTAAAAGGATATCCTTTGGAACTTTCCAAGCCAGGCTTTTTGTCCCAAAAGCACAATTCAAACTGCCACAGCAAAACCAGGATGCTATCTTTTACAAGAAATACTCTCAGGAAAAGAAAAATCAACAAGATTGTAAAATAATAATTGTAGTTAGGCATCCAAGCTATGGCTAATCAACTTGTTTATATTTCTGTCTTCATTGTATTTTTTGGCAAGACTTCCACTACATGCAGTGATTACATGAACAAGTATCCTTCAATTTATTATATTAAACCATTTCATCTAGTAGCCTCCAAAAGACAGAAACATAATAGTTTGCTTCATCCTAGGAGAGGGGAGGGGGGGGGGGGACACATCAATACTCATACTTTCAAAAAGGAACTTAAAAGAATACATAAACATTCTTTCAACTAAAAGAGTATCCTAACAAGAACTTTACATTTTTCCCCAACAGAAATAATGCCTCAAATATGCCATTCATGAAATACTTTTCAAGTATCCCTTTTCCTGATTTCGGCAATTTTGATACCCTTTTTCATTGTATGTGTTGTAATAGTCTGGTCTGTTAGCAAAATTATGTGGACATGGTGGACAAAAAATGCCACTTGTCAAATATAACCAGCCACCCCAAAACAAAACTGCCAATAAGTCACTAGTGTAGGTTTGTTGTGAATAGCCAAAATAGTAATTTGGTCTAACTTCAAAAAGAAAAAACTAAAATAGCTAATTTGAAAAAAAGAGTTAAAATTTTCTTCTTTTTCATACAGGCAAGATTTCAAATCATGATAAAGATGAATAGAAAGCAAGATAAAATAGTTTCTTTGACACAAGTTTTTCATCAATTAGCATGATCAGCACAGTCCCTGAGGTGAGGTTTGATTTTGGAGCCGGAGGTAATCCCGGTCCATTAAATATAATTATCTTATCCATTGAACATTTGATTAGATTCGTGACAAGCTGTTCACAAGTACCGTACAAATTGGTGACATCAAGAGATTTTCAAAATAACTAATAATGATAATAATATTCCGCATTTATATAGCGCTTAATACATAGGAACGACGTCTCTAAGCGCTTTACAGACATATTATTACCCCGGTCATCGGATCCTTGCATGCCCGCATACAATGTATGCACCTTCTCCACTCCCTGGGGAGCATTCCAACAAGAGTTCCAAGACTCAATTGCTAGGCTTACTACATATAGGCTTTCACATCCTACCGGGTACCCATTTAACACCTGGGTGGAGAGTGGCAAAGTGTGGATTAACGCCTTGCCAAAGGACGCTAGGCCATGGTGGGATTCGAACACACGACCCTCTGATTACAAGGCGAGAGTCAGAACCGCTACACCACGATGCTAGCCCCCCATTTGGCCTCCAGAGAAGAGTCCACATTTTACCGGTGCAACGTCGCGTCTCGCCCCATCATCTCGCGTGTGAAGGATTCATATGCACCTGGTGCACGCGAATCTTTCAAACCCTATTTACTAAAATAACTATATTACATTATATTTTTATAGGCCTAGCTAAGATTTCTAATTGTGCTATGACACATACCAAACCATATGGATCGTTTGTTGACTTCTCTTTGATTTTTTGGTAATAAAATAAAAGCATTTTTTCTTGATCTTCACGTAGATGCCTCTTCATCAGCGTGGATATCAATTTTTGCCGTAAGAGGGCGCGCGATATTATTCATAAGCCGGTTTGTACTGTTTGTTTACAGTTCTCATTCTGCAGCTTGTAACTGCTAGCTGCATTCTAGTCGCTCAGCATTATTTTCTTGCTTGTTCAACCCCCTTCATCATCATATGTCAAAAGATGGCATACTTTACCTATAAGTACAGGTATATACATGAAGTGCAACCTGTTGATTTTTTGGTAATAGGCCTATTTCTTATTATGCGCCGACAACTTAAATCGAGATTGTTCGTTAGGAAATTCGCGTTTCAATTGTTGTTTGCGTGATTTCCACCGCAATACCTTGGACTAACAGACGGAGTGATCTTGGCCGAAATTTGGAGGTAAGCATTATTTACACAATCATTTTTAGTTTTACAAATAGGCCTAATTTCAAGTAAATTTATAAAATTAAGCAAGTTGTTTTTATTTACGTACCGGTATACTATACGAAATATGTTGAAATTTTTGGCGTGTTTCATTCCCTCAAAATCACATTCGTGTGATGAATGAAAATGTCAAAATCCACTATCATGACTATGAAATTACATGCGTTGTGCGACGTTAGTGCGCCCCATCCAGATCCCCGCGACTTCCACACGTTCTCAGTCTGTGCCCCGCCCCCCCCCCCCCGCCCCGATCCTCAAATTTGAGAACATCACACAAGTCAATACGATATGGGACTGTTACAATCGAGCAGCAGCAACAGATAGACTTACAAGTAGGGTCTTACTGATCGATGCCGATGCATCATGAAAACTGAAAACCAGCAAAATATACTAACACACATTTTGAGAAAGTTACTACGATAAAGTACTTGCCGAGTGCCGATAATGAAGTTTAAACTTTAATCTGGAATCCTCTTTTTATTTTTCGTAGGCCTGGCCGCGACTATTCAGAGACGAATAGAGTATCGCCGAAAAGTCCAAATTCAAAAGAAGTTCCACCACACACTGATCTGTTTACCAGAAGCACAGTATCAGATTTGTTTTGCCTGTATTACACAGCTTAATTTACTGCATTGCAGAGTTTAAATCGCGTCGTTGAAAATCAGACAAAATTTTAATTAAAAAAAAGGTCTTACAGAAGTTTTCACTTTTACTGAGAGGGGCTATTCCCCATAAGAAGGGTGCACATTCTATTGGCTATCATTTGGGCTGCAGGGGTGAAAGGGTGTTTTTTCCCCCATAAGAATTTCCAGAGGCAACAATGAAAGCAACAATTTCCCAAGAGAAAATAAAAATCTGAAAAATAAAAAGAATAGTCAAGCTCTCCAATATTTGGAGAGTAAATTGCACCTTAATTCCCTATCACCTCCTTTTCTTTCTTATTCTACCAGACATCTCTCCACTCTTTCTGTCCTTGCATACATATTCTGAAAACAATTGAGCAATGAAGACACAACATTATTCACAACTAAAACTGTGACCCACAAGCAAACAAATGAAAGTTTATTCCAATTGATGTGCTGTAATTTATCTGAGACCCAGGGGCAAATACAGGATTTTCCAAGGGGGGGGGCACATTTTGCGGAAAATTTACATGCACCTCCAAAAGGGGGGGGGGGACACAGGCCAGCTTTGCCACCCCCCCCCCCCCCCCCCGGATCCACCAGTGCTTAGACCTAATTCATCAAGGTGACTGGGTCAACTCCTGGATGACTATTTCTTTCAAAGAGGCAACTACAGTAGAGTTCATATTACTGTAGTGGGTACTTTTTTTACTTTATTTTCAAATACCCTGGAATTATCAACGAGTCCAGGGCTGTCTCCATAGATGCCCTTTCAATGGAGGACTCCATGATTGAAAGGGCATCTAGGGAGACAGCCCTGGACTCTAGTTACTAAGCTATGTTGCATAGATTTATCATTTTTCCAACATGTGTGCATGGCAAGGCTTATTACAATGAATGGTTACCTCTGGATACATTCTACTTGGTACATCAATGACTGACAAGTGATGTCAATACAGCAAAGATCTTTTGTATTTTGTGGATACAGGACCATGCAAGATTGTGAAAATGCAGCCCAAAAATATCCCCCAAATCAATGAAAGAATCATAATGAATAAATTAAAACAATAACAATAACCAAGTAGTAGGTATTGCACATCAAAAGGAATAAACTTGCATTGAAGTTTCATGGACCCTTTGTTTTATCCAGTTCTTGCATTCATATTTATACATATTCCCAGGAAGAAAAGACACATGTACATGAATACATTTTTATCCCATAATCAATATCTTTATATATTTACAATGTACATTGTTTCATAATCATACAATACACCACAGAAAACTTCCTGTGTATTTTACTACAATAAAATGATCTAAGAAAAATACATTATTTGGGTAAATAAATGAATAATTTTGCATAAACTGATAAAACAAAATATATATATGAAAAATCTATGCAGATATGTTTTTACATCCAAACACCAAGATATACTAATGCAATATTTCAATACCAGCATTGCTTGGAAATACTGCATTCTGGGGAATATAGATGATAAAGATATGTTTTTGACCCTCCATTAGAAAAACCTCTTATTTAACTAAACATTTTCAAACTCTTATTTTTTCCCCTTCAAATCAGGAGAGGTAAGAGATCAATGTAATCACCCATTTACAAAATTCTTGTACAAACTCCTGATTTTATCCTCTCCTTCTTTGCTTTATACAGTACTACATCCGTATGAGCTGGAGAATACTATTATTTTGGAGGCTTTACATCTGTAAATTGGCAAGTCTAACATTGATATATACCCACGGAAATCTGCTTCTGCACAAATCAAGTCATTTGATCATAATGGCAATTTTTCTAAAATAGAAATAATATATAATGCTACAAACAAAGAACCTTAAAAATAATCAACAGGGTATTATTTCACATACAACATTTGTCTGAAAAGAGAATGAATAGACTACAAGATAAAGTAACACTTTCAGTATTTAGTATATTGTTTATCACAGAGCTGCAATTGAAATCAATGGAAACCACCGTATCATATCAGGCACACAGACAGTTTTAGTATGTGGCCGTGTACAACAGTTGGGAAAAAAATACAATTTCATTACAAGTTAGGCCTATAGACTTATGATTTGTTAAACTTTACCATAAATAAGATCATATAACAGTAATCCTTGCAATAATGAACTTGCTCTGAATTACAAGGACAGGTACATGGGGGATTATAAGATTAAATTACGTTGTCTAAAAATTTGTTTACATGTAGCAGAAACGAACAAAAGTCAAAATATAATTTCAATGCACAAAATAACATTAAATGTTGAAGTATTTTTAGGGGAACAACTACATGACTATAATTGTTAAGCACAAGTCCCATATCTAGTATGAAAAAGAGGGCTCAACCAATGTAAACTGAAAAAAAAATTGGTCATATAGATCAATTTAATTTGGGATTCACAAGATCAATTACTTCAAATGCTAAATTTAAAGAGTGAAGATTAAGGGATAGGACTCAATACAATCTCCATAAATAATATTTAAAACTAATTTGGTCCAATTATAGACCTTATTCTTCATTCCAATTGTGAACAATTGCAAACATCTGATACAACCTTACTGTTGTAGGTGTCTATTTGATCGAAGAAACCAAACAGAGTGAAACTAGGGAGCTTGGAGGTCCCTGGTGAAACTAATATCATCTAACGCACACTGAATATTACAGTGTGTATACCATCATATCCTGTGTATGAAATGGTACATTTTGGTTAGTACATGTACAGTATGTGTGATGGCACAAATGTTGAATGTTTTAACTCACACAGGCTCACTCACAAGCCGAGTTGATGTAGTACGATGGTAATAATCTACAAGTGTGATTACTTTCAGTTGCATGCCCTGTTTAGCAAGAAGTCAAATATATCTAACAGTGAATATTCAACACAAAAATTGGTGATGCATGAAATCAAACATACCGAACAAAGAGGTATAATGAATCAAAATATACAGGTAATGTCTTGAGCTAGTATACAAACAGCGAAAAGGCATGAGTGCGATGGTGCGAGATTTCGCATGAGGTGAAAGAAATATGCTCTATTCAACGAGGCGTTAACCTAGTTGAATAGAGTGTCTCTTTTACCTAAGACAAAACCTCGCACCATTGCACGAATAAGAATATTTGCTATTTGTGTTGTACAATGCCTCAGAGTTTAGAGAAAATATGAAAAAAGAGAGTTTTTCCCTGTGCTAATCAATGAAAAGGGAGCAAAAATATTGAAAGTGAAAAGTAAAACCCCACAAGCACACATGACCTCGGGCAGCATTGCACATAGAGCCATCAGGCTATACGTGTATTTCACCTTGATTTTTTTACTGGGCGCAATGAATTAAATCGTATTGTGACATCACCTCCTAAAGCCATGCAACGGTACATTTTAGAAGGTAAATTTTGGATGGTACGTGTGTGCAACGGTACGAATGTTTGACATTCAGCCTCTCACTTGCTCGCTTACAAGCTAAGTAGGTGTTGTACAATATTGGTGATTGGTGATTTTTTTTTACCTGATTGCTAAGAAAGCATGAATGCTTGTAAGCAAGCAACCAGAGGACCGACGGCTTAAGGTCCCCTCCGAAGGACCTGGTACTGAGGAGTAATGCCTTACCAAAGGGCACTAGTGCACCAAGTGGGAATCGAACCCGGGTCACAGGAATACGAATCCCCCGCTCTACTGACTGAGCTATCGCGCCTCCATAAATCATTACATATAACTCATCTTGCTTTTAATAGATTTGTCTAATTCTGTTAAAAGTCAAATCTACAAAAATTTGTTTGACTTGGTTAGAATTCAACTTTGAATAACATATAAACAGTACAAAACTCATTCTTGACATTCAAATATAGCTGGCTCACAACTAAAAGCAGGAAGTCATTCTGCAAATTTAAAATATCTCAAATAATAGTCACTAGTATATGCAAACAGCTGAAAAGGGAGAAACAACATGACACAAAAAAATAAATCAATAATGATGAATTACTTTTCTTGCATTTGTTAAGCGTGACATTTCCAATATATTTCAAAGCTTACATTGACATAGCCTGCAAACCAATGTATTGAAGAAATTATACAAATGATTTAAAACAAATATGACATTATTTACAATCAATAAATTACTTTCTTTTATACATCACACATTATGATAATGACAATTCAAAATATGTTGTTTTTTATTTGGAAAATAACATTTGGTCTATGATAGGAAAGCAATCACCTCAAGAAAATTTGTCATTTCACTTAAAATGCTTAATAAAGGAAATTTACCATTTTGTAATTCAGGCAAAGCTAAGCACAATAAACAATGTGGTGTTCCTCTGGCTTTTATCTAAAGCAATTCACACAATTTTCAATTTTGAAAGAATTGAGACTGCAATGCCATGGCAGAAGACAAGCTCATTCCCCAAATCGACCTAGAGCTAAAACATTAATTTAATGCACAGTACTTATGTGTTTGCACAATAAGCATTGTGTACCTAATTAAAGCATACATGATTTGTTTAGGATTCAATACCTAACTCATACACCATTTGTTACCTGTTTACTTTCACAGAAAACATAAAATGCGTAGATGCACAAGCATTGTAAAAATTCCCAAATTATGCACAAACCTGGCAAATGGCAAAAGGTCCGATGACATCTGAACCTTGTTTTAAACAAAAATTGATTAGGGTAACATTGCCATTATAGCAATCATCATAAAAAAAACCTTGATTAGTTACGGAGATATGTTATGGCAGTTTCCACGGTACCAAGGCTCAAAGCACTCTGTGAAATGGGCCCTGGGACGCCATTCCATGATTGCTGTCATCAGTGACATTAACATAATTACAGTGCATCTCAACCAATCAAAACCAAGGATATCACTGAAAACATCACCTCATGGCAACTTTCACAAAACAGTGCCCTGGGCCTCCGTAACATAAAGCTCAGCGATTGATCGTTGGGGCTGAATTTTACCATTGATCAAACAATTGTAGAAATCAGCACCATGATCAATTGTTCAGCTTTGTGAATACGGGTTGCAGATCACACATTTGCACCTACAAAGCAGTGCCCTGGGCCCCCGTAACATAAAGCTTAGCGATCGATCGTTGGGGCTGACTTTCACGATTGATCAAACAATTGTAGAAGTCAGCACCATGATCAATTGTTCAGCTTTGTGAATACGGGTTGCAGGTCACACATTTGCACCTACTAGGAGCATTGCTTTCCGGGTGTTATTTCAAGTAATTCTATGATAATATGATCTAGTTTAAACAGTGAAAAGCTTAGATGCCATGAAGGTCCTAATGTGACAAAGGAGTAAATAGAGAGATGTCTTGGCTCTGTTCCCGAATGGCACTGGTATCCAGAAGCTCCTTATTCAATATGAAAACAAGAGACCATCTGATAGATATCCACAACTGGTATACTTGCTGCAGTAAGCTGCTTCTCAGGATGCAGGACAACTATTATCCACTGTGAGAACTGGTTCACACATATTCTCTTGTGCATTAGTGATATTGGTGATACAGTAGAGCAGCATATCAGATCTGCAGTTACTGTTTGCTTCTCCCTCCTAACTACACTGCCCTCATAAATTGCACAGAATCATCAACATCCAGCCACATGCATGCACTGTCTATGCAAGGTAGTCTGAAAGGGGGCTAAGCACCACATATAATTCACCGTTTAACACAAATGTCAGTACTGACTGAGGGAATATGCTCAGGTTGCGTTTGGATGCTTGCTGCGGTATAACAATGTGAGATCACCACCACTCTTCCAGATAAAATGCTTGATTGTCCGAAGGTCCATGTTGGGATCCAGTACCTAAAAAAGGAATAGAATCCATTAAGTAACAAAGAAAGCTATCATAATTGATGAGTTTAGTTTATATTTATCCATGAAAATTGGCAAAATGAAATAAAAAATTGAATCTAACTTTAATACTATTTTTTATGATTTATTTGAAAGACAGTTCCATATCCAACAATTTTGTTTGCAATTCTTGCCGTTAACTCAGAAAAGAAAAAGAAGCTTCTGAATTTCTGAAGTGAAAGTACAGAGCAAAACGGTATTAAACCAAGCTTACTATAATAACGAACTTAAGGTGAGGTTAAAGTATAGGAGTGTTATTCTGAACATAGGTTTAACTATGGGTAGCCAAATGATCTAAACTTTGTTTGCATTGCAATGCTCCTCAAGTTGTCTGGAATTCTGACTTCCTACTTGATCAACTGAAATATCACTCCCAGAAAAGATTGAATTTCATCACCAGAGATGTTTAATAATTGAACAATTATTTACAATTATTGTAGTAGATTTTCCAAGCACCCATATGAAAAGCTTGCATTCAAACTATGGTTCTGAACCAGCACCAGTCATTCAATATATTGGAATAGGAATGTATATATAAAAAAAGAAACTTACTTGGTCCTGGCATAATAACTCCACTTTCTCTTCAGAGATACTGCTTAGTTCAGAATCCCTGTCGCCTCCCTCTCCGTTCCCGTATCCATTTGTTGCCCCCGCTGGCGGTGATGAAGATGATGTGTACGCTCCCATCACCTTCTCATACACATGCTCTAAAACCTTTCTGGCCTGGAGCATGTCACTTGCTGATAGCCTATCCCTGTAATGAAATAATATGCAGATAGTAAATGCAAATGGGTGAGATAGTACAATTGACCACACATGGTAATAGAGGGAGGAGCATTTTTTTTCCCGATGAGGCAAAGCCAAATTTTAATTGGCGACTCCATCAACATGATGATGGTTGATAAACTGAAGCCTAAAATCATAAACAGCGATTTTGGGAAAAGTGATGTTTAATCAAATTCTACTTGGCAAATCTATCGAGAGGTAACAGCAATAGGAAATTTTATAGTTTATTATCAAGGCATTACAGTTTTGCAGAATCTGTATGAGATTGATATGGTATGAAAATCCCACAATGAGCAGAGGTGTTGTTCTGCAAAGTCTCCCTTCAATATATAGTAAGCATGTATGGATTTTGAAGATGAAATAGGTATTTTTAACTACATCATTGCCTGCAAGCACAGATTCATACTTAAACCAATTAAAGGTCAATAGTAAAGACTAGACACAAAGGACTGAATTCACAAAGGTGGTTTTGAAAACCCACGGTTGAATCCATGGTTTATGCAGATTTCTTGTATAAATGAAGCGTAATTTACCGCGTGTATAAAACATGTCCAATGCTGATGCGCGCTTTGGTCACAGAGCGCTAAATTTATGCCTGTTACCTTGGCTAGATACGCTATTTTATTCATGAGTCCTCTGTTTGAAGAGTGGACTCATGAATAAAAACAGTGGACTCATGAACAGCGTGGATAACCACGGCAGCAGGCGTCCATTTGGCGCACTGTAACAAAAGCCTGCATCAGCATTGGACATATTTTATATACGCGCTCGATGCGCGCTAAATTAAGCGTAATTTATACGGGAAATCTGCATAAACCATGGACTCAACCAAGGGTTTTCGAAACCACCTTTGTGAATTTGGGCATAAAGGCCTGTGCCTGAAGACTATCAGCATACATCCCGTGTCACTAAAAAGCAGTGTGCAATTATTTATTTTCTTATTCATCGGCAATCTACTCTTTATTTGTCAGCAAATAAAATATGGATATCAATACTTACTTTTTCAAGGTTCTGTTTCCAGATGGGTTGTGAGGTTGAAGAAAGAATGATATTTTGTTGAACTTTGGTTGGTTGTGCTGCAAAGAAAAAAAAACGAAAATTGCATGAAATATAGAGCTTTTACGCAGTAAAGTCTTTGAATCTGAAACTGCTGAAGATGAAGTAACTATTTGAGGTTCATAATCATTATAATCCTGTGTTGAAAAAAGGTCAAGAGGATCATTATGATTGAAACTGGTAAAGCTTCCAGAGAGATTGTTTGACAAATCCTTAAGTTGCACACAACTGTTGCAAATGACTGGTGACCTGCCCTTATGCTTATTTTCCAAAATCTGAAGAAAAAAAAAATCTGACAAAATATTTGCATTCAGATGTGCACACAACAAAAATTTCAATCTGCAAAGTTTACTAGTAGTTTAGTTCAATTTTAGCTGATAGGATCAATACGATTGCGAATCTGATTTACCAGTAGCACCCAAGAATAGATCACCAGTCATGTGAAAATTACACAGCTCTAAGAAAACCATCCTGGATTGATGAATATATCACTAAAGCAATGCTTCTGTGAGCTGTATTTGTTTCATCATATGTCCGTATTACTAGTTGACTTTATACAAGGAACATCCGGGGCCCGTAACACAAAGCGTGATTGATCATACATTTGACTTATATTCTTGATAGCAATCAAGCATAAAAACCAGTATGGATCAAGCGTTAACATTTGTGTTACTGGACCCTTCATCCTGTGGTCAGTCAATGGATTGATTTTTTTCAAAATCACACTGGTGGAAAAAAAGAGCCCTGACACAGAGAGAAGGAAGTGATAAATACAAGATCAAATGAGAAGAGAGCCTACCTCTACAGTGACAGAGACCACCCACTGAGGCACATTCTCATTGAGTAGCATCCTCTCTGAATCTCCACAGGCATCTCTGCACAGGAAACGGAAGAGGGTACGACCTCCAACCTCACTGAAGATGACAGGCGTGTGGGCAGAGACACTGAAGTAGCTGTTCCCCTTGTTGATGACGGTGTGAGGTGGGTTTGGAGAGGTCGGCGATGATGAGTTGACCGTCAGGTTAATGTCGTCTGTACTGGTGTCGATGCCATTCACTGTAGAATTATGGTGATCATTTGAGAAACAACTTTTCATAGAAGCATTCAACATTTGTTAAGTTATTTCTTTTATTTTTCATATCTTCACATTAATATGGAAAATATTCATCTTACATTTGTAATGTTGAAACAAACAATGAATTTAATCAGTAATAATCATTAGTCTTCGGTGGACCTACTGAACTAAATTAGGCCTAATGATAAAAGATTATCTCCCAATTCTTGAAAGAGGTTTTGATAATTTAATAAGTTCTTACCATGTCCGTTGATGCTGTCTGGATCATATGCATGTGTTCTTGGCCAGTGCTCCAATAAGGCCTGTAGGACAAGTCCTCCGTAGTTAACTGCACGAGACAAGAAAACAGTGCAAAAAGATATGTTGACATTTAGATAATCCTGTACAAGGACCAGAAACAGAATTTTAAAATCATTAGTAAATTTGAACATGTTAAATATCACATGCAATTTAAAAGAGCTCTATGGACCACTTTATTCAGACATGAAAGTAAATAAGAAGATAAGCCAAAATACAGAACTGTTCAATCAAGTTTTATTGAAGTATGACATTTTGCTTGATCAATATCAATCTATTCATTCAATCTTTTGGGGGACTTGGCCCTTGATGTCTTACAATACAGTAAGGTAAAATGTGCATGGAAGAAGAAATAAGTTCATTACATTAAAAATAAATGGAAAAACACAAAAGCCCGTATTCTGAAGTCAGGTTTAACTTAGACCATGGTTTAACTCTGTGCTAAAATTATGGGGAGCCAAAAGTTCAAAAATTCTGTTTATATTCTATATTTATTACGTTTACTATTTTGTTTCCTTTTGCTTTCACAATGAAGAAAAATACTTCAGTTGTCATTCCCAGACAATTTTGGTGTCATATCAGTTAATATATTGAATGTGTACTGTTAAGGATTTGTGCTCCAATTGGCTCTCCATAGTTAACCCTCAACTTTAAACCAGGGTTTAATGTAAACCAGAGTTCAGAATATGGGCCAAAGAATTTGGGAAAAAGGAAAGTACGAGCCCAAAAAAGTACATGTGGGTATGCTATGGTCTGGTGAATACAACTCTCAATCTTCAAACGAAGGCTTGTCGGTTCGAATCCCAGTGATGGGTCATGGCATGTTTTCCTTCAGCAAGAAATTCATTCACATTCTGCTGTACTCATTCCCACGTGAGGTGAATAGCTAGCTACCTGTCATCATGAATTCCTAGAATGCACTTGGTGCTGGAAGTTAATGCTAATCTTAATCCAGGGTAATAATAGTAATAATCATCAGCATCGATAATCAGTGGAGCATTGTGGCCCAGTGGATTAGTCTTCTGACTTTGAAACAGAGGGTCGTGGGTTCGAATCCCAGCCATGGCGTAATTTCCTTCAGCAAGAAATTTATCCACATTGTGCTGCACTCAATCCTGGTGAGGTGAATGGGTACCCAGGGCCAGCAGGATTAATACCTTGAATTCATGAGTGCTGAAAGTCAGCTTGAGCTAAAGCTGGGGTAATAATAACAACGTGCCTCTGAATAGAATATTTCTATATAGATGGCACAATATAAATGCCTATAATTATTACCGGTATTATCTCTGGAAAAGGGAAACTATAATCATCACTATTTTCTATTATTTTCGAGAGCCTGTCAATATCTACCTTTAATATCAGGAGCATCAGCTGGCCCTAATCCACTATCCTTTGAAGAAACCCATGCAGCAAAACAGTCTGACTCCTCTAAGTGTATGCACAGCATCTGCATAACAACAGATTTATAATTAATTATTACTTTAAATACCTGGCTGATAAATTTTGTCAACTTTCCACTACAAATACTCATACACACAAACTGTCTATTTGCTATATATCATTTGTAATATCAAAAGAATTATTCTAGCTATTATTATGGGGATACTATAATATCTGAATAAAAGCCCACCTTTATTCAGTTAGCCATCCAACATATAGAATACAGTGTTTGAAAATATAATTGTCAACTCATTTTCTGTTGTTGTTTTTTTAACTATACAATTGATCATGATTAAAACATTCTCAAATTTACAAGGGAATACAAATATATTTGTGGAAAAATATTGATCATGAATTGGAACCACAAAGATGTCAAGGCAATGAATCCTGGAGTGGGCTTTTGATGAATAAATTTTCTTCATTCTTT
Organism: Lytechinus variegatus; assembly: GCF_018143015.1. Classification (NCBI taxonomy): domain Eukaryota; kingdom Metazoa; phylum Echinodermata; class Echinoidea; order Temnopleuroida; family Toxopneustidae; genus Lytechinus; species Lytechinus variegatus. The sequence goes on along the minus strand of NC_054740.1, from coordinate 77,017,510 downwards.
TACAAACTGAAGGATTGACAATGTACTTACTCCTATCTTGAGGTCGACTGCAAACCAATTTGGAACGTAAATCATCTGGAATCTATTCTTTATTTCCACTTCAAAATCTGCATGACCAAGGTCTTCCACTTTCTTGGCCTAAGGAAAAACATAAACAAAGTGATGTGGTTATTTCATACGATTGTTCAGGAATGCTCACCAGTATTGAGTAATGAGGAATACAGTTTCAGCAGAGGTTGTTGGAATGCCAGACCAACCAAGCTCTCACTGAGGTAATAAGCAAAGTGAACAATAACTGAGTTATGGTACAAGATTCACCAACTTTTCATAAATCTGTAACTTACTTATAACTTTACTCGCAACCAGTGGTCTGTTATCAGGGTAATAGGAAATTAATCCCACATGAAAACAACACACACACAAAAGGAATATTTCAATATCAAAAGTATTTCTTATACCAACAGATTCTGTCACTAGTTATGAATAAAGTCATGCAAAAAAGCTTTAAGAAAACCAAACCGGGGGTTCCTGCTTTAACAGAATAACAGAAATACAATGTAAATAATTTGCATCAAAATATGAAATCTATATGAAAAAGATAAAGCTTGTGCAGAAGATGGAATGTATGAATGAGAGATCTAAAGGAAAGTAGAACAAAAGGGAAAAGGAAAAACCTGATTAATTTAAAAAAAAAGGTGCCACAAGTAGACATAATGGGACTGTTTCATTAAAGTGTCGTTGTGGTACATTGCAGAAAGAATTTCATTTTTAGCAGGTCATAAGTGTGCATTAGGGACTTGTCCTTGATTCCCTTAGTTGCGTTTAGCTGCAACTCTTTCTGCAACAGCTCCCAGCTCTGTTAATTTCAATCAAATCCATGGTTTTGATTGTTTGAGAACTACTGGCCTCTAACTGGTTAATGTAAAAAAATGCCAACTCTCTGACAGTGCGAAAAAACATCATAAAATGGTACTTAGAGCATAAACAACATCTAAATTTCTGATGAATAGGCCTACCGGTATTCACTTCTTAGATCATAAACAAGTCAGATTGGCTCCATTTAACCTATCAATTGGATATTTAAAGTTTTGATAAATAAATCTCTTTAACCTTACCATTAAAACATCCCAGAGTGCCACTCTATCGTCGGTGTCTTTTGTCAGGATATGTCTCTTGTCATTGAGTATGTGGTACTGTCTGATGCTTGAACCTCCCTCTATAGTCATCTTTGGTTTAGGGCATTCATTTTCTGTGCCTACGTTGTCATAATCATCCACATTCCTGCCTCCTCTACTTGTTAGGCTCTGTAGGTAGATAAAATAAAATGAATACATTACTTTGTACATTTCCTCTATTGGTGTGTTTCTGAGGAATACTTCAGAAAAAATCCCTCTCTTAACCCCCCCCCCCATTTCACAAAGAATAACTGTAACCATGGTATAATGTAGCACCTATGCATCCTCAATTTATTATTCTTATCAAACTTGTTTATGCATCATACATCTATGAAAGACTTTTCAAACAAATCTAAAAATATCTTTATATTCAATATTGTACAACAGTAAACAGAAATTAAACCAATTTTGTAACAATCAATACCAAATTGTTAATGATGGAAAGACAAGTTGAAATTAAATTTGGTACTTACATGTAGATATGTTAAATTCAGCTGAATTAAAAAAAAATCTCATGAAAAAAAAAACAACAACTGTAAAATGGAAAAACATATTGAAACCCTGCACTGACCCATTGATTGAGTTGAGAGCTGGTGGTAGCCACCCAGATGGCATCTTCCTGTGGTACTAACTCTATCCTCAAGACAGAAGAACTCTCTTCACAGATCAGCTCGCTCGCATCCGGGTTCCTGATGTCTGTCTGGTAAACATAGCAGTCTCGACCACCAGAGTAGAACGTGGTGAAGGATTCATTGGCACGCAATGCCCACACACCTTCCTCATGGATGCGATAGGTGGCTATACAGCGCTGTTGACCCAGAGACCATAGGCGTATTGTACCATCTGAACTGCCAGACAGACACTGGTCAATGACAATTGTTTAAAAACAAAAGAAAAATTGTACAACCTATTTCATCAAATGAAGTACCTTTCCAACATTTGAAATTTTGTTTGTGCAAAACAATTTTTGTTTTCTTTCTTTTGAGAGCCTTTACTGAAAAGGTTTGTCTCATGTACTATATATCTATCACAAAGATGTTACCTTACATTAGAGCATGATATCTCTTGTAGCTTCAAACTTCTAATTTGCAAAGTTGATAAACATTTCAGTAGTTCATTTGAAATGGTAATTAATCTTTTAGTAAGCAGGGCTGGTAGGAGACTAAACAGTCAAATCAAAAGATGGCAATGAAAAATGTGGTCATCAAACAGTAACTTTAGAAGAGAACAAATTCTTCACATTAGTCAAATTCCCTACAAAGAAGCCTAACTTTAATGCTGTTCAAAATTAGGAAAAGGCCATGTGTAATCTCACCTACAGAAAGTTCAATGAACATTTGACTTTAAAATTTGGCAAAATTTAATTAATTTTCAGAGTTGTCCTGTGGCTTCAAGAGGTATACCAATGCTTTTAATTTAGTAATGCCCAAAATGCCCCACCCCCAAACAAATTATTTTAACAACGGTAAGTTTCGCAGAGCCAACTCATTTTCAAACTCAACTCACTGCAGCTAAACCTCTTACTTGTGATTTGAATTTTTTTCACGCTGCCTATTACACTGAAGATACTTAAAAAAAAATCTACATGCATTATGAATTCAAATCCATTGAACATTCATGAATAAGCATACTCTCCCATAAAGATGAAATGAAAACTTTCAAACTCTGAATGATTGACATCAAATTTTAGATACCTGAGTGCCATCTCTGTTAATGACTAATGCCTTGACATTATCTGTGTGTCCTTTCAGCTTCATGATCTTGGCACATGTCTTTGGATCCCATACTCTCAGAACCTACAATGAATCATAAAAAAATAAACCATTTAGTAAGCAGATTTGTAGCAGGGCACAGGGGCTGGTTCATAAAGCTGTTCTTAAAGTTACGTAATAGGGCACACCCAATGAATGTATGCAATGTGGATATTCAGAATCAGTCAGATACAATTGGATAAATATATAAAATTTATCAAGGTTATGGGATTGGAAATGGGGTGGAGATATAAATATCACTAGCTTTTTCCTGTGAACTAGCATACTTGGAGCTGCTAAACATACCATTATTAAAGGTCAGTCCACCCCCAAAAATGATGATTTGAATGAATCAAGAAAAATCAAAGTAGCATAACGCTGAAAATTTCATCAAAATTGGATGTAAAATAAGAAATGGCATTTTAAATTTTTGCTTATTTTTCACAAAACAGTGATATGCACTACTCCTTGACATGTAAATGAGACAGATGATGATGTCCCTCACTCACTATTTCTTTTGTTTTTTATCGAATTATATAATATTTCATTTTTTATAGATTTGACAATAAGGACCAATTTGACTGAACCGTATAGTAGTAAACAATGCTAATTCCACATGTTCAGGGAGGAATTAATCCTTAATTCACTTGGCAATGAGGAAAAAATTAGAATATTTCTTATTTCACGTAATAAAATACAAAAGAAATAGTGAGTGGATGATGTCATCACTCATCAGTCTCCTCATTTGCATAACAACCAGAATGTGCATATAACTGTTTTGTGAAATTAAGCGAAACTTTTAAATGTCATAACTTTCTTATTTTACATCCGATTTTGATGAAATTTTAGTGTAATGCTTTTTGGATTTTTCTCTTGTTATTCAAATCAGCTCTTTGTTGGGGTGGACTTGTGATTTAATAATATCATATTCATTCCAGATAATTAAAAATGTAGCAACAGATTGAAATAATAAAACTTGAATGAAATGTTCACTCCTCCATGTGATACCTTATATACATGTATTTTTAAACTGATTACAAATGAGTTGGTTGATACCTTTTCAGTTGATCCCGATATTATGACTGATCCTGACTGATTCATAGCTAGACTGTAGATAGAATCCTTCTGACCATTCAGAGAAGATGCTAATAGATAAATCAAATCAATGTGCACCATTAATGTTATTTACTTTTGGAAAGTAACAATGAAAATTCAAAAAAAGTAATACAAAACAAAAACAATGTACTCATTCACGGGTAACTTTGCCTAAGTTACATGTAAATCTGTTGGGACCTCAGAATGCTTCTGAAAAATATAATTTAGAAGAGGTAGCACATGTTTAACACAATCTGGTAAAAAATTGCTTCAACTTTGGCAAATATTCTACTTTTATGGATGGAAGGTCAACTTTCACTCAAACCTTAACCATTTTTTTTTAATCATTTTTTTTCTGCCAGTTTTACAATAAACTTTTTTTTGTCAGGGTAAACTTCCCCATTAATAACTTAAAACTGTATATTGCCAATCAGGTTATCTCTCTACATTAAATACTGGTATAGTGTATAAAGAAAAGAAAAGCATACAATTTCATCACTACTAAAGAGGAATGCCAGGAATTGCAGTAAATACTGATTTCATGAGAAAGTCTGTAAAACAAGGCTTAATTGTCAGTATATCATCGAGGATCTAGATCTGGTACAGTTACATAAACTGAACTTTGTGAAATCTTGAAATCTACGCTGAAAAATGTTCACACTAAAGATCACCAACACAGATAAGCACACGTGGGACAGTGTATAATTATTGCCATGAATGTCGTGCCCGATGCTTGACCCGAATCCTGTGCTTATTGGCTGATTTCTCAGCAATTACACAATTTCTTCCAGAATCCGTCGGCACATACGTTTTATTTATACAAACGGACACTTTGGTGGTCATTTCATTGGATTCTGTACGAACTCATTTTGATATCGTTACCAAAACTAGCATTTACCTTTAATTTACAAAACATTGTAACAAGCTCCCGAAAAAATGAAATTCGATAGGGCAAATTTAATATATTTTGATTGAAACAGAACTTAGGTCTAATCTCAATAGAGACTTACTTGTGACTGTATTATTGGTAGCTGTGAGTGCTGTTAATGTGTTCACATCCCAAAGGAAGATCTGTTTGTCCAGACCAGCAGAGGCTACCCACTCTTTATCTTTGGCATATGCTAAAGCTTTCACATAATCCTGAAATAGAATTATAACAAAGACAACATAATCATATAGAAAGAATTTCAGAGTAACTATCCAGTATTTAAGTTTTTAACCCTTAAGAACCAGTTCACAGATAATTTTAGACAATGGCCTTAGAAAGAGGTTTTCCTGATGAATTTCTTTTGTGAGAAGCTCTTCCCACAACATTTCATGAATAAATGAAAGATGGTTTTCACTCTTAATGATCAAAATCAATTCCATTTAGGTTTGTTACTGTTGTAATAATCTAACTTATATATATTATAAACAGAAAACTTTAAGGATTCAAAAACAAAGATTTAAATAAGAAATGGAAAATATTTTTATAAAAATGTGTACACAATTTTCCTCCCTTTTCCTTCCTACTGTTTTCAAAATGTCCATCTTTTAAAGAACTTGAGGATGAAAGTTTTGTATTTTTCTTACCTTGTGCGTTCTTAACGTTGACATACAGAAGCCTTTGTGTGCATTCCATACTTTCACTGTTGTATCTGAAGATGCCGATATCACTGTATAAATCATTAATAAAAAGCATCACTCTCAATAGTCAAATCTATGAGATTACCTTGTCCAAGTTACCAAATCCACACAAAAATCCAGATTGAATCCAAACAGCAAATTTTCTCATATTGAGTTTGATTCTGTTTGTCAATCCTTTTTCTTTGCTTTTCTCTATAGCAGTAGTATATTTAATCACACATTGATTCAAGCCGGAACAAAATTACCCACCCCCACCCAGAGTGGTCTTTCAATCCTTTGATAAAAAAGTCTTTTCAATTCGTATGTTGTTAAGAATACTATAAATCTAAAGACAATTTAAATTGTAGAAGCGTTGTGGCTGAGTCAATAAGTCTTTGGACTTTGACCCACAAGGTCTGGGGTTCAAATCCCACCGCAGCACTAGCATCCTTTGGCAAGGCGTTTATCTACATTTGCCAAACTCGACCCAGGTGTAGTAAATGGGTAGGAATGAATTCCTTGAATGCTCGAAGCGCCCGTTCAGAGTAGCCGTGCTAAAGCCGGGTTAATAGTATGCAGTGCTTAGAAACATTTGTATTAAGCGCTATATAAATGTTGCATATTATTATTATCATTAAATGAATAACATGAGGGTTTATTCTGTTTTACCCTGACCAACCACATCTACAATGTATCATCTTACACTGATGTGCAATCCCAATAGTAGTTAATTGGCTTACAAATAAGAATATGACTTTATCAAATAAGGTAATATGTGGCAGGTTCAAAAATTTCCTTTCAAGATTCAAGATTCATTCAATTCAAGATAATTTATTGTTATGCATAAGAATACACAAAATTCGCTTTCGGGCAATTTGTCAAATTGCTTTGTTTCGCATAAATCTGTTTGATTCAGACTCATCCTTTTTAATATCTACATGTATACATACATGTATATCTGCTGTAAACTGGAATATTTCTGAACCACTGACATAAATGTAGAATTGGCTAATATAGTAATAAACTTGTTACTCACATGTTCTTCCACCGCAACATAAGACTACATCATTCACCCAGTCAGTGTGATGCTCCATGGATTGAACATACTGCTCCTGTAATAATAACGGAAATGGGACACCTGAATAGATTTGTCAGTGATTACCACTGAAACTTGTTATAAGCTACTTAAATCACTGTATCAGACGGGACGAGAACTATCATAACAATTTTTTATTTCTGGCAAGATGCTTTATGAAAACTAGCCCATAATTCCACCGTTAGGTCGAAGTTTACTAGAGTAACTAGAGTAACAAATAATCCACAACACTCTCCCTTCTAGTATGATGTTTTCAGATGGTTTACAGTTCTAGGCAGGTTCTTAAAACTGAAGGGGAGTTTGTTTCGCAGGCTGATAAAGCAGCCTCAAAAGTAAAAGAGAAACATACATTTAGGATAGGAAGAAATATGAAATCAGCTTCTATTGCAAGTGGAGTGGATCTGAAAGTGGAAACCTATCATAATGCAAAACTTTCCTTCAGAAAGCTCTTCATCCATTTAGTGCTGCAATGAACTTAAGTGAGGTAATGAGGAAAGGGTGATGATTCATTCATTCCTTGAAACACAGAGCCATTTACAGCTGTTATACAAAAGACAGGGTAATCATGTAAGTTGCGGTGTTTCATACACATAGTAAAACTTCATTTTCCCCACAACTTAATAATACATGTACCTATGTATCAACAAACTTTCATTACCTGATTCCATACATTCATGTCTTTCATAGGGCTTTAGCCCTCTGCACAAGAGGGATCTGAGGTTAAGGCTATTGCCCCCTTGGACCATAAATCTATCAGTGTAGTGCATTAATGTAATGCACAATGACCACTTTCTTCTTTACCCCTCTTCTCTCGTTCCCCCCTCTCTCTCTATCTCTCTCCTCTGAATTTGTAAGGCCCTGCTGTTTTATTTTTCAATATATTTATGCTCCCCAGAAAAGTTGGGTGTGGTATATTGGGAAGGGAACAATATAGGGCAGAGCAGTGTAGAGATCGTCAGGAGAAGGAAGGGTATTTTCTGTGTATTGGTTTTTCATGATCACTGTCTTCCGTAATATTTTTATTAACATTGTTTGTGCCTGGTCTGCTATTTTGCTGTGCTAACGGATAAAAAGGTCTATAGAACACGGAGTAACTTCACTAATAACAATAACTAAGAAGAATATTGATATAGAGAGTGGACGCTATCCAGCATATGTTACTTCTTCGCCATTTTGTTACTATTACAAGTAAACTGTGAACTGCTTATACTACATATATTATATGAAGGACGCTTTCCAGACGTACATGATTATTGTGGACCCCATCTATTCCAGAACGTTTCCTGAGTTTCTTCTAAATCTTATTAGTTCATGCTTTTATGTATTTTGCTCAACCCTTGGAAGACTTTGAGTGTTTCATCTTCTTCATCCCTGATCTGCTTGTTTTTGTGGAAACCTGTGATTATTTTATCTTCGTTGTGTTTTGTATGTCTACCCTTGGAAATCTTGCTCGCGAGGACAGCTACTGTTAAGACATTATTCTTTATCATCGATTCCATTTTCCGCGGTTAATAGAGTGGCCACTCGCAAGTTACACAGACATTCTTAAGTATTTGGTTATTTTTCTTTGAGTATTAGATATTTAATTTGTGTCATATTTCTTTTTTTATTTTCATTTGTTTACACAAGTGTCAATTTTTTTTGTTGAAACATATATCTCTGTTAATTGAAACATAGTGATAGGATTTTAATAAACCTCTTGTCTCAAGAGCAATACGCATTTATGTTGCGTCTCTTTCAATTATCATCTCGTAGATTCTTATTGGTAGTTCGAACCCGAGGGCTAATTAAACAATACTGATTTAATTTATGACGCCTACATAATTTGGTGGCAGCGGTGGGATTGATATTGAAATAGGACAAGAGGTTTGCTTTTGTATGACAAGTGTTTAGGGTATAGTATAACATATTACACTACAAAGCTTTACTTTGCTTCGATATAATTGTTTTCTAATTGTAGAGATAAAGATAATATTAATTTGCCCAAGTCAAATTCCGTATTTTTTTACCATAAACTTTACTTTTATTAAATTCATCATGTCTCTTCCAACGCCCCAACATCCCGACAGTCGAGCTGACTCAGCCCCCAACCAAATGTTCCCGTTTAGTTATGTGCCCCTCTATATGACCATCCCCACATTCACTGGTGATAACGACGGGGTGGTGTTAAATCAGTGGATCGCCCAAGTCAAGGCTGCTTTCCAGTCTTGGCGGACACCTACAGATCAGCAGGTGGGGGTCATCCTCTACCACCTAGCAGGTTTGGCCAAGAGAGAGATCCTCGTACTGAGCGAAGACCAGCGAAGAACCCCAGAGCAGGTTTTCAAGGCCCTTGACGGTGCTTTTGGGGACAAGGAAACTATCCCCTCTCTTCTGGGCAGGCTACATGGAAGACGCCAGCACAGAGAAGAATCTGTGAGGAGGTATGCGCTTGCATTGCAAGAGATTGGGGGACGGATTAAAACGATTAACAAAGAATATATAAAAGACATGAGTGACCTACTCAGTAGCTGCTTTGTCGAAGGTTTACGGCAAGGCCAAGTGAAGGTTGCGGTGTCACGCTACTGGCGTCAAAACAGAGGTGGGAGTTTTGAAGATCTGAAGGATGAGGCCACAAAGATTGCAGAAGAGGAAGAGAAGGGAAATCAGGATGAGTTTTCCAAGGTGGAGAGTGCTGTCCTAGCTATGGAGAGTGAGAATCCAGCAACCAGGCAGGGGGAGAAGGAAACTCAAGAGCTCCTTCGCAATCTAACCAAGGAGGTTGAAGCACTGCGATTGCGGGTAGACCAGCTGACACCCAATAGGCAACCGCCAAGAGCAGGCCAATCAAACACCCCCAATCGATCACTACTTTGCTATAACTGTGGTAGGGCAGGACATATGAAAAGGGAGTGTAAGGAGCCTCTTAGACCCAGGGCTAGACCAACCCAACAGCAACAGGTTCTTTATCAGGAGTTTGCCCAGCCAACACCCTCCTCATTTAATCCTCATGCACAAGGGTCTTTCGAAAGCTACCAGCAATATCAGCCACAGTACCCACCCCACTTCCACCAGGGAAACTAAATACTTCCGGTTCCAAGGGTCTGATACCGGAAAAAGAATTTAATGACCCTCTCCCCCTCTTGGATCCAACAAAGACACCTCCAAAGAATCGACCCCCTCTCCTGGGTGGACATGTGATGGCCGATGCCGAAATTGAAGGGATGCTCGTTACCTGTCTTCTTGACACCGGCTCTCAGGTCTCCACCATTGGGAAGGATTTCTTGCTTGCCCTAAAGGGCAATGGACACACTCCAGAAAGCATACCCTGGTTGAAGTTAACAGGAGCAAGTGGGATGAGAGTCCCCTACTTAGGCTGTGTGATGCTGAAGATGACAGTTCTTGGACAGGACTTGGGACTTGTTAGCATGTTAGTGGTGGACAAGCCGACCTCGTCTAAGTGCCCCTGCCTTATTGGTACCAACATTATCGACCAGTGTAAAGAGCGGCTATTCAGTCAGGAAGGGAAGGGCTACCTTAGAAGTGAGTCTGCTAGAAAAGATGAGGCGTGGAGCAGAGTCTTGGCTGCGACCACAGAGTCTGATGCTATCAACAATGGTGAGCACATTGTAAGAGTTGCTGGTGGAAAGGTACGGATAAAGGCGGGCCATGAATCGATTGTCCGTGGGTATTGCCATCCTATGAAATCAGCAAGGGAGCTATTGGCTGTCATAGAGCCAATGAAAGAGAACAGACTGCCCAATGGGATAATGACTGCCCGCTCTTTGGTGATGGTTGATGGAGGAATTGTTCCTGTTCGGGTTGCCAACCATAGCCCACGTGACATCATTCTCACGAGATACACACAGCTGGCGATACTCAACACTGTGGAGAGGGGTGCAATCTTTACTAAGCACGATATAGAACTGGAGTATGTGGATGCCGAGACACTGCAGGTGACAATGACCAAAACAAGTCCTCTCCCAGCGAAGTTCCTTTCGGAGATTGATATCTGCCAAGATGGCTTAACTGATGATCAGGTTGCCAAGACCAGTGACTTGCTACAGCGACACGAACATGTTTTCTCAACAGGAAGTGGTGACTACGGTTGCACAAATCTCACCACACACAGTATCCCAACTGGAGATGCCCCACCCCAAAAACAAGCATTCCGGAGAATCCCTCCTCAACAGTATCGAGAAGTCAAAGAACACCTCCGTCAGCTCCTTGACGCAAATATCATCCAAGAGTCATACAGTCCTTGGGCATCACCAATTGTTGTAGTAAGAAAACGTGATGGCAGCATGCGACTGTGTGTTGACTATAGGAGGTTAAATGCCAAAACAAGACATGATGCATTCCCCCTCCCACGTATAGAAGAGTCACTGGATGCCCTCGGTCAGGCCAAGTACTTCTCGACGCTTGATCTTGCCAGTGGATATTGGCAGGTGGAGATGGAGGAAGCAGATAAGCCAAAGACAGCTTTCACTACGCCCATGGGGCTGTTTGAATTCAATAGAATGCCCTTCGGTCTGTCGAATGCCCCAGCCACCTTTCAAAGACTCATGCAACGGTGTCTGGGCGACCTGAACTACGAAACGTTGCTTATCTACTTAGACGATATCATCATCTTTTCCAAAGATTTTGAAGAGCACTTAGGGAATCTAGATGTAGTCTTTTCAAGACTTCATCAGGCTGGTCTTAAGGTGAAACCAAGCAAGTGTCACCTATTCCAACAGAGAGTGAAGTACCTAGGACATGTGATTTCAGCAGAAGGCATTGCAACCGACCCTGATAAATGCAAAGTACTGGAGACATGGCCATGCCCAAACAATGCCAAAGAGACTCGCAGGTTCCTGGGTTTCGCTGGGTATTATCGGCGGTTTGTTAAGAACTTCTCTAAAATCGCTAAACCTCTCTTCGCCCTTGTAGGTCAACCGAAGAAGGGCTCCCGGAAGTCTAGAGGTCCACCTTCACCTTTCATCTGGTCAGATGAATGTCAGGGAGCTTTCGACACCCTCCGTCAATGCCTTGTTTCTGCACCAATCCTTGCCTATCCTGATTTCAATGCACCATTCCGACTCTACACTGATGCTAGCAGCCACGGACTCGGGGCGGTGCTTGCTCAGAATCAGGAGGGCAAGGAGAGGGTAATTGCCTATGCCAGCAGGGGTCTCCGGAGGTCAGAGAGGAACGATGAGAACTACAGTGCGTTCAAGCTCGAACTGTTGGCCCTCAAGTGGGCAGTGACGGAGAAGTTTCGGGATTACCTACTTGGATCTCAAGTAGACGTTTACACCGATCACAATCCCCTCCTCTATCTTCGCAAGGCAGACCTCCGTGCCACCGAGCAGCGTTGGGCTGCAAAGTTAGCCAACTTCAATATCAAGGTCCATTATCGTCCTGGCCATGCTAACCAAAATGCAGATGCCTTATCCCGCTTACCGGTTAGCGAGGACTTCAGTCAAGAGCTGACCCAAAAACAAATGAAGAAAGATGAAGAGCAGGAGGATGGGGAATTATTGAACATACATGCTCAGACTATCACTGGACCTACTCACCGATCCCAATCGCTGTCTCAGAGGGTAGCCAACCTCCAGGCTGGAGACCCTACGACATCCTTCGTCGCCGAACTTGTGAGTAGTAACAGACGCCCATCAGCACAGGTACTCCAGACTGGAAGCAGGTCTTTTCGGAGGTTGATAGGGGAGTGGCCAAAGTTGACAGTCCTCAATGGAATCCTGTATCGCACTTGTTACAATGACAAGGAGAGAATGGAGTATAAACAAATGGTTGTACCACCTGTGGCTAGAAAAGATGTTTTCCAGCACGGACATGAGCAGGCAGCCCATATGGCTGCGGATAGGACTCTCGACGTCCTAAGGAGAGATTGGTACTGGCCATACATGACGACAGAGGTAACTGAATGGTGCCGCCAATGCCCGAACTGCTGCCTGCGGAAGGGAGGGGCCGGCGTTGCCAGAGCCCCATTGGTAAATATATCCACGACTTATCCTCTTGAATTGGTGATGATGGACTATCTGACGCTACAGCGTTCATCGGGAGGGTATGAGAATGTACTGGTCATCACAGACCACTTTACCAAACTAGCCGTAGCAGTCCCAACACGTGACCAGACTGCACGCACTACAGCCTACGCGTTCTGGAAACACTTTGTGATGGTGTATGGTTACCCTCAGCGAGTGCACACGGACCAGGGTGCGAACTTCATGTCCAAGCTAATGAAGGAAATGTGCATTCTATATGGAGCAGCGAAGAGTAACACCACTCCCTACCATCCACAGGGAAACGGCTTGTGTGAAAGATTTAACAGGACATTGATCGGGATGGTTTCTGCCCTCAATGAAGAGAAGAAAGCCAACTGGGCACAGTTTCTTGGAGAACTGATTTTCTCCTACAACAATACCATTCATCGGTCCACTGGATATACACCATTTTTCTTGATGTTCGGTCGGCATGGCCGAATTCCCCTACACTTCAGTACTCCCTCCCTATCGGTGGACCAAACGCCACCATTATCGACAGAATGGGCGAAGGACCACTGCTCGAAGCTGAAGTTCGTCCACAAGTTGGCTCAAGGGAGTGCAGCTCAAGCGGCAGATCGACAAAAGATGCTGTACGACAGAAAAGCAAAAGAGGTACTACTAGCAGATGGTGAACGAGTTCTTCTTCGCAACCATAACCCAAGGAAGGATAAGAAGATCGGTCCCTTCTGGAAACCAAACCCATACATCATAGTCTCACAGCCCAACCCCGATAATCCTGTCTACTGTATCAAGCCAGAAAGAGGAGATGGACCGGAGAAGCTAGTGCACAGAAATGAATTGAAGCCCTGTTGCTTTGAGACTTTTGACCAGGAACAACCAACCCCCAATCAGCCCCTTCACGACGAAGAACCCCTGCCTCTTCAACATGAACCATTCATGCTCTACCCTGTGCTCATCCCTCAAGACACCGTAGCTACATTAACCTCGTCCCCAGATACAGTTTCCCATCAGAGCTCTATTGGACCTCCTCCTGGTGAAGAAGAGGAATCCCTCCCTCAAAAGCCAAACCTTGCTAAGGAAACAGGTATACAAATCACTGAACCATCCCAAATCCCCATACCCCAAGCTAGGACCTCTTCTAGGTCGACCCGAGGTATGCCTCCAGCACGCTATGATGCATCTCTTTACCAAATACATGTAGCCCCATGTGCCAGATCAACCTCTTCAAATGGTGATCGCTGGTTTCACAAACCACTATCTGCCCTTTCCATGGTGTTCTCCCAACCAAAATCCACCCAACCCCCAATTACAAACATAATAGATGTATAAGACTAAACCCAGTCCTGGATGTGTACCTCATTCACAATAGTAAAAGTCTGGAGTACAATTTCTACTATCAGGTTGTTGTCCCTTTTCCTTGTGCTAAAAAAAAATATATCTTGAGTGTTCCTATATGGATTATAATCGTGAGGTTTTTAATCATTATTGTTTGGTGTTAAGTCAGAGTGGTAGAATATCGTGAGACAAACAATAATCTTTGCTCTCTTTGGGCCAAATGGCACTGTATATAAACATGAAATTCTACCTGAAGTTGCGAGTTAAAACATTTTTTACATGTACTGTGCTAACTACATTTGTAGGATTGGTGATGATCCTCGCCATGGGAGTGTAATGTATATCACGTGCGACTTCTTAATGTTTGTTTTAGTTGTAGTGTATATATGTATATTTCAATCATTGCTGTTACTTTTCTATTATTTTTTTCTCTTGTGTAGCCCTGAAAATATTCTGTTAACATTTTTTCTAATGAGCTTAGCTGTGTTTTGCTTTTACTTCTTTGTAAAAAAAAAAAAAAAAAAAAAAAAATCTTTTTTTTTTCTATCATGACAGTGGAAGTCATGATAAAACTTTGCAGGGGTGTGTGTAAGTTGCGGTGTTTCATACACATAGTAAAACTTCATTTTCCCCACAACTTAATAATACATGTACCTATGTATCAACAAACTTTCATTACCTGATTCCATACATTCATGTCTTTCATAGGGCTTTAGCCCTCTGCACAAGAGGGATCTGAGGTTAAGGCTATTGCCCCCTTGGACCATAAATCTATCAGTGTAGTGCATTAATGTAATGCACAATGACCACTTTCTTCTTTACCCCTCTTCTCTCGTTCCCCCCTCTCTCTCTATCTCTCTCCTCTGAATTTGTAAGGCCCTGCTGTTTTATTTTTCAATATATTTATGCTCCCCAGAAAAGTTGGGTGTGGTATATTGGGAAGGGAACAATATAGGGCAGAGCAGTGTAGAGATCGTCAGGAGAAGGAAGGGTATTTTCTGTGTATTGGTTTTTCATGATCACTGTCTTCCGTAATATTTTTATTAACATTGTTTGTGCCTGGTCTGCTATTTTGCTGTGCTAACGGATAAAAAGGTCTATAGAACACGGAGTAACTTCACTAATAACAATAACTAAGAAGAATATTGATATAGAGAGTGGACGCTATCCAGCATATGTTACTTCTTCGCCATTTTGTTACTATTACAAGTAAACTGTGAACTGCTTATACTACATATATTATATGAAGGACGCTTTCCAGACGTACATGATTATTGTGGACCCCATCTATTCCAGAACGTTTCCTGAGTTTCTTCTAAATCTTATTAGTTCATGCTTTTATGTATTTTGCTCAACCCTTGGAAGACTTTGAGTGTTTCATCTTCTTCATCCCTGATCTGCTTGTTTTTGTGGAAACCTGTGATTATTTTATCTTCGTTGTGTTTTGTATGTCTACCCTTGGAAATCTTGCTCGCGAGGACAGCTACTGTTAAGACATTATTCTTTATCATCGATTCCATTTTCCGCGGTTAATAGAGTGGCCACTCGCAAGTTACACAGACATTCTTAAGTATTTGGTTATTTTTCTTTGAGTATTAGATATTTAATTTGTGTCATATTTCTTTTTTTATTTTCATTTGTTTACACAAGTGTCAATTTTTTTGTTGAAACATATATCTCTGTTAATTGAAACATAGTGATAGGATTTTAATAAACCTCTTGTCTCAAGAGCAATACGCATTTATGTTGCGTCTCTTTCAATTATCATCTCGTAGATTCTTATTGGTAGTTCGAACCCGAGGGCTAATTAAACAATACTGATTTAATTTATGACGCCTACAATCATACTGCATAGACCAAATGCCAAAAACCTCCTGATAAAGTAAATGTTAGGTGATATAAGCAAAGACAATTTAGTTACCATTATCAAATATGCATTATGTTAAGCCAATGACGAGCCCATCTGACCAATAAAACTTTCAGTCAATTTTCTTCTTTTTCTACAAAGGACAATCATTATACACTAACAGAAAAATGTCAAATGAAATTTATACCATGCCTAAGAAGTGATGTGCATAACTTGAGTTATATAGAGCACTCAACACCAAAACTTGATTTGTGTCACTTATCGCCTGATTATTGAGAGATATGCATATCCTAAAACTACTACATTATTCTTTAATACTTTCTGAATTTCCTTACCTTTTCATCAGCTAGGTTCCATATTCTGACAATGGAATCCCTGCCTGCTGAGTAGAGTCTGTTTAGGACAGGGTCAAACTGAAGTGCATTGACTCCTGACCTGTGTTTTTTCTCCACTTCATCGCGGATCACATAAGAAACCTTTAAGAACAAAGCAAAAAGGGTCTATTTAGCATTTTACAGTAAAAATATTATCTGTTTTGTCCGACGTGAAATTTGTTGTAGTTCTATACCCGTGCTGTAATATCATGTTAATTTCAAACTGTGGTTAAAGATTTAAAGCTAGTTGAACTGGATGATTATTGGTTAAACCCGCACGGAAAAAAAATGGACACATATTTCAATGTGAGGTCAAGTCATAACTAAAAGGCAAGTCCACTCACCCATATCAAGTGGCTTGTTTTTCAGTCTTACATGTATTTAATGGAAGGCTTTGGTGTGATTGCTACATGTAGTGGCCTTCACCATCTCATCAGCTCAAATTGCATGAAAGATGACTGAGACAAAAATCATGTGTTCTAATGTAAAGTGCATTATGTAGGAAATAAAGTTTATATCTACAATATCTACATGTATCCTCAACTTCTGAAAAAGGAGCAAAATAGAACATCTTTATGTGCTGACCAATACAAAAACAGTGTGGACCTCGCTCAGCTGTATGCCGCAGGCATGTGCGCATGCACGTACATGAATCTCATGTGTAACGTTGTTGCACGCTCGCAAAAATCCATGAAAATCTGTGAAATTCATTATGCAAGCAGCAAGCCTATTTCTTGGTTTCATTCTGCCTTCAGTAATGCTCCTCAGCAATACTTCACAAACACACACAGAAACTTTAACAATTTAAGTTTCGACAACAATAAAAGAATTGGTAAACTTTTGAAAATTAGACCCTAAATTGATCAAGAAATGCAGCCAAACTTGAAATGAGCTTTCAAACTCTTCGAATTATCAACATATTTGAACTAATTCTGAACACATTTTGTAGGATGTTGGTGCTGAATCCGATATCAAAGTCCGTCTGAAATCCAGCCGGATTTGATGCCGCCATATTCACTGAACAGGGGTACAATCATGGAGGGGGAAATACAAAATTCTTCCGTCCTACCACACTCATGGGTGCATTGTTTGTGCTGTGCATATGAAAATCACAGGCACAACAAATGCAACAGCATCATGAGATTAATAGAAATTGGGATATTGTTCAAAGGCTTTAGAGAAATTTTATGAAACTTACTGAACAATATAAAGCCATTTCTTCCACCTCTTTATCCTTTTGTGAATTCTGGTGATTATCTTTTTCTTTATTTTGTAGAGGGCTTTGTTGTGTTCACATGTCAAATTCCAGGCATGTTAAAGTAAGGCACCCTGAATTTCACATAACTCCATTTGACTCGCAACGTGGCATTATTATTCACGAGCCAGCAGTCATCACCACAACACACACTAAACACATGATAATATGTACACAGGCATTATCACTCACCACAAGCAGGTCCCGATTTGAACCTTAAAAAAATAAACTTTTAAAAGTCAAAATTTTCTAATAAAAATGTGGAATCTGTGACATATTTCCAGAGCACACAGTGACTTAAGCTCAGATTTAAGAAGCGAGTTCGCAGAAAAATGAATTGAAGATGAAGAAATCTGTGCCTGTGGTTTTGTTCAGAGTTTGCAAACTTTCTTGGAAATTTAGGATTGACTTCAAAATGGCCAATCCAAAAGTCAAGTGAAAAAAATAAAAAACAGCATTGAATTTGCAAAGATATCAAGTTGACAGCAAACTAGCTGCAGGCCTCCATTCAAAATGGTCATGGGGTCCGAGCATAATGCAGAAGCAAGAGAGTAAACGTCTGCTTAGCTTACTCTCCCAGAGCCAGGGATTGCGTCCCATGTATGTGAGTAGGCCTACCGCGAAAAAAACTGAAATTTTCACCCCAAGATTTCTACTTTCCTTCTATTCTAAGATCTTGCCCTAAATCATGTAAATGGGATACAACTTCATTTCCACAATATTGATTTCATTTTTAAACAAGATTCAAGAATTCATTAAAAAATTGAGAAAAATATGAAAAGATGTAGGTATGTGACAAAAAAATGAAAATCATCAAATATGAATAAATTTGGTATCACTTGAAAGCTCTTAAAAAGACCTTTCAAATGATACCAAGAACTTTAATTTTCATCAAGAAATTATAAAGTTATTCCAGTTTAAGTCGCGCATATTCATCCAAATTTGTGGTCATTGTCTTAATGTAAAGTCAATGGAGTACAGAACCGATTTTTGTGACCATTTTGTGATCATTTTGAACCCAAGTCTTCAACAGGCTCTAACTTCTTTGTTTTTGAGCCCTATGAAGTAATTTAGGTATCAATGGAAAGGTGAGAGAAGGTTCAATTGATGTGTAACAATTCATCTTGTAATTTTTCTTATTATGTGTATAATAATTTCTTCTAATATCAATTTTAATTAATTATGCAAATAACACAAAATTACAATTACTCCCCTCTTTTTTGCCAAATGAAGGTGATCATGATAGATAATTTATATAATTTAGTTGGCATCAAAACAGCATCATGTAGATAATTTCCTAACTGAATTTGTCTAAAGTATTGTTTTTGTAATTTCTAATGTATTTCTTTGTTTTTCTGATATAAATTACAAGCTCTTTTTCAACTTTGTATTGTAATTTTGTATATGTGTATGTACGGGGGTACTTTTTTACGTATAAAAATATTCTTTTGTACTTTGTATGACCAAATAAAAATATGTGTGCTTTTTTCTGATGTATTTGATTGTTTCACCAATTCCTTATGTATTCTATTGTTTTAACAATTTGTTATACATGTATAATATGTAGCTTTTGATTTTAGAGACAATGGACATGTGATTTCATTTTTTTAGGAGGAATGAGTAGCTGAGTGTATGTTTGTAGAATTGTATGCAATTTATTTCAAGTATCAAGAAGGATAAAAATTAAGTTTTAATATATTCTATCAGTTGTCAATGTATTTCTTAGATTTGTATGTACATACATTGTATTACAAAGGCCCTGTTTGAGCTTTCTTTTTTTAAAGAAAAATAAATAAATTCAAATTATTAGTTGAAGCCAAAAGAAAAGGAAAAGAGTGGTCTATTTCTTTCAAAGCAAAACAAAAAACAACCAGGAAAAAATATAACAAAGCTCTAAAATACAACATAACAGACATCAAAGATCCAAACAAACTCTAAAAACAAGAGAAACAAAAGTGACACAAAAACTTATACCAATCCCATATATTTTCAAATTCAAAACACAACCCCCAACTGCACCCATAATGAAAAAAAAGAAAAGTAAATAAAAAAATAATAGTAAAATTGATAATAAAAAACATAAATACAGGAATTGGACCCATCTGGAAATGAAATATTATTTCCTCTTAAGTTTTTATATTTTCTTACAAGAGTGAAAAAATTACAAAAAAAAACAAACATATAGTTCGTGCATTTTAATAGAAATTCTCCTTTCAAAAGCAAATCCAGTCTCCAAATAATGAAACATGACAAAAAAATGAAAAAATAAACAATACAAAAAGTTAAAAAGAAACTAAAAAATATATATATAAAAAAGGAAACAAAAAAAATTCTTTTTAAATAAACATAATTTTTGAATTTTAATTAGAAAGTCAACATTTATGATATTCCCCTTTCAAAAGCAAATCCTGTCTTAAAATAATGATACATGATTGAAAAGTTTCAAAATATATTTTTTTCTACAATATAAAAAAAGAAACACTATAGATTTTGCATTTTAATTTAATAAGTCAACATTAATATTCCACTTCCAAAAGAATCCAGTTTCCAATTGATGAAACATGATTGAACAATCAAAAATCTCGACTCTATAACCCTGGGAGGAAAGAATGTTTTTGTGACAAATATTTAAATCAATATCAGCATAAAAATCTACGGTATGGCACAATATTATCAAGTAAAAACAATACATATCCAGTTCAATGCAGCATGAACGACTCACTATCGACCGCTGCCCTCACCAAGCCCTCCGCATCGGGTACCGGTAGCTTGACTGCCAAAAGACCGACAGGAGCCCACCGCATCGGGCAGCTCGACTGCTGAGAGACCGGCTGTGACAAGGGTAGCTGGCTCCTCTTAATATATCTGAACTGCTCCATGTCAGAATGGTATGATTTTAGATTTTTTGGCAATGTGAATCTATTTAAAATCAATTCTTATACATAATTGGAACTTTCTTCTACTTATCAATAAAAAATTTCGAACATTTACGCGTCCAAAAATTTGATGAACTTTCAAGCTCCGATATCCACACTTTTCAGGCAAGTATCCACATTAAAACTTATATGTACAGAAAGTGCACATCTTCAACTGTCTGTTAAAAGGCACGAGATTGCATCTACTATGTGCGCATGTGCATTAAACCCCATTTTCGATGAGCAGCCCAGACAGAGGCGATGCCACTTGCAGCAAAACCCGCGCGAAAACCGTGCCATCAAAACCAGCGCTCGCGATGCCCCGTATTCGCACATACATAAAAGATTGCCGCGATGTTTACGTCGCCATCTTGTTTTTTGCGAAAGTGACAGGACGCGGAGAAGCCAATGCAGTTCAGCGGAACAACCAAATACAGAGACTGAAGCTTTTGGTCCAGAGCTAATTCATTTGCTTGCCTGCGAGACGTAAACTTGGCTTGGGCCCTATTTTGTCTTTACCCAACGTGTACAAGCATTTGTGGGACTGAACAAAGTTTATGAGAAACCACTTGAAAATATGGGAATTTCACTAGATTCTACCTAAAAACTGTTATCATTATCACTGAGAAAAAACATGGACTAATTATTCCTTGGGTCTTAAATATATTATCTTAAACACCAATTCATATTCGTATAATATACCTGAACTTTTCGCCTAGAATTGCTCGGCTGCCTGTGGTGGACCGCCATTCTTTGAGAGCCCCGACAAGAATGACGTCATATTATTCTACACCAAATGCCTGATTCAGGTGCAGTGTATTGTTCGTGTACGCTACAACTCTACACGAACACCTGAGTTAGGTGCAATGTTGAGCTTAGTGCTTGTGTTAGGGCGGGTTGTTGACATCAGCACAGCACCAAAATGAAAATAAAAAGTTAGTAGACTTCCACCTATCAATAATGTGACTGGATAATTTTTGCAAACTCGGATTAGGTTTTTGTGCGGGGGGGGGGGGGGGCTTTGGGGAAACAGTTTTGGCTATATGTAAAGTTATCCGTCCTCAATCAGGATATTTTAGAACCATGACATTTGCTCCGGCGACGATGGCTCCCGGATGCGCGTACGGCGCGTTTCCGTTTTACACCCTGGCGAAGGTATTTTCCGGAAAAGTAGCCAAAAAGCGACTAGTGAAGAGTCTACGTCTACGTTTGTTTACATTATCTATATCAGATGGGCGCGCGATCCAAAGTCCGCACCGAAGTTGTCCGCACCGAAGTTATCCGCAGAACATACCGTACTTTCAAATGCAGCTGAGCTAATACTTTCCAGGTTCAATACGAATGTTTGCCTTGATCATTTGCCTTGCCGATTTGCTGATGTCTGACTTTCTCTCTATCTGTCTATATATCTATCTCTCAAATTCTATCTCTATCTATGTAACTGCAGTATCTATCTAATAATCTTCTCTGTCTCTCTCATTCTTTATCTAACATCTATCTCAAATTCTCTATCTCTCTCTATCTATCCATCCATCTGTCTGTTTTTCTCTATTTCTCTCTCTCTACCTACCTATGTAACTACAGTATCTATCTGTTAATTTGTCGCTCTTCTCTCTCATTCTTGATCTATCTGACATCTATCTATCTCTCTATCCATCTATCTATCCATCTGTCTGTCTTTCTCTATTTCTCTCTATCTATTTATCTATTTTTTAACTTATCTATCTATCAGTTAATTTGTTAATAATCTTCGTCTCTCTCCCTCTTTATCTATCTATCTATCTCTCATCTATCTATCTCTATCTATACATCTGTCTGTCTTTCTCTATTTCTCTCTATCTATATATCTATCTATGTATCTATCTATCTGTTAATTTGTCTATCTTCTCTGTCTCTCTCATTCTTTATCTTTCTATCTATCTAACATCTATCTATCTGTCTCTCAAATTCTCTATCTCTCTCCCTCTCTAGCATCTGTCTGTTTTTTTTCTCTCTCTCTCTTTGTCCGTCCATATTTTTATCTACAACATCTCTCTCCCTCTCTATCTATCCTCTCTCTCTCTCTCTCCCCCTCTCCCTCTTTATATCGACCTCTGTCTCTCCCCCTCTCTCTATGATCTATCTATCCATCCATCTCTCCCTCTTTCTCTCTCTTTCTATCTATCTATCCACCTCTTTCTCTCTCTCTTTCTATCTATCTATCTATCTATCTGTCTATCTTGTCTCTATCTATATATTTATCAGTCTTCTATATCTATCTTTCGGCAGCTTCTAAGTGTATCAATCCATCAAACTTCAGTTTGTCTTTCCATTATAAGTATCTGTTTATTTTTATTTTGCCTGTCATTCTATTCATTTAGTTAATAATTTATTTTTAGAAAAAAAACTATCATAAACAACGCGACTGCAAAAGCATGTTCGGATTTCACTCCTGACTGCCGCTCTCTCTGTACATGAAGTGCCGAGGAACTCTGTGCTCTGATCAGTAACTGTGCAAATTGCATGCGGTGGACTAGCCTGTGTCGCACGCTGCATGCAACCAGCGACGTGTGTAGACTCTTCACTAGTCGCTTTTTGGCTACTTTTCCGGAAAATGCCTTCGCCAGGGTGTAAAACGGAAACGCGCCTCCCGGATATCTGGACGTTAAGCAAACATACTAAAACCAGCCTCCAAATTATGTAAATATCATTATGCGCAAATAAAAGTGAAGGCGAACTCTAATCAACTCCTAAATGATAAATCTAACCATATATGCCCTCTAAAATATTGAGACCGGATTAAAATGTTGCAGGAGCAAATAGCGCCTCATAACCCAGACCCCTGGCCAAATCCCATCTCCCTCTCTAAGTTCACACTGACCAGAGAAGTGTACGCAGGGTTTTTGAAAGGGGAGGGGCAGGGTGACTGAAATGTTGACAACCTAGCTCCCCTCCCCCAAAAAAAATACATAAAAAGGTTTTCACAACAAATTTAAATCGGTTTGTTCTAAAAAACTGACATGCCCCCCAAAAGTCTTCACATTTTTTTAAGGGGGGGTGGTATATAAAAACAATTAGGGGGTTGATGGAACCCCGGCAAAGGTTGAACCCCTCTACCCGACTGCGTACGCTACTGATGGTGACCGTTTCATTTATTTCATCACGTTTACAAAAGGAAAAGCTACGTGTTTAGGGTCACTTGCAAGGGTATAAAAATGAAATGATTAATATAGGATGTACTTTTTGCCCCAACGCAACAGTCAACACACGTGTTTAGAGTACGATTTGCGCGAGGTGTGTTAGGAGAGGCTGTACTAAACCCAGTGATGTAGGTAAAGGTATAAAAACCGACATCCTTGACATAACAATTAAAATATCACTGAATATCTATATAGATCACTTGTTTAGGGTTCAATTCAGGGAATTGCTTGCCAAGGGTATCGTTTTGTTACCAATACTTGTTAAAGGGGAATCCAACCCAAATAAAAACTTGTTCTTAGAAGACTTAGGGGAATAAGAAAAATCAGACAAGTTGATAGGTGAAAGTTTGAATACTATCTGACAAATAATAAGAAAGTTATGATTTTTTTAAAGTTGTGAATATTGGTAATCCCTAGATCCATGGAGACTGCAAATTGGCCACATATGTGATGTCACAGTGATGTAAGGCAAGGACTACTCTTCCATGTACTCCAATACATAAAATGGCTAATATGTCATTTTTTCAAATGTTTTACTTCAAATTTTATTTTTCTTTCACGAGGACATAAAAAAATATACTACCAAGGTTATATTTAGATTACTGCCCCAGGGGATTGGGCAGTTAGGAGAAAACCACAAATCCCTGATAATTAAGTACATGGCCTATGGGAAAGTTGTCCTTGCCTCTTGTCATAATTTACTTACCCAGTTGCCAATTTGAAATCTACATAATCATAGGGATTTCAATTTTAAAGCAGCCATAACTTTCTTATTGCTGGTCCGATTTCTTTCAAACTTTCACCATTCTGTTTTATCTATTTTTCTCCTTTCCAACACTACATTTTATGACCAAGGCTGGATTCCCCTTTAAGGGTAGGGTCTCACACGCCCGTACTTGTTAAGGGGTGCATTTTCAGAATATGGAAAGTACTTGTTTAGGGTGCTTTTCGAGACCCCTTGGTCGGGCATGCATGGTATCCACTCGTCAGTATAAGTGCCCCCTCCCCTCCAGAGCTGGAATCCTTTCCCCCCCCCCCCCTTCGCCCTAGTTTAAGCCACTGACACTAATCTCACACGACCTAAAGGCATGGTCACACCGCCCGAGCGTTGTTGGAGCGGTCGTGGAGCGGAGAGAAAAAAATCATCACCGCTCGCTTCCGTTTACAATTTTCGATTTCGATTGTTGTTTTTTTGTTTTCGATTGCTGTTTTCGATTTCCCCCAATTTTGAGAGCGAAATTCGATCCTCTCTCCCTACCGCTCCACGACCTCTCCAACAACGCTCGGGCGGTGTGACCAACATGCCTTAAATAAATAAATCGAGCACAAAGCGCGAGCTGAAGTTTTTATCCTACTAATGTGCGTGTTCTGGGGGGGGGGGGGGGCTCAGAGCCCGGGACTCTGGGTAGGCGAAAAGAGGGAATTAAGGGGGGGGCGTCGCCGAATTGATGTTCGACGAAGGAGGGGGGGGGGCGCCAACTTGGTGTCCGCCGACCAAAGGTGGAGGCGCCGAATTGATTTTTTACTTAGGGACACCGAATTGATGTTCGACATGGGGGGGGGGGCGCCGAATTAATGTTCAACATAAGGGTGCCGAACTGATGTTCAACTTAGGGGGAGGGGGCGCCGAATAGATGTCCGACCCAGGGGCTCCAAATCGATTTTGACATTGGGGGCACCGAACTTATGTTCGATTTAGGGGGGTGCCGAGTTTAAATTCTACATAGGGTGCCGAATTGATTTTCAATCTAGGGGGTGCCAAATTAAAGTTCAGTATAGGGGTACCGGATTGATGTTCCACCTACGGGGGTGCCGTATTGATGTTCGACATATAGGGGCACCGAATTGATGTTCAACTTTGGGGAGGGACGCCGAATTGAAGTTCGAAATATGGGTCGCCGAACTGATGTTCGACTTAAGGGCGCCGAAATGATGTTCAAGATAGGGGTGCCAAATTGATGTTCAGCCAATATGGGGAGGGGGCGCCGAATAGATTTTAGACCTAAGGGCACTGAATTTATGTTTGTCCTGGGGCGCCAAATTCACATGGGGAGGCGAAAAGTTCAAGGGGCGCCAAAATTTGGTCGGGCCCCAGGGTGCAAAATACTGGATACGCGCCTGATACCGATCATACAATGGATCATTCCAAAGATTCTTTGTATGAATTCATTAAGAGGATTTATGCGTCTCTCTTAAAAAAAATCATGTGCACTATCGAATAGGCATATACAGTACGATCGCCAAGATCTATAGCTAAAATTTTGGGAGACCTAAAACAATGACAGTTGACAACTATTTTTTTGTGATCCTTAATCCTCATCATAAATTATGAAAACACAAAAACTGACATCTAAAGATTGCGATCTAATTGAATTTCTGCATATCATCTATCTTTTTCTGAGCAAATATTGATGTTTGATACGTTGTTTAATTCACACTGAAACTAAAACCCAATTAAAAGACAGAAACGGGACACATCAATGAATAAAAACTACTCAATTTCAATCTTTGATGGTTGTGTGATATACAAGCTATGGGGCTTACCTATGACCGCAGAACTACATAGTGGATACTGATTTAGGGGGCCCGCCAAGCGAACATGGCAAAGGGGATGATGGGGCTGAACATAGTATACATAAAATCACAATTTGCCCGGGTAATAACGCGAGGGTCACTTACTAGCTCATCAAATACATCTCTCCTTTATAATATCTTATTTTTCAGATATTTTCATATTCAATTCAAATTCATATAATGTTATTTATCTATAAAACAAAGATTGCACACGTCTGACTTATAATTTATGATTTTCATACAGATCGAGCATACTGATCTTATGATTTTCATTACAGATCGAGCATACTGATCTTAAACAAATAGGAGTAATGCCGAAAATTTGTTAAACAAATTATAATCTCCTCCTATAAAAGCCTCTTAATTTACTATCTATTGTCCACGGCGGACGGCATTTGAATAGTAATGAGTCAGAAAGAAGAGGATCGAGGGTATTTGAATTCCAGTTCATCGTGGCTTAACCGTGAACCAGAATAGCCTGGTGGTTGAGTCGCTGCCCGGCAAGCAGTAGATGGCAGGTTCGAATCCCACTGGTTCCAATTTTTTCTGACTTATGATTTATGATTTTCATACAGATCGAGCATACTGATCTTATGATTTTCATTACAGATCGAGCATACTGATCTTAAACAAATAGGAGTAATGCCGAAAATTTGTTAAACAAAATAATCTTCACTTGCAGCCCAAGTCTTTGCTGTCAAAATAAATATGCAATATTTTTTCTTTCGACGGTGTCATCCCCACTGGATAATATATTATCGTTCATTCATCCATTCCATTAGGTATTGTGAAAGATCTAAGGACACGGCCTATTACATTTTACAGAATTTGCGGTTTCATAACATTTTCTGACTTGAACTTCCTCCCAGCAAAGAAAAACATTTTTAAAAGATATCCTCTAAATAATGCATGGTGTATCATAACCCTTAAAAGAGATTAAGTTATGAATCTCACCTTTTTTTCGATATCACATTTGCAGTGAATAAGTAATCAAAATTAGGTATTAATAATAATGATAATAATAATAATGATAATGATAATAATGATAATAATAATAATTATGATAATAATAATAATAATAATAATATATTTACCCAGGGAAGCCACTTCAGTTCGGAAAACTATTCTCCCGGCGGGTTGAGTGAAGCGCAGTGTGGATAAATTTCTTGCTGAAGGAAATTACGCTATGGCTGGGATTTGAACCCACGACCCTCTGTTTCAAAGTCAGAAGACTAATCCGCTGGGCCACAACGCTCCACGGCAGTGGCGTAGCTACGGGGGGGCTGGGGGGGCACGTGCCCCCCCTGAGATTTGGGGTGCCCCCCCAGGTGCCCCCCCCAGAAAAAATTGGCAGAGAAAAAAGAAGAAAAGAAAAAAGGGAGAAAAGAAAGAAGAAAAAAAAGGAAAAGAAGAAAGACAGAAGAAAAAATAAGAGGAAAATAAGAGGAGGAAGACGAGTGAATGAAATAATGTGAGGGGAAGACTTGCAATAAAAAAAAATCTTTTCATGTTACTATATAAAATTTTTGCTGGCGCTTCGCGCCATAATTGCCTGTTCGATTGGATTCAGATTTTGCTCAATAGGCTGATGTGGAGCAAGTTTTGAAGTCAATATGCAAAACATATTTTAGCTCGGACATCGAGCTTTCATTATTATTTTTTTTCATTTACAAATTTAAGTGCTCTGTAAAATGTCCGTTTTATGGTCTACATATCAGCATTTTAAGCTCACGCTGCGTGGTCACATTGTTTGATTTGCCAAGTTCATATTGTCTACGTGTATTCCATAATGTTCCATTAACAAATGTATTCAGAATGCCCAGATTTTAGGTCTAAATATAAAACATGCGCAATAGCGTGCATGTTCTTTATTTCAAATGTACTTAAATTATCCAGTTTTACATCAGAATATCAATAATTGTATGCTCACGCTTCACGATCGCATTATTAATGACACCCAATTGACATGATTGACTATATCCTATTTGTGACTTACAAATTGTTTAGTTACATACCTATCCATTAATAAATACAAAAAGTGCTTAGAATTACCTTTTTTTTGTTAGGTCGGAATGTAAAAAAATTTGCTCGCGCTTCGCGCTCGCATCATTGAAATATATACCGTCTTCGTGGGTAACTGTAAGCAGTCCTTTACAGGTAGCTTTTCCCTTTTAATGCTAGAACAGTTGATAAAAATTTCTGTTCGCGCTTGGGGGTACATACGAATCTTGTTCAGGGTCACACATAACATTGCCCAGAAAATTAAATTTCAGGAAAAAATACATTAAAAGTTAAAAAAATCGCTGGCGCTTCGCGCTCGCACTTTTTATAAGGCTTATGAGATTATTTTATGTTTATGCTGTTTTATAAGAATAAAACTAACAAGTGACTGATATAGGTGAAGATAATTTCGGGCCCCGTCCCCTATTGGCGAAAGTCGGATCCACCTTGTGGACACGCACACCGGAAAAAATGGCCGGTGCCCCCCCTGAAAAAGCAAGGACCCCCTGTGCCCCCCTGGGGAAAAAATCCTAGCTACGCCACTGCTCCACGGTCCGATTTTTGAATCAGTGATTTTGCTCCAAAATCATTTGCAAATAGTCAAATTTGGATCCGATCAATCCACATGACATAATAATGCAACGGAAAGTGAGAACCTTCCAACTCAAGAATGAATATTAGCTTGGTGTCACCACTGGCAAGGGATTGAAATAATTTATTTTCATGAAAGCTATAACTTTATTTGGAACCTGTGTGTTACTGATTATATTCATGCGCAGGTTTAATTATCATTACTCATTATTTATTACCATTCATTTAATTTCATGCAGAAGTTTAGCCTAAATGATTAATGACTCTCTGAGAATGCATTGACCTATGCATATACGATTACAGTGAGCTAATAAAGCAAATTGACATTAAACTAAAATGTTACCGCATAACTAAATAATGTATTTGAAAAACAATTCTGCATGTTAATTTCACAAACCACAAATCCCAACTCCGAATCCTATAACTTTTATATATATATATAAATCCTTCTGTGAATAAACAGGAAGCAAATATGCAAAATAAAATCCGGATATTGATAATGTGCAGACCTCATATTCCATGTTTTGGGGACCTACAGCAAAGTTGCTATGTCACAGAACCTGGTAACTGGTTAGCATGAATTGAAGGTTGATCACTTTTAGTTTCGTTTTAGCTCCAGGAGGATCGGTTAAAAGATATCAAATAAAAGCAATTTTATTTTCGGATTGAAACGATTGATATAGCCTGAATTATAGTCCATTAAAATTGAGAGATAACATTTCGTGCATATTTACACCAACATTCAACATGATGAATAAAACACATGAAAGTTCATATGTTCTTAATGACTACATTCAACGAGTTATCATTGCTGTTATGTTCATAGTGATATGTATCGTCGGGATGATTGGAAACTCGATTGTAATCCTTGCTATCATCGTCTCTCGCAAGCTACGATCGACAACTAACTGGTTTGTGCTCAATCTAGCATGTGCTGACTTTCTGTCAAGTACTTCTCTTCCTTTCCACGTTGTAACTATGTTGGATAAGACAGACAGCGCTTTCCCAAACTGGTTTTGCACCTTAATATCCGTCATCAGACTCACTTGCTTATCCGTAAGCATGATCATGTTGGCAATGATTGGATTTACCCGTTGGTTTCTCATCACAAAGCCACTCTATAAATTCAAGAAAGTCTACCGACCTCGTAATCTAAAACTCACGATGACTTTTTCTTGGATATACTCCGCATTGTGGGTCGTCATTCCACACTTTGCAGGTCTGGGAACGCTTGGGTTCTCATTCCAATTTAAAATTTGCCAATGGGACTCTTCTACCGATCCATTCAAAGATTTCTACGCTCTTCTAGGGGGCTTTGGTGTCTTTTTCATGTTTGCACTTGTTATCATCAACTACCTATTGATTTATCGTTTCGTGGCCAGACACGGCAGGAAGATGAAAGCACTCATGATGGGACACACCCGCAGAGAACCAGCCCATGATGTTTCCATGGACAACGTTCAAGATCATGGAACCCCTTCGCCACCAATGACCGACGATCAAGATACACAAATGACCCAACAATCGCAAAGTGATGGGATGGTAGACTCAACTAATTCTGCCGCAACGAGAGCTGAAAAGCACGAGAATAAGAATCATGCAGTGATCAAGAAACAGTCAGTGGTTGTTACCAAGAGGCTCGCTGTCATCGTTTTTGTTTTCTTCATCTCTTTCATGCCATTCGGTATCAGCATTCTGGTGGCTCCGTGGCGTCCAGTGGTTCCCTGGACATTGCCCATCTTCTATATCAGCAACTGTATCAATCCCCTGATCTATGCCGGGACGATGCCCACCTTCCGGGAAGTTATGAGGTTCATCATCAAATGTCGCTGGACCAGCATTCCAGCTTCTATTTTCTAATAAGTCCAATTATGGAAAGGAGAATTTAACGACAGGTTAGATCTTCATGATCTTGTTTATTTCCCCCATGTTCTTAGAAGCGCTCCATTAACCTGTGGTCATCATTGGTGGCACCAAGGGCAACCATGGTGAACAAAGATCCCAACTGAGAGGGATATGGGGAAAATAATGAGGGGTCTTATAAATTGTACATTTTAATTATTACAAACCATTAATAGGTACTCGTTCCTCAAGTGTCTCGCAATTTATACAGCGAATAAGTCGTTTACTATATTTTGGTTTGACTTTGTAGTACCAACCGAAAAAGGCCCATTTGCATGTATCTTTTGATTCATAAGCACCTTTTCACATTTTAACAGTGTTTTAAGTCATTAGTCTAAAAATGTGTCCTCGCCTACAGACTGTCACCATGCATATATATATTTGACTTGTAAATACTATAAATAAATATCGTCTTTTTTCGTCATCAGTATTGTAAATAGGGCGTACAAAAAGTGTGTTCCTAAGAATCACTTTGGTAAAATATATAGTTCAAACTGTTGACGATTTTTTGAATTTTCAGAAGACACATGTCGACAGTGTAATTCTACCCCATGATTGACTTGACGGTCAAATTTTTTGTCGACGAAAAATTAGATATTAGACAGCGGATCCCTATGGACTTGATAAGTAGGCCTATAGCTACTTGCCAAATGCAAATGTCGTGATCTCCCGTTTTACATGTATAATGATTTTCTTTGTCGACAATGACTTTTGTGATTTAATGTATTAAGATGTACTTTGTTTAATGTAGTATTGTAAGAAATGTCCCTCATGCCAAATATTTTTTTTTTGCATATTTGCATCTTTTAGATGAATGCTTGGAACCCCTTTTGGTGCAACTTTTGCACCCAGACCCATTTCCACCTTCAAGTCTGCAGCACATGCAGTGGACTTCATTTTTGGAACATTTCATGATGCAGAGTTATACCCTTCAGGGAATGTGTGAAAAAGTATCTTTTAAGCTAAAGAAAAACAATGAATACAAAACTCCTGCACTACCTTTTAAAGCGAAACTGGCATTGGCCGCGTGCAAACAAAATATTAAAGTCTGTACTTTTATGTATTAAAATCTAACCCTTTTCATTTACTAGCATTGCCATTTTTCTTTCTTCTGTGCAATTTCATTTCGTCAAATCACCATGATCACCATCTCTTTTTTTCGAATTCTAGTTCTGTTAATATCATGGCCCTTGGAAGCGGGATGTCGAAGCCCCCCCCCCCCGATTTATCTTGGTGGTGCTGCGTGTGTTTTTTTCCATAGGCAGCACCCCCTGGAAATCTGGTAGAAATGTAACCAAAACGATCTATACTTTTTAAAAACCTAAACCCTTTTTTGTAGTCAAATTTAAACCACCACCCCCTTAAAAATATTTCCCAGGGCCCTGTTTAACATGCCTACATTCAAGGGGACTCCTATCCTCTGATGGATCTTCTTTGGATGCTCCGGGCTGAGAATAATATGATTTTAAAAGATAAAGAAAAATCAGAAAAACACTGAAAATTGGATCAAAATCGGACAGGAATAACAATGTTACGGCATTTTAAAGATTTGCATTATGCCGGTGAACAATTTTAGGCACGTCTTCATGAATATTCAATGCGCAACATGATGATATCATATCCCCACTTTTTCTTTTGTATTTTATTATATTAAATTAGGTTTATTCAATTTCTTTTCTATCAAGAGCTGAAAAAAATGCGATAGGTATATTCATTGCTGCAACTTATTTCATTATGAAGGAGACACATTATTCACACATGTCTGAAAAAATGAAACAATTATGATTTCATGTAATAACATAAGAAAAATAAAAATGGAGATGTGTCATCATCAGCCCACTTAATTAATATTCATGATGACGTGCATATAATTATTTTCGTAAAATATTGCTAGACTTTAAAATTTAATAACTCCGTTATTTGTTATCGATTTTAATGATTTTTTTTCAGCATTTAGCTATGTGAATTTTACTTTATTTATTTAGATACAATGTTTTGAGCCCGGAGCACCCCTTTAACGGAGAATATAATAAAACAACAACAACAGATCTTCCGATTTCAAAGTTTTGCCAAAGTTCTTCTTTTCCGTTAATCTTATTTTCCTCAAATCACATTTATATAACAAAATTTGAATAACTTTGTCAAGAAGCAGCCTTAATTGATTAAATTACATTATCATCTTGTATAGAAACATGTTTGATAGGGGAAGGCGGGATAAGTTGAGCATAGGGGCAAGTTGAGCCACCATGCAGCCCCAGGCCAATAATGAACGAGTCAGACATCGTGGTGGTGTCATGTATTGATGTCTCATTGCATAATACCTAACCCCACCACATTGTTTTCAACTTTTTTAGAGGGAAAAATACACATTTCATCAAAAAAGTAAAAAAGGGTGTGAAATAGATAAGTGCTTTTTACCCACACACGTCTTTAAATACAATAAAGACATAAGATAACATTGTTAGTCCAGGTATCTAATTCTTGTCATAGTCTTTAACATGATGGATCCAAAAGAAATGTGTGGATGCGAAATTATCGCATCAAGTATATATGAATATATATAAATATATATAGTAAAATATATAACTATAATAACATCTAAAAAAAACTTAGAAAAGCCATCGATATGCAGGCAGAAAGGAGCAAATTTACATGACTGTTCTTTTCCTTTTAGAGGATGTTAGTATTTATAGAGAATCAGCGAGTGAAAAGACATTAAATAAAAAAATGACATGCTGGTTCTTCCCCCATACATTTTGTACATAATTTTGTAGCTCAACTTACCCAAGAAGGTGGCTCAACTTACCCCAAAGATGGGGCTAGTTGAGTCATTTGACATCTCTTTTTAAAATGTGACAATGATTTTTAGTGCGGGGGTAGGAAGTTATACATAGGTGAAAAATATTTCTGAAGAATTAGATTTTAAGGCAAGGTACATATTTCTACAAGTTTTATAATCATATCAATTGTAACATTCAAAAAGCATAAAGGTCACAACTTATATACCCCGCCTTCCCCTACTCTTGATTATGTTTTTTATAATATATATATATATATATATATTAATGAAGCAAAGTGGTAATGCATTGTACTTAGTTCCAACTGAGTTTATTTTGAACTCCAAATTTTCGACGTTTTAACATACGTCTTCTCCCGGGCGTCTTCTTCAGGGATCCATACAAGAAAGCTCGCCAGAAATAAACTCAGTTGGAACTAAGTACAATGCATTACCACTTTGCTTCATTAATATCATCTATGTCCAACACGCGGAACGTAATATCGTTATACAAAAGACCCTGAAGTTTAATTTAGTGTACTATAGGTGACTTTAATAATGATAGAATTCTCTTCTTAATCATATTTTATGTAATCAGACGAGGAGAGAGAGAGAAACACCCACACACCTACAGACAAATAAGGAGGATAAGAGAGGATAGGAGTAAAATGATGTATATAGATGATGTCTCATATTGCAAAGTAATGACAAACACCTGCATGTTATACATTCATTTCCATTTATGCCAAAAAGTACTTTTCAACAAATTTGAATTTAAATACGTTGAACGGGAGTTCCGTGATTTAAAGCCTGAGAATGAAACAATAATTGTCGATTCCTTTCAACTCATTAAGGATTCACGTCGCACAATTTCTCTCTCTCTCGTCATGGACCTACACTGCATGGCGTTAAATTTTGAGCGCCACTTGTTTGCTATACATGCAGTCATATAGATCGGAGAGAATGACGATACTGAGAGGAGACTTATGACTTGGAAGAATTCTTTAATAACAGGTGAGAAATTGAGATATCGTGAGTGAACAGATGTATGCTCTACCTATGTCCCAATTGGACATTTATAAGTATTTTGATAATTAGAGCGAATATTAATGGACCGGGAAGGGGTGAGGTTCGTGTGAGTGGTATATGAGTTAGCAACGATTTGTTTGATGTATGGACTACTAGTATGGCAAATAAAATTCTGCACCCCAAAATAAAGGGATATGTTGGTAAACCGTTAGTATGCATTAGGCCTACCCAAAGTTATTCGAATCTAAATATCAAAAGCTAATCTGCCTATACTCCACTGACCCCACCCCTCGCAATAATGTGCCCACCCGCATTTGGTGCACTTATCATTGAGACAAATAAGGAATTAATTAAATCGTTTTTTTTTATATAAAAAAATTCATTGACGGGTTAAAATGGAAAGGGTCACGCGAACATGCAGGGCCACAGGTTTGGGAAAGGATACACAAGAAGAAAGACGTAATAACCATCTGATTATAATTTTCTTCTATAGCCCCAAAATTTCGGCTCAGTCCCCCACCCCCCCCCCCCACTTTCAAAACTGTTCTGCGTCCCTGATCTATGAGAAAAAAAAATAAAACTGACACTGAATACCAATGCTATTTAATAGCATGGCTTGTCAAGTCGTAATCTTCAGTGCGTGTTACGTAGAGGACATTATCTACTATACCCAGGCTTCAACAGTAAACGCTGCTGGGAACAAATTCCTACCGGGAACCAATTAATTTACCTAACTTGGGTCGAATATGCACTGTTAGAAATTTTATCCTTAAAATAAAAGAAGTTCCTGCAGCAGAGTCTCGAGAACACCTATAATCTTACCAGATTGCGTAATCTTACAGGACATTATATTGGTATTTGGTGTATGGAACCTTACAAATTTCCTTTAAGAAAACACCCTTTTCCCCCTTTTTTAAACAGACCTGTTCTGTTAAATTGCAGAATTATTCCTGTTCTATGAATTTACAGAACGATTTTGTTATTGCTTTCTGCAAAATCTTTGTTTCTTCCTGTAACATTCGTTTTTTTTTAAACGGTGTGGCAAATCTGGATAGTGTTGTCAAAGGGCGTTCATACTGGGGTGGGATTCAAACCAGAATCCCACATGTGGTCCATAGTCCAGATACATATCCTAAAATAACCATGACACGCATGATATACAGTTAGTATCATCAACGTCATCGACGTATGGCATGGATAGGAGTGTCTTCAACCAATAAATTGCAATATAATCTACAGTGTTTCCTCTTTTTACAATAGGTTTTGACAGTCATCATTTCAACGTAGTGGAAATGCGCATATAGGCCTGAAATCCCGGATATGGCAAGTACTATCGCCCCTCATCAGAATAGCTCTGAAAGTCTTGCAACTGAAGGTGGAAGTGATGGACAACTATACGTTCTTGAAAACCCAGTGCTTCGAATCATTATTGGTACACTCTTTGTAGTGATATCTATCGTGGGCGCCATAGGAAACTTGCTTATAATCTCATCAATAGCTCTCTCTAGGAAACTAAGAAGTGCCACCAACTGCTTTATCGGAAACCTAGCCGTTGCTGATTTACTCTCGTGCTTAAGCCTACCATTTAACGCGGTTGCCATGTTCAGTATGTCCGGCTGGCCTCTACCGGGTTGGATCTGCGCTCTTGTCTCCACAGTTGTCCTGAACTGTCTAGCAGCGAGTGTACTGACACTAGCCTTCATTGCTTTCAATCGTTGGTACTTGCTGGGAAGATCAAAAGAGATATTCCAGAAGTTGTATACTCCAAGAAAAACGGGTTTGATGATTGTATTCTCATGGTTGTACCCTTTTGTTCTAATTCTGGCCCCTCATTTCAGCGGGTTCATATCTATTGGATATTCTGAAGAATATAAAATATGTGCTCTGGACACTGGAAGTAAATATGCAGATTACTACAGCATGATGGGTGGACTTTTGGTAATCCTTCCAGCTTTTGTAGCACTTTTTGTAATCTATATCAAAATATACCGTCTTGTGACCAAACATGAGGAAACTATGCAAGCTACGATGGGTAGAGATATTTCAGACCATATCAACAGCACGGTTCCTGTTAATAGAGGGATTAGAGGATCTAACATTTCCATCTCTCCACCCGATAGTTCATTGCCTGGGATAGATCCTGGTGAAAAGAACACTCCAGTATTTCTAAGTCGGCAAGACGCTCCACCAGAGCGATTACAGAGTGGCAAATCTCTGGAAGTTCCATTTGATTTACAAAACAAGAACCTATGTGACAAGAATTTAGACAGCGCATCTACATCTACTGGCGCACCAGCAATCGCTTTGAAATTACACCGAGTCACACCATGTACAGACCTTCAGTTAGAGCAGGTTCAGCAAGGATTGCTACATAAGTCACCCAGACAGAAAAGGTTGCACAACAAAAGTCACATCCTGCCCATGGAGAAAAAGAGACAAAATATGAACAATAAAACGGTGAAAATAACCAAGAAACTAGCCATTATCGTCGTCGTTTTCGTCGTTTGCACCCTTCCTTTTGGCATAGGGACGTTGGTTCCTCCAAGTAGACCGGCCGTACCTTGGAATTATCTTCTGCTCTTTTTCAATAGTTGCCTCAATCCGATCATCTATGCCAGGACCATGAGGTCTTTCCGCAATGTCATGGGGTGCATAGCACGATGCAGTTTCTATAGTATTAAAGACCCAACAGAATTCGCCCGATTTTTAAGACGTTAGTTCAGATAATCTGTATGTGCGTACCCTTTAAGTGAAGGGTCTTTTATTAAAGGAGAATGAAACCATTGGAACAAGATAGCTTGTGTGAAAACAGAAAAATCAAAGAAACAGATCAATAAAAGTTTGAGAAAAATCGGACAAATAATGAGAAAGTTACGAGCATTTGAATATTGCGATCACTAATGCTATGGAGATAGCAAATTGGCAATGCGACAAAGATGTGTGATGTCACTTGTGAACAACTCTCCCCATTACTTCAGTAAATATTTCACTAGAATTGCCTCTTTTATCACATCTATCCATAGATCATGTGTTCTTTCTACATGAGGGCATGTAATACATATTTTTTAAGAATACATCATGGATAAAAAGTTTGTATCATCATAAGAAAAAGCAAAAAGAGACATTTTGAGGGTATTTTATAGTCCACCAAAGGGAAAGTTGTTCATCAGTGACATCACACATTCTTGTCGCATTGCCAAAGGGAGGATCTCCATAGCATTAGTGATTGCAATATTTAAATGCTCATAACTTTCTCATTATTTGTCCGATTTTTCTCAAACTTTCTTTATTCTTATTCTTTGATTTTTCTGTTTCTACACAAGCCTATTTGTTCCAAAGCTTTCATTCCCCTTTAAGAAATCTAAATTTGCACAATTTCCTTGGTAATGTCATGTTATACTCTAAAAATTCCAAACATTGGCGACATGCATGCACTTCAATTTTGATTTTACAGTATTCTAATATTTTGTAATAATTTCAAACAAACATCAATAATGTTGTGTCTATTGGTAGTATAAAGAAATAAATGATGAATGAATAAAGAAAATAAATCACCTAATAGATAATGAATTGCTTCATTCCAATGAACAAACTAATGTTCTTTTTATCATACGAAACAATGTCTATTAGATATTGTGCCTGGCATAGATTTATGTAAAGTTTAGGATGCACTGAATCATAGTGTTTAGGCAAAACAAAATATCGGCTGATATTTCAATTTCAATGACGCAAATAGTATGATAATTTATGATTAGCCTCGTTCTTGAGTTGAAGAGTATCGTGGTTGATTTATGTATTGATAATTGTGATGGTAAAGCGGCTGATGAGAATGAAAAGTAGTCAACATTTGTCAATAAACATGCAAAAAGATGTAAAAAATACAATTTGTTGGCAAGATCAGCCATCCACTTTAAAAACCATTCCACGGCCTAGGAAAATATGACCGCGTTTGGAGTGTAGAGAGAATATCATTCTCTTTTTGTAGACCTATGATATGGAGCATAAATCGACAAAAGTGAATTGTGCTTCAGATGCAGATTTTGATTTACAAAATATCATATTAACTTCACTTGAAGTAAACTGCATTGGAAATCTGATTTAGGACCCAGAACATATAGTATAAATATAATCATTTTCAGCATTTCATAACAATAAACATAATGATAACATTATGATTAACATAGTATCGTTCTAAGTCAGATATAAATAATACATGGAAAATTTTCTCTTGAAAATGTTGAAACATGTATATAAACTATAAAAAATACATAGAGTATCGAAAATTAAAATGTGGGAGACCTCCATCTTAAGCTTGCATGGAGCTTGAAATTGATGGAGCCCTCGAAAGGAAAAGGGAGAGAAAAACAGACTTTATACAGTGAAATAAATACAGTGCATGTTAGATTCATGCTTATGAACAGCCTTATTTTTTAATACCCCCAAAACTGTGTCTAATGCCTAATTCAGATCAACAAAAATTGCTTCAGTGACTAATCCGTTGTTCATGCCTCTAAGAATGTGATCAGTAACATGTATCACTTCAGTTCGGGTTGAGTGATGCGGTCTAAAAACGAGATATGTCAGTGGTTATTCTTTCGTTGATCAATTGTTTAATTTCAAAATTGCTTGCCTGATTTGGAAGCAGTTACTTATTTTGGGCCCTTCACAAATATGTGAACGTGTGTGGGTATGGTGTTTGTGGGAGAGGTGATGTGTTGTTTATGCATTATGTGTGGGTGGTTAATTGTGTCGGTATGTGTGTTTGGGTTGATATGTGCGTGTGTGTGCGCGAGAAAGGTTATGTGTAGGAGTGGAGGTGTGAGAGAGTTATGGGTTTTGTGTGTATGGATGGAATAATGGGTAGGTGTCTTGTGTTCACACAATTACCATTTTCACACTTTGTTTGATTCCTATATTACCCAGCAATTTGGCGCAACAGAGATTTTACGACCTTTTAGTGATTGCCTCGTAGTCAGTCATTCATGCAAAGTCGTAGGCATACCAAAAACTAAAAGACCTATACTTACATCGATTAGGGAATTCTTCGGGGCTCTCCTGGCCATTATTCAACGTCACCTCAATCATAAATTGTCATTCTTGAATGATTTCAAAATAATTTACTTAGGTCTACAAGAGATAAACTATAAGCATGAATTATAAGGGATGAGGCTAATAGGTATATCGAACGGTCGTAACTCCTATTATCAAGACTGAGTGTAGCATATTGAGATCATTCTAAATACAAACTTCAGTTTTGAAGAACACATATCTGGTGTATATTACAAAAGATATGCTTTATTTGAACTCTGAGGAACAACCAAAGAAATTGAAAAGTAAAACACGGATTATTGTCAATAGCTTTCAAAATGAATCTGATTAAATGCCTGGATATAGTAGAAGTTTAGGGAAACACAATATGGGCAGTATCAAACCAACCGAAAGTAGAATATGACAACAAATAATTACACCAACGAACCGGTGACAGCAAATCAAGTTTGCTGACGTCGATTAAATCAATCAAAGTTTAGACGAAACTTAAGTCAATACATGAAATTTGTTAGCTCATATCTCAAAAAAATGTATATATAATTATTGAACATGTTAAATCACAACATTTATAAACAATGCATATATAGGTACTTTGCGTTCGAGATCAGTAAAAGCCAGTGATTAATTATTGATGTAAATTACAAACATTAACGGCCCTAATATTGAGCCTTGGAGCACTCCAATGGTAACCGGACAAATGAAGACATAAATTCATCTATTTCCATGATTTTAGTCAATTGTGCTCTATTTGTGAAATACAATCTAAACCACTGCATCTCACGACCTTTGAAACCAGCATGATATAATTTTTCTAATATTATGACGGTCAACTGTGTCTAATGCTTTCTTCAGATCAACAAAAAATGCCCCAGTGACGAATCCGTCGTTCATGCCTCTAAGAATGTGATCAGTAACATGTATCACTTCAGTTCGGGTTGAGTGATGCGGTCTAAAAACCAGATTGCTCTCGTAACAATATTTACCTTCTTTGGAGAAATTTTTAGATCTGATTATGAACTGCACTTTCTCATATACAGCATGAACGACAGATATAGGTCTGTAGTTTCCGATGTCTTCTTATTCACCACACTTATGAACTGGAGAAACTTGCTATTTTCCATTTATCAGGAAACGTGTAGCTAACAAAGCATTTATAGTTTACTTTAGTTTATTCTTCATTTAAGAATCACACCCGTCAAAACCGACGACCGGCCTAAGAAGGCCTATGAGTGATGACATCAAAATGTATGAAAGTCACACACAATTACATGAAAAGTAAATCATAAGGTATTCACAAAGTAAACTTAATATTTCAGGTATGAATAATAGCACCTCATTAAAAAAATAGGTGGAAGTCAAATATTATTTCTTGAATATATCATTTCTTACGAACAATGAGAATTTCATATTCGCATATCTGGCTATTGAGCAGCAGTCAGTGATTTCAAAATAATAGGACATGCAGATTTTAGAAGCCTGTGTGATATTCCATCGATTCCTGTGGCTCTATCAGATTTCATAGCTTTATTACCTTTTGCATGCCATGCTCACTAGTGGTTAAAAAGTAAAATTATCCCCTAGATTTTCAAGATCGTCATCAAATATCGAATGATCGATTTCGTCATCCTTAAATCAAGTTTCTTTCCAATATGAAGAAAGCATTCACTAAACTCATGTGCCAAAAGTTGATTGGTATGTTGTATCGGTAAAGTGCTTAGACGTTCGATCGACATAGATAGCGCTTCTTTTGTTATTTCCCACAATTTTGTTGGATTGCCGTTATTTTATTTAATTCCATTTGAATAATATTGCCTCTTCGTGCATTTAGCCATCATTGTTATTTACAGCATTCCATGCCTTTTTGACAGCTTTTTAATGTTCAAAACTTGTTACTTTTGGGGGCTTTTGCACGCAATATATCTCTCTGCCTTCCGAGTTGAAATATTGCTCTAGTAACCCCTGGTGCATTGCGTATATTGCTACATCGAAATATTGTGTACGGTGCATGCTATAATGTAAGCTACAGAGAACATTATTCTCCCAAGCCTCCCAAGCTTCGTTTACAGTACTACTTAATTAATTAGTAAGTTTCCGACAACTTTTTGAGTTTGAGTAAGTCTGGCAAATTAAGTATTCCAAATATCAGGCCCATGATGTCTGAGTGTTTTTTTTTTCAATTCAATTCGATTTATTTCATTCAAAGTTAAATTTTATTTGTTAATTGTATCCTCCGATGATTTAAGTGACTGTAATTGTGAAAAGTTCGTGTTGGACATAAATGCAAGTTGTTACTGTATGAATAGAAGTCTGTAATTACGGGAGGAAGCATTTTGTAGTGATATTTAAACATGATAATAGTTATATGTATAGTAATTATAAAAAAAATTCATCCAAATCCTCTCGTGGCTGAATCCTCCTCCCTGCAAAATCTCGTGAATAGTGAGATTTTATTTCTCTAAGAATAAACTACTTTATCATCAAGTCAAATTAAATATCATTGCACGATTGGATAGAGGAAATGTTTCTCTTTCATATTGGTCTTTTTGTACAAAATATTTTGATAATAAGTAAATTTCAGGCCTGAAAATGTGCCCCAGAACTGAATTTACTCCCTCCGTTTTCTTCTGCAAATTGTGCAAAACTTTATTTTTAGCCTCAAAGATATCTATATCACCACAAAGCTAATCTCCTGTACTTTTTCATAATGTCACTCTTGATATACCGCACTTACTCCTTGACCGATTTTGATGACATTTTCAGTGTTGTATTTGTCTGATTTTTCGTCATCTGTTCAAATCATATTATTTTCAGCCTGGAGTACCACTTTAAATCAGTTGTCAATCCAGATGTTTTAATTCTTTGGAGGACAAAATTTGAATAAACACAATTTCATACAATAAACAAAAGACAAGTGGGGATGTGACACTGTTAATTTACTCTTTGAATATTCATTAAGATATGCATAGACCATGCGTAGACTTTCTCACCTAAATAATGCAAATCCTTAAGATGTATATTCCTTGTCCGATTTTGATGAAATTTTCAGTATTTTATTTGTCTGATTTTTCTTTCTCTGTTCAAGCCATATTATATTCAGCCTTAAGTATCTATTTAAACAAGATGAAACGATTACAGTATACTCCTTCTTAATAATAAGTTGTTCCTATTGAAGTGTTCAATGAATTAGTCTAGATTTGTCTGATTTATCTTTATGTAAATCATATGATTTTTTCACATGGTTTACCCCCTTTAAAATGGTTTACGCTGTTATATGCCCACGTCGCTGAGATCCCCGTACGTCGATCGCTGAGTGAAAACTCGCTAATTGATCATGTCAATGCATCACCAGCTATGGCCTGTCTTTAAGATCTGAATACATCCGACATAACCGATGATACAGATTCCACTTCATGAAAATGGCCAAAAGTACCTGGTCTAACCGTGAAAAACAATATATACCGTAATGAAATATTCTATCTTTGGAAAATTATTACATTTCTTTGGCTATGATAAAGATGACCACTAAATAGTCTGAAAAAGTGATACACTTGAGCAACCAACTTTATAGGCACCCGAGCTAACCACATTAACGAAATCGACTTAAGCATGCGATTGGATCGGGTATGTTTTTAAGGCGACAACGGATGATGGCCAGCATCACCTTGCGGAACTCTGGCATTGTTCTAGCGTATATCAGAGGGTTGATGCAACTATTCAGTGACAGCATCAAACCGGTCCAAGGGATACCAGGATCGCTTGGAGGAACAACAACGCTTACGCCGAACGGGAGAAGGCAAATGAAGAAGGCTAAAACAACGATGGCAAGTCTTTTCGTTACCGTGACATTGTATTTGTTCAGTCGTGGTTGTGTCTTCTTTTCAGATGCCTTTGGGTTAAAGAAACTTGGACGCTTCTCATTAACTTTCGGTTCTTCTGGATACCGTTTTGAAAGATCTCCAGGAATTTCAGGTGACGGGTTCTTTTTGAAATTCTCTTCATTGGCTATAGCTTTGTCATCCTTTGATGATTCGTCCAGGTCTTTCTCTGTTGTTTGTGATATGTCCATGTTTAATGTCGAACAGCTTTGTTTGGTTGCGTTGTCGGGTGAGAGGTTGCTTTGTGCAACCGATGAAACTTCCGATGAGCTCCTTTCTGTTTGGACATTTGGAGACTCGGGTACGCCTGCCTTTTTGAGCTGGGCCATATTTTTACCCTGTTTGGAAACGAAGAGATAGATCCGAATGTAAATCACAACTATGGCAATGAATACAGGAATAATGCCAGCTGCCCCTGCTATGAGGCTGTATAGGTCCGAGTTAGGAAGTGATGTATCTTGTGAGCATGATTTGTACTCGTAAGAATATCCCAGTCGACCCAATCCTGCAAAGTGAGGCACCAGGACCAAAAGAGCTGGGTAAAGCCAAGCACTGAGTACCATCAAGCATATGTTCCGGGTTGTGTAGAGCTTCTGGAAGCTTCCCATTAACTTGGTCAGCAAGAACCAGCGGTTATAGGCAATGAGAGACATGGTCATGACGCTTGCGCCTAGACATATCAGACTCACGGCAGAAATGGCAGCACAGATCCAACCAGGCATAGGCCAACCATCACGGCTTAGTACTGCGACAATATGAAAAGGTAGAGAGAGACAGGTTAGAAGGTCTGAGCAACCCAGGTTAACGACGAACCAGTTGGTGGATGAACGAAGTTTACGAGAAAGGATTACAGCAGTGATGACGAGAGTGTTGCCGATGGATCCAACCACAAAGACGATACAAAGGATGGTGGCTATAGCAATGCGTTGGTTGTAATCTTCAAACACGAACAGGTCTGAATTCCTACTCCCGTTCATGACTTTTGTCTTGGTTTGAGTTGTTGAAGTTATATCTTTATTTAGTATGTCGTCATCCATCTTCTGTTGTATCAAGTTCTAAAAAATCACAATTAGAGAAATGCATTATCAGTTCAAATATCCTCACTGTAAGCATGGACCTATTGTGTGGCGGCAGTTGAGGGGATTGATTTTTGTTGGGTTCTCTTTTTTATTCCCCTAAATTTCAAGTAATGTTTTCATTGTACATCATATAAAATAGACATAGGTATAGGGTTTGTAACATGATAATGATAACATTCTAAATCATAAAGCGTTTTAGACTAATGTTTCAAAGTGCAATTTATACAAATGTGAAAAAGGAATTCTTTGCAATCATAAGATAAGAATAACCTAATGAAAACACATAATCAATAAGAAACAACTTGAAAGAGAAGAATACATATGAACGCAACTACGAAGAATCAAATACATTGACGGGTAGATTGCAAAGCAAATGAAAACCGATACCACGGATACCTTATACCACAGGTTCATGCAGATGTTTTGTTTGAGTTTTGTTGATTTCAGTAAGATTAGAGTGAAT
This sequence comes from Lytechinus variegatus, assembly GCF_018143015.1. NCBI lineage: Eukaryota > Metazoa > Echinodermata > Echinoidea > Temnopleuroida > Toxopneustidae > Lytechinus > Lytechinus variegatus. The sequence goes on along the minus strand of NC_054740.1, from coordinate 76,972,537 downwards.
TATTTGTCTTACATTAATATCCATCTCAGAATCAGTAGCGTACGCAAGGGGGGGGGGGGTATTACAGATTAACTCTATTTTTTTTATACCCACAACTCCCCTCCCTAAATGTTTGGTGAAGACTTTTTTTTTTTTGCTTTTCAACATTTCATTCAGCTTCAACCCCCTTTCAAATATCCTGCGTACGCTACTGTTCAGGATTAAAATGTACGAAATTTATTAACAATATTAATCAACGTAAAGGTTGTAACCAGTGTGCTCAGTGTTTTGACCTTCCTCTACACACCCACACACGTGTGCGCACCTACACCCTCACACACACATCTCCATCACTAATACAGGCTCCAACAACAACACTACCACATCCCAAACATGAAAAAAAAATTAATGTCTCCTTCACACATGGCACTGTCATTTAATCTGTAGCAAATTGCAACTTTTACTATTATTCGACCAGTGCCTCCGCCCCGCCCTTTTTGAGAGGCATAACAATTTTGTTATAGGGGAATATGTCGTGCATACACACCGTAGGACCCTCTCCTTTTTTTACTTGCTTGTCTTATTTTTCCTGGAACAAAAAGACGTAGGCTACATTTTGTAGTGAAAACCATTTTTTATGCCTGTTCAAGTTTTCCTGACATAAATCACCATAAAAGTCCCCCACCCTTTATGGAAATCCTGGATCCTTCCCTGAAATAAGCTGTTATTGCTCTGAGGCTGGGAGGAGGTGATTAGAAGATATTTATTTCATATCAATTTTGACACGATTGTCTGAGCAGCCTCGAGCAATATGAATGAATGAACTTCATTGACCCTCCTTGAAAAAGTAACATATAACAATATACATGTATAATTTATTGTATGCTAACGCATATGTCCAAAACGTTTAAAAGCAACAAATATCGATAATTAAAGGAAATTAATATAAAGACAATGTAGACGATGAGACCTTTGGAAGCCAGGCTTGTTATACGGTCATTCAGTATTGAAACAATATACTTCATTTGTTTGTTTAAAGCAAAAACTTGATTCTAGCTAAACTGGTTGATAATACTTAAAAAAAATACGTTGTACTAAGGTTATACAAGGATATACATACGTGGTTAAAAACTATTTACAGAAGAATAATGGATATGTTGAAAAAAAAAATAGGTATAAAAAATAGATAGATAGATAGACAAATAGATATATAGAATAACGGGGGAGCACGAAGTTACAAGATAGAAAATGGCAAGAGATAAGAGATTTATAACAAAAACTATAATTGAAATGACTACTAGTACTTAATGATAGGAGTACATGTACCAGTTGGTCGAGACATTTTACAGAATTTATATTGCTAATCACATAATTCTGCATGTATTTAAAAGGAAAACAATTATACATCATAAATGTACTTATTCAAGAATGAAAGTTTCAATTTCCTTTTAAAAACAATATCTAGCAGTTTATAGAAACAGATAGGTCGAGGTGAATTTTCTAGCTGTTCATTTCTTTTTCATTAATCTTTTGCTGTGATGACATTCATTCATCACGACACATATCTCATAATAACCACGTAAAAGTCTTAATAAGAAGAAAATCAATAAGATAATGATCTGATGACATGTCTTCGTTAGATTGGTCCGAGTATCCATGATCATTCATTTTCCTCATTATCATGAATTCCAAGCTCTCATTGTTGGCTATATTGATGGATTGATTCACCCAATATTATTCCGTTGTCAGTTGTAGATTAAATGTAGATACGAATTGATATCCTTTGACATATATTACATTGTTTTGTTTATAATGTTCAGAGTAAAATCATGACCAACCTACAACACATCAAGAGACATGTTAAAATGAATTGATGCCAATTCGGAATTCTACATTTGATTTGAAGTAAATTTCTTTATCGATTTTTTTGTTATACATCAGCCAATCCAGTTAGAAATACAAAAGCAAATAGAGGGTGAATTTCACTGACAACTGTTATATGAAGTTGCTAAATCAATGCCAGTGCATCTAATTGGCTCAAAACAAGGGCCTACCATTTGCCTCGCATGGTGCTAACCATTTCTCCTTTAACCAAGACTCAAATAATTAATTGGTATTTCTTCCATGGGTACTTACATGGTATAGAAATTAGCAGCTGGTTAAAGCAGAAGATCTTTGATTAGGTGAAGATACAGAAAGCACTTCCTGTAGTTGTAGGTGGTTCCTCTTGCATTATCAAACATGACTTGTACTACATAAGGTGTACGTGACCAGGAAAATAATTGCATGGGCGAGATAGAATAAGAATGGAAAGAAAAGAATATTTCAGAGACACAGAGGGAGAGAGAGGGAAAACCCAATGTGCTGTCTAGTATTACAAAGGCAACAAATGATTCATTGAACCGATCGATAAAATATGAATAATAACATTTTAATGTCATTCTCCAGTATTGACAGAGTTTCTTTTAAAACGTGTGTACACCCTCGCATAAATCAATAGAGTGTGAATCTGTCATAATATTAAAGTTTGTTTGAAATATCTTATCTGATGAAGGTTTGAATGCTTAACATGAAATTGTCAATATGACAATCGTGATGTTTTTAACTGCACTATGAATATGCAAAAAAATTCTTTGTTACATCTGAATGAGAGAAGCTTGTGAAATAATTTTCATGAGATTCGGGTACTTTTGCCGTCTTGACCATGATTCTAGTTTTACTGCAATCTCTGAAACATGGTTCAAACTTTATCCTCATTTTGATTCAAAATGTCGGTATAAGAAGAGGACTAGTAGAGACTTTTCGCTTCAAGACCCACGACGGCCAAGAACATAGAAAACATATTGCCCTTCATGACAAAGCACAACCAAGAAGTCTTTGTCGACAAAACAAAAAAAAATCAGTTTCGTTCTGGACTCTAGATAGACGACATATTTGCCATTTTTTATCAGCTCCGAAACTAAGGACGAAACTGCTGTTCTAGTGGTTAACCAATTTTCGACAAAGACCTCCCAGCATTAAACTGGCATTTTATAGATCATCCAAAATTCTCTTATGGGATTTCTTTCCCTGATGCAGTATGAGTGTTTTCATTGTGGTAACTATGTAATTCATGCATACTATTATAAGCAAAAAACAAAATAAAAGCACATGTATAGAATGTATACAAACTGGGGAGTGTAACGTAAAATATTTATAGTTAGGCTATATTGAACAACTGACCGTATATCATTATGGTTTATTTCTGAAAAGTAAAGTATGTTGAATAAATCGGTCTATATTCAATCATCAGTCGATATTCTTTATTCAATAATTTGATTTTTTTTCTTGTCAATTTGTTTTCTTCCGCCCCCCCTAATTTCGGGTGGACCCCCCTTAATTTTTTTTTTGTTTTGCTTGCCTGTCATTTTTTTTTAAATCTTGTGTTCATCCTTAATTTTCAGGTGGACCCCCCTAAATTTTGGGGATAGGGAACAATCGGGAGCAATTGGGAGCAATAACCTTTTTATCCCCCCTAAATTTCTTGGCTTCCGCCGCCAATGCGTACAACCATGAAAGGTACATACCCATCAGCACCCCAGCTTCAAATCCCAGGGCCGTGATCAACGAGGCGTAGTATTCATAAAACAGACCCTCATTGCAAAAAAGACTCGCCTCCCATTTCCCTGCTTGATGGAGGCTAAATACGAGTACATGTATTATAGATTTACGGAAGTTATAAATGCATTGCCGAACCTGGGTATAACATTGTTATTAAAAAAAAATTAAATTGCAACATACAATATACAAATTGGGACAAAATATTTAAACACAATCGTTCGTGACAACATTCTCTCTTAGATATTTCCCGCCCACCACCTCTCTTTGTTTCTCCACCCCTCTATTGTCTACTCTTCCCTTTTTTTTAAAGGTAAACCTCTACCGTGAAGCTTTCTATCAAAAGAGACAACCAGCCAGAAAAGAATGTTATACAAAGAGGAATGAAAAGGGTGCAGTTTCATTTTGTTTCTGATCAATTGAATGACGAAAATATTTGCCCTTTGATTCCATTTTAAAAGTCTTCTCGGTACATTCACCCTAAAAATTTGAATGTTAAATCAACGTAAACAGCATTGTTAGGCCGATGATATAAATGCTATGATAAACGCCGAACCATGAAATCCACTGCAGGTAAATTGAACAATCAAAAGTAAGACGCATGAAAAGGACCTCATATAGCTTTTTGTTTGTTTTGTTTTAAGGATAAAAAACATTACTTTAGGCGGGAAAAGATGTCAGTGGAATGACAACTTCCATGACTATTATAATTCTTAATAGAGATTATGCTACAGATAAAATAATTAATAACAACAAAAATATTCATCCACAACCTACTAAAATCATAAGTAAAGGAAGTCTTGTGTGCGGTAAAGGACAATGAAACCATTAAAGGGGAAGTTCACCCTGACAAAAAGTTTATTGTAAAAATAGCAGAAAATATAATAAAAAATATTGACGAAGGTTTGAGAAAAATTCATCAAATAATTAAAAAGTTATTAGAATTTCAATTATTTGATTTGTGACGTCATATGCGAGCAGCATTCCTACATAGCGAATGGTAAAAAATCAATGAAATGTCATTTTCTCAGAAAATTAAAAATGGTTTTCACTGTACCTATTGTATATCAATAGACAAATCATTTCACACCCGATCATGAATAGAAAACATAATTAAGTCATCAGGAACCATAAAAAATTTGAAATTCATGCATTTTATATTACATAACACATGAAGCAGCTGCTCGTTTATGACGTCACAAATCCAAAACTTTGAACTCCAATAACTTTCTTATTCTTTAACGGATTTTCCTCAAACCTTCACCAATAATTTTTACTATTTTTTCTGCTATTTTTACAACAAAGTTTTCTTTAGGGTGAACTTCCCCTTTAAAGCAAATTAGCTCGTGTAAAAGCATGAAAATCAAAAAAGGATCAATTAAAGTGATTGATTAACATTGGTTTGACTTTTAAAAAATCTGAGCTAGAAGGTCACACTTGTCACCTGTGTCTGTGATATGATCCAAAAATGAAGCCCAGAAAAAATTGCGTTCGAAAAGGATTATTTAATGCTTCAAAAATTGAAATATAAAGTGACCGGAAACACCATCTTAATTTCATCCCATACACTTATGTGTACTATTTAGGTGTCTATAAGACGCCTATTTACAAAATCGGGGTTTGCCTTGTAGTTTTAGCTTTTCATTCTCAATAATGGTTGTTTTCAGGGTTTATTAGTTCTAATTCATGCACTTGTACACATGTTTCATCTTGGTTTGAGAATTTTTTAAATCGGCTGCTCACAAAGTTAAACAATACCTTTAAGCTGAGTCAGAACTGGTCAAGAACAACATATGTCATGATCACTAGTGCTAATCTTGGAACGATTTTTAATAGGGGTTTGGAAAAAAATAAGCAAAAATAAAAGGGGGGGGGGTCGCAGCAAAATTAGTGATTTCAGTGTTCGTGAACGTCGTAACATACGAATCTGATTTCCAGGGGTTCGTGCTGCCTATGTTATATATATACGCAGTACCTTCAATAAGAATCTGGCTTGTGTCATCACATCGTATTGTCGCGTCGGGTCGGGTATTCACGAAGCCGGACGATTTGAGAAAAGCTAGGTCCCTAAATTTCCGAAAATGAGTTATAGTCCAATTACTGATCATTCCAGAAAAGTGCATCCTTATTTCCCGAAAGGTCAGGTCAAGTTTACCCGATGTTTTGTAAAAATTATAGTAAAATTCTCGAGTGATCGGGTAAACTGGACCCGACGATTCGGGAATTTAGGTGGCCCTCACATTTTCACGAATTGCCCGACCGACGTGCAAGCGCAAAAGGGACCCAATTGTCATTTCCAGGAGAAAGCGAGAAGAACAAACACGTTTGGAAGTGTTTTTTTAACTTTATAGGTGCAAGAATGCACCCATCAAAAGAAAGTGCTTCTTTTTTTTCTCAGTGTACATAATAAGCTCATGAATGATACACTCTAAAAAATGAAGTGCTAATTCAGCTCTTAAAGAGCGTGTATAGTGACTGCACGTCGGAGTGCTGATTTGTCTAGTTCAAATTTGAACGAGAAAAATCAGCACTCCGAAGTGCAGTCACTATACACGCTCTTTAAGAGCTGAATTAGCACTTCATTTTTTAGAGTGTAGGTCCCATTATATTCCTCCTATTGAAATTGAGTTATATAACTATATATTTACTCTATACATCTATTTGTAATTTAATAAATATATGCATTATTGTTGTCGGATTTGTATATAGCGCATATTACATTATAAATAAAGACTCTATGCCCTTCCAAAATGACTTGGATATTATTACCCCGGCTATAGTTCATGCAGCCTTTCAGCGATCAGGGCATTTCAAGGAATAAATTTCTGCCAGGTACCCATTTACTTCGCTTTGATAAATTTCTTGCTGAAGGATACTACGTCATGGGCTTTGAACCTACGACCCTCTGTTTCAAAGTCCAGAGACAAATCCACTGGGCCACAATGCTCCACCTATGTGAAATAAATGTCAAACAATGATAGGCCTAATGAAAATGAAATAAATGAAATATGCCTACAATAAGTAAAAAAAAAATACCACTATTACCTCTCTATAGGCCCTACCACCATTTCTGTCGAATAGTATATGTTTTTAACTGTGCATCTTGAAATTCTACATTTATTCAATTAAGGGATAAGGACATAGTCTACACTTTATGTACAGACATTGAATGTATTACAAAAATCCTATTCCATAAAAATAATCGCTGGTTGAAATTAACTGAGATGAACATAGAACTGACGGACTAGCGCAGTAAGTGAGCGAAATAAAATCCACATGGTTTTCCTAAGCTGAGAACAACCTACAGACGATTCTCATTGTGGCATTCATGTATTCTGTTCGGAGTTAGACAATGTCACAAATGACCTCTAATATTCAACGATTTTTTTTATGGAGAAGTCTGTTTTAGGCCTACTTATTTACATCAGACACTCACAAAACAACAAGAAGGTCTCGAAAATCGCCTTCGTCTCTCTATTTCTTTCTCTCACTATGATAATTTCATTTGTACTACTTATTATTTGTAATTATTAATATTGTATCATAATCACTTTGTCTTTGATTACTGTCACTCATTCGTTAAAACTTTTACATTCTGTAGAGTTTCCGTCCCCCAATATTGTTGTATACTCGTTTAGCTAAATAACTGAAACTAAGTTACAGGGCTTGCCCCTCATTCCAGCATGGCTTTTCTTGGTCACGAAGCCGGACGATTTGAGAAAAGCTAGGTCCCTAAATTTCCGAAAAGTTAGAGTCCAATTACTGATCATTCCAGAAAAGGGCATCCTTATTTCCCGAAAGGTCAGGTCCAGTTAACCCGATGTTTTGTAAAAAAATATTTGTCTTAAATTACTGTCACTCATTCGTTAAAACTTTTATATTCTGTAGAGTTTCCGTCCCCCAATATTGTTGTATACTCGTTTAGCTAAATAACTGAAACTAAGTTACAGGGCTTGCCCCTCATTCCAGCATGGCTTTTCTTGGTTCATTTACTTATCAGGCAAAATCATTATAGTTTACCTCAATTCAGTTTGTGATTTTCTATTTTATGTACATATATCATGAATGATATTTAATTGTTTGTGATATTCTGTTGTATACTTTGATTGTATTTTGTTAAAGGCAAAGTGAATAAAACTCTCTAAATCTGGATATTTCAATAACCGATTTGAAAAGTGAATATCTCAATACCTGGATATCATTGAATACTTTACGAGCACATAGAAACGAGCTATTCTATTCATCCGCTTTTTTCAATCAATGAAGCTCAAAAATTAGAAAAGTCTAAAGTGAGTGCTGTCTCTGGCGAAATAGTCCGCTAGGAATATATCAGAAGAATCTAGATTTTGTTACAAATGATATATATTTGCAAGTACTCAATTTTTGTCTCCATATATTAGCATATTAATAACTCTCAAAACTTTTAAGGACGTTTAGATGACTGCTATGCACTTACAATCAAAATGGCACTTTTTTTTAATGAAGAAGAGGAGAAAGAATATAAAAAGTAGAAGAAGAGGAGGAGGGGGAGGGGGAAGAGGAGGAGATGAATTAATTAAATCAGCATGCATGCAGTGCCCTTGATTCTGGACAAACGGCAATACAGTTGCAATTTTTCGCCAGCCCTAAAACTTAGGAACAAATAGTTGTTCCGAGTCACAAATTTTAGACAAAGAACCAACTCCCATGTTCTTTGTCATTTGACGGACATATTCAATACATTTACTTTTTTTTTAAATCCCCACACATCGCTTATAACATGAGCGAAATGCTTTTGGTGTTTTCCCTATCATTTTGCTCAGTTAACCTTACCATATCACATGCACCCACGATCCTGAAATTTTTTCTAAATTAAATATAAATTTGAGACATAACTGTTAAAAATGCCGACTGACACCAAGCGCATTCAAGGACCAGATGAGTCACAAAGCACCTTTTTATATAAGAAACGGACTGATAAACTGCATCAACCGGTAAGTAGAGATCGAGAATCGCTGGCTTTCTCACGTCGCCGCGTCGCGGAACCGCTCATCTTCATTGGCCGTGACTGCCTGCGTGGGTAACCATCGGAGTCGTGGTGAATTTTCAGTGCAGTTGCAGTTCGCCGCGCCGCAAAAACTAAACTTAAAGGAGAATGAAACCATTGGAACAAGATAGCTTGTGTGAAAACAGAAAAATCAGAGAAACAGATCAACAAAAGTTTGAGAAAAATCAGACAAATAATGAGAAAGTTATGAGCATTTGAATATTACGATCACTAATGCTATGGAGATAGCAAATTGGCAATGCGACAAAGATGTGTGATGTCACTTATGAACAACTCTCCCCATTACTTTAGTATATATTTCACTTGAATTGCTTCATTTATCACATCTATCCATAGATCATGTGTTCATTCTACATGAGGGCATGTAATACATATTTTTTTAGAATACATCATGGACATGGATAGAGAGTTTGTATCATCATAAGAAAAAGCAAAAATAGACATTTTGAGTGTATTTTATAGTCCACCAAAGGGAAAGTTGTTCATCAGTGACACCACACATCCTTGTCGCATTGCCAATGGGAGGATCTCCATAGCATTAGTGATTGCAATATTCAAATGCTCATAACTTTCTCATTATTTGTCCGATTTTTCTCAAACTTTCTTTATTCTTATTCTTTGATTTTTCTGTTTCTACACAATCCTATTTGTTCCAAAGGTTCCATTCCCCTTTAAACTTTAAAAGAAACATCCGTTGTCAAACGTTTTGATAATGATAAAATTTAAGAAATTACAGGGAAGCCATTTGCAGATTTCAAGCACTCTCTGCAATCATGGCAATGTTGGACTCGGAATGAAAAAAAGAGCTAAGACTGAGTCTTCAGACTAGAGTAAGAATTCAAGTTGATCATGAACATCATGAATTTGATGAAATGAATAATTTTTTAAAGTCCAAGGCCAAGTAGACCAAAAGCTTCAGTCTCTGTTTTTGGTTGTTGTTCTGCTGAACTGCATTAGCTTCTCTCACCAACATGACTGAAGTCAATGGAGGCCGTTCGTAAACGTTAGCAGTAATGTTAGATCTAATATTCGGCGGAAAACCGATTTTCGGATCGTTTTTGTACATTTACAAAGAAGAAATTACACCCAACTTGACAAGGAAGTATATAACATTAAGAAATTTAATACTTAGACCGCAGTTACTGCTAATTCCCTGCAAATGATGATAAAAACATAGTCATCCTCGATCCTTTCGTTGGTCATTGTAAATTGCCATCTTGCATGACATCATCCTTACAGTACATGTCATTACCAGTCGCCATATATCGTGATTTATGCAGCTGTGTTGCGCTTCTTGAAACTTGTCGCTCACATATATCGAAAAGTTTAATCGGATAGCCTTGATAAAAGCCTAACTCAACAAACAAAAGAGAAAAAAAGGAAGAAAAAAAGAGGAAAGAAAAGCGAAAAAGAAGAGAAAAAAAAGAAAAAAAAAATAAGAGGGAAAAAGAATAGAAGATTAATAAGAAGAAAAGAAAAATAACAAGAAAAGGAAAAAGAAGGGAAAATAAGAGAAAAAAAGAAAAGAAAAGAAAAGGAAGGGAAAAGAAAACAAATAAAAGGAAAAGAGAGAGAAGAAAAACAGGAATGGAAAAGGAAAAAAAAGCTATTGAAAATGAACGAAAGCTGTGGCAAAAATAGTCAATCCTGACTGGTTGCCAACCAAGGAAAGAAGAAGAAGAGGGCAGCAACACTGTACACTCCTTACTGTAGGTTAGTGGCCAAAAATAGGTTTTATGCTGGCCTCGCATTGTGTTTTCTTCCTGGAGGAGCCGTGGAAACATGTCTCATTGACAGACCATCAACTCGGCTGCCAGAAAATGTGAAGTTATCACTAATACTCTTATTGCGTATATAGGCTTCACTTCAGAAAATATTAAAAAAAAAGAAATTAACGATTCTTACCAGACTGATCGCTTAATTGCAGCTACAAAAATGCTCCCACACTTCATAACACAGTGGCATGACCTTTGACTCGCTTCGCGATGATGTAGGGACGATGAACTTGGTTAGGAGGCGCTGTTTGTAGCATAAGAAATTATTATTAAACAAAATAATTATTTGCATACAATTCACAGTTTAGTATTGTTAATTTTTACATAATTACTTACAACTGAAATGTGAATTTATGCAAATAATCATTTGTTGTAGTACTTGTATGGATTCAACCTGGACAACCTGGACTTGTTATAAATGTAAGATATGTATGTGCGGCAGTTGAGACCCCCATTTTCAGTTTCATTTTTAATTGATTCGGAGACTGCTGATTTGTTCATTGGGCAGAAACATCATGCCCAATTTCATGCATACTCATGCAATGCTCCTAAACACTGAATTTGTGCTGTCCCAGAGTATTGCATCTTTAGCAGTTGTTGATCCTAGAGCGGTTCCAGAGACCCCCATTTTAAGACCAAACTTTAGTTCCAGAGCCCCCTAATGGGCCCTACACGTATTTTCATTTTTGGTGCGACAAATAGGTATCATGTTGTAATTTGAGCCCCCCCCCCCCCCGCCCCCGGCTGTACAATCTTGTCATTTCTAGCTAGAAATTGGCATTTGATACCTTAATGTTTCTCTTTGATTTCTTAATTACCCAAGCTTCTAGAGGAAGGAAAGCGACAAGATGGAAGATCACCTGAAGAAATAAGACCAATATGTAAGTATTTGTTATTTATGATGTTTGTACTTAAGAAGCTTGGAAATTTTCAGAATATCCAATCGATAGATAAAGCATAGTTGATATTAATTGTCTTCTGGTCAGAAAAAAGTTGACCATCCCTCCCTGATTATCGTTAGAAACTGACATCACGTAGTTAATTCTGAGTATCTTGTATTTTCCTACTTCTTGTAATGTTTTCTTAAGGTCACATACAGTATTGTGTAAACACTTACATTGTCTTCCCACCTACCATTTTCCTCCTCATCTTTGATTTTCAGTTCTCAAAGCTGGGGTTGTTAGTCAAGCGAAAGGATCATGTTATATTGAAATGAAGAACACCAAGGTCATATGTGCAGTGTATGGACCAAGAGAGGTACCAAGGAGAGATGGGTTTGTCATCAATGGTCAGCTTCGGTGTGAGTTTAAATTTGCTACCTTTGCCAGTGAAGTGAGGCAAGGCCATTTAACTACATCCACAGAGAAGGACCTGGCATTACAGGTGCAGCAAGCCTTGGAACCAGCAGTTTGCTTGGTAAGCTTCTTTCAGTCAATGATAAGAGTGTGATTATGCCAATGTCTTTCAGCTTAGGGTGTTTATTGGTAATACATGTAGTGGTACCAATTAAAGGCCACTGCACACCTTACGACCCGACTGGTCGGCGACTGGCTTGCGACTGAGAGAGGGGAGATGAATCGCAAGGCAGTCATAAGCCTTGACACCGCACACCTTGCGATCCGATCTGCGACTCACGCTTGCACTTTTTGCTTTTTTGCATATCAACTGAGAAATTGCGCTTACTTATGCGTATGCGCGTTGTTTATCATAATACGCATTATGCAACTCTGCTGTCTGATTGGCTGGAGGTTGAATTGAGCTTGTGATCCAGTCATAAGGATTCGACATGTCAAATCCTTCGATTTTCCTTGCGACTTGTCTCTGACCGGTCTGCGACACTCAAGCTGACAAGAACTGTGACGTCACATCTCCCCTTACCCAGTCGCAAGCCAGTCAGCGACCGGTCGGGTCGTAAGATGTGCGGTGGCCTTAACATGTGCAGGAAGTATATAGGCATAGGAGATGTATGTGACTGCCTATGTGTAGTAGGTTTAGGTATACTTTGTATGATAATATTCAGACAGCATTTGTCATCTACTTTGGAAAATTGGTCAATTTTGATTGCTCACTCTGTTTTCAGTGAGCATCACAAGGAGTAGCTTCCAACTTGTGAATTTTGTAATGACCATTTAACTGGTCTTCTAAGGAGTCAAAATGTAGTCATTAGGGGTCATTATTTTTAATGCCCTAATTGTGTTGAGTGACATTTTTTATACTGAATAAAAAGTGTACATAATCATGACCTACTGGGGAAGGCTAGAACTGGTGAAAATTGTCAGTGTTTTTAAGTTTTGGAAAATTCCCCAAAGTACAAATCACCATTCAAATTCATTACTAGATTGTATCAATATTAATGCTTTAAAAAAATTTTGCTTTGAGTATATAAAATAAGAATATGATATGAGCTGGATAAATTCGAGATTGCACCTGAGAATGTAATTTAATCAAGAGCCCACTCAAAATGAGATACATACATCATATGTATTGGTAAAGGACAAATTATAATGTGCATCAGGAAGGAAGAAGGTAGATGAGGGAGACTGCATTTTTTTTCTTTGGTTTTACAGCACAAGATTCCCAAGTCCCAAGTGGATATTTTCATCACAGTACTCGAAAACGATGGAAGTGGTAAGTTAACCCCTGTTGCCTTAAACCCTGGATTCACTTTAGATTTACCTTATTGAGCTTATGTTTTTCAAGTTGGTCATAAATAAAACAACTCCATGTTGAGAATATAGTCACGATAGCCACTGGACGCCACCAGACATTTTCTGCCATAGGCAGTACATACATCCCAATGGGATGATGGAGATGTGCTGTCTTAACTGTTAATTCTTGATTATATTACTTGAACTTTTAATGAACAAATCTCAATATTGACATTTAATGGTTTCATAGTAAATTGTGATAACCAAACATACACCCATAGCAATGATGAACTCTATTTTGTTATTTCATGCAGTTCTTTCAGCAGCCATTACCTGTGCATCTGTTGCTGTTGCTAATGCTGGTATTGAGATGTATGATCTTGTCATCGGGAGTTCAGTGGTACGTCTCAAAGCAAATAATCAGTGATTTTCATTGACTTATTTTTGCTTATCCAATCAGATTCAAGGGCTTTAGAAGCATATTTCAATTATCAGTGAAAATTGCTGACTAGTAGGTCACTTGGAGGTCATTATTTGCATGAATTATCTTGATATCTTGAAAACTCATAGGCTTGAATTCACAAAGGTGGTTTTGAAAACCCACGGTTGAGTCCATGGTTTATGCAGATTTCCTGTATGAATTACATTTAATTTAGCGCGTATCGGGCTCATGTATAAAACATGTCCAATGCTGATGCGCGCATTTGTCACAGTGCGCCAAATTGGCACCTGTTACCACGTTTATATGTGCTATTTTATTCATGAGTCCACTGTTTGAAGAGTGTTTTATACACGCGCCTGATACGCGCTAAATTAAGCATAATTTATACAGGAAATCTGCATAAACCATGGACTCAACCTTGGGTTTTCAAAACCACCTTTGTGAATTCGGGCCTTAAAGTATTTGATGCATCAACCTCAAATTTGCCCTGCATATATGAGCACAGATGATCAAGTCTCTGTAACACAAAGGTTTGCAATCGATCACTTGAATTCATGATCATAATAAATGGATCTTGTAAAGTGCATATCACATTATAATATAACGTCTCTGTGCTCCGTAAGAGCTGGAATCTTGTTACTGTGGACTTAGCCTGGCAGACTTTTATATCACACAAGCATTTCAAGTAATTAATTCTTGCCAGGTACCCATTAACCGTACCTTGGTTTGGTGCAGTACAATATGGATCCATTTCTTGCAGAAGGTAACTTACTTGGATTTGATTCAGCGATCCTCTGTTTTAAAGTTCTAATTATGAGCCAAACAGAATTATTGTTGTCTAATACATTGGAAATATTTTTGTTTGATACTGACTGAATAATATTTTTAGGGAAAATTGCCATAGAGGTTATTGAAAACATGAAAATGGTTAATTCTTGTTATACTCTTGTAAAAAGAAATAATCATTCTTTGAGGCTAAAATTTTGAAAATTGGATATGTTATTTAACTTTATTTCTATATGATGTGATTATTATTTCAGAGACAGTCAGGAGAAAAACTTCTGCTTGATCCAACAGCATTTGATGAAGCTGCTGACTCCACGGCTACAGATGACCCACAGGCTATCATCACTGTCGGATTCCTACCTTCTATCAATCAAGTCTCATGTCTGGTTCAGAAAGGACAGCTCCTGAGTGAAGAATCCATCAAGGTAAGTCATTGAGGGGTTTCTACCTTCTATCAATCAAGACTCTGGTTCAGAAGGACAGCTCCAGAGTGAAGAATCCATCAAGGTTTTCAATAGGGGTTTCTACATTTCATCAATCAAGTCTCATGTCTTGTTGAGAAAGGACAGCTCCAAAGTGAAGAATCCATCAAGGTAAGTCATTGAGGGTTTCTACCTTCTATCAATCAAGAGACTCTGGTTCAGAAAGGACAGCTCCAGAGTGAAGAATCCATCAAGGTAAGTCAGTGAGAATTTCTTCCTTCTATCAATCAAGTCTCATGTCTTGTTGAGAAAGAACAGCTCAAGAGTGAAGAATCCAAGGTAAGTCAGTGAGAATTTCTTCCTTCTATCAATCAAGACTCTCTGGTTCAGAAAGGACAGCTCCAGAGTAAAGAATCCATCAAGGTATTCAATAATGGTTTCTACCTTCTATCAATCAAGACTCTCTCTGGTTCAGGAAGGACAGCTCCAGAGTGAAGAATCCATCAAGGTAAGTCAGTGAGGATTTCTACCTCCTATCATTAAGTCTCATGTCTGGTTCAGAAATGACAGCTCCAGAGTAACAAATCCATCAAGGTAATTCACTGAGGATATCTACCTGCTATCAATCAAGTCTCATGTCTGGTTCAGAAAGGACAGCTCCAGAGTAAAGAATCCATCAAGGTAAGTCAGTGAGGGTTTCTATCTTCTATCAATCAAGTCTCATGTCTGGTTCAGAAAGGATAGCTCCAGAGTGAAGAATCCATCAAGGTAAGTCAGTGAGGGTTTCTACCTCTGGAGACTTTAGAGGGAAGTCATTTACCATTTGTTCTGTCTATCATTCAAGACTCCTCTGGTTCAGAAAGAAAAGTTCTAAAATGTAGACCTAAAATGTAAATTTAAATGTATTTCAGTTGATTGTAATTGTTCACATAGTATTCTATAGAAATTACAGTTACAATGAATTTGAAAATCAATAGCATTTTAAGTCACTGGAATTTGATACCTCTTTATTGTAACATTTATGTGACTAATGTTTATGTTTTCTTAATTTCCTTTTTTTTTATAGGCATTGCAGCATTGTATAGAGACATGTCAGCGTATCTACCCGGTTGTGTATGAGTGCTTGAAGAAATCTGTCAAGAAACTGAAGACATCTGTAGGGTCACCTTCCCCTGTAGATGAAGTTCCTGTGTCATGACGTTGATAGATCCAGTGATCAGTGGACCCTAACAAATCATTGACCTCTAGCTTGAACAGACTCTTTTACACAACTGAGCGATGATGGTTATTTCAGCCTAGCTGACCCCTGGGAGTAGGCTGTAAGGAACAAACTCAAAAGACATTTAAAGGCATATTGCCACAGTGACAATGAATAGCATCAGCTTTAGACCCAAACTACTCAAACAGTTCCTGGTTCCCCACCCAGAATGCAACATCTTATTCAGGTAATCTTATACCCAATATAATCCAACCATGTTTGTGAAAACATTATTTTCATTATTATTACCACAGATGTGCTGGTACGGTACAAAATAATTATTGGCTCCAGGGCCCAGGGGGCTGTTTCATAAAGATGTTGAGAGCGACTTTAAGAACGACTTGTGATCCTTTCTTATGCGCTAAAACCATCTCCAATGAATATACCTTTTACCACAAGAAAGGATCGCCAGTAGTTCTTTAAAGTCACTCTCAACTTACGAACAGCTTTATGAAACACCCAACAGAGGTTCTATTTTCCAAATAAAGGGCAAATGGCCATCATGACTTCTACCCAATTCCACATTATATTTTACATCATTTGTAACATATTGAGGTATACAGTGTATCAAAACTGATTTACATCACAGGAGTTCATCGGAGGATGCCCACTGTGCAATTGACCTTGAAGGAAAATCACATTTTAGACCCACTTGTATCCTATCAATTTGGTCTGTTTGCTACTTGGTCCAACCATCACTTCGCCTATTAATCACATGGGATAATTGTCATTCAGTCTAATTTCCACTTTTACTTTCTTTTTTGCACATTGCCATATTAATATTTGGTTCATGGGCAGTTCATCTAATCTACGATGATGTTATACCAAGAGGATATTAGATTAAATTGTTATGTACTCTTGATTAATCTACAGTAATTAGTAAATAACACATCTGATAATCTTGGTATATGATTCCAAAGCAAGTTTATTATGCATTACGCCTGCACAGCTACGATAGTAAGAAATAGTGATTCATAGTACGACATTATTAATATATGCCATACCTTTTTATAACATCCCAATGTAACTTGTTGCTGTACCAGTAAAATATTCAACTGGTCATGGAACTATATTTCAAAAAGATTGACAGTATCTTTTGATATCAGTTTCCAGATTCATATGTCAACTTTGAGAAACTTTTGAGCATTATTAAACACGATTAAATCATATACGTCAGTCAGCAACTGAAGTTAGAATTAAAACTAATAAAGTCAGTGATGAATTTGTTCACTGAACTAGACAAATTAAATCAGGAATTTTGACAAGGTCCAAAAAGGGAGAGTAAATAATCCAAGACAAGATCGTATTGTTGTGTCAAAAATTAAGAAAATCCATAATACAGTAGTTTGGTTTTCTATGCTCTGGTCTAGGATAATGGTTTATACCGTCATGATTGTTTTCACGATCTGCGCAAATGTCTATTGGATCTTTTTTGACATCGCGATCGTCATTGTCATTATCACCCATTATCATCATGGGTGATAACGTCATCGTCTTATGTCGGGCGGGTTTCATTCAAGATCGATGAAGTCAAGATTCGACTTCGCAGTCGATCAACATGTTTCCATTTCATTATTGATCCTTTGGCATTTGCATTTACTACATAAGATATTATACCATTATGTTCTACTACTTTTCTGTGTAGCCATTGATTCCCTCGCCCGCAATTTCTCACAAGGACTTCTTCACCTATCTTAAATTCGCGAAGTTTGCGAGAAGTGAGCAGTCTTCTGTGAAAGTTTCTTCTTTTCAACGGTTCACATCAGGCAGAACATCTGTGATGCTATTTTGCAATTTTTGATCATGAGCAATTCTGCAGGTGTTTGCATTGTGGTAGCTTGTTGAGTTGTATGGTGACTCAGCAAGAACCTTCAAAGTCTCGTCCGCTCATTTTTCAGAGGGTTGCTTTCACAGTTTACACTGCTCTTTCTGTGAAACCATTAGTAGCTGGGTAATGTGGTGCACCTCGAATGTGATTGATTGCATTCATATTCATGAACAAAGTGAATTCCTCACTAATGAAGCAGGGCCCATTGTCCGAAACCAGCATTTGAGGAAGACCTTGTCCCGAAAAAACTTCCCTCAATTTGTTTATTGTCGCATGTCGATTTATTCATAATGTGAACATCTATCCATTTGAATATGCATGTACTATTACTAGCAACATCTTCCCTTCTACTTGACCTGCATAATCGACATGAATTCACAAACACGTTGTACTTGGATATTCCCAATGATTGAATGGAGCTTTCAACGGTTGTCGTTGGTGTGATTGACATTCGGAAGATCCTGAATGGTTTCCAGCGGCAATCTACTGAGTACATCACTGTTTGAATTTCTCTCCCCCACTTTATGCCTTATTTGAAATTCATATGCCACAAGTGTAAACGCCCAGACGCTTACCATTAGACACATGGAAAAGCCATGTGTGGAATGACTTTCCTCTCTTCAAAGAGACCAAGTAGCAGCATATGATCGGTAATTATTTAAAATATACGACTATACAGATCTTGGAGAAACAATTTCACACCATATTCAGTGTTCCTGATGTGAAACCTATGGGTTTGACAGTCCCATGCAAAAACCTTTGTGCTAGTACGCCTCCGACACTGTATGGACTAGCGTCGCCAGCTAGTATCAGTTGGTCTTTCAGATTATAGGTGGCTAGCACCCTAGTTTAGTTGAATTTAGCAACTTTTTGACCCTTCCGAAAGCCTGTTTTAATTCTTTTCCCCACTGCTATTTTGCATCTTTCCTCAACATCCAATGAAGAGGTTCAAGATTCGATGCAAGGTCAGGTAAGAATTTACCATAATAATTCATCAAGCCCAGGAACGACAGGAGTTCCTTTACTTTCCTATTTGGTTCAGGCGCATTTGTTATGGCTTGCAACTTGTCCCCGTGGGACGAATGCCCTTTGCAGTGATAATGTGTCCGAGGTAATCAACCTCGTCCTTAAGAAACACATATTTCTCTTTCTTACGTCTCAGTCCAGCTTTCAGAAGGGCATCCAGGACTGTTCTCAGGTTCTTCATGTGGGCATCTGTTGACTCTCCTGTGATGAGAAGATCATCTAGGTAGACAGCCACACCTGGTATACCGGCCAGCAATGACTCCATAGTCCACTGAAACAAAGTGGGCGCCATTAAATCTCCAAAAGGCAGTCTCTTATATATTGAAATAACCCTCTATGCATGTTGATTGTGACCGACTCCCTGGATTTCTCAGACAGGACTAGCTGTTTGTAGGTAGAAAGATCCAGCTTTTCTTTCCATTTGCAAGCCTTGCAAATAGCTCTTCTACTCTTGGGATCAGATAGGTATCCGATCGAGCTGCTGTGTTAATCGTGGTTTTATAATCTCCACAAATACAAATGGATCCATGTCCTTTGACGACCGGAACCACTCGAGTTGCCCAGTTTGAATATTGAACTGGTTCAATTATGTCATCTGCTAGAAGGTGATCCAGCTCTTGATCCAGATGACTTCAAAGTGAAAATGGAACTGGGCGGGCCTTCAAAACCTTAGGCGATGCCAAGGGGGTCATTATCCTAATCCACTTCTACAACTTTCAATTTTCCAAGGTCTAGCCCCGCATAATCTGAAACACTCTTTCTACTGCATCATGACCTTGACCAAGTTTACATGTATCTCCCTCCATTTCATGCAGCCAATCTCATCCCATGAGATTCGGCCCTCTATCTCTCACAACTATCAAAGGCAAATGTTCCTCTTTGTTGCCCTTGGATACATCGACTGATAATTTCAACTTAGTGTTTGGTGTATGTATTAAGCCACGTTTTTGGATCACTCAGCTTAGGCCTCTCTTTAACACTCCACTGAGAGAGTCAGGTTTTTTTATTGATGAGTGTTACTTCCGAGCCCATGTCCACTTGTAGGTTTATAGGCTTCACTTTCACTATTTGCATAGTCATAATTGGAGGAGGTTTCGGACCTTTTGAAACTTTCGTGTTGATACAACTCGTAGCTGGTTTTGTTTTCATCATCTTTTGTTTCGAACTGAAGAGTGTGAGGTTTGTTGGAGGCAGTCACATTTCCCTTGCTGCTTGAAAACTTTTCTCTGGTCTTCTCTCCTTTGCCATTGCATACCATGGCAAAATGTCTTTTTTCTTCCGCAGTGGAAACACTCTCTTTTGCTGGACAGGCTTCTCCTTTATGATGCCCCTTTCTGCAGCCACCGCATGAGGAATGTTTCTAGGAAATAGGGCATTGTGACGACTTACAATGACCAACCCCATAAGCGATTTTGTTCACCATCTTGCCCTTGTTCTGATCTATGAGATCGGCTGTATTTTTATCAGCCAATTCCATTGCCAACACAATATCTTTAGCTTTTTTTAATGTTAGAGTTGGTTCAGCCAATAATCTCCTTTTTGTTCTATCATCCGCCACTCCGCACACAATCCTATCTCTCAACATTTCCTCCAAAATAGTATCAAACTTACATTCATTAGCCAAAAGTCGCAGTTTAGCGATGTAAGTTGACAGCGATTCTTCTGGTCTCCCCGACCTGTTATTAAATTTGAATCGCTGGACGATCACCGATGGCTTTATTTCACAAGTTCCTTGAACTCATTGTCACCTGGTTTTCCTTGGTGCTGCCAAACTTGACATTAACTTTAAGTTGAGGCTCCACAGACACTAAGTAAAATGGATCTTCTCCTCTCATCATTGATGTTTTTGGCATTGAAGTAGTGTTCCGTACGCTCAATGTACTCGGACCAACTCCATTTGTCTTCCCGAAATTCACCAATTGTTCCAAAAGTAGTCATCCTCAGGTTCTCAAACTTTCCCAAAGTGAAGAACACAAAACTTAATCCTCGTTGCCAGATTTGTTGTTATTTACTCCTTAATTATTCTGCAGTAATTACTAATAAAGGCACATAAAAGCACACATCTGATAATCTTGGTATATGATTCCAAAGCAAGTTTATTCCGCATTGCGCCTGCACAGCTACAATAGTAAGAAACAGTGAGTCTTGGAATGACATCATTATCAATATATAACCGTACAGCAATGAGTACTGCCTAACTGGAAATTACTTAGTAGGTAAAATGGAAAATGAACTAAGTGGCAATTAGACCAGATGATTAGTAGACAAACTGGTTGTAGATGAACTAGGATTAATCCATGTCAGATGGGACCAAACGGAAAGTAGGCGAAGTGGGTGTAGACCAAGTGGCAATTTACCTTGAAAATAGGCCAACAGTGCACCTCATATATAATTGCTATGAACATGAAGTTGAGTTAAAAGATGAAATTTTCAGAAAAAAAACTTGTGGTAATGGAAACTACCATGGTAAGTTGGTAACAAGATTAAGCCGCTACTCACTGTTAGAACTTATCCGGAACTGAAGTGGCTACCCGTGGTAAAATTAAAATATGACATTATTATTATTACATGTTTTTACCATTGAAGTTATTTTTTCCTGTTAACAAGTCTTATGAGACAGGTCTCAAGATATTTTTTCCAGCATGGATCCTAGTAGAAAAGTATTATCTCAACAAATAATTTGAAAACTATCAGCTTTAACAAAACATCTGGACTTTCCCTGAAACAGACTGTTCATCAAATAGAATTCCTGGCCTTATGAATATTTAAAAGATGATAATTATTAATTCTGTTGTACAACATGCTACAAACCTTTATTTGATTTATTTCTAATAAAGCAATAATTTCCAATGTCTGCATATTTTGGTATATTTTGAATATATACTTAAATGAAGGACAAACAGGCAAGCATTTTTGTAATGATTGAAAAAGAAGGAACAAGAGAGGAAGAAATAAAAAAAAGGAGACTGAGAAGGAGAGTAGCCTAAACAAACACACAAAAATTGCTCTCCCTTTTTAAAAAATACTGCAGCTTTTGAACAAAATTAATTTTAGCAACATAATATAGGATAAGTTTTGAATGAAAGATATAATAATTTGTCAAGTTGTGCATATAAAGTGAATACACACCAAAGGCACTCCCATATACAGATTTTTTTGTTGATAAAATTTAGTGTGTTCATTTTTTTCACAATTAAAAAAAAATGGAGTTGAAAGTGTGCACATCTCAGAAAGTGAACCCTCACATGAAGTATGAGCTGTAGAGGTTGTGACCACAGCTGGTTTGAGTGAGCACACTTCATAAACTAAGAGGAATAACATTGTTTAAGCAAGAAATTACCTTTGATACTTTGAAAAGTGACAATTTTCTTTTAATGCATGTTCAATTATGTATGATATATTTTAAAGCAGAAGTTAGCCAGTTAGTTTAGAAATGTATCTTGCAGATTAATTTGATCAAAATCATTTCTATAATTGGTTATGGTATTTTGTAAAGGGGAGGACAGTCACTTATCTGTGCACAAGTTTTGAAGGATGTATATTGAAAGTGGAGAGGGGAAGAGATGTAGGGGCGGGAGAGAGAAGAAGAACTGTCTAAAGGAGTGGTGGGAAGGGGGAGTCGGGGGCAAAGGAGAGAAAGTGGAAATGTTGTGGTGTAGTGGTTCTGACTCTCGCCTCGTAATCAGAAGATGGCAAAGTGTCAATACACCCTTTGTTTCTCCTCTCTTTGAGACGAGAAACACAAAAGATGAAGGCCATGAAAATAAGCAAGAAAGACTGGCAAGCGTTTTAAAAAGAAATCAATCAATGTATAATAAGGTAGAAATGCTTGTGATTTTAGGAAAAATTTTATCTGGATATGGTTAAAGGTCAAGTCCACCCCAGAAAATTGTTTATTTGAATCAATAGAGAAAAATCAAACAAACATAATGCTGCAAATTTCATCGAAATCGGATGTAAAATAAGAAAGTTATGACAATTTTACATTTCGCTTATTTTTCACAAAACAGTTAAATTCCCAACTCAACGATATGCAAATGAGAGAGTCGATGATGTCATTTACTCACTATTTTTTTTTATTGTTTGATTGTGCAATATTTCATTTTTTACAGATTGGACAATAAGGACCAAATTGACTTAACCATAAATTGTTTAAATAATGGTAATTCAACATGTTCAGGGAGGAATAAAATTTTGTTTTACATGACGATGAGGAGAATATTAGAATTTTTCATATTTCATATAATAAAATACCAAAGAAATAGTGAGTGGGTGACGTCATCAGTCTGCCAATTTGCTTACCAACCAGGATGTGCATATAACTGATTTGTGAAATTGAGCGAAACCTTAAAATGTCATAACTTTCTTATTTTACATCCGATTTTGATGAAATTTTAATTCTTTCGTTTGTTGGATTTTTTTTCTTTTATTCAAATCAACTTTTTAGTGAGGTGGACTTGTCCTTTAATTTATGTAACTTCTGATCATTAAAGGGGAAGTTCACCCTGACAAAGATTTTTTTTGTAAAAATAGCAGAAAAAATAATGAAAAATATTGCCAAAGGTTTGATGAAAATCAAAGAATTAAAAAGTTATTAGAATTCTAATTACCAGTATTTATTATGTGAGCAGCATTTCTACATAGCGAATGGTAAAAAATCAATGAAATGTCATTTTCTCAGAAAATTGAAAATGGTTTTTACTGTACCTTTCGTATATCAATATACAAATCATTTCACACCCGAACATGAATAGCATGCTTTTTATTTTACATAACTCACAACATATTATGGGGCAGCTCCTCGTTTATGACGTCACAAATCCAGAATTTAAAATTCTAATAACTTTCTTAATTTTTAATGGATTTTCCTCAAAACTTTCACCAATATTTTTTATTATTCTTTTTGCTATTTTTACCACAAACTTTTCTTCAGGGTGAGGCGAGCTTCCCCTTTAATTCTGATTTTGTGGGGGATATGGTAGCATTATTGTGCCCCTGAAGCAAAATATGAAAAAAAAAACCTGTAGGTTTCACTTCAGGCTCAGGGTAGGTCATGTCTTTTCCTTTGGTTTCAACATAAAGCCCCGCACTTAGCAGTCACATCGGCGCAAACCCTAAAAAAAAAGAAAAAAAAAGAATGGCTAAAAAACAAACCATTTCTTTTAAGCAATTGCTTATTTTCATTTATTTTGAAACAAGCAATAGTATTTGATACGTTTTTTTTTTATTTTTTATTCTACAGTACACAATATTTATCTTTAAGAGTTGAGTTCTGGTTTTAGCAATGCCCATATGTACAAAGTGAGAGGTTTTGGCGATGACGAAGCTGTGATTTTCTGAAAACAAAAGCATTGCAAATGAATCAGAATTACCCTTGCTCAGAGATGCAGACAGGAAATGAGACAGATTTATGAAATAGACAAATGACAAAGCATTTTGGCCATCGTGTTTTGACAGAATATAATTTGTTTGCAACATTTCTCATTAATAAATAGGAAGTATTTCTCTCAATGAAAATAACTGTTGTGACATGAGGAAAAAAAAAACAGTGTAAAAAGGCTCTTTAGAAGAGCGCATTTTTTTATGGCTGTACATATTTCTGAGTGAATCATGATTAGAATAATGAATTGTAGATTTGAAAATAACAATTCTGGGTATAATACACATTTTCACGAATTATGTATCTATTATGAAACAAACACACTGTAATGTTTGTATAATCTAGGTCTATCGCTCATATGTCCTAAATCCTATCATGTTGGTTATACTTATAACTTATCATACTATTTATATTCATACTTTGCCACATGTCACAATCTGTTTTTCGATTATTATCAATAATTGTCTTAAAAACAACAAGGAATTCGAAAACGATTGTAAGTAAACAAATGATGCATTAATAAATCTGATTACCAAGAGTACATAACGTTGCTCAATTTAAGTCGTTTTTAGCACAAAAATGTGAGAAGGAATATACAATTGTAACGAAGATGTATAATTGCCCTGTCAAATAAATAATCAAAACAAAGTCAAGATATCCAAGAAAATAATTTCATTTTACTAACAACAATTGTAAATACTGGCAGAAAATTATTTTCATGAATGAACACTTCAACAAACCTAACTTTGAAAAGATTATACATGTATATCACAAAATGAAAGACCAGACAACCCCGCATTTGCCAATAAACCTAACTTTATTACATCATGGCCCTTGGGAAGCGAGGGTGCTGAAGCATCTCAAAACAATTTCAAATTATAATGTGTACCATTGGGCTCCATTAACAGAATAATGACACAGCCGACAGACACATATTCTTATTTTTTACGTGAAATAAATCACCTTTATCAAGGAGTGAAGACCTTTTATTCCTTTTGTAAAAAAAATCTGAACAAAGAAATGCCCCCTTAGAAATGGCCCTTAATTACAAATACCAGCATCTGCTTAAAAAAACTGTTCCCAGTGCACTGCATTGTATTACATGATTAACACGAGATGAACAACCCCCCACAGCATTCGTCAAGTAGATAGACCTTCATGCATACATAAACATTTGGTGAGGGGATGCCTATACTTGCCTTGAACACTCTTTGAGGTTGAATTTTGACGCTGAAAATTTTCGATTAACCTTGCAAAAGACATATTCATAGTAATAAGAATCTCATCAGAGTGCTGTTATTTTCAGATTTTCGAATAAAAGTTTTCACATCTTAATAGTGATGATAATACCCAGGCGGGAGGCACTTCCATTGAAAAGTGGATATCATGGTTGCCCAAAAAGATGAAACCAAAGAAAACAATACTAACGAACTAACGCATAAAAAGGTTATCTATTTTAAGATACAGCATGTTACGTGAAGGGTGTCAAAAACAGTTAATTGCTGAAAAGGGTATAATACCTTTCGTGCGGTAAAATACGTGATTGGGTGTTTTGATTCGAGAGGGTATAAAAACTAGAATATATTTAAAAAAGGAAGAGGTCTGTACCTTTTGCACCAACGAAAGTATTAAGGGTCAGATTTACCCTAGAGCCAATTTATCCGGGGGGTCAAATATTGCTGTACACAAGCGTGACCAAGAAATTTCCAAACACCCCCATAAACGAGTTTTTCTCTGTGTGTAAAATAACCCCCTAAACAAGTTTTTCGCGGGATTTATTTACACATTTTGGCCCCTAAACAAGATGTCGCCAAAATATGACCTCGGGGAAAAAGCTTGGGGAAAAAACATACCCTAAATACGTTTGACCCCGCGATTGACCATTGACCAGTTTTTCAAAACCACCCCTTTTCTTGAAAATTTGTGTTTTTGAAACCCTTAACGAGTCCACGCGCGGACCGCGTCCAAAACTGAAAAAAATATATTTGACTGCCCCCCCGGGCAATTTGCAAATGGTGTATCCCTATCCCCGGTGCACCTTGCAAGTGGGTGACGATTTGTACCCAATAATTGATAAAAATGGCCGTTTTAACTTTTTTTGTACCACCTAAACATATGGCTGGTTTGAATAAAAACAGGTTTGACTCGCCGTACGGCGGCTGTAGGGAAATATTACTGCAACATTCACACGACTAAGGGGTGCGTTTCCAGATCAATGAAAATATTTGTCTAAGCGTGTTTTTTGAAACCCCATGGACACTGGTCAATGGAAGTGACCCCAAAAGTATACCTCGACAATTTTCATGAAAACAAATTAGTATTTTTCTTTTTTTAATAATGATCTTATGCCTAAACCCTCAATAATCATCGGTCCAAGGTTGGCCCGATTACGGAGATCATTTTCCTCCCTGAGTCTGTGAAACATCTATCTTCAAAACAATTTAATAAATGCCGTGCATATACGTGCTTTTCGTCTTGTGTCAATGTACAAGACTCCCCAAAAGCCTAAAATGTCTGAAAAGTCAATACTTGCCTTTGAGAAGAAAATATATTAATCAGTAGTAATTAATACATTCACGGTGAATGTAGAATGAATCTTGCCTAAATAAATACTCACGAAAACAATTAACACCTTTATGGAATCGTCATTGAATCCAGTCACTAAATGAATTGTTATGAAGAGCCGGGTTTGCTCTTCTATCTGGACCAGGATATACTATAGGAACGGATCCCCGTAGATATGACCCAAGCCGTCTTAAAAGGAAATAAGTTATATCTCTCCTTTCTGACGATAAATCGTTCGTTTCGTTCGGATCTTCGGATAGGTCGAAGAGCCATAACCGTTTTTCTGGTGTATCTGTGGAATGGATGGTCTGCTCCCCTGATTCTGGTGGTGGTACCCAGCTTTTGTTGCCTGTCAATATGCAAAATGAAATAAAGTAACTGCAAGGTCTCTATACAGTTAATAGAGAGAACATATGAAATATTCTCAGGCACTCGTCGTTGTAGAAGGCGACTGCCCTATCTTTTTTTAAGTAGTGAAAAGAGAATAACGGGAGAATTGTAAAAGGAAAAGGAAAGAAAGAAGAGTTTAAGACAGCGATGTATAGGTCGTGTAAATTATTATAATTCCTAATAATCAAGAAAAAAGTAAATCAACTTTAGGTTGTCTTGCCCCTACCCCATGTATAAAATATAATAAAAAAAAACCGTCACCACCCCTACCCCAACCAAGGGCGGATGCATGGGGCGAAAGAATCCTCCATCTTTTTTGTTATGTTTTGCTTGCTTGGGAGAAAAACCATGTACACCCCTGGACCCTACGGGTCAATACTGCATCCGGCCGCTGCCCAAACACCAAAATTATTTGAGGATTGTCACCATTTACTAACCGATTTGAGACGTGATAAGTTTCCACTTTTCATATCGAATAGCTGCTGGGAAGTTAAGTGAAAACCAAAACGGTATCTCACTGAAGATAGGTGAATAGGTGTCGATGTTGTGTAATATCTCTTTCCGTGGCCAACTCTCCTGGTTCCGTATCCTGAAAAGGCCACAAAGAAAATATGTGAGGACATAATATTATGTTTCTAGACGGATCATTTTATCATGGCAAAATAATGTCTAAAACTCCTTTAAGAGTGGAATTGTGCTGTTCGATGAAAATATAAAATGTATCCCGAGATAGAATCAATGGAATAAACCGTGAATCAATTCTGGAAAAAAATATCTTTATGCATGTGTAGAAAATAAGCAAGCGAGGGGAATATCAAAATTTCGATAAGTTATATTCGGATTGGTTTTACTTTTTTTTCGAATGCATGTTGAAGTAAAATTCGATCTAATTTGAAGAACACTAATATGCCGATGTTGAAACAATGCAACAGCCCTCAGTCATGTCAATGGGTGTGTTCCTGGGGGGGGATGTATCTAGTTCACAAAAAGGCGAAATGATTAACACCGTAAAAGTTGTTTTTAAAAAAAATGGTATAAAGCAGATAAAGCCATAAGCCATCTTAAACTGCATGTTAAAACTGCATGTTTAATAGGACATAAATATAGTTAACTTACTTCTTTTTGCTTATCAAATGTTTCCATAGATTGTGCCCATCGAGGTTTGTACCCCTCAGACGCCCTCGTGCCACACCCTTGACTAGAGTAGGAAACCAGTCGGTTACATGAAATAAATTATTATTGACAGTTCCTCGAACGTGTTTTGGTAGTAAAGGACTGGCGATGAAACCTACAGACTTGATGCCACCCTCCCATAGTGATCTTTTCATACCACGTAAGGGCCAGTTGCTGCCTCCATAGTTGAAATTTGCCCCATTGTCTGTGAAATTGAAAAAAAGTAAGATGGTATGGTTGGTTCATAAAATGGATATTTACGAAAGTTTTACACATATCACAATTATTTTCTAATACATTATCATCATGATTGAATATCGTTAGTAACTGCTAAAATCTATATACACTTTATCATTTATGAGGCAGGGTATTGTTATTCCTGAAATTAAAGTTTGGTACAATTTTTACTATCCAAGTGTAAAAACGCAAACATTATACCATTGTGCACCTTAAGGAATCATATGTGAAGAGTACATGTGAAGGATTTGATTTAACACTTACACCGAAAAATCTTTTATGAATCTAGGACCTTGGTGTATCCTCTCCGACGAGAAAATTATTTATGCACAGGAAAAATAAAAACCCTGCTTAAACCATTAAGACTTTGAGTAAAAAGGCAAGTAAAAGTGCACACTTTTGGATTCGGTTTCAGGCAATGATAACCCACTGTCGCATCGGAAATGATAGTTATATCCATCACTTTTTATATTTGCGTAATATCTGATGAATCGGTCAATATATTTATTAATTACCTGAAGAAAATATGATAATGGTATTGTTCCACAGGCCAGTTTTCTTCAATGTCCTGGTAATATTACCGACTGCTTCATCCATGCATTTCACCATACCGGCATAGATTCGTCTCTTCTCATCGGCTATGTAGTTAAAGTCTTCCGTATACCAAGATGGAACCTCGAGAGGATAGTGCACAGCTTGAAAGGAGTGGTACAAAAACAGCGGCTAGAATACAAGTGAATGTTTGAAACATTATTAATAGAAATAATAAAAAAATCAGAATGTTCATAGTTTTTTACGACGAATGTCTTTCGTGCAAAAAGTTTCAAAGGCCGATCTTGTAAACCAAACTTTTGCCTTAAAATAGCAGATATTTTGAGTAACGGCATAATTTTGATTAACTAATCAATCAATTAATTGATTGATTAATTGAATGATTAATTAATAATGATTTATTCTACATTCAGTATTTTCTTTTCATTGGTTAATGATTGATTGCTTTATTTGTTTATGTATTTACCCCTTTAAATCATTTTATCCATCAATCTTATCTATCTATCCATCCATCCATCCATCCATCCATCTATCTCTTTCTACCCCTCCTTCCTCTCTCTTTCTCCCCTCTCTCTTCACTGCAAGGGCGGAAATCTTGTCCAAAGGTAGGGGGGGGGGGTGGACCCAGGGGCTGAAAAATTTGACGAGCAAAACGAAAGAAAAATGTGATCACCCCTAAGGTAAGGTAATTTCAAACCGACCAAAATAAATTTGACAAGCCCCCCTCCCTCTCCCCCCAAAAAGCTTATCACCAAAAAAATAAGGTTGTCTCGTCCAAAATATGTTTTATTTCGATTTTGAGTTATGTATGTATTTGATATTGTGTCCCCCTACTATTTCGGGTGGGGGCGTCCCCCTGCCCCCCCCCCCCGGATTTCCACCCATGTTTCACTGTAAAGATGTAACACAGATATCGCATCATTTTTTGGGTTTAATTCAACCTTTTTTTCACTGACCTTCGACTTATTGTGGCGACGGATAATATTTTGTGATTTCTGAGTGAAAAGATGGGTTGAGTACACTCCTTGATAGTCTTGGGCTACCTGTTCCAAATTATCCCTCAAATCATATCCGGTCCAGTTCTTTGAGCTTTCCAATCCCGGATGTCCACCGTAGTGCTTATGTGTATAAAATCCCCCGCTACCCGTCAGCATACCTGTATATTATGAAGAAAGATTACGTCAATTTGGGAACCGGTCTACGAGCCTATTGCGAAGAATCTGTGATGGGATGCAGAATTCGATCGTCACAAGTCATGTCCGAACTTTGCTAGTTCGGAGAACTTGGGAGCGTGTGGCTACCATTTTTCGGCAAGTTGCATCGTTTGCGTACCGTTAAGTCCGTAGGTTTTTCTTTTTCTTCATATTCTATCACTTCGCCAAGCATTGAGAGAGAAGGTGTCTATTATGTATCGAGAAAAATTGTGTTAAATTCCCCCCATTTCAACATTTCTTGTGTTTCCAATATTAGTTTTCTTAATTCGCATAAGGGGCGACGCCGACGATGATTCCGAACAAGGACGCCCCGGGGGGGGGGGGTCAAATGTACTGCTTTACACATGCGTGACCAAAATATTTCCAAACACCCCCTAAACGAGTATTTTTTTTTCTCTGTGTGCAAAATAATCCCCTAAATAAGTTTTTCGCGGGATTTATTAACGCAATTTTGGCCCCTAAACAAGTTGTCGCCTGAATATGATCCCGGGGAAAAAGTTTGGGGGAAAACACGTTTGGCTAGTCTTGAAAAAAAAGCTTTTGAAAAAAAAACATACCCTAGGTACGTTTTACCCCGCCCCGCGATTGACCATTGCATGACCAGTCTTTCGAAACCACCATTTTTCTTGAAAATTGGTGTTTTTGATACCTTTAACGAGTGCACGCGCGGCCCTCGTCCAAAACTGAAAAAACCCCACTCCTTTAAACGCGTTTTTCTTTGGTCAAGCATGTGTGTACAGCAATATATTTGACTGGCCCCTCGGGGGGGGGGGGGGGACGCAAGTCTGGCAAATCTATATAATGCTTTTATGAACATAATTATGTATCACTATGTCACGGGCATGCAAAAATTTGCTAATGATTATCATGATGATAAGAAACCAAAGGAATTCGCCTATAATATAAGTATAGTCAGCTAGTGGGAGGTTAAGAAGGGTCGACGTCACACAAAGTTTGAAATTTTTGTTAATCTGTAAAAAATAGATGCGAAAAATAATTATTAGCGGGACCCTCGAACTCTTGAACAAGTAAGGCCTACATGCACTTGCATGAATATCCTTTGTATGTAGAATTCTGTACTTTGTTACATTCTTTACCAAAGATTTCTGCTTCCCTGACCCAGCTATTTTACTAACCAAAAAAGGAATCGAATCCTCGGTTTGTGGGCCAGCAATCCTTTTTGTAGTAGCCTAAGTGCCACTTCCCCACAGCGTGAGTGGCATAGCCAGCCTTCCTGAGCTGGTTGGCTATGGTCGGGTCTGTTATGGGATGGCAAAGTGGTTGGCCAACCCAGATTATACTATGCTGCATCCCTGTATGAATCTGTTGGTGAAATCATAAGAAAGAAACAATTATGAATTATATACCACTTCATTTGACGATATAACAAGTGACGTTCCAACACTGTAAACACTGTGGTGTTAAAACTGACACCAATTGGTGTTAACAGAGGACCACACCCTGAGGTGTTAAAATAACACCCTAGAGATTGAACATAACACCAAAGAGTGTAAATGTAACAACCCTAGGTGTTGTAATAACACCTATAGGTGTAAAACCAATACCACCAATTTAACACCGGTGTAAAATAACTGGTGTTGTCCTCTATGTACACCGGTTAAAACCAAAGTTTTTGCTGTGAAGATTTGTTGACATACTTCCACTTCATGAACGGCCGATGGTCACGCCGTAGGAATAGGTATCTCATTATCACATTGAGACAAATTATATTGAGAAGTTTATTCAAAAGAACAAACTATTCGTTTGTGAACGTGTGCATTGCTTATAATAATAAAATCAGACAAAACCTAAACCAAACACAACTTTTACGAAGAGATAACAAGCTGCTTCATTTTTCATCCTTTAAACACTGTTAAAGAAGAGTTTAAAATAATATAGAATACCGTCATTTTTTAATGAAGAAATGAAGATAGAAACATTTTGGAATGAAAAATCAATGTTATTTGACATGGTTACTTGAGTATGGCGATCTATTGACAATGATTGTCTCATGCAAAATATCAGATCATTATGACATAGGCTTTTTTGTGAGGGAACTTCCAGTACATATATTTTGAGCTCAAACTGTTATATTGTCTTTCAAGATTTCATAAGCTTGTTCGGATCATATTAAAAATGTGTTTACAAGAAAAAAAAATACGAGGATCCACGAACCCGCAAAATCACTGCCGGACAAAATATTGGGGGGGGGGGGGGCTGGTGTAAATGTCCTCCAAAAAAAAATCACTACATTTAAAAAAAAGGGAAATAATCAAAAGAGAAGGAAAGGGGAATAGCGAAGGGGTGTGTTTTTTAATAGTATGTCAAAATCTATCAAAAAATTATATTTTTGTATTATTGAGGTTAAAACTTTTCTCACTCGCTTCACCCACTCGCAATTGTTTAAAGAACATTTATTCCATCTGCAATATCTGGCTCATTACGCCTCTGATGTCTTTGATATATTAACAAAATAACCAATCACAGAAAATTGATTATCCAAAATCCAGGAAAGATCTTTTACCAAAATACTAGTAAATTATACAGGAATATGGCCACTGGTTACCATTACCATTCTAATTTCGAGATGGGTGGCCGAAGCCGCGGAATCGGATGGAGGGGGATGGAGCTACAGCCCGCCACACATTTTTTCAGTAGCCATAAAAACGTGAAAATAACCATCAAAATGTGATTTTATGTAAGTTCAGTCCCCTTTCAAAGTCGTTCCATGGTCCCTGAAGTGCACATGCCCTCCATAAAACAGGTTATAAACATGATAAAGGCATTGAAAAGTTGCAGATTTATCAGCTCGAGCTGAACTGCATGATATCATAGGTAAAGAAAATGGATAAGGGACGATGCTGGAGGAAGTAGATAGATGAAAAAGGAAATGCGAGCAGGTGAAAAGAGAAAGTCAATGGCGAAAAAAATGAACGATGCTTTTTCTCGTACATGGCAAAGTACTAGCTTAAACAGTTATATAAAAAGCTTTTTACAGCCAAATAGCGTCTTCAATCTTTCATTATAAACACATTAATTAGCAATGAATGTTGCGGGAAGTTGAATCCCTGGATGAATCTCATCCACACAATTATGGCAATGTCATAATTATATACTGTTGAGACGGGAATTCAGAAAAAAAAGGTAAAATCACTGATGAAACAGCTAGGCTATATATTCGGAGACGCAGCTGCAACAGCATCATCAGATCATTGCGGTTACGAACATTGTAAAAGTTTGGCTCTATATTCGTAACGTCATTATGTCAGAGTACTAAATGGGTATGAATAAATACATCAACATCAATTAAGCCGAAAATAAGTATTGAAAAAACTTAGCTGATATCTTCCACTCAACAATTGACTCCGGGTAGGCGAACAAACCGGTTGCACGTAGTAATTCTCAAGTCGGATCCCACGTGATGATATCCGATCAATGTTACTTGTTTTCATAGCCGGGTTATGGTAACCGACGTCGTTATACCCGAGATCGTCGGCCAGCAGGAAGATGATATTCGGTGGAGGTCGATTACGACGATCGCCCCGTCGTTGGTGGTCAAGCTTGGTCACGGTAATTGTCGGAGAGGACGACATCCGCCAAAGCAGCAACACGGATGCGGTGATGATGCAGGCCACAACGAGACAAACCATGCACAAGTTCGTCATCGTACTCCATGTCGGTTTCACTTTGATACCAGCCATCAATGATAACAGTCATTCGCAGCACGTTCAGAAAGGCAATTTTACTCGATGTCAGGTATGCGTCTGGACATCTTCATCACCGCTCTCGTCGTCGCTGTGGTTGCGTAGTTGATCGCTTCCAATTGTTGGATCCAACTCGTTTTCAGATGAGCGTGGAGTATTCTTCAATGTCCGTTCTGCAATTTGAACACCACTTGTTGGTCTTTGCCCTGTAAGAGCGTTTTAAAACAAATCATTATTGTAGTATCAATCACTGGAAAAACAACCTTATTTATATTTATGCGGGTTTATTATTCATTGACATCTTGCTCATTTGTCAGTAATTGAGAATAATCATCAATAACAAACACATGCGATAATACACGTTATAATAATGCATAATCTTTAATCACAGGCTATTACAGGCTATTACATGTCATGCCTGTTGCGAATGGGCAGGTAGTATTAATGCAAATAACCAATTTTTCAGTCACCGTTGCCGTCAGAGAATATTAATACATCAAGGCAACTATGAATGATTAAAGTTAAGTTTAACTTTCATTCATAGGAACAATGTGCAATAATGTCATTGCACTTTTCGCAAAATATTCACTCCTTTTGCCTAGTAATTCATACCCCCGATAGTTTCACGTTAAAACTCCCCTTTCCTGATCTCTTCACCCCTTCTTCAAACACGACTAGTATGTTAAATATATATTGTAGAGTTCTATTATTTAAACCGTTGCTTGACTTACGCATTCACCTATATAGGTAAATTACAATTTTTTAATGTATACGTGTTGAAATTAAGTGTTATAACGAACTTCAAGTAAATGGAATCGTTCGTTTCTAGGTCTTTGTTATTATCATTCAAGTACAAAAGAATATGAAATACGATTATAGAATAGTCCTCTAATAGGGATTACATGCATTATTTATCATGTGTAGCATGCATGATTAGGTTGTATTCATAATCATTTAGTGATGGATGTTAGCCGTTATGGAGAGAAACACGAAGTAGGAGTGAATAGAATATTTCATCCATAAACAGATGTCATTGACAAAATATATTCATTGCCTTGAACTAAAGAGCAATTTTCGAAAACCGTCATGAATGGCCGAAACCACCTTGATGTCAAGTTGAGTTGAGATGAATGATGGTATTTTGGTTAACAAAGTACACTGGCGTACCTACGGGGGGGGGGCGGGCCCGATGAGTCACAACCCATGCAAAGGATGTATCCCTGCCCCCCCCCCCCCCCGACGAGCTTGAAGACCTTTTTTTTTCTTGTCAATTTTTGTTCTGGTACGAAATCCTATATTTGTTGTTGAAGACCTTTTTTTTTTGCTTGTCAAATTTTGGGCGGACGATTTTGCCCCCCCCCCCCCTGTGGAAAATCCTAGGTACGCCACTATATATAGTGAAAGAGGATGTATACAAAGAATTGGCATAAAACAGTTATCTTCATGACAATTAAGTGGGTGGTATATGCAAATATTGATCCGATGTGTCACAATCTAAACTTCCTTCACTGTTAAGACGGATTGGTGAAAACAAGTAATGTGTTAGCCCCCCATATAAAAATAATAAACTGGTCGAAAATAACCGTACGTACCCAAACTTATACAATTTTATTTGGTTTTTAATATTTCGTTTAATAGTATGCACATACTTATATTATTTTGACATATGAAAGAGGTTTCAAAGAATGGATATTTAGTGCCAGGTATACCCATTTACTACACCTGGGTTGAGCGAAACACGATATACTTATTGCTGAATTGCTGAAAGAATTAACACCATGAATGGTAACGGGGCGGGGCAATAAACCAAATGCAGCAGCCGCAGAACGGTTTTGAAAGTGGGGGAGGGCTGATCAGGGGCCCGTTGCAGAAAGACTCCTTGATAGTCTTGGGCTACCTGTTCCAAATTATCCCTCAAATCATATCCGGTCCAGTTCTTTGAGCTTTCCAATCCCGGATGTCCACCGTAGTGCTTTGAGTACATTGAGACAAATTATATTGAGAAGTTTATTCAAAAGAACAAACTTTATTCGTTTGTGAACGTGTGCATTGCTTATAATAATAAAATCAGACAAAACCTAAACCAAACACAACTTTTACGAACAGATAACAAGCTGCTTCATTTTTCATCCTTTAAACACTGTTAAAGAAGAGTTTAAAATAATATAGAATACCGTCATTTTTTAATGAAGATAGAAACATTTTGGAATGAAAAATCAATGTTATTTGACATGGTTACTTGAGTATGGCGATCTATTGACAATGATTGTCTCATGCAAAATATCAGATCATTATGACATAGGCTTTTTTGTGAGGGAACTTCCAGTACATATATTTTGAGCTCAAACTGTTATATTGTCTTTCAAGATTTCATAAGCTTGTTCGGATCATATTAAAAATGTGTTTACAAGAAAAAAAAATACGAGGATCCACGAACCCGCAAAATCACTGCCGGACAAAATATTGGGGGGGGGGGGGGGGCTGGTGTAAATGTCCTCCATAAAAAAAAAATCACTACATTTAAAAAAAGGGAAATAATCAAAAGAGAAGGAAAGGGAATAGCGAAGGGGTGTGTTTTTTAATAGTATGTCAAAATCTATCAAAAAATTATATTTTTGTATTATTGAGGTTAAAACTTTTCTCACTCGCTTCACCCACTCGCAATTGTTTAAAGAACATTTATTCCATCTGCAATATCTGGCTCATTACGCCTCTGATGTCTTTGATATATTAACAAAATAACCAATCACAGAAAATTGATTATCCAAAATCCAGGAAAGATCTTTTACCAAAATACTAGTAAATTATACAGGAATATGGCCACTGGTTACCATTACCATTCTAATTTCGAGATGGGTGGCCGAAGCCGCGGAATCGGATGGAGGGGGATGGAGCTACAGCCCGCCACACATTTTTTCAGTAGCCATAAAAACGTGAAAATAACCATCAAAATGTGATTTTATGTAAGTTCAGTCCCCTTTCAAAGTCGTTCCATGGTCCCTGAAGTGCACATGCCCTCCATAAAACAGGTTATAAACATGATAAAGGCATTGAAAAGTTGCAGATTTATCAGCTCGAGCTGAACTGCATGATATCATAGGTAAAGAAAATGGATAAGGGACGATGCTGGAGGAAGTAGATAGATGAAAAAGGAAATGCGAGCAGGTGAAAAGAGAAAGTCAATGGCGAAAAAAATGAACGATGCTTTTTCTCGTACATGGCAAAGTACTAGCTTAAACAGTTATATAAAAAGCTTTTTACAGCCAAATAGCGTCTTCAATCTTTCATTATAAACACATTAATTAGCAATGAATGTTGCGGGAAGTTGAATCCCTGGATGAATCTCATCCACACAATTATGGCAATGTCATAATTATATACTGTTGAGACGGGAATTCAGAAAAAAAAGGTAAAATCACTGATGAAACAGCTAGGCTATATATTCGGAGACGCAGCTGCAACAGCATCATCAGATCATTGCGGTTACGAACATTGTAAAAGTTTGGCTCTATATTCGTAACGTCATTATGTCAGAGTACTAAATGGGTATGAATAAATACATCAACATCAATTAAGCCGAAAATAAGTATTGAAAAAACTTAGCTGATATCTTCCACTCAACAATTGACTCCGGGTAGGCGAACAAACCGGTTGCACGTAGTAATTCTCAAGTCGGATCCCACGTGATGATATCCGATCAATGTTACTTGTTTTCATAGCCGGGTTATGGTAACCGACGTCGTTATACCCGAGATCGTCGGCCAGCAGGAAGATGATATTCGGTGGAGGTCGATTACGACGATCGCCCCGTCGTTGGTGGTCAAGCTTGGTCACGGTAATTGTCGGAGAGGACGACATCCGCCAAAGCAGCAACACGGATGCGGTGATGATGCAGGCCACAACGAGACAAACCATGCACAAGTTCGTCATCGTACTCCATGTCGGTTTCACTTTGATACCAGCCATCAATGATAACAGTCATTCGCAGCACGTTCAGAAAGGCAATTTTACTCGATGTCAGGTATGCGTCTGGACATCTTCATCACCGCTCTCGTCGTCGCTGTGGTTGCGTAGTTGATCGCTTCCAATTGTTGGATCCAACTCGTTTTCAGATGAGCGTGGAGTATTCTTCAATGTCCGTTCTGCAATTTGAACACCACTTGTTGGTCTTTGCCCTGTAAGAGCGTTTTAAAACAAATCATTATTGTAGTATCAATCACTGGAAAAACAACCTTATTTATATTTATGCGGGTTTATTATTCATTGACATCTTGCTCATTTGTCAGTAATTGAGAATAATCATCAATAACAAACACATGCGATAATACACGTTATAATAATGCATAATCTTTAATCACAGGCTATTACAGGCTATTACATGTCATGCCTGTTGCGAATGGGCAGGTAGTATTAATGCAAATAACCAATTTTTCAGTCACCGTTGCCGTCAGAGAATATTAATACATCAAGGCAACTATGAATGATTAAAGTTAAGTTTAACTTTCATTCATAGGAACAATGTGCAATAATGTCATTGCACTTTTCGCAAAATATTCACTCCTTTTGCCTAGTAATTCATACCCCCGATAGTTTCACGTTAAAACTCCCCTTCCTGATCTCTTCACCCCTTCTTCAAACACGACTAGTATGTTAAATATATATTGTAGAGTTCTATTATTTAAACCGTTGCTTGACTTACGCATTCACCTATATAGGTAAATTACAATTTTTTAATGTATACGTGTTGAAATTAAGTGTTATAACGAACTTCAAGTAAATGGAATCGTTCGTTTCTAGGTCTTTGTTATTATCATTCAAGTACAAAAGAATATGAAATACGATTATAGAATAGTCCTCTGATAGGGATTACATGCATTATTTATCATGTGTAGCATGCATGATTAGGTTGTATTCATAATCATTTAGTGATGGATGTTAGCCGTTATGGAGAGAAACACGAAGTAGGAGTGAATAGAATATTTCATCCATAAACAGATGTCATTGACAAAATATATTCATTGCCTTGAACTAAAGAGCAATTTTCGAAAACCGTCATGAATGGCCGAAACCACCTTGATGTCAAGTTGAGTTGAGATGAATGATGGTATTTTGGTTAACAAAGTATACGGTCACTGGCGTACCTACGGGGGGGGGCGGGCCCGACGAGTCACAACCCATGCAAAGGACGTATCCCTGCCCCCCCCCCCCCCCCGACGAGCTTGAAGACCTTTTTTTTCCTGTCAATTTTTGTTCT
This sequence comes from Lytechinus variegatus, assembly GCF_018143015.1. Taxonomy (NCBI): domain Eukaryota; kingdom Metazoa; phylum Echinodermata; class Echinoidea; order Temnopleuroida; family Toxopneustidae; genus Lytechinus; species Lytechinus variegatus. The sequence continues at coordinate 76,933,260 of NC_054740.1, read as the reverse complement.
GGTACGAAATCCTATATTTGTTGTTGAAGACCTTTTTTTTGCTTGTCAAATTTTTGGGCGGACGATTTTGCCCCCCCCCCTTGTGGAAAATCCTAGGTACGCCACTATATATAGTGAAAGAGGATGTATACAAAGAATTGGCATAAAACAGTTATCTTCATGACAATTAAGTGGGTGGTATATGCAAATATTGATCCGATGTGTCACAATCTAAACTTCCTTCACTGTTAAGACGGATTGGTGAAAACAAGTAATGTGTTAGCCCCCCATATAAAAATAATAAACTGGTCGAAAATAATCGTATGTACCCAAACTTATACAATTTTATTTGGTTTTTAATATTTCGTTTAATAGTATGCACAGACTTATATTATTTTTTTTTTATTATAAATTTTATTGCTTCAAAATCAAATCACAATATACATAAAACATAAATAATAACAGCATAAATAAATCATACACATAAGTATAAAAAAAGTGTTACAATTCAGCAAGAATATCTTGATACTTGTTTACAGAATTCCATTTATCAAAGTGAACTGAAAGTTTGCCTTGTTTTACTGCGATTGCTCGCTCTACTTTTTCTAAAAAAATAATTTCATTTTTAAATTGTTTAAAGACTAAGATTTTCTCATTGTATTTTTGCTTATAAATAAAGAATTTTGCGTAAAATATAATGGTATTAATAAGACTATTTTTTATTTTGACTCCAAAACAAATATCCAAAACTGAAAAAGGCAAAGTAAGAATGTTTAAATTAACTAACCATTTGTACACTTCATTCCAAAATAATTTAACAACTGGGCAACAGAAAAACAGACTTTTATTTTGACATATGAAAGAGGTTTCAAAGAATGGATATTTAGTGCCAGGTATACCCATTTACTACACCTGGGTTGAGCGAAACACGATATACTTATTGCTGAAAGAATTAACATCATGAATGGTAACGGGGCGGGGCAATACACCAAATGCAGCAGCCGCAGAACGGTTTTGAAAGTGTGGGGGGGGGGGCTGCATGATCAGGCCCTCCAGCCCCCATCCCAGTTCCGCAGTCTCTAAGATGGTAAAAATCAGATCTAGGGGAAGAAAAGGGATTAGACTATGGGGGTTAGACCAAATGATACTGACATTAGATAAATTGGAAGTAGACCAAGTGGCGCCCAAAAGACATACACATACGTCCAACCTGTCCAATATCATGAGTAGTGGTATATTCACTTGGCATACAATCTTATGAATATGATATGATAAATTTGTGCGTGTAATATCGGGGTTAAAGATGCTACCTTATTATTAAAGACCTGCCATGATACCAAGTTATGTGCAAGGAAATAATTTTTGCAACGATTATATCCACATATATTATCAGAGTATATTAGCCATTGTTGAACTAGTATAATTCAGTGAAAAGCAAGAGGCGCGATAGCTCAGTCGGTAGAGCGGGGGTTTCGAATTTCGGTGGCCCGGGTTCGATTCCCAAGTGGTGCGCTAGTGCCCTTTGGTAAGGCATTTATCCTCATTTATCCTCAAGTCCCTCGGAGAGGACCTTAAGCCGTCGGTCCCCTGGTTGCTTGCTCACAGGCATTCGTGCTTTCTTAGCAGTCAGGTTAAAAAATCTCGGTATAACATACATTATACGGTATAACATTATAAATCCCTTAAAATGCGATTGACGCCGGACTCCCGATCCGGACGTGACACGCCGACTACATAGGAGATAAAACTCACCAAAAACTTTAAAGATTACATGTATTTCAGCACTCTTTCACCATGTTCATGAAAGTTCTCAGGATCTCATCCACTAGCGGTGGTCATCATTCGTTACTATGGTTACCTCATCTGACCTCGTTCTCGTATGTCCATCTTGACCCCTCAAAATATAGACAGCAAACTCAAAAGAAGAGACAAACCAACTTTAAATTCACATGCACTAAGTCTTGACGCGAATATTCATGAGTCTGTACCTCGTGTTGCCAGGCTGCACGAAACAGTCGTCGACATATGGCACAAGCATTATAAAACATTTCAAATACGACAGAAAAACTCTCTTCCTGTACTGATGAAACATACAGATTTGAAGAGAATCTGACTCCTGTTTATACGATGATTCAGACAAATAAATACTCAAATACTCAAGATCTATATTACTTTCAGAGCAGGCAGGATTCACTCTCCGCTGTCACGGTCGTGTCATCTTTTCTCCCGCATCAAACATATTCCAGGCGAATGGCAATGACTAACCTGTGGTTTTGAAGATATATGTGCTCCGGGTAGGTGCTCTGGGTTACCATATTTTGATTCAAAGTTTATAGCCACGTTCAAACTATCATTGTGTCTGAACACGTCCCAAATGTCCTGATCTATCAAGATTGGTCAATTCCACTGATTTTAATTTACATTTTACAACGGAAAGCAATAAAGAAAAAATGGTAATTTTTTTAAGACGATGACGAAAAAAGGGGAATGCAAAACGCAACTGACTTTGAATATGTAAAATTTACATAAATGCGAACGTCCTGACCAGGAAATGAGAAATTAATTTTGATGATGATGATATATTTTGTGAAGTATTTGGTTTAATTTGATACTTTTACTGGCCTTAGGCATTCATCGGTTAGAACAAAATAATGTTCATTCCACTAGCTGGTCACCATGCCCCTTTCGAATGGACGACACTCGGCCACTCGATATATTTTGACGTATTTTGCAATTAATTTAATAGGCATTATAAGCAAACATGCAAAAAATTACAAGATGTTGAGAGTTGGTTGCTAAGAAACTAAATTCACTCTCGCCCCCTCTAAAAGTAATGCTTTTTTTCATCTGCGTATTTACATTCCTTTTAGAGTGCCCTAATTATTACTCTGCATGTGGTAATTATAGTCGATTCAAACATGAACTATCTCTATTTAAAGTGAATAAAAATGCGAATTATTTTCACTAAAAATTATTTCTAAATATAACCTAATTCACTCCTTCAAGAGTGATTTTTCTTAATATGTGGTTGTTAGGCCTCGTAACGGATGAATTTTCCTCGAATTTTCTTCATATTTTGTGTAAATCCATTTCATAACCTGAAGAAAAGAATGTCGATAATTGTCTATAGCTCGCTTCACTTTCTCGCAAAAGTCCATGAGTGCCGTATCCTTTACAAAACATTGGCATCGTTATAATATAGACGTAGAATCTTATGGTTGCACCGGTAAATTCATAAATGGTCCTTTCTTATACACAGGGCAATTGATGGCAATGATGTGAACCTCATGACAAAGCACTTCGATAGGAAATAACAGTGACCTGCTCATATCTTATACGAATTATGACGTTACCCTGGAGTCGTGCAATTTTGGCATTTTTAGACCAACAGGTTTGAATTACTTCCGGACATTTGTTGTGAAGATGACAAAACTGTCACCATATCGTCCATGACACCCATCTTTTGGGGAGGGTGGGAATTATGAAAATTGAATTGTATATTTTAGCTACAAGTCCAATGTGTGAGAGTGATATTAACATAGTCTCTACAGGGGGTGAACATTCTCCAGGTATAGGTGAGACAAAACTCCGAATCAGGCACACATCTATTCATGGTTCATATATATTTGAATGACCTCAGTAATTGATAACATGAAGATTTGATCAAACCGTCATGTTTGCTAATTCAAAACATTGGTATCAATATACCCTTGTGAATATCAGAATTCCACTTCAGGGAGAAGCATTTGGGCCACATCTTAACCTTTGACGAACGCGCAAATTTACGTTTGTGTGGCATAAAAAGTGATTTTCTGTACTGTATAAAAGCACTGAAATGTATTTATGTTTTTCTGTCAAGCATGTGATAGAACATAAATTATTTCCTATTGACCAGCCTCCATCCACCAGAAACACCATCTCCGACATTATTCTGTCAATATGAAAAGTGGTTCAACAATAATGCTTATTTCATTGCTATTGCATGGGCATCATCGTCGTCTTTATACGTACAGGATATCAATATAATTTCAACGTTAAAACAGGTTACCATGGTTACGCTTTTTGAAATATTCATGCTTCTTGTTTGATAATTAATAGCACAGATATTTCTCCCATTAATTGAAAACAAATCCATTACTATTCCTCTGACAACATGCACAATGGCGCATCGTGATAAAATATCTAAACAAAAAGAAACATTTTGTGTAATAGTTTGATAATGAATGTTCGCAATATTTATTATGTAGAAGTTTCTCTTGTAAAATAATTGGATCAAAGAGATAAGAAGAAGATGGAGATGGATGACGAGAGAGGAGTGTGAATATCACCATATTCAAATTTTGATATTTTTTAGGCCTATTATGTACATATATTCTGATCTCTAGAGCATTTCATATCTTATATTGACCATCAGAAGCATTCTTTAAAGGACTTTTAACGAAAAACAGCATTGAAATAAATACTTGGCTGTTTTATAGCACAGACAGCCATTCTAATTTAATTTTATTTCCGGGCAGAAACAGCTGTAAAATAAAATACATGCAAATAAATGTTGACATCGTTTTCATGGATATAAATGCATGCCAGAAATTCCCCATGGTGGAAAAGTAGGTGGGCTTCGTTCGGGTTATTAGTGTTGGAGAGCAGAGGGGGGGGGGGGTTGACGTCTCCACCCCTTCCTTTAATACATTCAAGGAAGGAATTCGAAAAAAATATTTGTATTTTTAGAAATAAATCAACTCTGGATTTTTAGAAATAAAAATCAACCCTGGATTTGTAATGCTCTCCCCATTCACGTAAAGCGAAGACCTTTCTAACGTAGTGGCATGCAGCTAGAGTGTGTTCCTTTCAGGAATATCAAAATAACAAGACAAGAGGGGGGGGGTGTCTTTCTGCTCTACTGTTTTCCCGACCCCCGTCTGTCTTAAGTTTTATACACCCATTTATAATCAAAATGATAATTCCCAGGTACCAGAGTTTATTTTAGTTATACAGGATCTGGCTAATTATTATCAAGACTACGCTGTTTTGTAGGCCTGTAATACACGTAAATATGATACAGTTCGAAATTTTAATTACCTTGGCATGATGGCCAACTCGAGTGGCCTCTTTATTCATAAATGATTAAGACAATTGTTATTGTGGGGTGCCTAATGACTCATCACTCTGACTGTCTTTATTTCGGTATATCCTCGTTTAATGGTAGCCCTATATGATTTCTATGTTTGTATTGCGACGTTCGTTATCATTTCTCCAAGAAATATATCTTGGTACTTGAAAATAGAGAAATGAATATTAAGCAAACGGGCATCCACATGATAATTTTGTTAAAGTCTATTCATAATGCTCATTATAAACAGATTATCTATATACATATCAAAATAACTTTATAACAGCTTCTATTTCTACAATAGTGATAACATTTTAAATAAAAAAATATATCTATTTACCTTGTTTTGAGAGAAAATGCATTTAAATCGATTGATTTCCCATCCACGAACACTGAAGTCACATATCCTGGTAGATAGATGTATCAAGCTTTGAAGATCCAATGTGAAAACCACAAATCCCTAGATATATTGCCTTAAAAAACTACACCCCTCTTCTTCAGGATCAGTCTCGGTGACGACGACGAACGCATTCAACTTCGAAAATCAATTGTTTCCTCATAATAGTTCTTCCAGCACCAAATAAGGCCCATGCAATTATTTCGATATCGCCGCGCGCATTGCATATTAGCATCAAAGCGTAATGCAATTTATGAGTTTTTTTTTATTATCCATCTGCGGTGAGATTTTTAACAGGTCTTGAACTCGGGTAAAACGGTTCGAACGGCATGAGAATAAGAACGCGATATAATACATCGAGGTCACGATATAGCTTCATCTTTGCGGGAGTATAGGATATTAGCAACAAGGGCATGTTGCAGGAGAGTCAAGTTAAACTTCAACTTAAATAAATCAAAAGCAAGCCCAAAATGTTCGCTTCTGACAGCTTGAACATCAAGTTAGTTTGATTTTAGCCGGATTTTAGTGGTATTTGATCGCAACCGATTTTTGTGACCGGGTCCTAGAGCTATTCTAGGAGAGGTGCGGCTTATAAAAGATCAGGAAAAAATGAGTCTCTTACCTTGGAATAAATTACAATGTTAATTGCGTTGGAACCAGGAATGCCCACTTCAACAAAAATTATGGAAATAATATCATTAGGATATGTTTGATTACGAGCAATCCTCCCTCGCATGGCTGACAATAAAACAGATATGACCGCTGGATGACCTCAGCCCTAGGGGGAATTATGACCTAGCTAGTAGAAGTTATAAATGTGATGTTACACCAGTGTGTTACTGTTAGCAATCTTCCATATAACATTTGGAATGATAATGTGCATGATAACTGAAAGATAGAGAGAGATAGAGAGAGATAGATAGGGGGCAGAGAGGTACCTAGGGGCACGTGCTCCGAGCGACGCAGGAGCCAAGAACATAAAAATTTATAACGCATCAAAATTATTCTTCATCATAAATTTTAAGTGCACAATATTAAACACAGTCGATTTGCTTCTCAAAATTGCACATTTTCCACCCTATATCACTTCTGTAATTGCCGTTTTTACGGTCTTGTAAAGTTCAAAAATTAATTTGAAAGAAATTGTTGCAATTTGAGCTGACACAGGAATGAAATCTCAAGAGATAGTAATAATAATAGCCAATTTTTATAAAGCGCTTTTCCCAGAATGGCTCAAAGAGCGTACTGCGTACAGCGTATTAATTAATTATTACCCCGGCCTTTGGATTGCTTTCAAGTCCATTCCCTGGGGAGCATTCCTTGCATTCATCGCAGCCCGGCATTATGGCGCTGGCAAAATCAAACATACAATATATTTCGCATCCTACCGGGTACCCTTTTAGCACCTGGGTTGAGAGTGGCAAAGTGTGGATTAACGCCTTGCCAAATGACGCTATGTGGGATTCGAACAAACGACCATCTGTTTACAAGGCTAAAGTCAAAACCACTACACCATGGCTCTTCCACTTCCAGATAAAGTGGGAAAATGGGCTGAACTAAAACTACACATTGAGAGGATTTTTGAGCCCTCGCCTCATTGAAGGTGAATGCATAAAAAGCAATTAAAAGTCTCTATAAAGATTTCAAAGGGGAAACATTTTGTAACGCTCGATCGCTTTGCTTCTCCGCATGATTTCTCTCAAGATCGCACATTGCGCCCCTATTAAGGTTCTGAAACCACATTTATATAGAGGTGAAGGGGGTCAACATACACCACCATACCAGAGGGGGGGGGGGTGCAGGGTCATGCCCTCAAATGCAAGTCAATTTAAAATCATCACAACAAATCATTTGCAACTGATTCTGATTGGTCACCTTTTTCTTGAAAAAGAAGTACATAATTCATGATGTTATAACTTGACATACGATCAATTATGACTTGACATGATACGATCACTAAATAAATTTATGGCATCACCCCTGGTATGTAAAATAGTTTCACATAATTTTCTTAAATCTTGACTTGAAAGAAGACAAATAATGACCAAAAAGAAATAAAATTTGAGGATTGTGTTCCTGTATTTTCATTTGTTTCAATATTACATAATACACCATATAAAAATGACAAAGTTAATTATTTCCAACATTACTATAATACTTGAATACAATCAGCCAATCTATTGCAACTACACCTATCATGTAATAATAATTAGAAACAAAGAGACAGGAAAGGGAACTGGGAAGAATGAGATAGAAAGGAGAGCAAGAAAGTGAGGAAAAAGGGGAGGAGGATAAGTAAATGAATTAAGGTAGGAAGAAGGAGCAATAAAATGATCTGGTTAGACAAGGATGATAATGAATAATATGAGAAATTATCAAATGGAGTTTTGGATAAGAAATGTACACATGTTAAACGTATTAGGAAAGAAAAAAGGGTCCAAAAAATTTTTAAGCCTGATTGTGTATTACAGACAGAAAGTAAAAGATGGGTTATTCAAGTTTTAGAGAGAAAGAGACGGTAGGGGTGGAAGGGGGAGGGGGGGATAAACAGATATCACTCTTCATGTTATCATGTAATATAATATTGAAATACAAAGAGCAAATTATTTCATGTATAATATACACCATAATACATCGTTACATTATATTATCATAATAAAAAGATTTGATACATAAGGATATTAATAAGTTTTAGAAGATATACATAAGGATATCAATAAGTTTTAGAAGATATACATACTTGATCACAGATATCAGTACTTTCTCTAGAAGAACAATTGTATAAAAGTCAACCACTTGGGGAAGATGGGATTAAAATAGGAAGATACAAACTATAAACAAGGAAAGGGAAAATAGAAAAAGAGAGCGAGGAAAACAGAGACATTATATAATTGATCAAACAATTCACTTTGATACAAATTGTAAAAGTATTGTTTGATATATATAAAAATACAGTAGTGTACACATATTTTGACAGGGGAACAGGACAAAAATTCAACACAGAAAATAATCCCTGAACACAACCAAAAATAATATCTTAATGAAATGAACAATGATATCAACACGTAAGAGGTAGAATATAATGGAAATTACAACATATGGTACATGTATCATAAATCAATTTCAGGATTAATCATACTTGATATTTTCATAATTTTTACCATTTCATTGTAGTTTTATCCTTCTGTGATATATCTCTACAGTATTATCATCACAGATAAGTCAAACATATATGTAAAACATTGGGAAGTATGATGACTTCACATCATGCTGTAAAATTCATATACATATTTGGAACAATACGTGTAAATAAAAGTAGATTTTAATTCAGAGTAGGAGTCATAAACATTTGCATATATTTGTCCAATGGGACATGATACCATTTTACATTCAACCTTTAGTTTAACTTTGCATAATAGAGTCGAGTATGATGTTGTATCCACATGAACTTCTGTTTTTAATTTCATTCATGCATATTTCTACTTTCTTTGAGTCTTTCAGCTTAGTGTATATACCCTCGAGTGTGTTACGTTGCAACAACACACTTAAATGTGCATTATTAGGTGTGATATTGTTAATAATTCTGTACCAACTACATGTCAATGATTATCATTAAAGCAATAAAGCAGTGATACCCAATGTATTATATTACAATAACATTAAGAATGAAATATACACATATATACATTGTTGACATCTCTCTTGGAATGGTCCAAATAAATTTATAGTTACAAATGATATGGTTCCATCTGTACAGTAATTGGAATGCAGCTACATAATCTAAAAATACATGAATCTAAAATGTACACCATGGATACACACTAAACAGCCTTTTTTTTACAATAAAGGTTAATGAAACCATTGGATCTACTTAGCTGGTATAAAAATAGAAAATCACAGAACTAAATCAATGAAAGTTTGCTAATATTTACGCAAACAATAAGAGTTATTCATATTTTGAATGTCAAAATCAGTACTGCTATGGAGATCCTCACATTGGCAACGCGACCAAAATTTGTGATGTCATAGAAGTATAACTCTCCCCTTTGTAAACAGAAACTATACCCCTTTTGCTAATTCTTAATATGATATGTAAAAACTATTTGTCAATGGTATCTCCATGATATATTCTATAGAACCCTTATAACATGTGTTCCCATGAGAAAAAATAAGATCTATGGATAGTCTTGATAACAGTTGCAATTAAATTAAAAGTTATAAGAAAGTTGTACAAGTCTGACATAACACATGTTGGTCATATTGCCAAGAGGAGGATGTCCACATCATTAGCGATAAAACACTCAAATGCATATAACTTTCTTATTTTTTGTTTAATAACAATTTGTTTTCATACATTCATTGATTTTTTTCCATACAAGCAAACTTGTTCCCAGAATTTTGTTCTTGAAGAGCACAGAAGAATAATGGCAAAGGCATGAGTTAAAGAGAGAGAAGTTTGAGGGAGTGAGAAAGATGGAGGGGGAAAACAGGGTGAAGAGGAGAATGAAACATAACAGTAAAATGCATGCATAATTTTAAGTTCATTAGGAGCTACTGTATAGCAATATACAAATAGCGAATAGGCATGAGTGCGATGGTGCGAGATTTCGCATGAGGTGAAAGAAAGATGCTCTATTCAACGAGGCGTAAGCCGAGTTGAATAGAGCTTTCTTTCTTTCACCGAATGCGAAATCTCGCACCATTGCACGAATAAGAATATTCGCTATTTGTGTTGTACAACGCCTCGGAATCTAGCGAAAATATGAAAAAACAAGAGTTTTTCCCTCCAGTAATCGATGAAAAGGGAGCAAAAATATTGAAAGCGAAAAGCAAAATCCCACAAGCCGGGCCCACAAGCGCACATGACCTTGGACAGCGTTGCGCATTTAGCCAGCCAGCGAGCTGTACGCGCATTGTCACCTTATTCAATTAAATCGCATTGTGACGTCACCTCCTAAAGCCGTGCAATGGTACATTTTGGACGGTACATTTTGGATGGTACGTCTTGTGTGCAACGGTACGAATGTGTGACGTTCAGCCTCCCATTTGATCGCGTACAACTAGCTAAGTAGGCGTTGTACAATAGGAATTAAGCAACCACTTTCAAAAATTGAAAACGAAACACCAAAGACTCACACCTGGCTTTTGCAGAGCTAAGTTAGGTTTGAGGACTTCAAGTACCTGTTCTATTTACAGTGTTCAGAAATATACCTGGCTTGTAAAGGGGGCAAGCACCCCCTCAATGCAGTGGGTAATGATTCTAAAACATGTATGACCTATACAAAGAGAATATGTACAAATGTGACAGATACAATGAAGACGAGTTTCAGGAGACAAGTATTATCCATTTGCCTTCCCTGGCAAGTACAGCTTGCATAGTTCATGACTTTAGAAACACACAACTATCATCACACATAGTTACCTTGTTTAAATGAGATTAAGAAATAGGTAGTTTGGTATCAGAACACACAATACCTTACAATCCTTGATGTCATGTTCACACACATTATTTGAGAATTATCCATCCCATTCTCTTCATGCAGCCAAATAGGTTACCAAAACAATCCAACGGCCCCATGATACACAAAAGTATAAATGTTTTGTTATCTTCAGGTGAGGGAATTTATCAAATAGAAATTCATCAAAGCAGTTGGTTTTTAATATCCACATGTACTATTAAAAACCATATTAAAAACCATATTGATGAGAAATGCAACTTTCACTTTGAAGAAAAGTGTTAATTTGAACGTATTCATATTTTTCTGATTAAATCATAACAGTCACCACTCTCTTTTCATATCATGAAATCACCTACTGTAGAGAATAAGGTCTAAAACTAATGTCTATCTGGGAAAATGTCATGAAAATGACCTGCTAAAACCAATAAAAATATACTTTTAGTTTACATTTTTTGCAAAACATATCATTTGTGTACAAGTTCAATGTTAATAGTCAATATTCAACATTATCTCAACAAAAAACGATTTAGACAAGTGACAAAGTCATCATTGATCCAATAAAAAGAAAAGACTAGATTGATCTTAACGGCACACTTTGAAATTTTATGCCTCCATATTTGCAAGACCAAAAATATGTTACATGTATAACTTCTAAAATTCCCAATGACATGTGTGACCTTTGATCTTGGGGCCCCAATCAAATCAAATATTGTCCTTAATTTCTTCAGTTATTCTGTAAAATAAAAAAACCCTGGCAAAGACAGATGGACAACCAGAAAATGTAATGCCTCCAGCAACCACCAATGGTAAGCAGAGGCATGAAGTAGTTTCAGTTGTAATTTCTCTGACATTAACAGTAGTGAATTAAAAGTAGATATTAAAGGTAAATAAAATGAAAAACTCTCAACATTAAAAGTAGTTTCAGTTGTATTTTTTTCTAATATAAAGTAGATCTTAAAAGTAAATATCAAAAACATTAAAAATCTCTGATATCAATAGTTTTTGTTGTATTTTTTTTTACATTCAATTCAAAGTATTATTTTGTTAAGTAGATATTTTCAAAAGTAGATCTCAACACTAGTACTGATACTGAAGTGTTGCAGTTGTACATTTCATCCATAAGGGAAGATTTCAGAAAGTCTTCCAACTTTCATATCTACCAGACATTGTCAAGCTATAAGTTCCTAAAATCATTTTATCAATTTTTTTCTTTTCTCATTTATATTTTGGCTGAGATCACAAAGTGAAAATTTAAAGGATAGATTGGAATTGAGTTAGTAGCATGGTCCATTCCATTTTTGTAGAATGGATTCCTCTCACAAAACTGACCTAACCAAGCTACTTCATATTCCTGTGTGCTGCCATCTAGTGTTGAGTTCTATTTATTTCATTTTGTTATCACACCGCACAGGCAATTGTTACATTTTAACAAAGGCATTGTGGGCTGTGGTGATGCCTTTGTCAAAATTAAAATGGCATTAATACATGTACATGTGCCACTGAACCACACTATTAAGTATATCTAATATTCAAGTACAAATATTTTACTTAAAATCAGATTAAGAAATAATCATGAAAATGACTTTATAAGAATCATTACAGCATAATAGTGGCAATTTAGAATTCAGTATATTACAAAAAAATAATATACCTACCGGTATAATAACAGTAAAAAGAAAAAAAAATCTAATAAACAATTCGTACACAGGTAGCTAAATAACATGAGATAAAAGAAATATTATTTTACATGTTAATGTACTAGTTAGTACCACAGGAATACTGATGAAATATTCTACATTCACATGGACATCAACATCAAAAGACAAATCATTTCTTTTCAAATTATTATCATTATTCCATATTTTTTTTTTTACAAATCAATCTACTCTTGTACTATTGACTTCATTGGTACTTATCCATAAGCATGCTTAACATGGTAACAGTGTATTTGGTAATGGACGTATAAGAAACATGAAAATCTTCAGCTCATTATCAATTAATGATGAATAAATGAGGGAACATAACTATAATGGATAAAGAATGTTCAAATGGGAAATACAAAACACAATATTCATATTATCTCCATGTCTTATATCAATCTATTTCTGGTATTCTGAAATCAATATCCATGTCACATCTCTTTAGCATGATTAACATAGTATTTGGTCATGTCAGGAACATGAAAACCTCCAGCTTATTTTCAAATGGAAAATATTTGAATTTGGAAAATATTATTTGCCAAATGCACGTTGATTTTTGTTTCCTTCTGTTTTTTTGTATCAGACACAGAATAAAAATTCTTTCAAATGACTCTAGACCTTGGCATAATCAAGATTACTACCATGAAATATAGTTATCTCAACAACTCATAGTTCAGTACGTTGTTCACGATGTTGTTTCACCAAACATGGATGTGTGTAGTACAGGATTCCTTGAACTAAAATATATTTCTCCATGATGATGACCCGCAAGGAAGACAGTCCTCATACTTGCCAACATTTGAAATCTAAAAAGAGGGACAAATTTGGCCGGGCGGCCCCCTGGACCCCCGGCCGGCCGGGGGTTCAGGGGGCCGCTTAGCTTAGGCTCCCGACTTGGTTCAGGGGCAGCGCCCCAATAGGGGCAGCGCCCCAATTGGGGCCTCAAGGGGGCATTGCCCCCTTGAGGCTAAAAGAAAAATAGCACTATGGAGGGCCATTAGATGCTTAAAATGATACCAGAATCACATAATATATATATTAATAGACACTCTACACACATGCCCCAGTTCTGTAGTTCAGTATCCATGATCTTGAAAATATTCTCCCCTGTTGATCTGTCAGAGCACTGTTGCAGTGACAAAAGTTTACATGCTACCTGACCAATATTATCGTCATAAGTTTTCAGGAGTATTGGGTACAGTTTCACGGCTCCTTGATCGGTACTGCCATCTGTAGTCTGTAAGGCTGATGCTTGACTTTACTGACCAAAGCTTTCGCATAGCTGTCTGCTAGGGTACAAAGGATGTTACTTGTTTTTGTCCGAGCAGCACTGTAACCCTTAGCAATTTTTGAGTCGGGAAAAACTTGTCTGATTCTGAACAAATCACCAGCATGCCATGGTCAGAAACATCAATGTTATTGTTATGTTCCACGAACTTCCACCAAAAAATCAGTAAATCTTACCTCAGCTCCAATGACAGAGGTATCCTCTTTGGGCATAAAGGAAGATATTTTGGACATGCGAGTCGCATCGAGATCCGCCTTTTCATTGTCGATGTGTTTTTTCTTCTCGGCGTGCCTTCTTATGTCATTAGCTCCTCCACTTGAGTCGAGATTTCAATTTTATGTCCTGCCGGCAACACATGCAAAATGCAAATTCAACGCCTTTCGTGCTTGGCTTTATGACATGAAATCGTTGTTTGTACTCCCCTTTAAATTTCTGCAACCGTTTTCCACTCATTTTGATCAAATCCTCTCTAGTTTTGCGAAATAATCCCGTTAAATCCACGATCGTCGCATACCCCGTGAACAGCTCAGCAAGCGTTAATACATGTCCCACATATAGAGATCGGTGCTGTGCATACATGCGTTGTGCACAAGTACATGGGCACTCCGCATCGCATGCAAACAAACCACGTTTTCGCAGTCTAGTCAGTCGCATGTGTACACCGGTCACACAGCGGAAAATCGACTTGGGAGAGCGATCGAAACTTGACATACCGTACACATGACCGTACATGTACCATCGGTCAGTGCAGTGTCGTTGGTGGGTCTGAACATTACGTGTATCGATAGCTCAAACCCGGAAGTCATAGACAATACTGTACACTTCGTAATATTGAACACGCGCAAACACTTTTTTCTCTTTTTTTCTTTATTGATTTTTTTTTGTCTAGGCTCAAAAATCGGAACATTCCGATTTTTCTGCTCTACAAAATTTTAAAAACGGGACAATTCCGATAAAAACGGGACAGTTGGCAAGTATGAGTCCTCTCTCTATCATTTGAATGACCTGTAATCACTCAATTCAATGGCATATCATCATCGTATGGAAAGCTTCTCCTGTAGAATATATGCAGATCTTAAGGGTCAATTCCCCAGCAGAAGTACTCCATGTATAAGCGGTACTTCATTTAAAACTCTTTGGCAAGATATCCATTTCCATGACCACTCTTGAACCTGGTCTAGCAAATTCCAGGAAAATTGTCTCAAAGATCTTGAATGGAATACCAAGGAACATTTAACAGAGGTTGGGATGCTGTACATTACATTCTACAATGTTTATGTGGTGTATGTACAGGATCATGGTGTCATTTCCTGTAGGTCACCTAGAAGATATGGAGTAAACATTCTCCTCATGAGTCAGAGAACAGACAATATGGAATCCTCCCGGGAGAACTAAAGATCTCTTGTATCCTTGATCCTCCCAACCGGGACTGAATGTTCTGAAGCACGACCATGTTTTCCTCTTCCGATGAGTCGCCATTCAAAGCCCTCTCGTTCTTCCGCCTCCTACGGTCTCGGATCGCCATTGTTGCAAAGATGTACTTGTAAATTAGTGCCGACAAAACAGCGCCAAGTACTGGGCCAGCCACATAGACCTGAATCAAATGCAATAATATTACAAGTAATAAATAAAACAAACAAATAATATCTATCATAAAAAGTCAGTTTGCAAGGAATCAAGAATTACATGCACTTGTAACATATATATTTTTCAAACAATGACAAATCTCTACATTCATATCTTATGCTCTCAAATTTGAAAAAGATGACCAGCCATTGGTTCGGAAATGTTGATGGGATGCTAGAAAATATACCAAATAAAAAGTGAGCTTATGACATCAATGGCCCACTAAAAATGTGGAGCCACACTTTCATTAGGGAGACAATGAATTATTTTCAAGAGATTGACTTACTCTTCAAATCAATAACTTTAAAAGATTCATCCTTAAATACAAGGCAAAAGCAATTTTGTGTCTCGCCCACTTATGAAAATAACCAGAAATTTCGTGATTTGCGAGGGCACTCAACAGAATTGTATCGAAACTTCATTGTGAAATGACTGGGATGGAATAACACTCGTCATAAGAGTCTTTCATGTAAACTTTAGCGTTGACCTAAAATGACCTCTGACCTTACCATGTGACCTCTGACTGCAGCATAACATGCAGGTCCCTCAAGTCCATCTACCATCCAAGTTTGGTTGAAAAGTGACTTACGGTTGCAGAGTTAGTTGTCATAAGAGAGTCTTTCATGTAAACTTTAACGTTGACCTAAAAATGACCTTTGACCTTACCATGTGACCTCCGAGTGCAGCATTAGATTGCAGGTCCCTCAAGTCCATCTACCATCCAAGTTTGGTTGAAAAGCGACTTACAGCTGTGGAATTAGGTGTCATAAGAGTCTTGTATGTAAAATTTAACGTTGAACTGAAAATGACCTTTGACCTTACCATTTGACCTCCCACTGCAGCATGACATGCACGTCCCCCAATTCCATCTACCATCCAAGTTTGGTTGAAAAGCGACTTACGGTTGTGGAGTTAGGTGTCATAAGAGAGTCATGCATGTAAACCTTCACGTTGACCTGAAATTGACCTTTGACCTTACCATGTGACCTCCGACTGCAGCATAACATGCAGGTCCCCCAAGTCCATCTACAATCCAAGTTTGGTTGAAAAGCGACTTACGGTTGTGGAGTTATGTGTCATTAGATTTGTGACGGATGGACGATAGACGATATTTGGATCCCTAAGTCCCGCCTTCACCTCTGGTGGGCGAGACAATAAATTACATCAGGAAATTTAAGTGTAATACCTCTGATTTTAGTAACATACACCTTTCATGGCGATTTCCACAGAAAAATACTTGTCAATTTTTTCCTTCATACACTTGAAAAGTATCCCTTCTAACTTGCCTAAATGCTGAAAGTGTTTATTTCATCGATTTTGTTTACATTAATAATGAGGAATGAGGAACAGGCATGAATAGATCCCCTCCTCTCCTACCCCATGCCACTCATCATAAATGCATAGGTGAGCAGAATATTCTCCTACACCTCACCTCTAATAAGACAAGCCATAATGTTGTATCCAAGCTCGTTATAACAGCAGCAGCTAATGATCTGGCTGGATTCATACTTGCTTGAGTAAATGCATACTGAAATGCAAAGAAAAGCAAAGCAAAACAAAGGAAAAAGGTGAAATTTCAGCACATTTCAGTATAAATCAACACATAAAAAAGACACAGAAGGGGGAGGAGTACTGTAACTTCTCAAACAATAGCATTATTGCATGCATCTGATTGTGAAATAGGACAACTTGAAGGAAGAAGGAGTAGGGAAAGCAAATACCTTGGATGGGCAGTCTGGAGAAACTGTTAGAAACATTTGGTGTCCTGTTGCACCTCTGTTTTCAATGCATACTTGGTGAATGCATGTTTATCAATGCATAATCATGTGCACATATTGAAAGATAGCACACAGTCTAATGAACTTTCATCCAAGATAGTACATACATGTAATGAATGGACCTTAACCAGAGAGAAGTCTATAAAATGAGGGTTGCGGAACAGCATGATCGCCAAAATCAAATGATATGGCACTTACATGTAATAATGGAGAGATACAGTGCGTCCCAGAATAAACGAAACCAAGATTGATCGATGATTTATCATAACTTATTCTTAATCAAATTTCATAAATGACCCATCATTTTAAAGCTTAGGGTCTCCTCATTCATTTGAAGAGATCAATATAACCCATACATCACGCATGAATGCGTAAAAACAATTTAAAGAGAGGAAACCAAAAAGTCATTTGGCGAGCGATATCTGACATTCTCTTTAAAATTTACATATTTGATAAGTTCATTTCCTGCCCTTTCATATGACACCACAACCAATAAAAATGCTTCAGAAATAAGTTATGTTCGTTTGAAACAGTGCTTGCATTTCAATTATTTCATTCAATAAATTTGTTTGACTGTTGCCTTTCCTTGCACTAGACAGAGGTAACAAAAGAATTTACGCATGGATGATCGGTAATGAAAAGAACTGGTTGGTCGATGTTAATCAAGCTAGCTGAAAATGACTATCAAACGAGTTTGTTGAATGAAATTATTGAATTGCAAGCACTTGATAAAATGAACATAACTTTCTTATTTCTGAGGCATCTTTATTGGTTGTGGTGTCATATGAAAGGGCAGGAAATGAATACGAAAAACTTTAAAGAAAATTTCAGATACCGCTCGCCATACGACTTTTTGGTTTCTTCTCTTCACATTGTTTTTACTTACTCATGCCTGACGTATGGGTCATATTGATTTCCTCACATGAAAGAGGAGACCCTAAGCTTTAAAATGATGGGTCATTTATGAAATTCAATCAATCTCGGTTTCGTTTATTCTGGGACGCACTGTATTATTATCTAACTATAGAAAACTGATGGAATGAATCCAGAAACCCATGAATTCTTTGAATTGAAAATGTACACTGTAACGGTAGTTGAATGCCCAAGGACTGTCTTCTACTAAGAAACACAATTTTTTTTTCTTTACTGAAGTCACAATATATAAAGTATTTATTCAAATACAATCCCCCCCCTCCAAAGTGAATGCACTATAAACTGAGAGATTAATATGTAATTTAGATTTTTCATGCTTACCCCCCACATAGTGTTCATACTATATGTGATGCCGATGACAAGGGCTCGACAGCAGGGCCAGTAATAGCCACTCTCAGGCAATCTCAGTTCCCATGATGATAGCACAACAAAGACATAGATGAAAGTCAGGATGAGCTCGATGCCAAAAGCAAGATGGGAAGATATTTCTGAAGAAGAACTGGTTGCACCAAGTGTGCCTTGTAACTCTTTAGGAATGGATCTGCATGAAAAACAAAAGAAATAACAAAACAAACAACGAGCAGTTACAACGATTGAAATTCACCAATAACATTCTACACTTTAATTCAATTTCAGTTTCAATCTCATTTTTATTGACCATTATACATGTACATACATGTATACAAAATTTGAACAGAAGACACTTGACAACGTTGCACACAAATGTAGGAAACACAAAAAAATAACAATACCTAATATGGCTGATGTGTTTTATTCAATTATGAACCATTCTCTGATCTCCTCCAACCTATTCTTCATGCACATAATAGATTACGATATTCATTAGAATGAAAATCGGCTACAATAGCTTGTTTCTTTATTTAAAATTATCCCATGTTACATCAACACTTCCTTTCATATGTGAAATGTCCAAAATCAATATTCTCTAATAGCAAGAAATACCTGTATTAATATTTTCATCTTTTTATATCCACACATTTACAAATAAATCTACAAGCAAATGTGGGAGAGTAATTGCATGGTCTGTTCTCTGTTCCCGGGGGGGGGGGGGGGGGGGGGGGGGGCACTCGACCAAAAAAGTGGTGGGGGTGTGCCGCGGGCGAGACAAAAAACGGGGGCCTTGGAGCGGGCTTATTGTAAAAAGGAGGGACCTCGGATCGGGCTTCGGAATTACAATTTTGTGAAAACGGGGGTCCTTGGAACGGATCGCCAGCGTGTGAGTACGTGCGTATGCACCCCTATGGAACGGGTATGCGTGCATGATGCAGCTAGCGCGGCCTCCGCCGGGTGCGCTCGCCCAGAGACGATGGTCGGACAGCGCTCGGCGACTGCTTTTCACCAAAATTACAGCAGATCATTGCGACCGGAACGACAAAACGAAAAATATGCGAAGCTTTGGAGCAGATTTCTTTCTTCCTTTTTCTCGATAAGAACAAAATGCTATGCCTTGGAACGGCTTTCTTTGTTTTTTTTTCTCAATAAGACAAAAATGCTATGCCTTGGAATGGAAATTTGGGTGTAAAAATGGGGGTCCCCTCCGCGGCACATACCCACTATGCATTTAAATACCGAGTGCCCCCCCCCCCCCCCCCCCGGGTCTCTGTTATAATGAATACTTGTTTAATATGACACATTGAGACAATGGAACCTATATGTACATTCTGCACAAATAGCAGACCTGTGATGTTGAGGCTGATATACATGTACATGTATACATGTAGCAGATGTTTTTCACACTAATCGATCAGATGAACGTAAACTCATCATTAGAAATATATTTATTTTCCTCTTATTATTTTTTCTCCAGATATTGTTCCATGATTCATTACCTACACATGTGCACTGTAATTACTATTATGAGTGTTGTGTACATGTGTTCTATGGGCAGGGGATAAGAATGGTTTTATTTGTATCATAACTGCACTTGGCCTTAAAATGCAGCCTGCCAGCTGGACATCAGGCAAGCTGTTCAATGAACCTTGTATTTGTTGCCCTCCCCCCTTTTTAAAAATAATTATGACTTCCAGTTTGTCTAAAAAGATCAGCTATTGTTGATGATAAAAATAGACACCATCATTCTGCCACAATCGAATTGTCTACTTTTTACAAAGCCAATTCATCCGTTGAAAAGCTTAAAGGTCAATTCCACCTCTTAAAATGTTGATTTGAATCAATAGAGGAAAATAATTTGTTAATCAATAGAGAAAAGTATTGTTTTAATACAATATTTTATTTTTTACAGTTTTGACATTATGGACAAACTTAAAGGTCAAGTCCAACCCAGAAAAATGTTTAATTGAATAAAGAGAATATCTTAGCTAGCATAATGCTGAAAATTTCATCAAAATCAGATGTAAAATAAGAAAGTTATGACATTTTATATTTTTCACATAACAGTGATATGCACAACTTGGTGACATGCAAATGAAACAGTTGATGATGTTCCTCACTTATTTCTTTTGTTTTTTGTTTGAATAATACAATATTTCAATTTTACAGATTTGACACTAAGCACCAACTTGACTGAACCAAATAGAAAAACAATGCTATTTCCACGTGTTCAGGGAGAAATTAATCACTGATTCACTTGATGTCATCACTCTTTTGATGTCAATAGTCTCATCATTTGCATACTGACCAGGGTGTGCATATATATAAATAAACTGCTTTGTGAAATTAAGTGAAACTTCAAAATGTCATAACTTTCTTATTCTACATCCGATTTGGGGGAAATTTTTCAGTGTTATGCTTGTTCTCTTTAATTATTCAAATCAACTTTTTGTTGGGGTGAACCATAACATTACAACAATTGTAATACCACATGTTCAGGGAGGAATAAAACTTTAGTTTTTACAGGATGAGAAAATTCGAATATTTCATATTTCAAACGATAAAATACAAAAGAAATAGAGAGTGTTTGATGTTATCTACCCCTCATTTGCATACCGAGCAGGACATTTTGTGAAATCAAGCAAAACTTTCTTATACCCTTTTTAGACAGGCTAAAATTTCCTTAACCCCGTACTATTGGTGGGGCTAAATGGCAATTTAGCCCCACCTATAGTACGGGGTTAAGCTTAGCCCACTTTCGTTTTACACAGAGTTTTTGCAAAGTGGGCTAACCCCACCTATAGTACGGGATTATTTGGCCCTGCAAAAAAGCAGGGTTATCCCACCAATTGCGGTGCTAAGAGCAATAGTACGGGGTTAAGATCACATGTGTAAAACGAAAGTGGGCTAAGCGCTCCCATTCATGCCCCGCAACAGAGCCGGCCCTGTTGTCCAATCAGAGGTAAGTATAATGAATATTCATGAACAGCGATCACGGCGATGAAAAAAAAAGTGCGCGCCAGAAGTCAGCGATTTTGGATATGACCCGAATGACCCCTCAGTGCGCTCGTGAATATTCATGAGCTACCAATAGTCCGGGGTTAGCGAGTTTCGTGTGTAAAAAGCAAGCATTCCTTATCCGGGGTTAGCAAAAACAATTTGACATGTGTGAAAAGGAAAATAAATAGTACGGGGTTAAGGATAGTACGGGGTTAGCGATAGTCCAGGGTTAAGAAAATCCTGTGTAAAAAGCCTATTAGAGTGTCTGATTCTGATGAAATTGTCAGTGTTATGATTCTTGGATTTTTCTCCATTCAACTTTTGGTTGGGTTGGACTTGTCCTTTGAGAAGGTACATGTACATAGCCTACAACCAGTACACCGTACAACCATTCAAAAGTAAAGATTCAGCAAAAGTCTGCTCAGAAAATCAGAATGATGCCAGATGTTCAACAGGTTGTTAGAAAGTGAAACAGTATCCCACAATCTCTTCCTTCTTCTGAAGATTCTCCCATTTTGAGTCAAGCATTGGTGACCTGGAAATTCAGGTCACATCTCTGTTTATGTCATCACTTCCACCATATCCTGAGCAAAAATAACACAACCACTCCACTGGGATAGAAAGTAGACACGCCTCCTTGAAATGGACTCCATTGTGCCTTTCCACGTTTTGTATTGAGATGTAGGATTTCGAAAAATGCTAGAATTTCATATGATCTTGAGTAAATATTATCATTAAATTCTGCCATATGAAGCATGATATCATAGAGTAAATGTACAAGGATGGCATACAATACAACTAGAAAACGAAACCTTCCAATTTGTACAGCAGGTACGACAATGTAACATACTTTATAATTCATATTTATACAATCAGATTATCAGAAACACACATGATGCTCTCTTCTGTTTTGTAAGCCTAGTTAGAGGAAATTTATTTATTTTCTTTATTTCTACAACTTAAAAAAATGAACAAGTAGGTCCTGCCCTATTGATTTTTTGATGTGTGCTATGCAACGAATATTTATTTTCCTTCATCTGTGATCAGGACAACACTTTAAGGACGTCCCACAGAATGTTTGCGCGCAACATGATCTGCGCATATTTTACACTCTGCACGCTTACCTCACAACAGATGAACAGGTGATTAATCAGCTGTAGGTATGAGCTGATTAATCAGCTGTAGGTATGAGCTGATTTTTCTCATTATCTGCACTCTAACTGCAGATCTGATGTGTTATTTTATGAATCTAATAAACTGTAATTAATACATGGACCATTTATTTAAAGTGATTGGTTAACATTGGTTTGACTTTTAAAAAATATGAGCTAGATAGAAGGTCACACTTGTCACCTGTGTCTGTGATATGTTACAAAAATGAAGCCCAGAAAAAATTGCATTCGAAAATAATTATTTAGTGCTTCAAAAATTGAAATATAAAGTGACCGGAAACTCCATCTTAATTTCATCCCATACACTTATGTGTACTATTTAGGTGTCTATAAGACGCCTTTTTACAAAATCGGGGTTTGCCTTGTAGTTTTAGCTTTTCATTCTCAATAATGGTTGTTTACAGGGTTTATTAGTTCTAATACATGCACTTGTACACATGTTTCATCTTGGTTTGAGAATTTTTTAGATCGGCTGCTCACAAAGTTAAACAATACCAAATACCTAGAGCTACAATTTCAAAATACTTTACTCTGCAGTGCTGCAAAGTATGAGTTTATAGAGTTTATAGAGTTTGAATAAATGGTAGCATGGTTTGCAATTTTTCCTCACATAGATACAAATCATTTGGTGCGTTAAGTGCTGATAGTTTGAAAACAACTACATGAACCCCTATTTTTTAATGATTACACCTCTTAGGCATACATATACCTTTCTCTACAACTTTGCAAAGTTTGATGAAAATGACATGGATTTCAATAAACTGTGGAATGTCCTTAAATACTTTAAAAGTTTGGGCAAAGGGAACTCTGTTTGGTTCAATAATGTCCAGATCCAGGATTAATCCTCTGACCTAAGAAACTGATTTCATCTCTTTTTGGATAATTCATTTTGTCAAAGAAATGAATTCAAAGCAATTAATATTTCTTCCATAATAAAAAGTGCTATTCCAGTATCAATTCCAGTCATTATAGAGTGGTATCCTTTTGAAAATGGCAAAGTAATATTGTGTGATACTAGATAGCGTGAGAACCCATTTCGTCAAAACACTGCTCGCATGAGCCATTTTAAAATGAATTTTCCATCCTCACAGTTCCATCATCTGTCTGTTGTATAGCTTTGATAGTACAAAAGTCTCTTTTCTTTTAGGGAAGGATGGAAGAGGAGAAAAGTGAGAAAACAGAAAGGTAAAGTGAAATGAATCACACAAAAAGAATGACAAGGTAACCACTCTTTGAAAAAATAAGATCACTATTCAAGTCTACAATGTATAATATGTTAACGGCAATTTGATGAGTAGATTGTAAAATGGTCGGGACATCTCCTACATGTATCTCTCTCTTGTTGTAATTATGTACAATATATAACCAGGAATTCATGGTTCTCTTCTAATAATGTACATGTAAGTTCCCCACAAAGCTGTGATTAGATTTTCAAATATATGGCCAGTTCAATGATTATCACAGATCTTGTTATAAATAGGCCTACTGTATTAAAGTAAGACCTACATTTATGTCTTCATGAATGAAAGATATAAAAAATTCCAGGTAAAAATACTGAAGAGGATTTTGTGCACTTGAGCAAGTGGCCTCCATGTACGTACATGTAAGATTTTGAATCCCAATGCACAGTGATAAAAAATTCATTACTTATAGGGTAAGTTTTTAAGCAGTTGCACAAAGCTTTAATATGTAAGAGAAAAAAGAAATGGCATTTAGCAGGGGGAAAATAAAAGGGGACTCAGGGGGATTTGCCCCCCCCCCCCGAAAGCTCAAAGGAGCCATGGAAAATACATGCACTTTGCACTTTGACTGCAATGTTACAGATATACAGGTAGGCAGGTTGTGAAAGGTACAAAATTAAAATATATTAAAATATAAGTTTTGCCTGTTTTTTTTCCAGCAGTTAATTTTTCTGGGTCTGAACGTCCCTGGCATGTTTTGAATGTTCCTCTCATTCTGAGGCATGTGGTATGTTTATTATGTATCATTGATCTTAATAACATGCCTCATGCGCAATAGAGCATGCCTACAAATTCACCTCAGGCCATCATGCATGATGCTCTTTTTCAATAGAGTATTGTTTGTGGGTGCATATTTGCATTATATTTCTGGAAGAGTAACTGCCATTAATTTTGTGTTGGCAACATCTGCATAAATTTGAACTTTGAAGTCAACAAGTGCATAATACATACAGAGCTATGGTATATATGTTCAAGCAATGTTGTAATGATTAGAATACATTATTAAGTTGTTGAAAAGGGAATCTAAAAGTGTTTCATGTAAATCAATGAAAACAAAGTTAATTTCAATAATAATCAGAAAGAGTGAGAGAGAGAACGAAAGAAAGATAGACAGAAAGAAGTAAAGAAAGAAGGAGATAAAGAGCAAGAGATTAAATCTAAAGAAAAAGAGGCACAGCAGTTTCCATTAAAGGGGTAATTTGGGCTGAAAATATAAGTAGAGTAAAATTTACAGAGCAAAATGCTGAAAATTTTATCAAAATCTAACAGAGTAATTGAACCTCAAAATTTAACTATTATAATTTTGGGAAAACAGCTATGTAAGATGTCATGAATACTCATTAGGTGGGCCGATGTCACATCAGGACCCCCACTTTCCTTTTTCTTATGTTATTACATGAAATCAAAATTATTTCATTTTTTTCACTTATGAGTGAATGATATGTCTCCCTTATAATCATATAAGTTGCAGCAATGAAGATCTAATCAATGCACCTTTTTTGTCAATCCAATTTTTCAGTTCTCAGAGGAAAAAGCTGAATAAACCTAATTTCAAATATAAAATACAAATAACAAGTGGGAATATGACATCAGTTTGCTCATTGAAATGCCTAGAACTGTTTTTACCAGAATAATGCTAATTTTTAAAATGCCATAAATTTGTTATTCCTTGTCTGATTTTGATAAATTTTCAGTGGTCTGTTTATCCAATTTTTCTTTTTCTGTCCAAATCATATTGCTTTCAGCCTGGAGTAACCTTTTTCACATGCTACATGTAAATCATGAAATACATGTATGACTAGCCAATGTACTGCTTCTCACTCACTCTGAGTAAGTAAAAGTACATTTGTATGCCATCTGCAATTCTGCACATGAAGGTATAGGGCAGTAAAGAATACCAAAACTATATATGCACGGAGCTGTAACAGGTCATGCTAATTTGCTATATGCATGTGCGCTAAATCCATCAAGTATTCAAGGACATGCTTGAATACTTTCAAATTTTGACAATAATAACCCACAATCAAATGTTGCATTGTTGTATAAATCATTGAAACCAATTTATATAACTTGTATTGCAGACCTACATCTGCATATGCCTAGACTGAAAAATAAACAAAACAAAAAAACTGACAGTCACCCTTAAAAATTGCACATGAAAGAAGGGAGAGGTGGACACCATTTTTAAACCCAGAACCATATACAATGTAAGTATGATATACATTGTAGGGTGTGTTCAATGTCAGTTTCCAAATTTAAACGGCAACTTAAAACAGGATTGAAAACATGATTACAAAACATGGATATAATGAGAAACAAAAAGTGTGTTCAATGTCCTCTATTTCCGGTCGTAAAAGAAAATGTCTTTCAAATCATGATTCGGTGGAAAATTTAAAAGTCGAGAAAATGCATATTTGTAAATGTAAAGGAGATCAGCTAAAATTTTACGAACTTGAGCATCGCGAATGCGACATTGAACACAACTGAGTTTTGAAACGTCTTCAAATTTACTCTCGCAGTGGAAACCTACACAAACAGGTGCCAGAGGGTCAAACTGCGCACTAAAGCTGCGCTAACGAAACCGGAACTTTAAAGACGATCAACATGTAAACGGCTTTATCTTTTCAACACTGAACAGAGCAACACTGATCTTGTTTTTGTTTGGTGTTTTCTAATTGAGTTTTCAATCATGATTCATGATGCTGTTTAAATGTGAAAATCGACATTGAACACACCCATAGTCCTGCACTATAACAGGTATGTTAATGTATTCGAGAAGGATAATATAAAAGCTACCTTTCCCCCTTCCTATTACAAATATTTATATGCCCTCTCTGTGGCCCTCAACAAATTCTTTGAAAATTCAGAACCACTCCATCTATCCAGGGAAGTGGAACCTCACACTTCTCTGGTACATCCACGGCCTATCTATCCACAAATCCCATGCCTCTGGCAATCACTCAGCATTACAGGAAGTTTTCACACATTGGAAAGAGTTCAAAGACAAAAGGTCAAAGAGCACTCGGAGGAGAAAGTGCAATAAAAACATTAGAAACATTTTCTTTAGATTAAAAAAAAAAGGAAAATCTTGTAGAATTATGTACTTGTACATGTAGGTACCACCAATACCCCTTTCATAAACCCAATTACTATGAATTAGGCGGCTAATAGCAGCATAATTTGGTCGTAAAATTGGAGGAGGACAAGAGTTATCCGCATTACTCTGATGCTGCTATTATCCGCATAATAGTGGCATCGGGATAAGATTTTGAGTTTATGAACGCATTTCCAAATAATGCAGATAATTGCCATGGTGCGGTCACAAGGTCACCCTTTTCCAACACAACCGCATCGGAGGGGGCGTGTCCAGTTGTCATGGCGATTATCCGCCTTTTTCAGGACGGGCGCTCGTAAAAATAATGAGGCTTATTTTCGGAGTTTATGAACGCAATTTTTATTGAATTATCCGCATTACTCTTAGGCGGCTAATTGGAGGATAGGTTTATGAAAAGGGTACAGGGCAACTACATATTGTACTTGTGAAGGGAGCTGCAGTACCTGTAGAACAGATGACCATATTAGCCAAAATAAGGGTTAAAATCCGTAAAAATATCGTGCATAATTATCCTGATTAAATGCTACATGTACATTGCAACTGAAGGCTAAATGAATACATGTAGTCAATAAACATTGTACATGTACAATGGCATGAAATGAAAATATAAAGTGACTTTATCTATTAAAAAAGTTAATAGTAACTCGTTGCTTTTGATATTGATTTGGTTGTAATAATGATGTTGACCAACTTGATGAGGATCTGACCTCTTGACCATACCCCAACTGTGATGTGCTTGTTAAATTGAAGGGGGTCTTAGTCTTGGGCGCCTATTACAGTACCCTGTTCAGACAAAGGAAAACAAATTGTACCAAAATTCAATTTGAGGAAATAAAATCTTGCACAACTAGAGCCTCTCTCATAGCTGGTTTTACCAGAGAACTATGCCTGATCAAAAAACTTGCTTGTCACAATGAGAGTTGACTTCCTAGGATTGTCAAAGAAATTGTAGGAACATACTAGGGCAAAAGTACATGTGCGTGTTGATTAAAGCCCTACATTGTACATGTACACATGGGCTGAAGAATGGTAGCTGACCATGTAAAAAATCACGATCAGATTGTAATTTTTCTGTTTTTTGTACAATTGAGTTTATTACAGACAACCCCTCTCCCCCCACTTCAGTGCCTTTCTACTTACATTACTCACACTCGCATTGACAGTTATTTGGATCTTGGAATGGATTTTATTAGAGAAGTTAAAGTTGAAAATGTTTAAATACTTACCATGGACTTACAACTTGGGGTTGGTAAGATCATGGATGTTGTACATGTAAGTCCATGGTAAAAGATACATGTATATTAACATTGTGGTGTAGGCTACATGTACATGTATATCATTTCCTGCAAGTCACTTGTTATGATATTGCTACAAAGACATGTATATGTATAATGATTATAATCGATGTGTAAAATACATTTTGATTATTGACACATAACATTTCATTCAAAAGAGTGATCATATATGAAGTTCAAGACCTGTAGTCTTCTAACACAGACTCTGTTTTCCATTTCATCTAAAATATCAAGCCAATCCCATCTTGAGCCTTGCCTTAAAATCCACATTTTCTACTGACATCACTGAATCATATGACTCAAGAACATCTGCAGAAATAACTCTAAAGGGCCTATATGCCACATCATCAAAGTCAAAATAAGAGTACTTTGAAAGTTTTAATGGAAATGAGGCTGTTGGTTCAAACTACACAAACCCTCCTCCTCTCCTCTGCATGAAGGCCAATAGTGATTTGGAATGCAAGTTCATAACAACCCTAAATCAGGAACACATGTGAAGGTAATGGTTCAATAAACTCTTTCAAAAGAAAATGTACGCCTCCAACTCGAAAATATCTTGACAATATTCAGGCCTACATCAATCAGGCTGGACTCTAAAGAACAGATAGACCTATGTATCCATAATATTAATAGGAAGCAGAGGAAAAGACTGAAAATTAAAAATATTTAAAGGGGAAGTTCACCCTGACAAAAAGTTTATTGTAAAAATAGCAGAAAAAATAATTAAAAATATTGCCGAAGGTTTGAGAAAAATTCATCAAATAATTAAAAAGTTATTAGAATTTCAATTATTTGATTTGTGACGTCATATGCGAGCAGCATTCCTACATAGCGAATGGTAAAAAATCAATGAAATGTCATTTTCTCAGAAAATTGAAAGTGATTTTCACTGTAACTTTTGTATATCAATAGACAAATCATTTCATACCAGATCATGAAAAGAAAACAAAATTAAGTCATCAGGAACCATACCAAATTTGAAATTCATACGTTTTATATTACATAACACATGGGGCAGCTGCTCGTTTATGACGTCACAAATCCAAAATTTTGAACTCTAATAACTTTCTTACTCTTCAAACCTTCAAACCTTCAAACCTCCTCAAACCTTCACCAATGTTTTTCACTATTTTTTCTGCTATTTTCACAACAAAGTTTTCTTCAGGGTGAACTTCCCCTTTAAGATTTAAAGTTCTGTCACATAATGCACTGTCTAAATATATGTAAATACATACATGTATGTACAATGCAATGTGTGTTTGTGTGTTTTTAATGAAACCACAGGTTGTAGAAAATCACTAAGACAGAGACTTCAAACAAATTTGATTTAACTGCATGCAACAAGTAATGATCATCAAATCATGTGTTTGCATTAATAGAAACATGACTGAGCAACATCGTATACATGTAGCTTTTAATATTCCTTTTCCAGGAAATCCTTTTCAAATCACCATCTGTCTCCTTCATTACTCTTTGATATTTTGATACAATGTAGGACTACATTTGTCAGAGGGTGCATTACTAATTCAAAATTACAAGTATTGAATCACAAAAGAGACTGCAAGTGAAATGGAGAGTCACTATGAGATAGGATTTCAAGCGACTTTTCAACAGATTCTTTCTCATTTTCATACTTAACTTCTCGACCCGGGAAGAATTATTTTGGTTCACTTGGACTGTATGCAAAGTTGGCACAAAAGAGGGAAGAAGGCCTGTAATGGAATCTTCTGTCCCCTTGATGTTTTGAATGCAAAAAGTAGTGCTGCATCTTTCAGCATACAACATTTATTTCAAGTCTTGAGCAACTTTCTAGACCAAATTTTCAATGCCTGTATTGTATGCATGCAGTTCCAGACCCAAACTTGCTCACAAAATCCAACGCATAGGCTACATGAACATGTAGGCCTATTGTGTTTCTCCTCGCCAAAAAATATAATTTTCTTTTACTTTAAATTAATAATATCAATTAATTTCATTTTGATTATGATTGAAATAGTGTCTTCAACAATGTCCATTTAAAATAATTTGTGATGAATACATGTTTTGTACATGATTATACAACACACTCTACTATACATAGGTCCTCAGCAGCTGATTGGATGAGTGGACTCCCAAAAAGCTAACGAATTTAGGGAATGAGGCAAAGATACAAATGAGAAAAGAAGTATACTAAAAATAAGAAGGGGAAAAGGAAAAAGGGTCATTATCAATGTATATTACCACTATCAGTCAGTCGCATTATTACACAAAAAGGACATGGAAAAAGGTGACTGATTACTTTTTAATAGTTCTTCATTTAACACTTATTGCCAATTTCAATACTGTGCAAAACATACGGTAATACTGTACATGTACATAGAGGTCCCAAATAAAACCTTTGAATTTGGGAAGAAACTTCTTTTGTGGATAAAATAACTCTGGTCAGTCGCATTACACTCTGTCTGGCATCACAAATTAGACATTTTTTAAACCCTTCCCTCAAATACATACATTGTATATTTGAAAATTTTCTTTAAATATGATATAAAATGATGGCCTTCAGATCATCAAACTGAAAAATAAAAAAAAACATACTTTTCTTTAAAAAGTACCATGAATATATTTCTTGTGTGGTTTGAATTCTTGTAAAAGGAGATGAGTAAAAAGAACCTTTTTTAGGGTAATTCTGTTCATCCTTTGTATTTACATGTATGAACTTCTATATAAGTTTGAATAGAAAATTTTTATCCCAATTTGAAAAAGAGCGAATTGATGTGAATTTATGGAAAATGTCAACTTTTGCTTGGAATCACCAAGAAGAAAATTTGGGGAAAATAATGTAAAATGTACATGTACATGTATGTTGGCATGAATATTTAATAGGTGGGCAAATCCCCACTTATGAAATCATAATTGTTTTTTTTCATACATGTTTGATTGATACATTTTTGTCTACCTTGTAATAAAATAAGTTGCAGCAATCAATATCTAATACACTTTAAAACACTTGTTATTCCAATACTTTTGGTTCTTGAAGTACATGTAGGCCTGAGTCATGTCAGAATTTTTGTTTCGAAATCTGCCAGTGTTGCTCTGACAGTCAAAATTGGGTATCCAGATAAAAGAATTCATGGAAAGGGAAGTACAAAGAAGTCACAGATTATACTGTAAATACAATATTCATTTCTATTTTACACAAACATTCATTAAAAACACAAGAAAAATATCATGGGAAGATGGTGAAAAAACTTGCTGATGTTTAAAACGAGAAAGAATATGAGAACACTGGAAATAATTGCTGTAGGGGCCATCTTGTTCTCTTTAGTACGTATAGCTAAGCTACGAGAGAGCTGGCCGCCCTCTATAAGCGTCTCGTAGCTTAGCTACTTACAAAGAGAACAAGCATTTTGGCATATATTGGCAACTTATTTCCGTTTTCTCATAATTTTCATGGTGGTCACTTAAAATGTAACGAAGAAACCTGGGTTGTGATTGGTAATATTACAATATTCAGAAGAAAATGTTTAACTATTTGTTATACATCATTTTATTGGATTGCCGGAACAGATAAAAACAAAAAACAAAACCCAGAATCTGCACACATCGCACAGGATTTGAATAAATCTAATCTCATATTATAAAATACAAATTCATGAAGACAACTATTTCACCAGAATAATGCAAATCTTTAGAATACCATTTTTTTTGTTACGTCTGATACTCTGATTTTGATGAAATTTTCAGTTTTGTTTGTCTGATTTTCCTTAATCTCTTAATGTTATGTTCAGCCTAAAGTACCTCTTTAATAAAATATATCAGATAAATTCTCACCCTTGTAGAAGAAGACAAGCTGTGAAAGCTCCAACAAACTGGACAGCAAGAAAGACAAGCCCCTTGATCACACCAACTTGCCTCGTTATGATAAATCCCATTGTAACAACTGGATTCAGATGTGAACCACTGATTGCATCAAAACACTGTGTCAATGTCGTAACTGAGGAAATGATTAAGAAATATAAACATTATTAAAAAGAAAACATTTTATAAGTAGTGCTCCATGCATCCTTAATAAAGTAATGTACAATAAAATTTGTGATTTGGTGGCATTCTTTTTTATCATCAAATCCAGAAATATTGTAATTTTTATAATTAGTTTAATAATCAAATGTAAAAAAAAATACAAAAATATGAGGGATATCATTGTCTCCCTAGCTTCTTAATTTTCTTAAAAAAGTAAAAAATATGCACTTACTTGCAAAACCAAGGGTTAGTGCCACCTGTAATTCTGATATAGGTGGACGATCTGTCCAATTGAGATCTGTCGTTCCAGCAATAAACATGAAGAGAAACATACAGAAAAATTCTGCCACAATGCAGCGACATGTCGTGACTGAACATCTACAGCACCGGCCTTTACTACTTGTACTGCTGTCATCCATTTTGGTTCTTGTAGTTTTAAGTTCTTAAATCTTGTCAAATTCCTGGCTACGTGCAATTACTACACGAATGTGTTTTGAGTTTACAGAAATCACTCATATTTGAATCCACATGTGTTTATGACTTTTCAAAAGAGAAGGTATGCAAGAGCTTCCTATTGTCCTGTAGCTGTGCTGGCAAGGCAGTACTTGTTAGAATCAACTTCAAATTAAGTTCTTTCACGATCTGCAGTTTCTCTTGTCAATTCAACCAGTCTCTGAAGAAAAAAAGACATTTCAGTATTACGATAATAAATTCATGGATAAATGATCTAGTAATCACAATAAGAAGACAGTTGGATCATGGGGCTCATTTTAAAGGTACAAATTAGGCCTAATTAAATGGCAATTAAGAAATGTAGATTAACAATGAAGATGGTACATGTACAATATACTAGCCTTAAAAAAGGGCTCAGTAAATCAAGGTTTCAATTTACACTCTTTGCTAATTATTTCTTGCAACAATGATCATTTCTCGCCAACAAAAAAAAATTACCACAAAAGACTTGACCTAAAAATATGGAACAGTTTACTGCATCACCAGATCCCATGAAAGCCTGGATCTGCCGCTGCATCACACAGGTGGCCATAACCATTTACCAGTGCAGGCAATTTTTACACACACATTAAACAGGATTATCACAATATTGTGATACAGTCATTCATATTGCATTTAGATCTAAATCCCAGGTAGCAGTCGTAGTGAGCGGATAGTATGACATTAAAGGTCAAGTCCACCTCAGAAAAATGTTGATTTGAATCAATAGAGAAAAATCAGACAAGCACAATGCTGAAGATTTCATCAAAATCAGAAGTAAAATAAGAAAGTTATGACATTTCAAAGTTTCACTTATTTTTAACAAAAAAGTTATATGAATGAGCCAGTTACATCCAAATGAGAGAGTTGATGATGTCACTCACTCACTATTTCTTTTGTTTTTTATTGTTTGAATTATACAATATTTCAGTTTTTACGAATTTGACGATTAGGACCTCCTTGCCTGAAGCACAAAATGTTAAAATAATGGAATTCCACGTGTTCAGGGAGGAATGAAACTTAATTTCACATGACAATGACGAGAAAATTCATATTTCAAATAATAAAAAACAAAAGAAATAGTGAGTGAATGACATCATCGACTCTCTCATTTGGATGTAGCTGGCTCATTCATATAACTGTTTTTGTGAGATGAAGCGAAACTTTGAAATGTCATAACGTTCTTATTTTACATCCGATTTTGATGAAATTTACAGTGTTATGCTTGTTGAACTTTTCTCTTTTTATTCAAATCAAGTTTTTGTTGGGGTGGACTTGTCCTTTAAAGGTTGGTCAATACCCATTTGTAAAAATTCAAGATTTACAATATTTTCAGTTACGACCATTTTTATTCCTATAGAAACATAATGTTACACTACAGGTCTATTATATTACTTCGCCTTAGGCTTTAATAGCCATAATGACTGGTTAGCTAGGCTTACATGTAGATGTAAAATGTGGGTGCTAATTCAGGTTCGCCCTGGCCGACTAAAAAAGAAATTGAGCCAGCCTCAAAAGTTAGAGCTGGAGGGGACGAGAAACATAACGTTAGAGGTCTATGAGTTTACTTCGCCATACATGTACAATGTAGGCTTAGCCATAATGACTGGTTGGCTAAAATGTGGGCGCTCGTGCAGTTTTGCAATGGCTGAAATTGAGAAAATTTCCCACCAGTAATTATTTGCAAATGTCATAGCAAGTCTCTCCCTCCCTATCATTATCGTAGTATCGGTTACATTTCAAAGTCAATATGCCCACCACTTTTCCTAATAATGTAATTGTGAAATTAAGCGAAACTTTAAAATGCCATAACTTTCCTATTTTAAATCTGATTATTAATGAAATTTTCAGTGTAATGCTTGTTGGATTTTTCTCTTTTTATTCTTATCAAATTTTTGTTGGAGTGGACTTGTCCTTTATTAGTCGAGATCTAGTACATGTCTGTCAACTCAGCAGCCGATAACTATCTACATGTAATCACGGCCAATCGGCATGAAACAGCCGATCGCCGATCATATAACAGGGTTCCCAGCTTTTCAAGAAAACAAATTCCCTGATTTTTCCCTGATGAAATTTAAAAATTCCCTGACAATTTTTTAACCCATTCCAAGATTCGCATGTTTTCTAATTTGTTGCAGTGAATTAATTGAATTTTCAGTATAAAAACAATAATGTAAAACTAATTAGTGCCATCATAACCAGTCATTCAATGGATGTTGTTTTGATATACAACAAAATATAACAGTCTGACTGACTCTGTGCTTTCGACTTATGGGCCAATCAAAATTCCTGATTTTAGTTTTTTTTTAAATCAAATTCTGTGAATTTTTCCCTGACTGGAAAAAAAAAGTAGAATAATTTTCCCTGATGGGTTGGGAACCCTGTACAAAGTTTATTGTATACATCTAGGCACAATTTTTAAACAGTTTTGAAGTCAAAGCAATGTTAAAACACTTCCTGATAGATCGTGCAATTAATCTGTTTTATTCATTTTCATTGTGCCCCTTTTCGATGATGTCAAGAAAATACTTCCTTTATATTTCTTCTCGGAGAAAGGGAGATCATAAAATGTATATATAACTTATTTTAAGTCTTCACTATGGAAACCTTCAGAAGTTAATTTCAAGTCGTTAGTACATGAAAACAATTTTATAGCATTCCAAATCGATCGTCAACTAATCTGAGATGTTTTTTACTTCTATTTATTTCAATTTCCTTTACGCCATTGTCTGAATAATGAATGGGAGTTCATAATGAAAGGTATAATCTATGAAATATATTTTTAAAAATATATTTCAATTTTTTTTTAAAGTGTTCCTGATCGTCGGTTTAGTAATTTGGGAATTTACGACTTCTATTCTGTTTTATTTTCCTTTCCACTGTTGTCTGAATATTGTGCTACATCATTTATATACTCTTTTTGGAAGACGGGAGTTCATAACAGAAGGTACATATATATATATATTTTTTTTTTATTTGTTAACACCTCAAAACAATTTGAAAATGTTCCTGATCGTCTGTTCTAGTAATCTGAGATATTTACGACTTCTATTGTTTTATTTTCCTTTCCGCTGTTGTCTAAATAATGCGTCATTTATATAATAATAATATAGGGTATCTATATTGCGCACATATCCACCTTGTTAGGTGCTCAAGGCCCTCTATTTCTTTTTGGAAGACGGGAGTTCATAACAGAAGGTATATATTTATAAATATCATTTTACTTGTTAACACCTCAAAACAATTTAAAAATATTCCTGATCGTCTGTTTAGTAATCTGAGATATTTACGACTTCTATTCTGTTTTATTTTCCTTTCCGCTATTGTCTGAATAATGCATAATTTATATTTCTTTTGGAGAACGGGAGTTCAAAATGAAAGGTATATATATTTACTTGTTAGCACCTCAAAACAATTTTGAAAATGTTCTTGATCGTCCTGTTTTAATATGAGATAGTTACTACTTTTATTTTTCTTTTCGCTGTTGTCTGAATAATGCGTCATTTATAGTTCTTTTTCAAGGCATACGTGTGAGTATGCAACAAGCCCAGCGGCGCGGGCACGCTCCTGCAGAGGCGATGGTCGGAGAGTGCTCAGCGGCTGCTTTTCACCAAAATTGCAGCTCATTGTAGCAGATCAATGTGACCGGAATGGCGTAATGAAAAATATGCGAAGCTTTGGAGCGGATTTCTTTCTTCTTTTGTAACGATAGAATAAAATGCTATGCTACGGAGTGGCTTTCTTAGTTCTTTTTCTTAATAAGATGAAAAAGCTATGCCCTGGAACGGAAATTTAGGTGTAAAATTGGGGTCCCCTCTGCGGCAAATACCCACTATGCATTACATTACCAAGTGCCCCCCCCCCCCCCCCCGAGGGAAACTGTCTCTATGTTCCTGATGGTCCGTTTAGTAATCTTAGAATAGATATTTTGGACTTCTATTCTGTTTTATTTTCCTTTCAGCTGTTGTCCGAATATTGCATCATTCATATTTCTTTTTGGAGAACAAGTGTTCAGGAATTAATAAATAAATAATCATTTAACAATTAGTTTCAATGAAGAAAAAATACAAATCAATTTTTTAATAAACAATTTAAAACAATAAATGAATATGTAAACAAACAGGACAAACTGCGATGCCTATTCATGTATGCATTGCATTGCATCATGAAAAAAATGGCTCACAAGTTTTTTTTCAAAACGGCTCCCTAAATATAAATAAAAAGTAATTTAAACACTGTCTAGAAGTAGAAGTTAGAACAACTAGAACTAAATAAATACAGACATGACAGACTAAAATATTGCCAAAAAATAGGCCTAATTATATAATAACAAGATTTAAACTACCGGTACTTAAGCATTTGCTGGCATGCAAGTGGATGACATAAATAAAACTGAAGCTGGAGGGCTTACCACAACCACGATATAGCTAAAATATTTTGTTACTCCTCAAATCTAACCAGCCAAAATTATGACAATTCACAAACTTAGTTTTAAAAAGGCAGCGCCGCAGCCACAGCACGGTACCAGTATTCAGTAACGAAGTGTCTTGTTTTCGTCATCGGGGTACCTCCGGGTCTGATTTGGGACGTGATACGTAACCGCCGAACGATCAAGCCAAGTGAAAGCCTGGCTAAAAAAAGGCTCAGCGATCGTCTCTCTTCCAACTTAATGGCAAGATTTAAAGTAACGCAGCTCTGTTTTAATTAAAACAAATGTAAAATAGAATGCAAAAATATGAGAAGTGTAAAATAATATTCATGTAAACAATGGAAAAGGATACATAAGGAGAGATATTACCAATGCTTACCTATCACGACATGTAGCAGTTCGGTAGTCGTTGAATGAGCGAGTTTATTGAGTATTGGTCAGTGTGGCCAGCGCTCAAAATGAAATTATGCTAGGGAGGACCGCAAAATTATGCTAAAATTATGCCAAATGAAATAACAACATGGAGCAGCAAAAAATACTAAATTACGCTAAAATTTATGCAAAAATGGGTGAGATAACTTAACAATTTTTTGAAATCAAATGAAATAAATAAATATGTCTATATAAATAAAATAAAAACTATTAAAAAAACAAAAAATTGAAAAATAAAATTTGATTTTTTTTTGAAAATTATAAAATCAAATATAAAAAAATAATAAAAAAATTGACAATTTATTTACAATAATCAATTTGCTCAGTAGATGCAAAAATGCAATGACTTGCACGGTTCTCATGCGCTGGGAGAAGCCTGAAAGAAGGGGCGGGGGGTATGAAAACCTGTATGTATCTTGTCCAGATTGTGAAGACTTAAAAAAAACATAAACAAAATATTGGCCTGAGCCCCCCCCCCACAAACAAAATGCATCCTGCCTTGCATCGCCACTCACACCCTGCCTGTCTTTATTCTAATCTTTAATAAACAAAATAGTCAAGCTTGCTGAAAAGGGGTATAGTTCTATATTCAAAATAAGTTTTTTAGATCCTGCATGGGAATACTTGGTTGACATAGTAACCGAGGGGGAAACTTTCTTGTCGTAAGCATGTAAAATTCATGTTATATCTTTTTTTCTGTATGATGCTGCAGGAATTGCTTCAAATCTATAAAAGACGATTAACAACATTATTGAATATTTCTGTCTCAAATTTTGTGACTGCTTAAAATAAAATTTAAAAATGGTATATTTTTTTCTCAACCCATTTGTTCTTTAACTGCGATTATTACATCATGAAACAACATCTGTCATGCGCTATGCACAACTGAATTACAACCAGAGAAAGAACAACACAAAATGACGCATATAGATGTCTGGTATGATTATTGGCATCTGCAGCTTATTTGTGAGGTATTTTCACAGAGACCCTGAGTCAACATAAGTATTTTGATATAATCTATAATGTGTGCATGCACAAAATGAAATACCTCAGACTTCTGACCTTTAAACTCATGACTTAATATCAAATCTATATACAAGCATAACAATGCATCTACCAACATGTATAACAATTACATAGCTACCAAAATTCAGAAGCAGATAACAGTCTTACTTCATGAAAACAGGAGTACACATGTACTTGCCAACTGCATACATTTTACATGGGAATTGACCGACATATAAGCTAGATTCTGCAATTCGCACACTAACGGGTCTAACGGGAGGGAGTACCTCTTTTTGGTTTTGAATAGAATTGGTTGTAAGGCTATGCAGTTACTTAATAAGGTATAACAAGGCATATTTGTTAGTTGTCAAAG
Source organism: Lytechinus variegatus (assembly GCF_018143015.1). Classification (NCBI taxonomy): domain Eukaryota; kingdom Metazoa; phylum Echinodermata; class Echinoidea; order Temnopleuroida; family Toxopneustidae; genus Lytechinus; species Lytechinus variegatus. The sequence goes on along the minus strand of NC_054740.1, from coordinate 76,894,086 downwards.
TTTGCAAAGCATATGAAAATAACTACAAAAGTAAAGTTTGAGGTATAACAAGTCATCAAGTTTGAGGTATGGCAAGGCATCTCATAGTAAAATTCAAGTGTAATGTATAAAAAAGACAAGTGGAAAGACAGCAGCAAGTTTCATGTATGTACCCGGTATATCAAGGTATCTGAACACACGAGTTTCAAGTTTAATGTATAAAATAGCATGTGGAAAGTGAAAACACAGAAGTCAAGTCAAAGGTCCAAGGCATCTGATGACACATGTACCTAAACCATTCAAGTTATAAGGTATATCAAGGCATCTGAAAACACCTACAACATTCAAGTTTAAGGTTTAACAAGACATCTGGAAAAAAAAGTTTAAACAAATTTCGAACATCAATTCTAAAAACAGATAATTAGACTTGCCAGTGGCGTACCGTGGGTCACGGCATTGGGGGGGCACCAGCAAAAATCTCGGGTCACTTAGGCCGGAGCGCGCGAAGCGCGCTCAGTTGTCAGGTATACTGACCTAATAGAGATATTTTAAGGACATGCAGTGCCATCAAACGAATATGTATCTCTCTGCATAATGCGAGCGTGAGCTGAAAATTTTTGATATTGAGGGCTAAAAATTGACATTATAAGCGAATTGTTTTGTAATCATGATACTTAACTGTCTCGTTAAACAAACAATGCGAGCGCGAAGCGCGAGCTAAAATTTTTGTATATACTGACCCTAAACAAGGAAATTTTAAGGATTATATGTTAGAATCCATTAAGAGTATAAATATCTCACCATAGTCATCTAATGCTATAGTGCCATCCTTTGCTGATTTAAATTGTTAGAATTACATCTAAACACAGTCATGAAGCACCTTTTGTAGTCATGTAATCATGATTATCATACGTATCTTACGAATCAAATACTGCAAGCGCGAAAGTGCGAGCTGAAAATTTAGGAAATATAGACCTGAAGAGGGGCATTCTAAGGGTTGTTTGTAGGAATTCTCTAAGACCCTACGTATTTGACTAACCAAATGATGCGAGCGCGAAGCGCGAGCTGAAATTTTTGTATATATTGACCCCAAACATGGATATTTTAAGGACTATAGTTATGAATCCATTTAGTCAGAGTATACATATCTCACCATAGTAATCTAATGCAAGTGCCAAGCGCTTGCTGATTTTGTTAGAATTATATCTAAACACATGGAGCACTTTTTGAAGTCATTGTAATCATGATTATCATACGCATCTCACTAATGAAATACTGCGAGGGCGAAGCGCGAGCTAAAATTTTTTGATATTCAGATCAGAAAAATCAACATTTTAAGGACTGATTTTAGGAGTTCATGAAGAGCAGAAATCTCACCAATCCACTAATGCGAACGTTAGCACGGACAGGAAATGTTTTATATTAAGACCTTAAAATAGGGCAATAACTTTCAGTAGTCATAAAAAAAGAATATATTACTACTTAAAACAATAATAACTCTAATTGAGAGGAAATGTATTATTTTGTTGTACATTGATTTGAAAACGGGAGGCTTTAGTACAGCAGTTTTATATATCTCGTTAAAAAGTCTATGTGAGCGCCAGGAACAATGAAAACACAAAACTTATTAAGCAAAAACGTAAAGTTGTGAAAAAATGCTTCTTATGTTACATAACATAATATAATACTATGATAAACAATTTCTTCTTTCCCCCACTACGTTTCTCTTCCTTTTTCCCCCTTTTTCTCCTTTTCCCCGTTTTTTTTGGGGGGGGGCACGTGCCCCCACATGTCCCCACATGGTTTCACCAAAAAAAGTCCATATTATGCTAAAATTATGCTAAATTTTGTCAAATTATGCCAAGCATAATGCCAGATGCTGAAGCGGTCCAAATTATGCCAAAAAGCATAATTATGCCAACTCTGGCAACTATGGTATTGGTGTACGTGTAGGGGTCTTTTTCTACTTTTGTCAATATATTACAATTAATGATTAGATTAACATGAAAAAAAAATATATTTTTGGATATTTTCATGTAATATAAATTAGAAAATTATGACATGATGATGTGATTGTAGTAAAATATAATACACTATAGACTTACGTGTAAAATATGTATCCCATTTCAAAGTGGACGATTCCAAACTATCGACCATTTATCATTTTACTGTTGCTGCTGCGATCCAACCATGGATCCAACCCAATTTCGGAAACTTGCTCGAATAATATCAAGAAAATTTTATTTACTTTCTCACTATCTATCAAACTTTGAAGAAATACTGAGCTATAATCAACCACATTCCAACATAATACAAATATGTTTTGTAAATAAGTGTTTGGTATCGCAAAATCGTAAAATAGCCTAAAAAAAAGTGACATACTGAAGCTCTTCGACATGCACTCATCGGAGTAAAACGCTAGACCAAAATATTATACAGTGCGTATCAAACAAAAGTTTACACTTTGAAAAAATCATGTAAAATTGTACATTTGTAATATCCTGATGGTTTTTCCTCATTTTAACATTGGTACAGATCCATATAAGCAAATGACGATATAACCGTCGAAAAATATTTCCGCTTGAGTGAGCACCACTTACTTTTAAAAATGTAGTGAAAAATGATTTGCGCAGAACTTTAAAATAGTTATGCTAATAAAAGTAGACCTTAATCATGAAGAAAACGTGGATTTTAGCAAGTAAAATTGATTTGAAGAAATCTTTTACCTTTTAAAACTTGTTTCCATACCCAAAACACTTCGAAGTGGGTATTGCGCCCCACCCCACTCCCCCACACACCGAGGCCATCGAGACGATATTTGCTTAACACTGATCTGTGATTTACATGAAATGGCTTGGGCTTGATTTTAATTAAATAAATCATTGTCAAGCTTGGGAAAAGTGTGGAGAAACAAGTATTAAATGAAAAATTAATTGTAAACCCACTTTAAATGATAAAAGCTCAGTGAAAAAATGCTGGAGATGTTTGATATAAGCATTTGTTCAGATTTAATTATGTTCTCAGATCCAGCTTGTACAAAAAGGGTAAATGTTGTGTTTACTAAATGTTGAAATTTCAATTTGTGTGGCAAAATTGTTCCAAAATGCTTGAATGTATCCGTTTTATTTTAATTGACTTAAAGTGCAAGGGAAAGTATGAGAAATGTTTTGCAGGGTAAGTTTGATTTCGCCTTTTCCCATTGACACAGCGTGAAAACGAGCATTTCTGCGCAAACAGATTTCTGCGAGCTTTACAAAAATGGACAGTGCTCACTCAAGCGTAAAATTCTGTCAAAACTTTTACTTTCATTGGATAGATGAGACCCAAACCTAAGATTAGATGTGAAAAATTTACCCAAATGTTGTATATTTTTGAATTCCCAGGGCTTTTTCAAAGTGTAAACTTTTTTTTGATACGCACTGTATATATATACAGCACGTCCCCAAAAAATGTCCCTCTGACATAGGACTGAATTAATTCTAAAATGTGGTAGGATTCTCAAATAAATGTTCATGAGTAGAAAGCTCATATCATGTTCTAACTTTCATGAAAATTTCATTGGTTGCGCTTCAGCGGTTTTGAATACACATTCTGTTACGTAACAGTGGTGCATTTTAGCTCATTCCAAGTTTGCAGCATTGATGCATTTCTTCATTGTCTATGGCATGTTAACCCCCATTTTAACATCCATGATCTGAGCAGGGATAATTCCCTAATCATATTTAGGCTCATCAAATCATAAACTTGAGCATGTTCAGAAGGACAAGAAACATAAAAAATCAAGTTTGTTTGATGATTGATAAGGGGAATCAGTGCACCAACTTGAAAGAAAATGTGAATGATGGATGAGTAAAATAAGCTGAAAAAAGGGAATCAACAAGTTAATCACCCTTTGCAAAAAGGAACTATACCAAAGAAAACCTTGACTTTTTTCTTTTAAGAAGTTACACTGAATTATTGAACTTGACCTCAGTAGCTAATTAACTAAAAAAAGTAATGAAAACAAAAATGCAGTATTGTTGGAATTATGCATGAAACAGACATGACCCGTTGTCTCAATCATTGTGCATCCCCCGTTTATCAAACATGAAATGAACTGTCAAATACTGTTTTTGCCCTTCTGAACATGCTCAAGGTTGTGATTTGATGAGCCTGGTTAGATCATGGAGATTTCCCTGGTCAGATCAGGGAATTCCTTGGTCAGAACAAGGAGATAGAGGTGATATCTCCTTGGTCAGAATGGTCAAAGAGGGTTGATATGCATATAAACTTGGAATGGGTTGAAAAGCACTACTGTTACATAATAGGCTGTGTATTCAAAACCACTGAAGCAAGACCATGCTAGAACATGAGATGGACTTCCTATATCTATACATTTCATGAGAATAATTTTCATTTTTGGAAGTTATTAAGCCGCATATCAGAGGGACATTGTTTTTGGGACGCGCTGTATATATATATATATATATATATATATATATAATATATATATATATATAACAGAATCAAAACTCGACGTTTTCTTTCTTTCTTTCATTCTTTCTCTCTTTATTTTGTTTTTTGTTTTGTTTTATATTGTATGAATGATACAAAACACATATTTTCAGTTTTTAGTTTTGTGACCGCAAAATGCTAAAACATTACTGATTCGACAGTTTGTTTCACATTACGATTAGGAGACATTTTAGATATTTCAAATTATATAAAAGAAACAGCGAATTATGATATCAGTCTCTTCAATCTGGCTGTGTAACATGTATTGTTTTTATACGAAATAAACCATGATTGAATTGAATTGAATTAATTAATCCAACGGTTCGTTAATATATATATATATATATCTTTCTTTCTTTCTTTTTCTCTTACTCTCTTTCTGTATCCCTCTCTTGCAACCCTTTCAGTACCGTAGTATCTCCATTATTATTATTTTTTTTACATCGCGATCAAGCATGGAAATTCAATTCAACTTTGAATTAGTAAAGTGCAACTTCATGCACATTTTGCCCATGGACCTGAAATAAATACACTGAAATAAATACTAGTAATTAATTGGTTGAAATGATATTAGTAAAGTTTGTGAATGCAAAGTCCTCTGTATGTATTATTTTTTCTTTATGTTTTGCGATTTCTGAGCCTCCATCACATTGCCCTCCCCAGAGCTAATCTTTCAAATAACCGCTTTATAAATCCTACAATATCTGGACCCTGAAGCCTTTAAATCAAGTTTCAGAATGATAGGGAGTCTAAATTCTGTGATGAGAGGAATCGTGCGATGAAGCAATAAGACCAAGCTTTACAAAATTTGTGTCTCTTAAAACCTATAATAGGCCTAACAAGCTTTGATGCATTAAATTTGCCTAGCTTCAAATGGGTATGGGGGAGAGGTGAAATCCTCTAATACATGTATTTTCTTTTTGTCTCTTTTTAGTTTATGTGCCCCCTCAAAGTAACATCTGGGGCACATTACACCTTGCCCCTTAGATATGCCACTGCTTCCGGATGTTAACAATAGTAGGTCTTGTGAAGAATATACCATTAATTTTGTCAACGATTTCCTCATTTATTCTCTTCTTCCAAACATCAGATATTCCAAAGGGCTCAATTGTATTGCCCTAGGCGCTTTTTTCCTTGTGTTGCTAAAAACACCACCTTTTATCCGTCTTCCATATAATTAATATTTTCTGTTCATTTGCTAATACGGTAAAAAATACTAGTATACCAGTTTTGTGTCCTATTTCAAATTAACAGCCAACTATTTGTTTTTAATAGAAACATTCAAATTCGCAAAAATATAATATATGGGTTTCATTGTATTACTCATCTAATGAAATATTATGTAGATATAATTGTGATTATGTCTTTTTAAACACATTTATTGCTTAAACGGACAGAAAACTAATGCTCTAGACAACATATTTGTAATAAGCAGAAAATAAATATTGATCAGACATATAGAAAGTTTTTAGAGTGTGGCTTTAACAGTAAATAAATTAAATTAAAAATATTTAAATGTGTGCAGTTTGACAGCGGAATTATTGTATACATTCGTAATTCCGAATCTTCGTTATTCCGAAGGTTCGGATATTCCAAAGGTTCGTTAATCCGAAAGCGAAATAAGGTTCGTTGTTCTGAAGGTTCGTTTATCCGAAAATGAAATGAGGTTCGTTGTTCATTTCGTTTTCGGACTAACGAACCTTCGGAATTACAAACCTCATTTCGTTTTCAGATTAACGAACCTTCGGAATTACGCCACAAATGTTCGGATTAACGAACCCTTTTTCGTTTTTGGATTAACGAACATCGATCGAGGTATAGGCAATTTACGTGTTTCGGAATTACGAACCTTCGGAATTATGAAGTGTAACCGGAAGTATAGGTCAATTTTTTTGCATGTGTGTCGGCTCTCAAAATCAATCTTTTGCTTCTAGAATTCAGTCCATAATACTTTTTTCTTTTTTTAAATACTTTTATTCCTCATGTATTAGGTTTATCGAAAATGGCCTTTTGGAAGTGAACTTTACCGTAGCTCCAATATAAGTTTGACATTGTTAACTCAACAACAACTGAGATATCATGGCTGTCCAGTTAGTTCATTTACTAGAAGTTGAAGTTGAAGATATGACCAAACTAGAAATTTGATGTCTCCAAAGGACACAGTTGCCCCAGCTTAACGCAATCAGAAATTCATTCAATATGAAATATGAATGAACTTAAAATCGTGCAGAAAAAAACATGCATATGATGTATAATGAAGAAATATAGACCTTTGACCTAAAGACTCACCCATTCCATAATAATCTCTGATAGAAGATATGACAGCCAGGTCATTTGATGTGACCCGACTGTATTTTGGTGTCATCTACCCAGACACCAAACATTTTAAAAATCTGGTGAATATTTCCAAAGTTATGCAGAAACCAACTCGCGTATCTAATGAGCTGCGACCTTTGAACTGCGAATTCGAACTTGCTTGTATTTTGGTGTCATCTACCCCCTAAATTTGTTGTTGATGACCTTTTTTTTTTTTTTTTGCTTGTCAATTTATTTTCCTACGTCCCCCCTTAAATTTTTGGGTCGAGAACCTTTTTTTTTTTTTTTGCTTGTCAAAAAATTTTTGGTTGTTCCCTCCTAAATTTTTTGGCTTCCGCCGCCAATGCATCTACCTACACCAACATTTTTTAAATTCCATTAACTATTTTTCGAGTTATCGTGCGGAAACCAAGCGGGGGGGGGGGGGGACAGACGGAAGGACAGACGGACAGGGACTTCGTCTGCAGGGGCATAAAAAAAATGAAAAGCAGTGTATGATGCGATGACCATCACAGAACTTGAAATGCATGTGACAAGAAATGCATGCATATTATGTACATGGACATACACTGAGCATAGCACACGCCTTGAGCTTGGCAAGAGTCAAACCGAAAGTAGACCAATACAGTGACGTCATAGAATCATGATTCAAATCATGATTGCGTTTAAACAACCTTTTTCGTTCACGATTCTACAGAAACGTCTTTCCAAACACCCCTTTTTCCGTGTTTCATGTTTGTCATTTGAAAGACGTTTAATTTTGACTAAACGCAATTATGATTCTGCAGATTCATGATTTGAATTATGATTCAGATCATGATTCTAGGGTAAAAAAGTGGTGCATAAATGCACTCGTGTAGTTGCTTTGGACTACAATGCAGACTATATTAACAATATTGCAATCATGAAGTGAATTATTTACTAATGAATACATGACAAAGTAAAAAGATCCAACAAATATACATCATAGCAAATTTTTATTTCTTATAAATCAAAAGCATTCATGATGCAAGTACAGGCTTGATTTGATTTCAGAAATTTCTCAGTTCTATACAACGACAATCAACATATGAAAATGCATTTACATTCAAGAAATATTTAAAATCTTGTACTGATCAGTTTGCACGTATTCTTTTTTTTTTGGGGGGGGATATAAATGACCAAATTTGTATAAAGAATTTGTAATAAATACTCTGTCACTAAGGGATGTCATAGATTAAAAACTTTCAATGTTCATAACTCTATTACTCTTTGATGATTGTTTTTATCCAACCTTATTTTGCTGATTTTTATTTCTAGTGTTTCTTTTACCAAAACCAATTCGATAACAGGATAGACTTTCCCCTTCAACTGTTACATGATTATAAGAATAGGCCCTAAATACATGTATGGTAAATCAATTTTGCATCATTAGCTACATCAAATGTATCAAAAAGACTGCCTCTTCCATCATCTAATGTTTCTTAAAGGTAATGCAGGATACGTATGTTGAATTCCAATCAAGAGCAAGTCCTTGATTAAAACTAATGTGTCATTGATTTGTGTTCATTTGCAACTTGACTTTATTGCATGGTCAATTACGCTTGTTCTGCAATTGGTTGCAAGTTTCTTGCAATGCCCAAATATTCATGTAACCTGAATTTAACCTTGGCAAGCTGGAGTGGAAATCGTAATAATAATAGCTGGATTCATAAAGTGCTTTTTGCCTGAGGATATGTGTTGCTATCATTACCCCGGCTTTAGCTCAAGCTAACATCACTGGCGCTCAGTGCATTCAAGGATTTAATCTTGTCTGGTACCCATTCACCTCACCTGGGTATAGTGCAGCAAAATGTGGATAAATTTCTTGCTAAAGAAAAACACGCCATGGCTAGGAATTGAACCCACAACCCTCTGTTTGCAAGGCAAGAGTCAGAACCACTAGACGACGTACCCACAGCAATGACAAGCTGAGCAGAGTCTCAATCATCTTTCTAATTTTTATGATAAGTCAAAAAGCCTTTGAATCAAACAAGTAAGATAATCAATCATAAATATTGATGTTTTCATATCAATTCTGATTCCAACTGAGTAACTTATGTGTATTGAAATGAAAATACACAGAAGACTATGAATGATATAAATATGCTGCCATTTAACAAAATATCACTGAATGACCTCATTTGAATCTACAAGCATGTAATGCAGCCGTTTGTACAATGTAAGAAGTGCACATGTTGGAATTCTTTTTCTCATTATTAAAACATACATTAGTAAATCATCAATATATTCGAAAACAAAAGAAACATGACCACTTGACCATATTCTGGTCATTCATAAAGATGTGTGTAACTTTATGAACAGCCACTGCTCAGTGGCAGTGCTCAACCTGCTATTTACCACCACATATCCTATCCAAACCCATGGAATGGCCATGTTATTACAGCACCATCCCACATGAATAAAAATACAGATAATACAATGAAGTGGTGTCCATTATCACTAACATATTGTGATTTTGTAAATGTTAAGGATTCAACACAACTATGCACTTTTACAGAACAATTCCAAAGCATGGCTTTAAAATATCTACATCATGCATATACATGACGACTCCATTTCCTATCAAATATCTAGAATAATGACAATTCTTCGAAGTAAATGAATTCATTAAAAGTACACATACAACATCCTGGTATCATGTATGGCACAATCTCTCTTCACTACATTTTCTTAGTATATACAAATCATATGCGTCAACGTCTTGCTTCTATATCTTACACATACTTTCGTTCATTACAACTTTTGAAAAATAAATAAACATATATCATGGTTGATCAAAATGATCATAATTCAAGCCATAGTGTGAATGTATGTCTGCAGGGATACAGAACAAGATACCTAATGACAATGACACAATACTTCATAAACCTGTTTAATAAAGGCATTTCAATGTCACAAAGTAATATGACATTGGATAAAATAAGATTGTAAAATTTATTCAATCTTAAATGAAATAAAAAGAAAGGTCTCTACCTCATTGGCAGTTTAATAATAAAAAAATATTATGAACATCTGGTAATTTTAGCAAGCAAAATACCTTAAAACTTAGAAATACATTGTGATTCTAATAAGGTCATGATATATATTTGAATGTCAAATCATTCACTTTCTAAACTCCACTTCTTCACAAGATATAAAAACATAGTGTATCTTAAACATGCCCTTTATGCCTATCCTACACATTTAGATTGTAAATGGTGTATACTACAGACTACAGTAAGTTACTACAAAGTGAATATTACCTTAGAATGCCATATTACATACAGTGCCTGCTTCTCTCCATAGCGCAGAAAAACACCACTGTTTACATTACTTGAATCCTACAGCACAGATAAACATGGGATGAGATATTGGACATAATATTCTGTCCAACCTGGTAACACCATGATTACAGGATGGAGAGGGAGAGAGATATAGAGAGAAAACACACATATGCACACCTACACACACATGCACAAACAGGAAGAAGGAAAAGATAGAAGAAAGTGCCACAAAAATGGAGGGGGTAAGAAAGATAGGGAGATAGTTATCAACATTGGTACTTGTAATTAAAGAATTCCTGGACACTATAGTATAATGACATTTTATGATGTATTAAATCAATTTAGTAAAGGAAATCATTTTGACTCTTTGTAGAGTTAATTGGTGCAACAGTCAAAGACTTTCTTTACTTAATACTGGATAGATATAATGTAACGTAAACCAAATAAGACTAAACTACGTATTATACTTTATATCATTATTATTATTATTATACTTTGTAAAAAAATGTTTGGTAAAAATGAAAACTTTGAATACTGTTTTCAGTTAGAAACGAATGTACAAAACTAAAAAGACAGGAGAATAACTTATGAAACCATACCTGCACAATATGCCTTTATGATTGTGTATCAGGGAATATCTAAATACTATACAAGGTGCATCCAAACAAAACCCTTTTTTGAATTCAAAACTGACAAAAAATAAAATCAATCAGTAGTTGGAGAATTTGATTCTGGAATTACATTAAAACTAACATTGACCACTGATTGACCATAGATTACTGACCAGCAAACTATATTGTGTATTTTTTTTCTTGTCAATTTAATTTGTTCAATTTCTGTTTTGTATAAGTAGTTGATTGTGTTACAGATATGTGCGCTATAAAAATTCTAAATTATTATTATATACATGTATTTGAAGAAAAATGATGCAAACTAGAAAGAAATATTCAATCAAAAAGTCCCCATTTCTAAAGGACCAAAGACACAGACTTTATGCTGTCAATTCTTCAAATGCTTTTATCAGAAATGCTAGGAAATACTGCAATATTCATCTCCTTAATTCACCTAATATCGCCAAGTCATGAACACATAAATATATATAAACAAATCTTAACTACAATACACATACAAGAATGTTTTCATAACTATAAAATTCTGTGTATACATTAATTTAACTCATTTTACATATGCTGATACATAAATCAATATATGCAAAAAGTGCTAGAAAGATATACATTCATACAGTCAATACCCTTTCTGATTCCAAATAAGTTTTACAATTGAAAGATCCAACGACCCTCTTATTACATCTTTGATAAAGAAAAGGCTGTCTACTTCTTACACAACCACACATTACACAACATCAGAAATATCGGTATTCACAGGGAAAGTTGTTTATGTATCATTCTTCATTCCACAATAATCACTCTAGATGATATAAAAAGATATAAAACTGTTTAGCGCAACTAGATAGTGATTATAATCAATAAATATATAGATTAGTTGAACAAAAAGAAAATGACTGTGAATCAGATGAAAACAGTCTCAACCAAATCCTGATACCAACATAAACCATACAAAAAAATCCCGACAAACGACACAAATAAGAAGCAAATTACCCCTGAAAAAACAAGATTTTAATGATTATTCTTGGAAAAGAAGGGTATAAAAAAATACACATGGCAGGCAAAACTCACTGATGCATTTCCAGATGTTGGTCATTTCATCATTGGAGCACATACACTCACTCAATTTATTAACTCCTAATCGATTTAAATAGTTTTCTTAAATCATTAAAACAATATTAAAAAGGCAGTATGTGATGTCCTCATGCATAGAAATATCCTTGAGAATCCCTTGCTGGGATGAGACGTTCATTATCAGCTCCTCGGTTTCTTGTACCCTGCTCCTGCTCTTCTAGTATACGGGCCTTGTTTACACCAGGACCTAAACATGAAATGAAAATTACTCTCAATTATAGGGAAACTACTGCTGTTGGAAAGATGAAACAACAATTCTGAGCTTCAAGGTTAATTTCATTTTACTTAAAGGTCAATTCAAAAGTCAATCTTTTAAAAAAATTTATAAATGGAAACAGAATTTGCATTGGATTTGTATATGAAAATATGAAATAATGTTTTAGAGCAACATTGGGTCTTACATGCGCTTCAATAATTTCAGAATTGCGTACATGGGCGTTACAGTTTCAAAAGGTACATATATGCAAGAATGTTAAGATTAACTCTTTGTGAAACACCTGTAAGAACTTTTGAAAAGATGAAGATGGGTCAGACTTACCTATATAACTGAGTAATACTGGTAGAAAGATGAGTCCATGAGTAGCTCCAAATACAACCATACCAAGATACATTCTAAAGTAATAAACCTTGAAGAGCTGAGAATGGGAGAATGCTAGGATGATGATACCAAAAGCTTTTGTCAATGTGATACCACTCAGTACCTAATGGGAATAAAAAAAAATTATTCAATCATACAGAAATATGAAACAGATCTTGACCCCCTTTAGAAAAGGACAAATTGAATTTTACATGTAAACCATTATTCTTTCACTCTCAATAAATTGGAACAAATAACTGTTGATAATCATTGAGAAGGGCAATCAAACGTGACATTAAATGAATGCTTTTTGTATTCTTTTATTTCCTTTGCAAATAGATGACTTCTACAATAATGCCAACTTGCAGGCATGTCTGTCTGAAATATTAGATAATAATGTACTGTAAATGTACTGAGATAGGGGAATGATGGTACAAGGCAGTCTTGGAACAGGAAACAAAACTTAACCCAGAGTTATACACTTTCAAAAGTCAACTAAGGACAAAAATGTTAAAAGTGTAAATCACAACTGACATGGTTAATTAAAAAAAATACAAAGCACATATATATGATAGATTGTACAGTAATAGCCAACAACCTTTTTGTTTAGTATTATGAACAGACATATCTTTAACATTTCAGTTTCATTAAGGGTTGGATACTTACTGAACTGCCAACATGAGACAGGGCATCTTCTGCTCTCTCCAACCTAGTCATCTTAGTACTGAGAGTGAAAGCCTTGACGATATGTGAACAGAACTCCACAGATATACCAACAGACTGAAATGAGATGCAAAATATGTCATTATACATTTGGGAAATTCAGACATTTGATAACCTGTAAAACAAAGAAAGTGGGACAAATGGAAAAACAAGAGGCTGAAAATAGGGAACATTGTAGAGTTTCCCATACATTGGTAGATACAGATTTTTTTCCACAAAAATAGGATCAGTGATTGATCTTGCTTTATCTTTTACCAAAATATAGGACTGTCCCTATTGAATATGGACAATGGGCAGATATGTTATTATGCTTGAGCTGAAGTGGCTACATGAATAATTTGAATTCAGACTTACGTTAAGAATCCAACAATGCTCATGTGTGTTAACCATATACACAATGGTATTAAAGCTCTTTTCCCTTTCCATGCAAATTTTAAACATATACACCTAAGGAAAAAAAATCTTCAAACAGATTACAAATACCTTGGATAAAAAGTATGCAAACATAATCATAAAACACATATCATGTGCACATATATATTTTCAGAAATATTTTACTGACAAAACATTGTGTGCGCATCATGCTACAAGAGGTTGTAAATTGATCTGTTGAGTATCACAGAGAAAAGGTCGAATCACATGTTAAAGTATTCAGGGAATCAACAGTAGAAAGAGGAAGATATAAAGATGATAAGGATAGTCACTCACCATAATAAGGTTGACCAACGAGATAGCATTGAGGTTAATGCCCCACAGATACATCATAGCCATCATATCTACAGTAATCATTGCAATGGTCAAGGTACTTATGAGTGCACCAAAGAAGTCAAAGGCCAAGAGGATGAAGGTCACGCAGAACACGGCTCCCATGACGATACCAAGAGACACCTCGGTCTCATGAACGATGGTCAGGTACTGCTCATAGTACACATAGAAGATACTGAAAGTAAAAGAACAATAGCAGTTGTTTTATTGCATTGTTTGTAAGTGTAGCTTTTCAATCAAATACTACCACTGCATGCATGACAGTACCTCTGAGAGGCTCATGTACAGAACTACAGAGGCCTGGTTGATACCAATACTAAGTTTGTGCTGTTAAATTAAATTCTATATTGTCTTACAAAGTTCAGTGGTCCCTGACATCATAGATTTTTTTTATGATAAAACCTTCCCCTACCCCTCTGGGGAATGTGGAATTAGAGAGTATACTCCATACATCCTTCTGAGTCAATTTTTACTTTTAACCCTATCTTGGCCGGGGGGGGGGGGGGGGTGCTGACTTTTTACTTTCAAGTCTTGCACAACTTTGGAGACCAATTTTGCATCACCCGGGTACACGGTTGCGAAATTACACCGTTAAGTAAGTGCATGTCAGACCAAATAATTGCTCAAAAACGTGATTTCGTGTACAAAGTCAATGCAAATTGTGTTTTCAACCAAAAATCTAAATGTATGATTAGTTTTAGTTTTGCTGGTCTAAATGTATGTATTTTATGATGTTTATGACCTTGGGAGAGTCCCCAACGAATTTCATTGAAAAAAAAATGAAAAACAAAGGGTCAAAAAAACAAAGAAAGACATAAGAAATTGAAAAAAAAAAAATATAATACATAAGGAATTGATCTGATATCACAATTTTTTTCATGTAAACTTGCTGAGAACACCACAAAGAGTTTCTATGCCAAAAGTTAGAAAATTTGGAGCTTTATTTATTGAGTTAGAGGAAAAAGTATGATTTCGCATACTAATTATGCATAAATTAGCATAATTACTTAATACCAAATCGCATGAAATTACTAAACAATTTTGTAGATTATACCCCAGACAGCCTGCGTGCCAATTTTCGGCGCGAATGCGCGGTCGATGGCCAAGATCTCAAGCCCCCCCCCGCCATATAAACTCCCAAAATACTAATTACATTCTATTGCTACTATAACTTACATTTCAAATACAAGAAATATATATTCATGTTCTATGCATAGAAAAGCCTCCATCTCTTGTCCATCTCGCTCTTGCTACACAAATGAGGCAAAATATTTTTCAATTTATATTTACCTGTATGGGAAGACATCAAACTCTGGATTGTCAGTGATGTTAAGCATAGCTGTAATGTTGGACGATACCTCTCTGGCCATCTTCAATGCATTAATGTAGGTGGAAGAATTCCTCATGGTGGTGTGGTAGGTCATGAAGTAAGTAGCTATAAATAAAGACAACATACAATGAGAAAGTTCATTATTACCCATACAAGGTATTTTAGCAGATAAATAAAAGTCATATTTCGCTCGCTACTTTCAATCCGAGACCGACGAGGTAAACATTTGCCATGCTGCCCTCCCCAGGCTTTGCCCATATGAATTCTGTACAAATCAGAGGGCAATATTGGCCATATTTCTGTTAGTGCATTTGCGCAATAGGAGCCGATTTAGATCGCTAGTTTCAGTATTTGAGAAATCTGGCTGGAACCAGTCTATGAACAAACGCATTGTAGATAATGCGCGGTGCGGCCAGTGCATACATAAATGTAACCCAAGTGCAAGATTTGTACGCATTGAGTGTATGTGTGCGCCATGGATGATGTGCGACTGAAATGTAACAATTACGTCACAATTACTTATTTAGGGTTACTTCGCTAAGGTTGTGAATAACCTGAAATCAGAAATAGTGATGAGCAAACAGGCATATAAATTGTTCCAAATAGTAGCTTAAATTACACATTGTACAGCCTTAGGTAATAATAATAATATTGACTGATGACCCCAAAATTGGATCGGCACTCCCATATTCATACTTGGATTATGTCTGAAGTTAATCTGTCAAAAGGGTTCTTTAGGTATCAAGAGTACAAAAACAGGACGGACAGACAACCCGAAAAAGGGAGTAAAGATTAATCTACTAAAGTATTAATGGAAATCATTTTCCTTTTGGTGCTGTTCCTAATTCAATTCATCCTCCTTGTGCTGAACTCAACCAAGGTGTACTAGGCACTTGAGCACTTCGATAGTGGCCAACTACAGCCATGGCAATAATGAAACACAGCACTTTAAGCAAGCACTCTGTGGATTATATACAAGCACTACATAAACTGCATTATTATCACTATTAGTAATACCATCATTACTACAATTACGTATACCAGTAACCTGATTAGGCATTCATAGAAATGTGCACAAAACAAATTAAATATTGGATGAATTTATTCCCGATAAGGTATATTCTTTGATATTTTTACTCACTCCTGATTTCATTCTTAGTTGAATCTGTGAAGTTCACTGCTGAAGCATAAGCAGCCTTGCCTCTGAAAATACAAATTGATGTTTTATAAAATAAAGACAAATACCAATACCATTGAATATATTACCTGTTTCATGGACATTAAGGACACGTAATCGGAATGAATAGAAGTCTGTATTAATCTAGGCCCAACACTCCATTTTGACTATCGTGTGTCCAATGTAACAAACAAACAAACCTACCACTACCATAGTCTCCTTATTCAAATGTTCTACATCACTTAAAGAAATGTTGAATAAAATGTATGATTATGTCTGTCCCATCACTTGGAATTGCATTTATATTTTCATGACTCTCAGCACAGACATTCAAGATAATTCTGAAAAATACTCATTTCCTATTACTGTTAGGTGTTTGCACATGGAGAGTGATATAATTCATAACTAACACAGGAAGATTATATTGCGAATTAAGTACAGCTATGAAAAAAAATGAAAGTGCTCTTTAATGGCATACTGTATTGATAAATTAATATACAGCTTGAAAGACAGCCTGATGAATAGGAAGGCAGATGTTCACCGATACTTCATTACTCTTTTGTCCAGGTTTCACGCACTAAATCTATATACATTCAAAGTTATCTTGACAAACAGATAAGTGAAAAATAGACAAACATAGAAAAAACAAATAACATACATGAAGATAGTGAAGCAAATATTCTATTCTTTACTATTATTGCCACTTCTACCATTTCTACCTACATGCATATCAACTTACCCTTTGCTACAGGCAACTCCAGGGATATCTTCTAAAAAGAAAGGCAGGAATTCTTCAAACTCCTGTGAGGTAGGTCTTGCGTTTTTCTCTGAAAGCGGCCGACAGGAGGTACAGTTGTCTGTGGTATCTGTCAATAAATGAAAAGTGTATATGGCTGAGGTGAAATGACTCTGTGGAATACCAAGTTAATAACTTTGTGAACAGGGTTGGGAAACAAAGCAGCATACTTTCATCTAATGACATAGATGCATACTAATAATCAGGAGAATTGCTTGAAGATTTAGGATGCTTATACGATCAACTATACTATTTCCTAATTACACAATCGGACATCAATCTCAGATTGAATTTGATTTGAAACTATCCCAACTCTCTAAAGACAGGGCTTGGGTTATCTCAGATATTTGGATGAATGGGTTGATAGAGAATAACTTACCAGTTGCAGGACAGAAGTCCCCTGTTTGATTGACCCTACAGCATGCCAGCTCACCACTGGGTTTCACCCAATCAAAGAAATCATCCATCCATGATGACGAAGGGTGTGCAATACTTGTGCTAATAAAACAAGAGATATCCAGAAAACAATTAGTAAAACAATAATATTTGGATATAAATACATATATTTCAGGAAAATCAAACAAGCCTTCATATACGAACAACCACATATTCATGTTTGTACTGAATTATTATATTGCTGCCCTCATTCAGAAGTCTACTTAAGCCATACATGTATCAATATTAGGCTGGAGTAACAACTTGTCACTACTTCTGTCTTCTGAAATGGAATCATAAGAAAAACGAAATTGTAGCCTTTTGACTTTTAATACATGGCGATTGATTGTGTGATTGAGTAGCACATATAGATAATATACTGTTGATTGCTAGAGGGGAAGGGGGGATGGGGGAGATGGATCAGTGACCAAATGAATGTCCTGGGGTGTTTCATTATTCTCTCCTCAAATTAATGAATGACTTAAAATGACAGGAACACAAAGTGCAAATGCATAGTTCATTCTCATTCATCAAAACTACATTTCAAATAAATAATTGTGTAGAGGAAGAATCATAAACTTCCTTACAAATTCCGGTTCAACAATCAATATTTTGCTTAAATTTACAAAACGCATGGTCTGCTCACCTCAAGTTTAATATAAAAGAGCTTAACAACAACTTACTATTCTGAAAGTTCAGCGGCAAAATAAATTTGTGATGTGAGAGAGTTATCATTGCATCCTGATCCTCCACATATCTTGTTCTGTCCTTCTATCGATGTGTAGTTATAACCATCCTTCACCACAAAGTAGACTGGTGGACCAACATTCAAAAGAGCTCCTTCTGATTCAAAGTACTTAACCATGTAAGAGTCCTGCATGACATGAGAGGGGAACAAATCTGATTGCAATCTCCGTAACAGACATGTATAACCTTGTAATAGGAATGTTTTGATTCACTCTTCATTTTTCTTTGTGCTCTTATCTCTCCCTTTATACATTATGAGTGTTTCTGCTATTTCTTTTCTTTTTATATACCTGTATCACAAATTGCTCTTGATTAGACAAATAAACAAAACGCTGTTTGTGCGAGCCAAACTTGTAGGAAAATATTCAAAAGTATTCTCTGAAACAAAGACATATCTACCAATATGATTTTTTTCTAAGCATTAGTGCATCATGATATAATGATATAGGGTTTTTTTTTTTGGGGGGGGGTGGGTTGGGATAAAAATTCCCATCTAGCATCCCAGTGTTACTTGGTTTATGACTGCAAATGGAAAATCTATAGGTTCTGTTAAATATTATACAGTGTAATCTACATAATCCCAACACTTTTTTATATTGGTATATAAACCGCTAGCATAGCCAATGAGCTGTTGAAAGCTTCATGTGCATGAACTACTTCCTCTTTCCTGCCACCATGACACAATCACTTTGACTTATATAGAATTTGAAACTTCCTCTGAACATTTGACAATCCTAAAAAATAGTAGAATTAAAACTGAAAATTCAAAACCCATTTATTGTATTGTTGGGCATATTGCCACTGGCGTAAATCCTTATGGTGAAGCTATTGTTTTTTTTTGGGGGGGATGACCTAATGTTTCACCCTCCCCAACTAATATAGTATTAGATGTTATGGATTTATACCCATGGCTCTTGCAATGCAGGAGAACGTGCATAAATAGTAACAGCACTTTATATTACTTTTACCATCTCAAACGCCCATATTCTTAGAAGTGTATCTCACCTCTGGCATAGAAAGCTTTTGGTCGAGACCAACTGGTAATGACGGTATCAATGCACATGCAGCAAACAGGACAAAAACAAAGATAAGCACCTGAAAGTAAGATATACAGTAATTGTGAATTAATTTAGAATGTCATTGTTGAGGTTTCTAAAGTGAATCACATGATGATTTCTTGAAGTGAGATCTACTGAAAATAGAGAATACACACAACATCAATATGTTACATGAAAACAAAACAAGGAACATATTATCAAGGATTTCCTGCGGGGGAATTTGAAGTAAGAGAAACACAATCCACGTTTCTAGAATCCTCACTTTTCTGTATCACTTCTGTTTCCTCAAGTTGGGTGGCATATGTAAACAAGTAAATCTATGGTATTCAAGAAAGCCACAAGAATCTCCCTGCATAGGAACTGTTTTCTTACTCTGTTTTATTCAAAATTATAAATGTAACTGATAACAATAAAAAGGGGCTTTTAAAATTTTCCACAACAAAATCAATGATAGCAAAAAGATTATCAATAATAATAATATTGGTTTAATTTTTACGATTGATTGTACTGATTATTGTGTGTGTTCCATCAGCCCTACGATCAATCACTACGCTTTATGTTACAAAGTTTTATGATATGAGGGTAAACCAACTTCTGAACTGTAAATTTCTATTGGCTGAGACACGGTAATGAACATTGGAGAATAGATGAACTCACCACTAAGATTCTAACAACTCTGGTGAAGAGGAATGGAGCGTAATAGTTCTTGACTGCTCTGTATAAGATACCAGGTTCCTTTGGTTGCCTGCCTGCATCCTTGTCTGTAGCACAACAGAAGATCTCATAGCGATTGGCCTGAATTTCAAGAAATGCAAATGAAAGCAATTAGCAGGCCTACAGTCTAAGTGTAGATATTTGACCAAAAATGGATCCCAATGGATGCAAGATTATGAAGACCACTGATTTTCAAGAACATTATTTTACCAATCATCCTGTTAAACGTCTTTCGTTTTTTTTTAAAGTTTGAGAAGAAAAATGCAGAAAAAAAAGATCTATATGTAACATTAAACTTCCCAGAGGCCACTAATTTAAACCATATTTTAACAACTCTATACATAAGTACAAATAATGTTCCTGGAAGATTGACATACCTCTTGACGTGATGAATCCAGAGTCATCATAGCAACAAAGCAAGTGATTTGGAGAAGGAAGTCCATAGCTACAGCTACAGCAGCATACATAGAGAATGCTCTCACTGCTGGCATACTAGACATGGCACCTGTGTACAAATCATTGTAGAAAATCAATTTAAGTTGAGCTCAGGTGTATACATTCAGATAAACAATAGGCATTAGCACAGGATGGAAGAACTCATAAGATCTCATAATGGCTACAACTTGGTATTATTTTTTTAAATTCATATTTGTAATCATGAATTATCATTGTAGTCTGCCACATAGGTGTGAGTTTAAAATCAGGAACACCATTAGATTGATAAAGTTTTTGCTTGAAAATAATGTGTGAATGGGGAAAAAATATCATTTTAAAGATTTCTAGCAAGCTGTGACCTTTAACATTAAAACTTATGATTTATAATCAAATCTTCAAATGAAATGACTGGCCAGCCATGTTAGAATAGACATAAAATGACATGAAAATCTGTCAACCATAATTAAAAATATCACACTTACAATATAGGATGGATGAACAACTATCCCAAGCAAAATATATATGCCACCCTGATATGATAGACACAGGCAGAGAAACATTCCAAATCACAGATACAATACTCACCAAGACCAAATGCTATAGACTCTGATGAACTAGTGAGAAGCATACTAGGAGCTACTTCACCTAAGACACGACCAATGTGCTCAGCACGATTCTCATGAGGGAATCGCTGATCTCTCTGTCAATCATTAAAAAGGGGCAAAGCAAGTTTTACAATAGATTCAAACATGATGTGTAGGCCTATTTCATGAAAGGTATTCTGTATTTATCATGTACATTGGTAAATTCCATATATGGTGTGTCCATGTTAATACAACTAGAATGTTCCACATTTGCTTTTGTAAATATGTATTATGCTTTGAACTTATACAAACAAATTCCAAGAATAAAATTTAATTTTTTTTTTAAACTATTAAATTGTAACTTTGCATGGAATATTGAACCACAACTGGTAAAAAATATGCAACTTATTTTACCTTCATACAGCCAATATCATATAAAGGTATAGACTGACTTCCTGTATAAAACAAAACAAAACACACATAGACAACATACCTGGTACCTCTGTACAAGAATAAAGATGTTATCCACACCAACGGCTAGGACGAGGAATGGTACTACCTCAATGACGATGAGGGTTGCAGGTACACCAGCCCAGCTTAGGACACCAATAGATGATGCTACAGACATGAGTACAATTATCACTCCAGATAGACCTAGGATGATCTTAGAATCAATCTAATAAGAATGAGAAAAAAAATCGACAGAATTTCAGAACCAATCTGTACATTTCTTACTATGAAAACATGCAACACACACACACACAATAGTATATTGACAAAAAAAAATTATTGAAAGAACCATGCTCGGAATAAAATGACATTTAAGCAGACTGGTTGGGAGGAACTGTATTCACTCAATAAAGGTGAGGTGAGCAAAGTAATTCATTAATAAATAAAATAATAATATGCAACATTCATATAGCGCTTAATACAAATGACATTTGTCTCTTAGCGCTGCATACTATTACCCCGGCTTTAGCATGGCTATCCTGATCAGACGCTCAAGCATTCAAGGAATTCCTTCCTACCAGGTACCCATTAATTACATGTACACCTGGGTGGAGAATGGCAAATGTAGATAAATGTCTTGCAAAAGGACACAAGTGCTGTGGTGGGATTTGAACCTCGGACTTTGTAGTTCAAAGTCTGGAGAATTACCCACTGAGCTACAACACCCCTAATCATTACTTGGACCGCAGTGTTGGTCCTCACTCCGAAGGAAGCATTCCAACAAGAGCTTCAAAGCTCAAGTACTAGATATACATGTACTAATTTATGTACATTGACTATTCTAGACCAGTCAGCTAATTCTGAAGAGGCATTTATCAAAAAACAAGTGTACATGTAAGTTTTAAAAATAAACTGGGGTTTGAGTTATGAGTTTGTGATGCGCACGAAAATGTTTTTTCTCTCTCTCTCTTTCAATGATTCTATACATATTAAACAAACATAATATTTATAAATTATACATATCACATACAAAATGAAATTAAGTACAAAACAAAACAAACAAAAAAATGCTGAAAAGAGAGTTTGTAAGGCTGTTAGCTCTACATAAAAACAAGTCCCCAGTATCAGACTTGACGATAACAGTCAAATTGACGAAAAATTCTGAATTTCTCCCCAATATATCTTTGCACCCCAAACAGACATGTTACCAAGCACAGACATAGCATGTAATATAATGTTCTCCCTATGAGATGTTTTATGCTATACTGTACATTTTTTTTAATCTACATGCGTTAGTAAAGGAAAAAAATCAATACAAATATATAATACTGAGCAACATAAAAAATGCTATATACTTTTAGACAATGGATGAAATTCAAACTTATGTAATGCATGGTGTTTATTTCATCATTTTTAATCATACATACATGTAGTCTAATATACATAAATACATTTTGCTATATCTTTTTCCTATAGGAAGGCATATACATGCAAAGCTTATATGGGAAAATTTCAGTGTAAATTCTTCCTTACATAAGTAAAAAAATCCCACCCCACACCCAACTTCCTTTTTGTAGAAGGTTAATTTATCACATGTGATCATGAAGTCATACACACAGCTCAAGTACCTAGTGTTTGTACATGTATGATAAACAGTGCAATTTGGTTCAAAGTACAACAGAAATTGACAATACTGCATATTATGACTCAGGGAATACATCATTTGGTGTTCTATATGTAATACACCAATTAAGATAGGCCAGTGTTTGTAAATTGACTAAAAATCTAATGCAATTTCTGAATTTTTTGGTCAAGAAGTGTATCTGACAGACATGCAAGAGGAATTTAAGTAAAGTTGCAAGACAAACTCTCTTAAAAAAAAAGAAAGAAAAAAAAAACCTACACGCTCCACTGTACATCATACATTTATTGAAAATTGCCAAGATTTCAAGTGCAGGAAATTAGAGTACTATCATATTCAAAAGCACTATTCAGGACCTGTAAAATTTGAAATGTTTTGAAGTATACAACCATTATATTTTGGGTTATGCGAGCTAAGGCTAAATGCAAAATCCATTCATTACTCATACAAGTTTTACAATACAGCCACACCAATGCAATAGACTCCAGACTGACTGATGTAATGTCATTTATGCTGCAGTCACAATTCCTTTACGGCGGCTATATGGCCAGTCAAAATAGCCGTTTTATTCATTTTCATTTAAATGACCTATATGCAGCTGGTACAAGAAATGTTGAAATAGCTGCCTTTGATGCGCCGTAGCAGGGAAATGTGACTGCCCCATTGGCTTTTTTTTCTGTGCTGTGATAGTAGTATCATCTCTGTCACAACCACTATGGTATACTACTAAATCATGAATTCCAAATTAGGCTATCTACTGTATGAGAGGGGAAAAATTATTGAACAAATCCAGTGGTACTAAGAACCTAGTGAACCCCACCAGATAATGAATAATAAGCAAGTGTTCTGTCATCTTTTAGATATTTAATTGTGAAATCCAGTGATGAAATATTACATTCACCAAATCTTGTTTCTCTGGCCTTGCCGAACAGTGTAGTGTTGTTATATACATTCAACAGTCGGCATGAAGGAGTGCCGCATTTTGTAATGGGGTCACTAACTTTTTAGCACCAACGTATTTATTCAGACTGTTTGAAACACATGTGAGGCTTCTGATATTACATTTCCAGAGTGTTACCACAGTTCTCAGTATTAATAAATTAAGATAAACCAACATCTACTGTTAGAGTGTCACATGTGCATCTCACTGGCTATTAATAGCCAGTCAAAGATTCAGAACAACATGTTCAATTGTCGTTCAGAATTCTGACAAAATCAATCTGGTTTGATTAGCTCTGGTTTGGGATTAAACATAGAGTGCTGGCATTATTTTGTACATGACAGACTGTCATCTAACTTTGATTAAACAATCTAGAATGGAAATGAAAGTGACACTGATCAAAAATAATTAATGACCGGGTAAATATACAATTCTTGACATATAATTTGATAGCTTTATCAAATATCAAGGAGAGTATGGAACTAATTATTTCAAAATGAATTACACTGGAAATTTTAAGTTTGAGGGTGTATGGTTATTCTATAATACAGGGCAGTCCAGATTATGAAAAATATTGGTAGTTTATATAGCTGGCAACACGAGACTTTAACTTCCTGTGGAAGAAAACCCATTTTAATTTCAAGTACATGTATCCTTTCTTTTGATACAAATATCCTTCAATCACTGTTACTCTAATACAGGGCTCCACACTAACCCATTTTTTCTACTGGTCCAACCTATTCATGTCGGACCAGTAGATTCCCAGTTTTTCAAATTTTTACTGGTCCGAACCCAAAAATCTACTGGTCCCAAAAAATAAAGAAAACATTAAAAAAAGGTGCAAGTTTATTTTTCTAGCCTTTCGTTGCCCCCCCCCCAATAAAAAAGGAAGGAAAGAAAGAAAGAAAGATAGAAAGAAAGAAAGAAAGAAAGAGGAAGGAAAAGAAAGAATTAAAGAAAGGAAGGAAGGAAGGAAGAAAAAAAGAAAAGGTAAAGAAAGGATACATGTGAAGGAAGGAAAAAAAGAACTAAAGAAGGAAAGGAAGGAATAAAGAAGGAACAAAAATTAGGAAGAAAGAAAAGAAAAAAAATGAAGGAAAGAAATGAAGCAAGCAATACAGAAAGAAAGAACAAATCCAGAAAGTAGTAAAGGAAAAAAAGAAGAAGCAATAAAAAATAGGGTAAAAGGAGAGATGGAAAGGACAAAAGAAAGTAAGAAAGAAAGAAAGAGAGGAAAGAAGGAAGAAAACAAAGGAAAGGTAAAATGATAGATAGAAGGAAAGAAATAAATAAAGGAAGGAAAGAAAGAAGCAAGCAATATAAAAAAGAAAAAGTAAAAGAATAGATAGGAAGAAAAAAAGAAAGACTGAGAGACAAAGGAAGAAAAAAGAAAGACTGAGAGACAAAGGAAGGAAGAAAGAATAAAGGAGAGAAAGGAAGCAAGCAGTCAAAAAAGAAAGGAGAGGTATAAAAGGATAGATTTAGAAAAGGAAGAACAAAACAGAAGAAAGGAAGGAATGAATGAAAGGAAGGAATGAAAGAAAGAGAGGGCTGAAAGAAGGAAGAAATAAAAATACATACAAGAAAGGGTAAATAAATGATGGATGGATGGAAGGAAGAAAGAAACAAAGAAAGTAATGAAGAATAAAGGAAAGAAAAGGGTAAAAAGAAGGAAGGAAAGAAAGGAAGAAAAGAGATAAAATATAAAATAGGATGGATGGACTCAAGAATTAAGGAAAGAAAAATATCAAAAAATAAAGAAAGGAAGGAAGGAAGGAAGGAAAGAAGGAGAGAAAAAAGAAATAGAGAAAAATATTTTTTATAAGGATAGAAAGAATGAAAGAACAAAGGGAAAATAAAAAAGAAAGACAGTAACAAAAAAATGAAAGAGAGGGAAGAAAAAAAGAAAGATTGAAAAGAAAGAAGGAAAGAAAGATAGGAAGAAAACAGAGGAATAAAGCTAAAACTATCATCATAAATGATTCATCAGTATCTTTTTGGCTCAATTAAAATAGCTACGAAAGAAAGAAACCAAGTGTATCAACACACACATAAATGCATATGTGGGGCTCATCTGTATTCAGACGATATCACCCGAAACCCGATCTGTTTGAACCAAACAGAAGTGAAAATTTCTCCTTTTACTGCTTACAAATGAGAGAGTTACTCCAATTTTTAGCAAATATGGACATTATAAGAGCCTTTCATGAGTATGAACCGTGAATTTTGACAGTTCTGTGATAGATTTCTGCCAGAGTTTAGCTAAGTTTCGTTCACGCAGCCAGTAGAGAATTTACCACGTAGGTTGTGTGGCTGGCTACATGTACACTGTATATACTCTAGTAACACGTGCGATTCATTCTGTGTGTATTCTGTGTGTGAATGACAGAATTTGTCGGGGGGAAATTGTTTGCAGTGAATTTGACCATTTCTGGAAAAGTTATTGGCCCAACAATGGTTTTAATTACTGGTCATGTCGGACCCTTAAAATCTTGCTTTTTGGGAAAAATTACTGGCCCGACAATGATATTTTTTACTGGTCATGTCGGACCAGTAAATCTTCTTATTTCTGAAAATCTACTAGCCCGACAGCGATTTTTACCGGTCTGGGACCGTCGGACCGCCGCTAGTGTCGAGCCCTGTCTAATAATCTTTGATTTTGATACTAATGTCCTACATGTACATGTATGTCTTGTAAAAAAAACTGTTCGATAATAGTGCAATTAAACTACACCGTGTATAGAAGTACAAGACATGTACCGGTACCTTAGCAATGGACTTTGAAACAAATGTCAAGGAATGACATTAATGGACCAATGGAAGGATGAAAAATTAGCCATTAACATTGATCAAAGCCCATTGAAGGTTAAATGACATGACAAGATACATCATTATGTATTGCTACCACTAAAGATTGTAGAGATTTAGCTGCCAGGAGGAAATTGGTACAGCATTGAATATTGTGCATATTATCACTCTTAATCACACACACTAATGATACTTGAAGCATTGACCTTGTGTGATAATGAAGCATAATGTTTACATTCTTGTAATTTTTATCTCTCCTTGACTGATATACACGTAAAGAAGGAGAGCAATGTCATATCTACATGTACATTGAATGGGCCCTACCAAAGAAATACCTGTATATGTATGTGATACAGGGCAATTCAACGATGATGTTTTTAAAATAGTTTTCAAAGTTGCTAATAGCCCCTCTCAATTGCTATTGTGTCGAACATAAAGTACAATAGGGAATAAACGAGAAAAAAAACTATTTATAATAGGGATGGACAGACACAATCACACCAGAAATATGTGGGAGAGATTTAGCAGAAAGAAAACCACCTTTCTTCAAACTTTTCTTTAGCTATTCACCATGAATTCACTTCACATCCAAGTGAAAAAATTGCATGGAACTACTGCTTACATGAATGTGAAATATGAAATATGAAACAAACAAGATATCAAATAGCTTGTTTTCAGGAAATATCACTGAATTCCCTTCCATGTTATGTTCAAACATATATGTTAAAAGAAGTGGAAGAAAGATGTGAAGGAGAAGTATTCTAGGTGTTTAGACAGATAAGGTGATAGAGAGGAATAGTAATATGGCTATCAGTTCGGAGTAAAGTCCTCCATATCTATACAGAAGTTTCAGATTTACAGTGGTTGAGCGGTATCAGTGTTATCATAACATTCTATATTAAACAAATAATATTATGCCATAAAAGAACAAAAAACAAATAGTCCACTTATATTAGCTAAGTATTTTCTCTTTGAGTGTACATCTTTGTGATTTTTCAAAGGATTATTCCTATTAAAGGGGTAGGGTAAAATGAAAGACTTCTTCTGGGCATAAACTAAAAAAAAAAGAAAAGGAGATGAATATGAATAAATTTCTCTAAATATGTTTGAATACGAACCATCAATCTTCTGCAGCTGTTGATCTGTCCAAGGGCAAAGGTCACATAGGCAAACATGAAGATATAGCTGAGTGCAATAGTAAGGATGTCGGACTGACTTTCTCTATTGATCTCATCTTCAACAGATCTCTGAGGGAAATTCAAACAAATCAAGAAAAAAAAAATCACGTTGCTACACCTCAAGAATATTTTAGCAAAGCTAGCTTATGAGTCCATTGTGAGTAGCAAGTACTCATAACAAGTTACACAAATGTACAAATCCATCAAACCCAAGTATTTTGTTAAGTGCCATTAAAAGCCACCAATATGGTTGGTATGTTACTGATTTTTTCTGTTTCTATTTCTCCTTGGGTGCTTCATGATGTAATTTCCTTTGAAAAATCTGCTTTGATTACATTTAAATTTTTTGGTGCACATCCCCCATGGTATATTTGACCCAATGAATGTCATCATACATTTCACATCATTTCTTTTAAAACTAAATATGCTCAAGAAACAAAACAAAGTTCATCTCATAGTATCTCACCTCTGCTTGGAAAGCGACTGTAAAGTTTGAGTTGCTGTAATTCTTCAGCAATTCAATGTATGCCTTCTCCCAGGCCATAGCTTTTTCAAGTCTTGGATCACCAGCGATGTAATTGACCACAGGGAAGGTTATCACCAATACATCAGCAAGGTTATACTCATCACCTGTACACAGAAATAAATAATCAATAAACACGTTGCTCCAACAAGCACTCAAGGACAATGCCTAAAAAGGAACCAATAACTAATATTTTACTATATCTGCATTAATGACTTACTGTCACAGATGTGCTAATTGTATCATAATTTACTTATTCTGACCTTTTCTTGATAATCTTTTATGGCTGTACCTATAATTACATGTATATTTGAAAATAGTGTAATTAATTTTTAATCACTGTACATAATTGATTTCAAGATACATTTATTTGTTAATTTATCATTTTCAGAAATTGTAATTACTTGATTTTTTTCACAACCCTCATATGGATGATATAGGAAAATGAAAATGTCATTGTCCTTGTCAATTTACATTTGTATAATTATCAATTCAGAGGAAACAAACAAATTGACAAACACTAATGAATAATCATAAAGGAGTTGCATCACTATTATTATCACTACTTACTGGAATGAATCTAAATTACAATAAAAACCTTAACTTACATGTACCACTTACCTCTTATTTTATACGAAATGTATAAAATCACTGCATCAAATATAATTAATTTTACTACAATATTAATTATTTTTGTTTTGACAAATGTAACCTTTTTTAATGTTAGGAATATGTGAGGAGTCCATAGTCAACAACATTTTTGATGAATTTAATTGATTGTAACAACAAGATTCATATTTAAAGAGTAAACTTTCAAAGTTTGAATTATCTCAAGCACTACTTACCTTCATATCCACCAAGAGCTGTCCAGGGAAATACTGGACCACCATAGGTACCCAAACAAGGCATATGTAATGCAGTGGTATCATTAAGAGATGCTGGGGCACTATAAAGAGAATGCAAAAGAATAATATCATGGTCAGGATTAAACATACAAAGTAATCCAGGATAAGGGTGTACATGTACAGGAATGATTATTACTCTTACAGCAGTTGTTTTTTCATGAAAAAAATAAATGGTATTTGTCTTTCACAGCAAAGCTTAAGAAGAAATTGTACTCCCAAGCCATAGTATGAGAACGAGGCAAAAGCGATTTTGTGTCTCGCCCACGTATGAAAATAACCAGAAACATCGTGATTTGCGAGGGCATGCAACAGAATTGTATCGAAACTTCATTGTAATATGACTGGGATGGAATAACACTTGCCTTAAGAGCCTTGCATGTAAACTTTAATGTTGACCTGAAAATGACCTTTGACCTTATCGTGTGACCTCCGACTGCAGCATAACATGCAGGTCCCCCAAGTCCATCTACCATCCAAGTTTGGTTGAAAAGCACCTTAAGGTTGCAACATTAGGTAAGGTTGACCTGAAAATGACCTTTGACCTTATCGTGTGACCTCCGACTGCAGCATAACATGCAGGTCCCCCAAGTCCATCCACCATCCAAGTTTGGTTGAAAAGTGACTTACGGTTGCAGAGTTAGGTGTCATAAGAGTCTTGCATGTAAACTTTAACGTTGACCTGAAAATGACCTTTGACCTTACGATGTGACCTCCGACTGCAGCATATCATGCAGGTCCCCTAAGTCCATCTACCATCCAAGTTTGGTTGAAAAGTGACCTACGGCTGCGGAGTTAGGTGTCATAAGAGTCTTGCATGTAAACTTTAACGTTGACCTGAAAATGACCTTTGACCTTACAATGTGATCTCGACTGCAGCATATCATGCAGGTCCCCTAAGTCCATCTACCATCCAAGTTTGGTTGAAAAGCGACCTACGGTTGCGGAGTTAGGTGTCATAAGAGAGTCTTGCGTGTAAACTTTAACGTTGACCTGAAAATGACCTTTGACCTTACCATGTGACCTCCAACTGCAGCATAACATGCAGGTCCCCCAAGTCCATCTACCATCCAAGTTTGGTTGAAAAGCACCTTACGGTTGTGGAGTTATGTGTCATTAGATTAGTGACGGACGGACGACGGACGGACGACATTTGGATCCCTAAGTCTCGCCTTCACCTCTGGTGGGTGAGACAAAAATGATAGTGAATTAGTATGATAATATGGCAATTTGTAGTCAACAGGAAAATCAATTTAAAAACACTTGAGGTACATGTACATCGTACCATAAATACACCATGAGATGAAAATTCTCACAACATTCAGAAACTTAGATAATATGGAGGAATATGTCAATAATATCCAAACAGAAATCAAGAAACTTTGAAACTTTTTGAAACTTACCCAACACATGACATGATATGCTCATGGTAATCAGCAGCTATGAAAAACTGTGAAGGGTCCATCTGAACTTTATCTAAATTTTCATGACTATTCTGGAAGTAGTTGAGCACACTCTCAATAGTACAGTGTGTGTTCTCTGGAGCAAGGGGTGCATAGCAGATGTCTTCCAGTGTTACAAAGCTATCATTGCCAAAAGGCACCTTAAGATTCACTACATCATTCTGAAGATCAAGAGCCTAGGTATTATAAAGAGAAATAAAGAACAATAACAAGAAAATTGGTACTTTAACATTTCCACATATATAATCTATGGAAATACATAGGTCATACTTATGTATTACTTTACATGTAAAGTCATGCTTGAAGTCAAACTTTTTCTTGAAAATGGAAGTATGTAAAAAACCACCAGGTTTTTTTTTATATTGTCCATATGTGCACATGTAGTACTGTACGTAGCAAATTGACAGTGTGTTGGTGACAAGCACACTCAAGAGTACTAAACAGAGTGCCACATTTGCATTAGATTTTATTTGTAATTACATGTACATGTACAAGATCTCCAATAAGATCTCAAACCTTATTAACTGGACCGTTATTTGTCTTATTTCGCAGGCTGACGATATAAATGCATAACATCAAAACTTGTTAAAATGTCCCAACGATTTCAATCACACAGTTTTCAATGAGAATTCAAAGTGTACTGCATGTCTATACTTTACAGCAGTGTTTCCACAGATCCAAAAAATATTCCTGAAACTGAATTCCAAATTTCCCAAAATTCACTTTCCTGGAATTTTCAAGTTTGATTTTTAACAAAAATCAGAGAATAATACAGCTAGCCTAAATTGGATCCAAGTGATCAAAATCAAGGAATTAAACATTTTTTTTTGTTCACCCCCTTTTTAAAAATAGGAACAAAACTAAGAAAGGCGTCTGCGGAGTATGAGCTGAAAATCTTGAGCTATGTATCAAGGTAAACAATTCTTTAAATACAACATAAATAAACTTTAATCATGTTTATTTGTAATTTTCGGATTTCCCGGAATTCCTGATATTCAGGAAATTTTCTTCAAAGTGGAAACACTGCTGTAAAGTAGATGTATGTGTGTCAAACAAAGTCTCTTGTGTCTTGCCCCTAATATCTTGTGTGGTCTACGGCACTTGACTAGATGCGTGAAAGTCCACTGTTCAATCCCGGCCACGGCTCTTACATGCCCATTAGCAAGGCATTTGATCAACAGTGCTCTTTTATAGAACTGCTACAGTATGCTCTTGGTAACTACGCCTGCACTTGTTTTGTTAAAAAAATATCTTCTAATTATGAATCAACATAATATCATCATCATCATAATCATCATCACCACCACCACCACCCCTCCATCATCATCTGGAAAATATAAAGGTGAATCTGGTAAAGAGCAATATATCTGTATTCGAGATTCCCATACCTGATGTAGAAGATCAATGTCTAGAATGCCCGAGTAGGTGGTTGTAGAAGGGTTTGGATAATTACGGGAGACATTGTACCGCGTGCGATTAGGTGCAGTCAATATGATCTGCTCTGTACGGTAAAAGGGACCAAAGTTCTCATCAAAGTAGTTTTTCTCGAGGCGAGACTCACTGGTTGGTGGTGACCACAGCTCTACTGGATCAGTTGTAACCTTGTATAGACAAGATGTTTAAGAAACCATAATCAAACATCAACTACACATTATATTACCTGTGAATAGTTAAATAAGAAGAGATCTGCCAATCACCAATAATTAAAAATTGGATACCATAAATGAGCTCGATATTGAATGCAATTGGAACTGTACATTAACTCCAACCTTCACACACTTCAACCTAGTGAAAAAATAATATTGACTTTACTACAGATACAGGTGAATACAATGCCCAAGACTTTGCAAATCAATACTAAAGGCCGGGTCTTCCCCAACAAATATACAATTCCCACATGTATACAACATGTACATGTACTCGTTTGAGATGAGCCATTATAGTGCACCTATAATGCTTTGCCCATAATACATGTTAGTAATGACATGAGACTATGATACCAGGACCAAATTGAGCCAAATACTAATGACAAATCGAATAATAGTAAAGAAACCAAACAAACACAAAATAAATATTTGTTAATAATAACATTCAATCATCCATATTTCATATAAAGATGAGAATGTCTTTAATATAACTGAATCTGAAATATTTGGTGAAAAAAGAAAACCTTCATGAAATGTAAATGTTTAATTTCTATTTCAATGCAATTATCTTGCAGTGGAGGCATACTTGGCCTTAAAACTGACCATCACAGACGTACAAGTAGAAAATTTGCACAATGATATTATGAAAATGAGATTGGTCTCACAACACTCACCTTCAATCTGACAATTCCTGCAGTCATTGCTGTTACAATCATGACACCAAGGACAAGAACAAGATGTGGATGCTTAGCTACAATGGTACCCAATTTCCTGAAGCACAGTTCTAAGAGTTTCTGGAATGCCATTCCACAGGAGGCCTTGCAACCAACCTCATCCTCAGAAATCTCCCGCAATTGGCCGTCGTTCACAGAGTTAATTGCTGTTGAATTTTCATCGCAGCAATCACTCAGGTTCTCACCTCCCTTCTTGCAG
The DNA here is from genome assembly GCF_018143015.1 of Lytechinus variegatus. Lineage (NCBI taxonomy): Eukaryota > Metazoa > Echinodermata > Echinoidea > Temnopleuroida > Toxopneustidae > Lytechinus > Lytechinus variegatus. The sequence goes on along the minus strand of NC_054740.1, from coordinate 76,860,406 downwards.
CACATACAGATGACATTGAAGAGAATAAACAGTGCAATGAAAACTGCATATGCAACAGAAAAGACAACTATGTAACCATCAACACCAAAGATGAGGAATTGAGGAGGGGGAGGGGGAAGTGGCGGTAAGGGTGGGCAACTACTGGGGCAGTCCTGACAGCTGCATGGTTGCGTGTTGTTGTTGGTTGACTCATTGCATGCATAAACCCTTGTGTCCATAGGTTCCATAGGCGAAGGAGCACCACCCAGAATGAAATCAATCTGAAAGGGTGTCTGTTGGTTGTTCTTGTCCCCCATAAAGTCCAACCAGCGTTGTGCAGTGCAGTGAGCTGCTCCATAAGAGCCACAGTACAATGAGAGAACCTTTGTGTTACTACTGGGAAAGTTAACGTTCTTGCAAGAGTTGAACATTGCTTGAGCAGTTTCGTTCAGGATGTAGTAAGAAACCTCAGTGATGCTACGTTGACCAGAGTCTTTATCATGTATTGTGTTTTCTGCTGCTGCTGGTGGTGGTGTAGGAGGGTAAGGCATGGTTTTTGTTGCATTGACATAGATACTCTGGTCTGGACTGCATGTCAAATGGCAGTAGATGTTGACCAAGTTCTTGTAGCATGATGGGCACCTACTCATTGTCTCGTCAGGAATTTTCATGTTTTCTTGGAATGTCTGAAGCTGGGAAGGAGAACAGCATGTCTTGGTTTCATTCTTATTGGCTGCCACCATCTCTGGACACAGCTGCTCAAGGATCTGGAGACCAGCTGGGTCATCAAGAACTTTCGCTGGTTTGTTGTAAAGGCAGTTTAGGGACTTGTGGGTTAGGGCATCCTTTCCACACTGGTCATACCACATACAGTAGCCTTCTTTGTGAATATATGCATCAGCCTGTTGGAATATATTAAATGAGAAAAATTGTGAAAATCATTATCAATAATATTTGAATATTTACAAGGCAAAACAAGCATTACATGTATACAAAGGCCACATTGAATAACATTATATAGAGTACTTTAATAAACTACCGAACAATTTCTTTTACCCATGAATTTAGAATGCAACATTTTGATGTGAAATCTTAATAGGTATGTACATGTACTCTGTGTACTGACCACTCAACAAGCTTTGGATAATGTAAATAATCAATACAAATATTAAACAAATCCCACATCCATACTGTCGAAAAGTAAATTACAAAGGGTGTGAATGAATTCGAATGTCTCCAAATATGGATAACGCACCAACATACATGTACATATGCCTACATCATGTATCTATTGTTGAAAATGAAACCAGGCTAGATAAAAACAGAAACAAGTTGCATGATAGCTACACTATAAAATGCATTCAATCCATAACTGTATACAACTTGTTTTGTGTCATTTTTCAGAAAAATGAAGAAAATATACAATGCTATTTAAAAATGGTATGAACAGAATAATCATGTTTTTAACTACAGGTGTGATTGGTTATGGTATTATACTGTACAGAGAAGATTCCTCCATTTTATCCCTCCCCCCCAAAAAAAAAAGTTACACAATGTGATACTAATAATCATACACTGTACTTCAAAAAATGATGCAGATTTCATGTTGATAGAGTAAGCACTTTTCTTTTTTATCAGATGCATGCAAAATCTGTTCATGGTGGAGCATAAAACAATGATTATTTTTGCCCAAAGGGTAAAACAATGACGAGAGTCAAATTGAAAGAAATTGGGGAGGGGGTGTAAATCAGCAGACTGAGCACTTTCAATCATTTGAATTGCTGTTTGTATATCAAAGTCTACACAACATAGTCAATAATTTTATTGATACCTCTATACATGTGTTGCAGCAATTAACTGAAATAATATACATAAAACAAGGACCATTTCCTTCTACTATTTTCATCACCTGCAGAATTGTTCAAGTAATTTCTCATCTATACACTGTGAAGTACATGAATAGTAAAAGAAACAAGTACAAGATGTATTTACAGTTTGAAAATAATTATTTCCTAAGCTGGACAGGAACTTGTTACTGTATGTAGTATTTTTCTATGGAGAACACAGACATCATATTCTGGAGGTCGCTTTTTTACACATGTTTCTCTGTGCCAGTATGAAAATAAATCTGGTTTGGCACTCGTTTTAAATCACATGATGACCAAGAACTTCCTTTATCTTCTCTCATAATTTCCTCCCAAAAAAGGCTATTCCAAGTATGGCATTTTTTTTAAATGGCATTGTTCTTTCTCCACTTCAAAGATGCATAAAAGCAGTTTTCCAATGACCAATACAAGTAATGTTTACAGCGTTTTAGATTTCTTTGAAAATTGCTTGAATTATAAACATGAACTTGATTCTGAACACAAACAGGTTTATTTAATAGGTGACTTCTGCTACCATGAGAAACTTTCTTGGTATAACACATTCTCACTATTTTTTAATTAATTCAGATCCATTTCACTCATTGATATACATGATGTATTTGTCAACATTTTTTTATTTGAATGTTCCTTAGACTGGCTTAGTCTACAATACCAGTATCACTACCCTATTTTTCAAACAACATACATGTAGAAACAATATACTGCCAATAATGTTCCTGTGCTTGTACTTTAGTTTATTTCTCATCAATGATGATACCATTAATTTTAAACATGAACTTTGTTATTCACCAAACGACTACATGTAACTTTATGTATCCTTGTGATCACCAGGCTTGCTCGTCGTCGAACTCTTTTCTGAAGAAGACATCTTGACTTATATAGCGATTCGCTAACAGACTTATATAGCGAGTTGTTAACTGACTTATATATCGAGTTGCTAACTGACTTATATATCGAGTTGCTGACGTGTAGGGTCGTTTACAGCTCACGAAATAAACTTCCTACACGGAGGGAAACTATAACGTTCTAACGCACACAAACTTGAAAATCACCACGACGTTTAATAAATCACCACGAAGACCTTGTCTTAAAGTTCCAACCAATAAAGCCTTGTTGCATTTATTCAATGGATAAAGATCGACGAGCAATAACAAATGTCGAAGTGTCACTTTATTCCTAGCATAAACTTGCGTGTGAACACGACTTGAACGTAATGTGTAAACACTGCTTGAGCTTATATGACGTAGGTGTAAGTGTGTGTGTAAACAGCTGTGTGTGTGTGCACCACCTTGCGTGTGTGTGTGTGGCACTGTGTGTGGTTAGCTGAAACAAATAAACATAAACATAAATTAATAAGTAAATTGTATAAGTTAAATTAAATTGTCTTGCATACACACATGAATACTTTATGTTATTATACTTGTTTAACTACATGATAAACTCCAAATGTAATATTGTGATATGATTAATTTCTTATTAAACCAAAGTAAATTATTTGTGGACTTATCTTTCAAATGTGAATTGGGCTCTAAATAGTGATTAGATGCGTTAATGATACATTGATCTTACCTTGTTATTCATGATCTATTCTATAAGTTAGACAAAGAGATTAAACATCAACCATAAACATTAACTAAGTACATGTATACTTCACACATGAATTATTCCTTGAACTTTTCCGTAGTACAACAACTAATAAGAACTTCAATCTAAACTTTCGTTTCTGTCTCTAAATGACATTCCTATAAACCCTGTTCACACTGACTTGAATCAGTGAGAATTAAGTTTGTGTAGGAACAGATCCTCGAACAGTGGTTTTCTCTGAAACTCTGCTCTGGAGTCTGATTCATCTGGAGTCTGATTCATCACCAGCCAGAGTGGCCTGCATCCCCTCACACACACTGGTATTGGTGTATTGCATGCACTGAATGCAGTGTAGGGCTTCCCTTTGTGAGGAGATGCGAGCACTTCTCGCTCTAAACTTACTTTCACTTCTTTCCCTAACTTGACTATATACACAATATGTGATATATAAAATGATGCTACTAATGAATACATAATCTATAACTGAAACAACTTATCCCAGATAATATACAAGGATTGAATGAATCTTAAACGAAAATGAATCTATCGTACATATAATAGAACATACATTAAATGTAAATTATATCTTGCTGGGTGTGCCCATTATGCTGCACACATAATTATCTCGCATCACAGAAACATATATATACTCCATGAGAGAGTTGGTAGAATTATTGACCAACTTGCAATATGTATCTTCTAAGTGAAATCTTGCAATTAATACATTAATATCTAATTACAACATTATGCAATATAATAAATGAGAATAATTAAACTCACCAACTGTTATATACCCCAAAATGATGAATTTGATGTCAACTTGCTGTGAGCTTCTTCAATTGCAACTGCATCCAACTTTCTTTTTCTAAGCAATGAGCTCTTTGTGCAAGTATGATGCCCACTCCTTGGGCTTGACCACAGATATGCAAATTAGGGATTACACTCCTAATATGCCTAATAGCGGTGTTACTCATATATTCTTACAGGTAAATTTTGGGAACTAATTCTGACTGGTAGCCGCCGTAACAGCGAGCCTTATGTGTACGAGAAATAAAATTTTAAAAAATTAAAACTGCTCGAAACAGATGGCTGCCAGCTGTCTAAGGTAGTCTTAAGGAAGCAATGATGATGACTTTTTAAAAAAATCCTGTCATATACTTCTTCATCATTGACGTCTTGAACATAGACATAGACATGTAAGAGAACGGAGTAAACAAATATGGATTTCCCTCACTCACACATTGTACGAGGTTAGTATACATACTAACCTCATACAATAGACTGTGTTTGACCCTGGATTTCGAAGTAGTCGGCAAACATCGCTTCATTGCTGAAGTAATATTTGCCGAAACTCCTTCTCGCTCCGCACCGGGGCTCTTGCCGGTAAGTAGCAATACATTAAAGAAATATGAAAATGATAATGAAATAATAATCATTAAAAAAAAGCAAATTTCGCTTACCTCGGCCTCGAAAGTGACTTCGCTTGTCTCTTCTACGGAAATACAAGGAAGCCCGTTGGTGGCGCTAATAATTTCACAAACTTGATTCAGCTCCTCGGTAACTTTATAACTGTATCTAAATTCTTTGAATGCGCAATCCTCATGATTAATTTACTAATTATGGGCACCAATGAATGAAATACCTTAAAAAACATAATTAAAGATTATTATTGGTGATGATAACACTTATTTGCATTATTTGCAATGAATTTAAAAAGATGACTAATAAAAAAACGAATATAATATACGTGCCTGGAAAGAAACCAGCAGTACAAGCTTTAACGAACGTCAATAATACGTATACGGTATCATAAAGTCTATACAATGAAAAGATTGGACAGTTCACGGACTTCGCGTAATGCCTTGCGTCGATTTGCGTGTAAAATAGTGTAGGTGCCTAGTCTTTCCCTTGTCGTGTCTTTGATATGAATATAAATCGTGCGCGCTCTTTAGGCGAAAATTGATATCCGCGCTGATCAGTTTTCTTCTACGTGAAATCTTCACTAAAGATCAAGAAAATATACGTTTTTTAAAAGAAACTTCAAGGAGAAGTCCTGTTTCGGAGGCGTCTGTTATTCTTGGGAGTGTTTTGGGGCACTTTCCTATACAAATGCATGCGCATTGCTGTTTTCTATCAGTGCACCTTGGTCCCACACAACGAACAATTGTGTACAACAGATAGCGGAGCGTGAACGTAGCGGTCGTGTACATTTTTGCTTATTACATGACGTCATCCAGCCCCTGCCGAGAACCAATTTATGAATGAAAGTATAGTAAGCATGCGTAGTGCAAGCCTTTTATTTCCCCACACAGAATTCCACCAAAACAAGTGTGCAATTCTCTATCACCTCGTACCAAAATCGACCTAGAATTTCACTTTCCCGTATTTTATATGAATTATGAAAGGTATTCTCGGAGGATCTATTTTCTCACCGATACTGCACAGGTAAGCAAATTTCGATTACTTCTTGCTTTTCCGTCAAAATCTTACGAATTAGCGTCTATATGCCATCGTGTTTGTTGGAATTTGTAGAGTTTATCGCAACGTGCACAAAGTCAATTGGCTTCCGGGTTTATGCATGAATATGCATATGAATATGCATGAAATTGCAGAGTTTCGATAATTTTCGATCGATACCGGAGCGATCCGATCACGAACCAAAACTATTTACGGCGTACACAACGTGACCGGATATCGTTATCGCTATCGATACTTCCGCACGCAGTCCGAAGGAATTATTTTTGGGACCACGTGGTCATGACGTGATCTGCGCGATTGACCAATCAGCGGTCTTCGAATCGCTGTGCGGAGACGATCTATCCGTTGTACAGTGTATGGACAATTGTTCATTGTGTCCCAGTTAAGATCACAACTTTTGGCTTAAAAAACAAAGGAATACATAAGAATTGAATAGGCGATTTATATGACCTTAAAACTGCAATAACTTTCTTATTTCTGGGGTTATTGAGATAAATGAGGTGTTGTTGATGAGCTCTAAATGATGCCATGAAGAAAACATCTTATTTCTGAGATTTATTTTTTTTGCAACATATATTATTTACAAATAATTTGTAGTATTAAAGCAAGGCATAGGAAGGTGTAAAAATTAATAAAATATTAAATAAACATATTTTGCTCGATCCTGTACAGTGAACGTCTAATGAAAAGATGGATTTCCTAGACCTAGGGAAATCCATCTTTGTTTACTCTGCAGCTCTGTTCTCTTGCATGTCTATGAAGTAGCTATGTGCGAATACGGGGCATCGCGAGCGCTGGTTTTGGTGGCACGGTTTTCGCGCGGGTTTTGCTACGAGTGGCATCGCCTCTGTCTGGGCGGCTCATTGAAAATGGGGTTTAATGCGCATGCGCACATAGTAGGTGCAATCTCGTGCCTTTTAACAGACAGCTGAAGATGTGCTCTTTCTGTACATATAAGTTTCAATGTGGATACTCGCCTGTAAAGTGTGGATATCGGAGCTTGAAAGTTCATCAAATTTTTGGACGCGTAAATGTTCGAAATTTTTTAATGGTAAGTAAAACAAGAATCCGATTAGGTATACAATTTGACTGGAAATATATTTGAATTATCAAAAAATCCAAACTTACGCGATTCTGACGTTGCGCAGTCCAGATATAAGAGATGCCAGCTACCCCTGTCACAGCCGGTCTCTCGGCAGTCGAGCTGCCCGATGCGCCTGCCGTTGGCAGGGCGATGCTACCCTTGTCACAGCCGGTCTCTCGTCAGTCGAGCTGCCCGATGCGCCTGCGGTTGGCAGGGTGATGGGAGCGGTCGATAGTGAGTCGTTCATGCTGGATTGAACTAGATCGTAAATTGCTTACTTGATGATTATGTTGTGCCTTTTTTGGGAAATCTCTGTCATTATACCGTAGATAATTATTCTGATATTGATTTTAATACATTCATTTGTCACAGAAAGATTTTATCATCCCAAGGTTATGTGACTCAAGAATCTAGGTGGTTGATTATCGTTTCATTTGGAAACTGGATTTGCTTTTGACAGTGGAATATCAATGTTGACTTTTCTAAAATTAAATTCATGGGTGGAAATCCCAGGGGGACACGTCCCCCTACCCAAAATAATAGGGGGACATGTAACAATAATACATTTTTTTCTTTTTTGGTCAAACTTTTTGGGGTGAAAATGACCTTACAACAGTTTGGGGATAAACTTTTTTTTTTTAACTTGTCAGAGTTGCCAGCATCCATAGGCGGCGAAAGCTGGGGGAAGTGTACCCCCCCGCCCTTAATTTGAGGTGGGGGACGATCCCCCCACCTCAATTTTTTTTTTTTTTTGGATAACCTTTTTTTTTTCTTTTCTTTTTTTTTTGCTTGTCAAATTTAGTTTTCTGCGTCCCCCTATAATTTTTGGTTGATAACCTTTGGTGTATTTTTTTGATTATCAAAATAATTTGGTGGTCCCCCTAAAACTGTTGGCTTTCGCCGCCGATGCCAGCGTCCCCCTACCTTTGGGGCCAATTTCCGCCCATGATTAAAATGCAAAAAATTTGTTGTTTAATTTTTCACTCTCAGAGGAAATATTTCACTTCCACATGGCTCTATTGTCTATTTTTTTTATGTTATTCATTTTTTTTCTATTTTATTATAATTATTTTTTTTTTCAAGAAGGGTGCAGGGGGGTTGTGTTCATAAGTTGAAATGGGGATGGGATTTGTATAAGTTTTTGTGTCACTTTTGTTCTCTTGTTTTGAGTGTTGGAGCTTTGATGCCTGTTTTTGTTGCTGTTCAGAGCTTTATTTATGTGCAGTGATTTCACGCTAGAATATGAACTTATTTTTCATTAAAAAAGGAGTGCTCGAACATGGCCTTTGTTGTAATCATACATATCTAAGAAATGCATATATTAAAGCTTAATTTTTATGTTTCCTTCTTGATACTTGAATTACATGCAATGCTACATCTTTACACCCTCAGACTCTGCTGCTCATCCTTCCTAAAAAAAATTGTAATCGAATCTCCAAAATGAAAGGTACATTATCCATCTATAAACAAATTGTTGAAACAATAAAATACATAAAGAATTGGTGAAACAATCAAATACATCAGAAAAGCACACTTGTATTTTTATACCATACAAAGTACATGTACAAAAGGAATTATATTTTTCATTTGTAAAAAAAAAGACCCCATACATACATGTACACAATACTAAAGTTGAAAAAGAGCTAATTGTAATTTATATCAGAAAAACAAAGAAATACATTAGAAATTACAAAAACAATACTTTAAACAAATTCATTTAGGAAATTATCTACATGATGCTGTTTTGATGCCAACTAAATTATATACAAATTATCTCTCATTATCACTTTCATTTGGCAAAAAAAAGAGGCGAGTAATTGTAATTTGCATAATTAATTAGAATTAATTAAAAGAAATTATTTTACACATAAGAAGAAAAATTACCAAGTGAAATGATTACACATCAATTGAGTTTTCTTTCACCTTTCCATTGATACCTAAATTACTTCAAAGGGCTCAAAAACAAAGAAGTTAGAGCCCGTTGAAGACTTGGGTTCAAAATGGTCACAAAATGGTCACAAAAATCGGTTATGCACTCCATTGACTTTACATTAAGACAGTGACCACAAATTTGGATAAATATGCGCGACTTAAACTGGAATAACTTTATAATTTCTTGATGAAAATTTGAGTTCTTGGTATCATTTGAAAGGTCTTTTTAAGGGCTTTCAAATGATACCAAATTCATTGAGATTTGAGGATTTTCATTTATTCTGTCACATACCTATATGAAGGCCTGTTCAACTAAGTCTCAATGATGAAGAAGTATGACAGGATTTAAAAAGTCATCATCATTGCGTCCTCAAGACTATGTCTAAGCCTAAGCCTTAAGCCTTAAGGGTGCCGCTGCGGTTGTCTGTAACGTACGTTAGTTCGGGCCAGGCGCGGAAAGACAGGGCCAGGCCAGGACAAGCGCCGGCATATTCAGAGCTGAGCCTGAGCTGAGACGCGATCGGGTGCGGCGGCTGGCGCTGGTCGCTCGGGGGGCCGTCATCCGAGCGCGAGTTAGTCTTACGACTTACCTGAAACATAAAACAGGAAAGGCTGAACACAAGAGCAACTGTGTGAAACAATGCAACGAGCGCCATTGTTTCCAAATCAAGACCACAATGATGAACCTTTAACTTCTGTTCATGGGGTTTTTCTCAATGAAGAAGAAGCGACGGTAGAGACACTGTATACTCAGATAGACTTGTGGCTCGTGCAATCCTCGTTTTTTCCGATCGGTATCATTTAACATAATCCAATTTAATAGGCTTAACACAGTATTTTTATAGTTTGTATTTCATATATTTAATTTTAATTTCTTAAAAAAATCTTATTTATCATTTTTAATAGTCAAAAGATACATGACTCGTATATTAATTAAATTGGCAACAAATTTTGATAAACTACCACGCCCACATTTTCGTCACATGATATGAGGCGATATGCGATCGATGATGTGAATTTGTGAATGAATGACTCACTGCATTACATTGCAAATGAGCAGGTCGTGTTTTTGTTTTTTAACCGTGTCCGTGACGTGACGACCTACTTAAACTTATTCGAGATCAAGTAGAAATTGTGAGTTAACCGTGATTTGTACTTTGTTTACGTTACCGAATAACTAGTCAAACACAACACATGCAATTCAGATTACACTTACAGTGTGAGTGTCGATTAACTAAGATTCTAATCTAAGAATTGAAGTAGTGTTAATTAAGCCAAAACCAACTTACAAATGATGTTCATGTATGATGATGTATTGTAAATTAAGCTCTGGACAATGCTTGCATGGGGCTTGAAGTTCTAACGTTAACGTTATTCGTAAAGAGTATGCTTACTCTCCATGAAGCCAGGGATTCCATCCCATTCATCTGCATGTAACGCCAAAAACCTGAAACTTTCGCCCCCGAGATTTCTACTATCATTCAGAAAGATTTGAAAGTTAGATCATGATGTAAATCATTTATGGGAACATATACGCTATCGATGTCATTTTTAAACAAGAATTCATCAAACAAATGAGAAAAATATTATGAAAAGATGGGGGAGACTTGCCTGATGTGCATGTGTACACTGCCATCTTGTTTGTCATTGTTCTTCCCCAACTTTGCGGATGTGTGCGTTGGGGAAGATAGGATTAAGAAAGAGGGAGGGGGGGTGGTACTCACAAAACAAGGCATACGGCCTTACGGGGATGTGCCGCTGGAATGGGTCGCTAAGTTTTATGAAGAAATCCCTTGGCTTAGCTTGGGATATGGTTTTATGCTGGAGAATTACATGGCCTCAACTATTAGATACTGGCCTGAATTGGGGTCCATATTCTCCTCCAATGTACTAGGCCTGCTTAGGTGCATTTACAAAATGACATTTTGATAACATATTACTTTTTTTTGCTTGTCAAATTTTCCAGGGTAGGATGTGCTCCCCCCTTTTTGAAAATCCTGGATCCGCCCCAGTAATAAATCCCTAATAATGGGTACCTTTTTTTAGCCAACATGACCCGTAAATATGGTTATGGGTATTGAACCTTCACCTGCACACCCCGTCTAAACCAAATCTAAATACCCCCTTGGGGGTCTTCTCTTTGGGATTAGAAATATGCACAGGAATGACAGGATCCCACAAAATCATGATCTGCATCTTCATCTTCCTTGTTACAATTTAGCTGGCAAGTGACTGTATTGGACATTTTATTGGTGAGAAGTCTTACCTGAACAGGGTATGTTTGGCACAGCAGTTGAGTTCAGATAAGGGCCTGGTTAGTGATCAATCGCTAAATGAATTAAGCATTTTTCTCATTAGATTGTCTGACGTCTGGGAACCAATTAGAATGTGTTACGGACCCCTGATCAATGATCATTACAGCTTGATGCAGGAAGGTAGAACTGGCATTGCATGGATATTTATAGGTGATATGGAGTAGGGATGTTGATGCTCCTCCTCCAGAAAGAGAGTGTGGATTTTGATTGAATTGCCTCTGATTCTTTGCAGACTACCATACTTCCATAAGCAGAATTCACAAGCTTATTCCATAGGCTGTAATGTATGGTACTGGTTGCAGAATGAGATAGTGGAGGTCTGGTAACTTGTATATCTACTAAGAGTATCTTGCTTGCTAGGCATTGATAGAGGTGGTTTGACTAGAGAAAGCATGCAGTATTTTCATCATCATCATCATTATCTGGTATAATAATATAATAATAGAACAGCTTTTGTATAGCGCATTACACCTTTAGGAAGAAGGCGGTGGCCTGTAATTCCCTGTTACACTGACAAGTACTCTCCATTGACATTTGTAGGGTAAATAATTTTCTTGTGTAGAGAAATCATTATAAAGATGCTGCTCGAAAACAAGGATGATCCTAATTTTTGGAACAGCTCTCATCCCCTAAAATTGGTCTTGTCTTGTCTATACTGCACTGACCGCTGCAACTGGGCTATAGACATTCAGTCCCTCAAACTGGTAGGCTCGTGTGCTTTGCAGGGCTCGCTGGGACTGAAGTGGCTACCCTGGGTAAAATATGATGTTATTATTAGTATTAGTAGTTAGTATTGGTAAGTTAGGTAATTATGGACTGTTGCTTTGAATTCTTTCTTTGTCAAAATTTGATTGATTTGATAGAATTAGCTTAGTTTTTAAAGGGCAAAAATTTCATTTAAAAATCAGGAGGACAGTTATCAGTCTTTATTGTAAGGGAAGAAAATTGATATGAAATTTTTGAAATAGGAAAATAGAAATTGAGGATATACATGTATGCCTATATGCCTATGGCTGTGAGGAAATGGATAGATTAATGGGTAATCAACATATGATGCAGTATTTGGTACCCTGGGGTACCAAATAATAATCCGCCATTTTGTTGAATTATTTATTTAATTTTTTGCGCTGTACCCTGGGTTACCAAAAAATGTGTACAAGTATATTTAATGTTTTGTACAGATTTTTTTTTCTTTTTAGTGATCTTATGTAACAATTAATGCATGCAAATGATAAATTTATTCTAAATTCTTAAGTATAACATAATTTGTTTACTATTATTGGCATTAGATTGTATCAAAGAAAGGAAATAGGCGTTGTGATCATTGTCCCCATTCATTGTCATGATTGTCGCACCGATCGCACGACCGTGATCACCATGACAACAATGTAACTGTACACTATTACAACACGAGATGGCGCTGCACAACGCCGTACCCCGGGGTACTACGGTACCCCGGTGTACGGCGTGGTGCATCATATCAAGGTACATATGAATAATGGAGCAAAAGAAGAACAGAGAAATATATTAACTTTTCACAATCAATAAAAAGGAGAGAGGAAGAAGTGAGTCCCAAAAGAGAAATCACATTAAAAGTGAAGAAAATACATTTGAAGGGGGGGGATAATAATTCTCAAAGAAAAGTGGAATGGAAGAGGCTCAGTCAGGGCTCAAACTTCAAAGTTTAGATTTCTTTTTATTTTATCTTATAGTTTTGTGTAAAGAACATCTGTCTGTGAAGCTGTAACAAGTTCAAACAGTAAGAATTAGGAAGATCAGAGGAAACATGAACAGTGCTGGTGGAAGTGTGCAGAGAGCCAGGCAAAGAATGGCCCAATTTCCTGCTGCTCTTGCTGAATGCACCCCACAGGTATTTATCTCTGGGTTTTTAAACCACATTTCTTTATATCTGTGACTACACAGCTTCCTTCATTATACTTGAAATTAAGTGAGATGTCACTCTAAAAAGTAATGGCTTGTGCAGATGACATGACACCACAAACCATCCCATGCTTGTAAAACATGCCTTTAACATTTTTTTGCAGTCTTTTATTAAAAGCTATTTTATCTCCAAAGTTGCAACATTCATGCTACTTTACTAAATCACATTTTGCACAAACATTTCAAGAATTTGATTAGTGTACAGCTGTCAGCTGACAGCAGGAGATCAAAACATCTGCATAGGCTACTGTTTTTTTTTAATCAATTTGGATGGCTATCATATTAAGTGGAAGTCTCCTCCAACGTTTAATGAGAGTCTGTATAACATTCCATAATGTTACTATTTGCAATATTACCATCAAATCCAATAGTAACTTCCCAAAAAACGATTCTGATTTGCTGTTTATCATCGTAACATGGTAGTTGCCATCAGAAGGCAAAAAAACTTTAAAAGTAACTTTTTTTTAATGGGGATCTGATCTGATAAATGCAAATACTCCTAATTAAATACACAGGTGTTGGCCACACCATGCACTTGTATAGCATTTAAAAAGAGTTTACAATAGGTACACTGAAACAAAAATTCTGTTACATTTCTTTTGTTTCGTAAAGCAAAATATCGCAAATTGCAATAGGTGGTGTGCAAGTTCAGCTTTAAAGATTTCAATTATTGTTCGTGACATTCAACTTATTTTCAGCTTACTTGTTTCCTCTCTACCTAGGTATTGGAGCTTGTGCAGTTTCATTTTCCAACTTTTTTTAATAACCAAAATTATTATAATTCTCTTTCTGTGTGATAAAGGCACTTGCTTATGGTCGATGCGTTTCTGGCAAGGACCATGTAGGTAGAAATGACTGTGCCAAAGAGTTTCAAGTCTACAAGGAATGTCTTCAGAAAGTGGTGAGATACAAACAAAAAATGAAATTAAGATAATCTTTTCAACTTATTAAAAAAATCTTCTATATGTACTTTATAAGAAAATATACCCCTGGGTTCAGAATACTTCAAAATAATGTGAATTGACTCTTTGGAATTTTATGTCTGCCGATTATGAATCAGTTTGGAAGTTTTCCTCATACTCTACTTTGATTATAGTTATTCCATCACCATAGTACTCTTCACCAAAAATGTGCATAATGACAGAATATAAGGTATTGTTTTGAAAGCTAGTGAAGTTCTTGTGACTACATGGAGGGCATAGGATATAAAGGGAATCCATCAGGTTACTAGACTGAAAAAAAAATGTGAAAAGCCAGAGAAGCAGATAAAAACAAGGCATTTTGCGGTTAACATTGGTCTTGGTGATCTTAAAAAAAAACCCTCATTAATTCTTATTTAATATATTTTGCAGCTTTGCATTCTCTTTTTCTTCCTTTTTCTTTTTAAAAACAATTTTAGGGTTGAGCACTTGAATAAAATGCATTATTTTTCTTGTTGGTGTAGAATTAAACTATCAAGATTTTCATCTCTCTTTTATTATGGTCAGATGCGCAAGGTGAAGAAATGATATATGCTCCTGTAGAGAAGAGAAATAACGAGCAGGAGCTCTTCCTCTGGGTATGATGGTGTGCCACCTACACTCGGGCCTCTGTAGCTGTGGTTTTGCTACTTCGGTTTATGATGTCATCTGGATTGAAGCTTCAGCATCAAAACACACAAATGGCTGTGAGATTTTACTAACAGCTTATCATAGGGATGATTGAATCCCTCCCCTCTAGGAAGTAGATGATAAGGCACTTAAAAAGGAAACTGAAGTTGGGGGATACATGTAGGTTAAAACAACCTTTGAGAATTACAAGGCATCTTTTTAAGTATTTCATTTTGGTTGGAGGGGTTGGGTGGAATATAAAACCAAATGATCCAATGAAAATGGTTGTTTTTCATTTGCCTTTGCATTAATGATATGACAAAATGACATACACATATTTGGGTCAAACATTTATTTGTAGTTTTATACATTCATGATGTGTGCAGTGCATTTTACTCTCCATAAGACACTCAGAGTTCAAGTTCAAGCTTCTTTCACAATTCAATCTTATGGCCAATGAAATTCCTTGATTTTCTTGTTTCTCCTGTAATGCTATTTAGTGACTTTATGAGTTCATTCAGATTAGACCAGGGATGATGGAATCACTGAATGTTTGCTTACATTTTGTACAAATGAGTACAATTGAGTACATGTTTTCATTAGTTGCTACAAACACTTCAGCTGGTTTCAGCTCCCGAGCCATTTAGAATAATCTACAATTTCTGATACCTTTACTTTGGTTATCTTATACAATCATAAAATCAGTGACACAGGTATTAAAGATTATAAGGATTTTAGATCTAAAATGAAATGAATTTAGTTTGTTGACAAAAATTTTCATGGAAATATCATGGTTGAGCTTTTCAGGGTATTTTTGTACAAGATTGCAATAAGTGCATGACGTTTATGGTGAAAAAAAAATGAAAGGACACATGTACTATGAATGATTCATTGATAATCATGTATTCAACAATTTATACCATCTAAGTTGCCAAACCATGAATTTGTGACATTTAGCGAGAGAGGAAAGAAATCGACCCACAAAATATACTTCTTTTCAGGAAATAGCACTTTGTCTCTGTTTTTGCTTTGTTTGATTTAAGAAAGAATGAATGAATGAAAGAGGAAGAAATGGAAGGGAAAGAGAAGAGGAAAGAAGAGAATAGGAAAGAAGAGAATGACAAGGAGAAAAGAGAGAGGGGGGGACAGAGAAAAAATGTATCCATCTACAGAAGAATTGTGGTAATAAAGTAAGAAATAGACAAACAAGAGGTGAGAAATATTCACTGAGTTAAGACTGGATGTGTGTGTAGAGAGAGCATACATTGGGAGGAGAGGTCTATAGAATATGAGAGGAGAGTGAAGAGAAAGAAACAATAGGAAGAGGGGGAATTGTATAAATGCAAGGTTGGATAATGACGTGCAAGAGAGGTTTGTTGGCCAGATGGAAACCAAACAAAAAAATGAAAAACCAAGATATTAAAAGAGAAATAAAGTCTGGATAAAGGGCTTATTGGTGCTTCTTAGACCTTTTTTGAGATCTCCAGATAAATTTGTTGATTATGAGTTTTGAGTGTGATGGTGCCATGAGCCTAATTACATCAGGATGGCTCAAGATATTCGTTAGACCCAACCCATTCAAATTTTTTTCAATTTGATGTTGCTGATTGACAAAATTGAATATGATTCAAAATCTAACACTGATTCTAGAAATGATAACTACTGAACTTCCTTCGCCCAAATTGGGAAGATCAAAAAGTGACTTGGAACTATTTTTTGACTGGCGGACTAATTAGGGCTATTTTACTGTTTCAGTCGATGAATTTGATCCATTCATAGTTATCTTCATAAATGGCGAAAATGAGCTGGCTACGGTACCCTTTCCTGGTCAGATATGTATCCTATCCAATGGTAGTAAACATTCCACCCTCTAATTTCACATTTATTTTTTATGAATTTTTCAAAAGTGCCATTTTAACATGAGTCTATGGGGAATGTTTTACGCGCGGGACACCTGATACAGATTACTCTGGAACGAAACTTGACAGTAGATGGCAGCAGAAAAAAATAAAATGACAGTCTAGTTGAGTGGATTTTTACTTTGAATTTAGGAGGAACCTAGTGCAGGGGCCATGAAACCGGGAGGGGGGGGGGAGGCTTCAGCCCCCCACTTTTGTCCCAAACCGTGTACAAAAAACGTGAAAATGACAATATCATTGTGATTTTTAGCATGGTCAGCCCCCCCCCCCCCACTTTGAAAACTGTTCTGCGGCCCCTGTAGTGCGTAAACTGGTGAAATTTATTGGAGGCAAATGTGCCCTTTTTAAAACTTAGCCTTCAAGTACATTATTGTAAATCACTTTGAACCGCCCCTCCACCATTTGACTGTCTCAAAACATATGTTCATTTCCAACTCTTTCTATCCTTATATCTCCTATTAAAACATTTTCTCATACCATCTCCAAGCTCTACTTCAGTTATGAAAGATTTTGAACACTTAAACATGGGATTAGCCATCAACTTCCCTAATAGTTCCTCTCTTCTCTTTCTCATCTTCTGTCTCTTACTCTTTTTTCCATCCGCTTTCTCCCTACACTCTTCTTCCTTTTTGTAATCTCAATACTTCACTTAATGATTAAACCAAGGTCATCAGTATTAAGTAGAAACTAAAGCCCACAACAATTTGAAGCAAAGAAGCCCTTACATATAAAGTCCTATCCCCTCCCATTCAAGTCATTACGTATTAAAATCAACAAAAACAGAATATACTTCTTTTACAAAAGTAAACTTTGGTTACAAAACTTGGCAAGAGCCAAAACTTTATTCTGCCTTAATAACGTGACAAGTTCTTGAACAAAATTATTCTAAATAAATAATGTGTACATTGAGCCCAAGATTTTCTTTCCAGATAATACACGATCTGTTTTACATGCAACCTATAAGCATCCACAAGAATATAGTCATCTGTGAAAATATGTCCCTTAAAGAGTTTACTTACAATTTCATCATTCACAATTTCCCTACAGTATTTCATTAATACTAAGGTTATTCAAGGTGAAACAAAAAAGTTTATTAAAAAAAAGTGCAAAAACTTTTAAAGAATTTTGCAGATAGCACAAAAGTACATGTATATAGTAACTGTCAAGTACAACCAAATAAACTGATGGATTATTCACATCAACCAGTTTTTAAGCCTCATTTAAACATTTTATTCAGATAAAAACTGAAACTTGTTATGTCAAGGTCCTAGATACCAGTACAATTAAAATTTGCCAGTTGGGGTGACGAGACTTATATAAGGGGAAAATTATTTTGATGTCCTATCCAAAGTCCAAATCCAGTAATGTAAGGATGATCATTGTAACATTCCCATCATAACTTTGTGATACAATATCATAAACAACTGTCAGGTTTGACAGTTGTAAACCCAATTTACATCAGAATTATTCATAAACCCTGTTTTACCTGCTAAAGAATTTCCAAGAATACTGATGAGTCCGAATTCAGCTACACCAATGTTTGCCTCGGAATCAAGTAACCAATATGGTGCATGGAGGCATGTTTCTTTCACTAATCTCAAAATATATAATTTTATATCACCCAGCGAGTATGATTGATAATTCTTCTTTCTTTTGAAAAAAAAACAATACATATAAAAGAAACAAATAGGTTATCAGGAAATAGCCTGTTAAGAATCTTACAACTGATGTTATTCATAAATAATGTGGCAAACAAATAAATACGAATTTAGAATTAATAATCATATTGGGGGGTCATAGATTATTAGAGTCCCTACTGTGATACAAACCTTACAGAACTGTAATGCTAATTCAAGGTGTAAATAAATATGTCTTTGAAAAGGGTGTACCATGGATTAAAGTGAACTGTAAACAAAACAAACAACTGATGACCTGAAAGACCCATTAATTCTGATCTAAGCCTTCCAACAATGTCACTACTGTTCCAGCCTTTTAGAAATTTGATAAAATTTTTGGATCAAGTCTCCAGTCTATTTCACTAGGGTTTGATTTAAAGGACCTGGGGGCCGTTTCATAAAGCTGTTCGTAAGTTAAAAATGACTGGTAAACCTTTCTTAAACCATCGCCAATGAATATATCATTTTCCTCAAGAAAGGATCACCAGTCGTTCTTAACTTATGAACAGCTTTATAAAACACCCACCAGGGACATTTGAACAGCTTGGAATATGAAAATTCTCTTGCATTTTTGTTAAGATTCAGTAAAAAATGACATTGTGGTGCGAGATAAATCAGTACAATAACCAATATTTGAAATTATAGCCATTCATGCTTTTCGTTGTTTCTTTCAAAGAGAAAAATAAATGTCATGTAAATATAGACATAATTTGTTTCAACATCCCCTCTGTTGACCTTTAAACAATTCAATTGCATTTCAATAGGAAGAATGTGAATTCTCTAGTAACAGCATATTATACAACTCAAATTGTTGCTAATCCAATACAAGAATAGAATCATTAATACACAACCACTTCACAGAGCTACCAAAGTTGCAACTTTATATACCATGCAAATATGTTCTGTGACAAGAAACATGCATAAATTTGAATATTTTTGTAAACAGGTCAATAACCACTGGCATTGACATAGAAATAATGTGAAACAAGATTTTGTCTAAGTAATGGAACTTCCCCAAGATTAATTGAATATACTAATTTTGTGTCCTATTATTAAACGCTATTAGCATTTTCCAAATATCATTAAGTAAACACGTTAATACCTTGACATGCATTTTAACATTTCAGAACTTTCAGATACCCCAAAACCATTCCAAGTTACATTACAAACTTAAGTTTATATCATTGGTATACTAGCACAACTCCATCATGAGGGAAAATTACTTTATCAATAACAGTTAAGTATAAAATAGCAGTACAATAATTATGATTATACACTTATAAAGTACAATAAGGCATTAAGCAAAAAAAAAAAAACAGAAAAGCTAATTCCCATAAGTCAAAATGGCATACCAGTAACTGCAAATTTTAGCAAAATATCTGAAAGAGCAATATTGTTACTTATCAATTCCTGTGTAAAATGATATTTATATGTAAAGTCATGTACAAGTGTACAAACATATTGATTCAAAGTCAAATTTGTAAATTTTCCTCATAGAAGTTGGTCAATTAGTATGAAAACACTCCTACAAAGATAATCTGTTAAAATCAGTTAAAGTAAGTAACACCACTTTGATTTAATGAAACCACCTTTTATATCATGTTTACAAATTATTTCTCGTTTCACATAAAATATTCATTCGTGATAAATTGGATTCATGATAAATTGGTACTGTGGTTTGGAAAAAAAAATGAAGTGTGTACTCAGAATATGTAAATAAAGACATCTTTTAAATGTTAATGTTATTTGAAAAAAAGCACACCAGACTACCCTGTCTTTCTAGCAAAATTGATGCAGTTATGGAAATAATATATAACATGAACATAACAGTATAATTTAATTCTATTCGATTGAAGCAATCTAACCCTTAATGTACGGCACAATTTATTTCCTTACACAATGGTGTATTTATCATGGGATAGATGTACAAAACAATTGATGGAAAGTTAGATGACCAAAAGAATGTTATGGAATATAATAATAGCATGTGAGCCTTTGAGATGATATATTGGCAAGATAAAATGTGAAAGAACTAAACATAAAAGAGCAATCCAAAAATTGTAGCACCCCCAAATATGCCACACTCAATAGTGTAAACATCCCTACATTCTGTAAAGAAAAACAAAAGAAATTTTTCAAAAATTGCTTAAAGAATTGCAAATCTCCCTCTCAAACCGTCATCGATTACTTTTGTGAAAATTTTATTTCAAAACAAAGTTTTTATGTATTGGCTGGTTCATAGCAAAAAAGTAAAATAAAATACCGCAAAAGTTAATAAACAGAATCGCTATTCACACTTCAATGAACTTAAATTTTGGTTTGAAACTTTGTCTTATCTGTCAACAGTGTTGCCAATTTTAATCAAATCAGTTGTCATAACAATTATATGTTACTTGTTCTACAATTGACTTGCAACCTATATATACAAACAGAAACAAGTTGTCCAACACATGAAATTGCACTTAAAGTAAAATCAATTACAAAAGATGTATAAAAGTAAAAACAAACTGAATATCAAAAGTAATACCAAAAGTAATACCCAAACAAAGTAAACAAAAATGGAACTAAATATAGAAAACAATCCCTGTACCATATTGAAACACATGTTGAAAATTTTTTTTCTCTAATTGACCAACAGTTCACCACTATGTAATGTCTATTTAATAGAAGGAGCAAAATGGGGTCACTGAAAAAACATAAGGAAAAAGTACTGGATTGTTGAATGAAGTTACAGGTAACAAAGAATTTGCCAATTAAGTCCGTTTCAAATGAAATTGTGTAATTTTTTATACAATCCATCGACAATTTACAAGATTTATTTTTGCAAGTTATTTTAATATTTTAGCACAAATTACCCTGCCCTCTGTATTTTTCCCAACTGGTATACATCCGATACAATAATCCATGAATCCTAAACACAATCATTGAAACTATGTGTTTGAACTCGGCCTGGTTAAAGCCTTAATACACATCCTTTGCATCCTGAAGTAATTTAAGTGTCTGAGTTTTTAATTGGTGAGGACCTTCCAAGATATTTGTACTTTACAGTATTGCTATAAACTTATTTCATGGATGACAAATGCAAAAATCTCACTTTTCCTTCCTTTGGGAAATTGCTGAAAAGTACTCAAATTTGTTTCTTTTGTTTGTACTGTCTGTAATATCATAAAAACAAACTTGTTGTATGGGTAACTTTCCCCAACATTTAAGAGCCCAACAAAGGAGAATTACCTAGACTAAAGACAAATTTAGTCTAGATTCCTTAAATGGGTAATATAGGAGCGCCTTGAGCACCTAACAAGGTGGATATGTGCGCAATATAAATACCCTATATTATTATTATTATTTAGTTTGTTATTTTTTACTTGGGTACAATACCTAGTCAACTTGATTTTAAATTCAATCAAAGAATTTGAATAAAGCACCTTCCAAGGTGACATCAAAATACTCATCAGCAGGTATAGATAACATGTAAACACTTTGAACTTAACAGTCTGAAGTGAATTTGCAGTATTTATGTGTAATATTGCCTATAGTTCTCCTGATCTGTATTTAACTTTTTCAAAGTAGCAGATAAATATTAAGGAAACATGAGAAACAATATTGAAATAATTACCAGCCCTGAAAAGCATATACTTGTAAAAACTCTGAGATATCAAAAGTATTAAAAAAAAGGAATGGCATATACAGACTGCATGTGTAGTTGTCTTATGTACAAATTTCAAGAACAACCCATTATATAATACAAATAGTATATTAAACTTATTAAACATATTGATGTTTTCATGCCATGCCATGCAGTCTATCAAACATTGTTTTCATTGGTTTGGAATGACTCATATGCATGAGCCATGAACACAACACCATTTTTACAGATCTAAAAACTTGCAAGATATTACATTACATCCATACATCTGACAGAATTATTTTAAATCTATATTCATGAGCTGGCAAATGTGTATTAATTGCACGGTACAGTGAGATGTTTTACAAAGAGTTGCGACTGAGTATGGGAAGCCAGTACCACCACAATGTTGTCAAGGATGTAAGAACATTGGTCAAATCAATAATGCATTACAATTGGAGAGTACTTCACTCATACATATCCTTTCTAAACGTAGATTACAAATTATGGTATCACTGGCTCTCAATTGAGATTGAGGTTAATTGATAAGACAAGGCTCAGGTCTTTTGAAGACAAAAGTAGGGTTACACTTCTTTTATCAAATTATCAGAGTGGTGAGAAGTAGGAGCAAAGGAACGATAAACATAAATTTAGTAATAAACCAAGATATTTCATGAATATTATGAAGCGTCAATGAGACTGATTTACTTCTTGAAATATGATAATTGTAAGTGCATATTTTTTTCCATTTTCATTATCAATCTATTCAGCTTTCTTGCTTGTAGTGTGTAGATAAAAGTTATTTTCTATAATACACTTGTAGTGGTGAGGCATCTTGATATCTTCAGATAAATACTGAATCCAGAAATAATGATCTGACTTAATAGCCAATTGCAAAACTGGCCAAACCGTTATTGTTTCCTTTCATTTTAGTTTACTACATTGAAAAAATTGGGTCCTAAAAGACATCGTGAGTGAAATTTCAGAGTCATGAGCATTATATTCAATCATCTTATTTACATCTTATTAGATGGAGAAAATATTTCAATGCCACTTAAGTCTATCAACATTGACTTTAAGACCTTAGCACTTAAAAATGGCATTGTAGCTCACAGACTGAGATTTTTTTAGATAAAAATTAGAAAAAAATACATATCGAGAATTAAATCGCCATGAGAATGGAAATTTCTGGAAAAAGAATTGTCGTGGAAGAAAAGGTTGCCTCAGGGATGTGATCTTATATGATCATAACAAAGCTGGCTAGCATTTCATGAAGGAGACAACATCACTGATGATGCAAATAGGCCACTGAATCCTTGAACCTGATTGACTAACATCATATTTGTCAATGAAAATAACTGACAAGATCCTTCATGAAATGCTCCCTGGTTGTTTGAAGCATTGTGGAAGATTAATAAAGCAATATCCAAACACAGAATTACTGTTTGTGCCATTTTGAATACATTTTTTTCAGTTTAGTCTACATGCCAATTTACATCCAGCCCCAGTGTAAACAAAAATCAATGACATTAGACTTGAAAAGATTATTCATTCAGCATTCTCAAACTGCCCTCCATCTTCCTGCGAAAGACCTCATACATCCATTCCTTTGGCCAAGACTAATGCCACTTGCCATTTATTCCTAAAAGAATGCAGAGATCAAACTTACCGCACCAACAGTGCATGCACATTCATTAAACATAGTTTAACTAAGAAGTGCCAGCACAAATAAGCACAATACTCATTACAAAGTGTTAATGAATCCTATACAGCACATTGCCTTTGGTGCTAAGCAAGTATGGAGCTGAGGAAAAGCATATTTCATCCTCGTCATCTATGCAATCCCAAAAGAAAGTATGATAAACTGAACTTCGAAATCCTAAGTACAGCTTCTACACATCTTCGCTGTTTTAAACCATGAGCTGTTTTACCCTACCCCTATAGTCTTCATCACAGGGGTGGGGGTATGATGGCCCATTTGACATAACATCCTTCTCACTCAAGGGGCACTTTCTCTGAGCTCTCTGGGGGTAGAACAGGGTAGATGGGGGCGGGAGGGAGAGGAATGTTGCTGAAATCCATCATGGTTGGAGGATGTGAAATGCCATTTCTTGGTTCCTGAAACAGAAAAGAGAACCAAAAGAAGAAAATATAATAATAAAATACAAATAAATAAAAAAAATGTTAAGTGATCATTCAAATGTAACTCAACTAGGATTTCCATAAAATACTCAAGCCATTTCATATGCAGATCAATTGACCCATGAATTTCAATTCATTTTGTCAGATTGGTGTTCAAAGTGTATAGTCTTCCAACAATATGAAGTACATGAAACATCTATAGATCAAAACCAACATAACTTCTGAATGGCACACTAAGACTGCTTCCAGTCTAACAAGTTTTTTTTGTGTGTGAATGATTAAGATAGTGAAAATTAAGTTCAAGTCATCAAGTCTCATAAATAAAATCGGTTGATTACATTTCAGGGACAGGCTCCTACCTTGTTTATATGTAAATGAGGGACCAGCAAAATTTCTAATTTCTATCAATTCTGATCTACACAGGAGCTGATTCTGATTTCTGTAATTCTACCACCATACCAGTATGTCTATTATTCAAATTGTTTTTCTGTGCAAGTTATTTTATAGATGATCACTCTTTGAGGTAATATCAATATTCCACCACCTGTCTGTAAAAACATATGGTGAGTAGAAACTAAAATGCGAACATACAAAAATAGAACAAAAATATAATTGCCCTGTAGGGATTCATCACTGAAGGAAATTTATCTTCTTCCAGTCAACAGAGAAATAATGAGATATATACATGTGTGTGCTGGAACTTTTTGTTATAGAATAATGCGAGTGTTGGAATAGGATATCTTCAGAATGTAGATAACAAAAAGCAATTCTTTAATGGATTCTCAATGCATATGCCATTGCCTGATCTGAAATATACTGTTTAAAAGTAGTAATGCCCTAATCAATCATTATTACACATGCTTATGTAAGTCCATCATAAGCCAAGTTATTATTTTTATTATTTTTCATTTATTTAATCATAAATTGTAAATTCAATTCATGAGCCCAATGACTGAATGAGACTCACGTAAATGTGTACAGAAAACACATTACAAAAAAGCTTCATTGAAATATAAAAGATGACATAACATTTTAAGAAATTACATGTACAACAGATTTTACCTGTGATTCTTCAAATGAAATATGAGAACAAGTTTATTGCCATAAACATGAATTACAATAATCTACAGACACTTTTTCTTTGAACTTTAACCCTAAAAAAAAATGAAGATTATTATCATTGCCATATTAGGAAATCTGTACATGTAAATTGTGCAAGCACACATTAACATACGCTTAACTTTGAAATTTGTGAGTATAATAGTTATTTTTAATTGCAAAATTTAAAGAAAATCAAAGATGAATTTGCTTTAAAAATAATACACAAAGTCAGACAAAATAAAAAAGGCCATTGTCAGATCAGAAATATGAAGCACTTCCAGATTCTAAATGTTCAAATACACTGTACATGAAATGACCACTTTAACCTTCGAACTTGTGACCCAAAATGCAATTAGATCATATTAAATCCCATATGAGCCAAGTTTGAAGATAAAAAAGCAATCAATTATCATGAGAGCAAGATATGACATATCTCTATCGCATATACATATTTTGCTTTAATTCATGTTGGCATACATGTAAATAAGCAAAGTTTTAAGTTGGTCCCTTGAACGCTCCTTTTGTTATCGCAAGTACAAGATATTATGACCTCTGTGACCTTTGACATTGTGACCCCTATATCATCATCCCTCCAATGGCATTAATTGAAACAAGTTTGAAGTTGATCCATTAAACAATTCTTTAGTTATCACAAAACATATAAGATATTTGATTGTATTATGATGCAACCTTTGACCTTGACACCCCAAAACAAATTAGAACATCATGCACCTGGATCAAGATTAAAGTTGATCCATCCAAATGGGAAGGCTGGATGACCCCAAAGCATAACGCCTTGATCAGACACCCACCTACACTGGGAGGAGGCATCAAATCGGTCTACATACCAGCATAGTAAAATCAGGTTTAAAGCAGGTGATAAATTCTGGATCTAGTGCAAACAAGCAAAGGTATTACTCGTACAATGTCCACGTTGGTTTATATTTTCCAGAAAAGATCCTTTTTTAAAAATATATTTCAACTGGATAACCCTTATCTAGCCAGGGGGGGGAGGGTTGAATTAACCCCCCCCCCCTTGACATTTTCTACGACCATTCCGCTGCACGAAATTTTTTTACCATACGCAGCTCTCTGACTTTTTACTTTGAAGTCTTGCACATCTTTTAAGACCAAATTTAAGATAACGCAACATTACGTACGTGCATGCCAGACCCAAAATAGCTCCAAAATGTAATTTATGTACAAAGTAAATGTAAATTGAGTTTTCTTACCTTATTCATAAAGATTATTTCTACTATTATCAGCTGACATTAATTGATTTAACATACTTAAGCTTTAAAAAGGTGCTGCTACAAATTTGGTGAAAAGAACCCCAAAGGTTGAAATAAAAGATATAAGAAATTCATAAAGCAATGAAATACATAAAAAATTCATTTTCAAACCAGGATTTTTCATTTGTAATTGCTAACAATGGTATAAATAGTATTTACATAAAAAATTTGCATTCTATGACTTTTTGTAGTGAATTAGAGCAAATAGTATATGATTTAGGCATAAATTAGTATAATTAATAGAAAAATCTCATGATTTTGGAAGAATTAAACATACAGCCTTGTAGATCCCATCCAATACTATACTATTATTATTATGCCATTTTTTATTGACATTCGCGCGACGGTCGAGATCTCAACGGGGGGGGGGGGGGGGGGGGTTAATTCAAACCCTCCCCTCCCCCTCCTGTCATAGAACACCCCAAAAAAGAAAAAAAGCCCGGTCTGGTTAATAGGGTTAAGAGCAAATTTTTGCCATTGTGAATTGAGCCTCCTTGGATATCAAGTGCGGAAATACCAGACCTCTTATCACGTATGGACTTACCCTGGGAATAGGACCCTGGCAGCAGCTACAACAACCAAGACCTAAGAGGCAATGATAGATGGCTACACAGGTCACTAGGAGCTCCAGGCATGACACTAGGGCAGCAGTAGCATCGTACAACATATGGGTGCTCTGAAAGATAACAGAGGTAGAGAGGTTGGTTTAATATGAGGAGAGAAAAGAGGGAGGGAGAGTGGAAGGGGAAAGTGACGGGAGATTAAAAAAGGGGGAAATGGGTGGATTGAAGATAATGAAAGGAGGAGAGATGAAGGAGAAGGGAGGGTGATATGATGGAAAGGAAGAAAGCATGAATTGACAAGAGTGAGAGAGAGAGAGGAAGGGGGGGGGGAGTGGGACAAATGAATGAGAAAAGAAAAGTGATCAGGGAAGGGGAAAGAGAAAGAGACCCCCCCCAAAAAAAAAAATAATATACTAATAGAATGACAACATATTTAAAAATAGGACAAAGGCCAAAGAGAAAAAGTAACAAGTAATAATTAAGAAAGCAAATAAAAAGCATTAATTTGTAAAAGCCAATATCAATATCACCAGCTCTCTCTAGTGTACAATATATTTTTTTTTATTTCTAATTCGTAAGAGTTGGAACCACAGAGATGCCAACTTTTGGAAATCAGAATTAGGGAGGATTTGCAACTGCCACCAAATTATGTGCGCATAGCGCACATCTCGAGCGCGGAGCGCTCGACCCTTGCGGCCGGGGTCCAGGGCCCGCCTTAGGGCCCTGGAAGCTCTGGGTTTCTAGATGCTCTCTGGTGCAATCTGACCCTTATTTTGGGGCATTTCACATGTTTTCAAATAAAAATTGTTCCCACTTTTTTAACATAAAAAATATCAAATATGCATTAGGCCAAGTAAAAAAAGAAAGTAGTTGATCGTCCGGGTTTTTTGAGAGCGGTGATGAGGGAGGTCCTTACTATTTGCTATCTTACTATTTTTTTTAAAAACAAGGAGGCATTTTCTCGGCCCATTTTTGACAATTAGTGATGAGGGAGGTCCTTACTATTTACTATTTTTTTGCTATTTTTTATTCAAATGGTTGTCAGGCCATGTCAAGCTCAAAATATGTGATTGATGCATGCTCAATATTAATAATAAATGAGTAGAAATGTATATATATATATATATATATATACATATATATACAATTGATTGGAAATCTATGGAAAATGTATCATGCAATAAAAATCTATCGATGTATTTATACCGGTACTGTATTGTAAAACAAAACGTTCATGTCAAGTAAATGATTTAAACATTATTCTATATTAATATATATATATATATTGTAAAGGTAAAAAATGCATGGGGGTGGGGTCATTTTTATTACCATGGAGCCATGTTTAGTTTTCCAGAGCCAATCTCTTTTTTAGTTCTGGGCATGGTTTCGCATATCAGTTTTCCAGCTACTTGTATATTCATTAACATGTTGTTTAATACTATTCAATTTTTATTCATTTTTTAATTGATATCAAATGTTGAATGATTGAATTAATTGATAATTGTTCACATAATATTTATTATTTCATGTTTGTAACTGTGTTAGATATATTTACTAACTAATTTTTACAATTTTCCATCAAATTGAATAGCTCAAGGAAGAATAAAGATTATCAAATTTGAACAGAATTGGCACTTCTTGGAATCCCATTAATTATTTTCAATCTTGATAAAGAATAACCAAGTTGAAATTATTTTTTTTTAATATTCAATGCACTGCCTGCTGACGTTAGAAAACTCAATTGATTTCACAAATTCACATGTTGCGCCAGCACAGTCAATAACATCATCCCAGCACACAAGTCATGCATTACCCAACAGAGTCACAACAAGCACATTCAATCACTGTTACACACATCGAAGTACAGGTGCTATCACTCACCAAAAAACCCGCCGAAATACAAATTTACATCATCAAAATTGATTTTTCTGCGCCATATTTCCAAAGCAGGCGACAGATTAGTTCAGATTCAGGAAGCGGGGTCCCCGAAAATGCACTAAAAATGAAGAAATCTGTGATCTTCCCCGGATCTTCCCCGAGTTTGCAAACTTTATTTTCTTGCTAATTTATGATGGTATCTTCAAATTTCCAATAGAAAACCAAATCAGATTTTTTTTTCTTTCCTGCAGTTACGGCAATATCGGACTTTGCTTGTTTTTGAAGTTGCGAGAGAGATCCCAAACCACATGAGAGCAAATCGCTCGCCAATTTTGTGATTTTTTTCGCTATTCAGCAGCCATAAAAATAGTAAATATCAAGAAAATTGATGCTGCAATGAAAAAGGGAACATCAAAAAAAGGAACATCCCGATTGATTTTTTTTTTTTTTTTTTTTTTTTTTAAGCCAATTTTTGAAAATAGTAAATATCAAAAATTTCCATGCGGCGGCCAAAATAGATGCGCGCGAGGACGATCAACTACTTTCTTTTTTTACTCGGCCTTATTACATGTAAAAAAAATGAAAGGACAAAAGAAGTTCCTGTTCAACAATAATAATTAACATGATTAATGAGGAGGAATTATCACTATCGGCTATAGGTAGGTTATGTTCCACTATAAATCCAGTAAAGGTCCCTTGCTTGGTGAAATAAAGTCAACAGGGTACTAGTGGAGCTCGAAGATCTTGTCTTCGTAATGTCCGTAGGCCTATGCCGTTTGCTCCGGCTCCCGAACGGTGCTTCCGAATATCATCACGACCTCTGTACTCAACTGAAATGTCCACGCTGCAAGTTGCGCAAAATGCATGGTAAATTCCTCTTTCCGACTTCCGAATACACAGGTACTGGAGACTGTATTCAGTCTTATACTTCTGAGACCATTTCTTGGTCTTCTTTTGTTGATTTTCAGCCATGTCGTGTCAATATCAACCCATCAATACGCCAAAATCACACACCGATAT
The DNA here is from genome assembly GCF_018143015.1 of Lytechinus variegatus. NCBI lineage: Eukaryota > Metazoa > Echinodermata > Echinoidea > Temnopleuroida > Toxopneustidae > Lytechinus > Lytechinus variegatus. Next base: position 76,830,402 of record NC_054740.1, on the reverse strand, counting down.
TCCACCGCACGACTCGACAAATCCAGCGGCCGCGAGCGCACACGCCTCGCGAAGCTAGCCGGGCCTACCGGCCTGGTGCACAGTGGATTACTGTTGGGCATATCACATGCACCAGCTTTTCGCTGCTCCTTATTTGTCTACCTTTAACACACACAATTTAGTAGCAGTGAACGTAATGGAGTTACTACATGCTAAAGTTAGCAGACGATACATGTCCTTCCAATCCAATTTGATCAATTAAAAAAAATCGTAATTTCGGGAGGATAAGGATGGAAATCGTAAGGGCGGGAGTTGGGATGAATTTTCGGGAGCCTCCCGATGAAATCGGGAGGGTTGGCATCTCTGGAACCATTTTCAAAAAAGAGCCTATCAAATTCAAAGTTTAAATTCAAGACTTAACCTACCAACACTGAATCTCTCCTTACAAAGACCTACAATAGATAAATAAAACTCAAATTTCAACTGATTTACAATTCCTATCTCTCAAACAGACAAATCTACACTGTAGATCAATCACAATTTGAGTTTCATTTGAACCTATTGCAACTCTTTACAAGACCAAGACCCCGACCTACTTATATGAGCACTGAATCTCCGGAGGGAGTTTGATATCAAGTCATGAAACTCTGCCAAAATTCACATCCTAAAAATAAATAAAAACAGGATGACTATGCATCTATGTGCAGGGAAAATAAAATGTCCCTGGATATTCCTGAATATTTGTTATTTATTTCAGTAAAAGGAAGTTCTGAAGGGGAACAAATAATTTTGACCCACATAAGACCATTTACTCTTATTATTGGCCTTTCCTCTTACCCTTTTAACCTCTTGCATACTTGGGCATTACTATGGGATGCAGAAGAGATACACACTTGTTTTAAAATGCACACTAAACAGTAAACACAGAATACTGCAATATTATGCTCACTAGACTTTACAGATACTACATTAATTATTAACAAATTTAGGACAAAGAGATCAAATTTGTGATTTAAGCCCAACTTCATCAAAATTAGATGTAAAATAAGAAATTTATGACATTCTAAATTTTTGCATATTTTTCTCAAAACAGTTATATGCACAACTCAGTGATATGCAAATGTGAGAGTCTATGATGTCCATCACTCACTACTTCTTTTTTTTTTTTTTTAATTATACAATATTTCAATTTAAATACAGAATTTACAATAATGTAAAACTTGACTGAACTACATAATGTTAAACAATGTTAATTCCACAAGTTCAAGGAGGCATAAAGCTCGATTTCAAATGATATGGGTGAGAAAATCAGAATATTTCATATTTTAGATAATAAATTACAAAAGAAATAGTGAGTGGGTGATGTCATCAGTTCCTCATTTGTATACCTACCGAAATGTGCATATAACTGTTGTGTGAAATTACATGTAAGCTAAACTTTAAAATGTCATAACTTTCTTATTTCACATCAGAATTTGATGAAATTTTCAGTTATGATTGTTGGATTTTTCTCTTTTTATTCAAATCAACTTTTTGTCGGGATGGACTTGTCATTTAAAGGGGAAGTTTACCCTGAAAAAAGTGTATTGTAAAAATAGCAGGAAAAATTGCCAAAGGTTTGAGAAAAATCCATAAAAGAATAATAAAAAAAGTTTTTTGAATTTAGATTTTTTGATTTGTGACGTAATATGCGAGCAGCTTCCCTGCAGAGGCAAGGCACAAGGTAAACAAATCCTTGAAATGCCAATTTCTCAGAAAATTTAACATGATTTTTACTGTACCTTCAGTATATCGATAGACAAATCATTTCAATTTTTCATTTTCAATGAAAATGGCTGATTTGTTTTTCTAACACTTAAAACACCTAACATTTAAAAAAATATATTTTTTCAATAGCATGGGCACATCCAGAAGTCTACCTCTGCACCCCACCCCCTTCAAAAAAGTGATTGAATGGATGGATGGATGGATAGATAGATGGATGTATGAATAGAAGAATGAAAGAAACAAAGAAATAATAATTCTTAAAAGTAAAAAATCAAACAACATATGAAATTAAAATATATGATACAAAACTAAACAATTGTTGAATTACATACCTGTAGAATGGAACATTCACATGTGTTTGCTTCCATAAATGTAGCGTGACCCTGTGTCACCACAACCACTGAAGATGACAAACTTGAGACAATGGAAAAGACTAGATACAGACCAATCTATATAAAAAAAGGAATGAATGATAAATTTAATGCATGATGGGATAATATTAAGGTTCCATGACATTTGCTCTGGCAACAATTGCTCCAATGGAAAATCTGCATGGTAAGCCGGACATACAATCTAATCTCTTAAACTTGATAAACCCTAATAGCGATCTTCACATTATTCTGATCCAAAAACTCTAAATTCAATATAATGTTACTCTAACCCTATGCCCTATGAAATATTGAAACCGGAGCAAATAAATGGTGCAGGAGCAAATGTTGTGTCACAAATACTTAAAGAGAAATGCCAGTAGTTGCAGTAAACCCTTATTCCATGAGAAAGTCTGTAAAACCAGGCTTAATTGTCAGTATATCATCGAGGATCTAGATCTGGTACAGTTACATAAACTGAACTTTGTGAAATCTTGAAATCTACGCTGAAAAATGTTCACCCTGAAGATCACCGACACAGATAGGAACACATGGGACAGTGCATCATTATTGTTGACCCGACAGAAGTGACCGAATCCGCGCTTATTTTGCTTATTTCTCAGCAATTACACAATTTCTTCCAGAATCCTTCGTCACATATTTTTTATTCATACAACCAGACACTTGGGTGGTCATTATATTAGATTCTATAAAAAGTCATTTTGAGATCGTTACCAATACTGGAATTTATCTTTAAGTTAAAAGGTAGGGTACACTTCTTTGCTATGTACTGTAGGCCTATACATTCCACTTGAGAAGTTCTAAACCTATGTGTGTAGGCACTATATACATGTAGGAGTTAACTGCACAGCTATACAATAACTATTTTACAATTTGCAAATAAAGTCATTAAATATTCAATAGTTTAGTGAGCATTTGGCACTTTTCAAAAAGGTGCAAAACTTGATTTGTACATTAGGCTGCACAGTCTTTCAAGAGATGTACATAACTCCCATTTTTTCTATTAAGGTTGAAAGCACCAATGCTTAGAAAGTACTAATGGTCTGATGACTTTACAAGAACAAATCAAACTGCATTTACCATGAATGTCTGTTGTTTTGTAGTTGACACACCAAATACACCTCCAAAGAGATACAGCTATTTCGGAGGAAAAAATCAGAAACATATATTATTTTTTAATGTTCAAAGATATTACAGGGAAATACCCAACAGAGAGGGTGCAGCACATGAATATAGTGGGAGAACAGGTTAGATATAATAAATGAAGAAAAAAAAGTGATAATAGCTTACAGGTATGACCAACACACTGAATCAGAATGATAAAGTGAATCCAAGTTGATGGAACATGAAAAGGTTTTCAATGAAAAAAAATGTTTTATGGATTCACAAAAATTGAAATAATACCCCCAAAATAGGTTACTTGAAGCTTGGGAATAACTCGAGAATAGTTTACCGATGTCAGATTACCTTACAGTGACCTGACCTACATATTTTCTGGCAGGCAGTTTACTAGGTACCACTTTTTTACAGGAATTTGTTAAGAATCTCAGCAACCTCTTTCTGCATTTAAATGTGTAATATGACATCCTATAGTTACAAAGTTGAAGGATGTTATTTTGGTTCCAAATCAGCCTGGTAAAGGGCAAGGATATATTTATTCAAACTAAAGCTTATCAAGAAGGGCCAAGTTACAACACTTGTTGCTATGTCTGGAAAACCTCTAGTAGTCAAGATCCTCTATTAAAAAAGTAAGCACATATTCAGAATAAGCAGGCCTAAGTCCAACAATTCAAATTTGTTTGTAAATATGTTGCTTTGTCTGGTGAACTTCAGCAAAGCTTCAAAGTTTGAAGAATAACTTTTCTTTGAAGAGTAGGCCTATTGATGCTGCAGTCACAATTCCCCTACGACGGCCATACAAGTAAAAAACAGCCATTTTATTTTTATTTATATCAACACCACCTATAAGTAGCTGGTAAAAAAAAATGTAGCATGTGCTCAAAAATTTACCAAAATACATAGACTCACCAGTCCAGCCCACAAGGGCAGATCCACGAAGTATTTGTGTGAATGCAACACCAGGGCAAGTAGCCCCATCACAGATGACACCGAGCCACACAGAATTTGCAGAAGCCCAGTCATCTTACCAACACTGGAGTTGTAGTTGTGGTAGACATTGGCAGATGGGGTGAGGGGGTACATAGCTTCCTGCTGGAGTGAGCTGGGCCCCAATACCAACTGATCCTCCTCTATATTGGCTGGAATGAGCATGAACAAGCATTGTTGGACGGCTGGTACGTGCAGTATCAGCCACGGCTTCAAGATCTCGGTCATTTGAGTTGGATGGCATTATGGAAATGTTTTCAGCTGAGATTCTATAGATAGAAAATAACAAAAATTGAACAGAATATGTTCTCTGGTTTGCCATTTAGGCAAAATGTTACATTTTGAAAAAAAAAATATCTACAATGGATCCACCCCTGGGTGTTCTTCTCGAATTCTATTTAATTCTATTATTCAATTTACAAAATATGCATACAAATACAACAACCAGTATATGTTATTCAACTCTCTTCCCTTCCTGAACCAGAGTGCGAGGAAACAAAGGAAATGTGTTGATGGCTTTCAACAATGGAAGGACAATAAAATCATTGAAGCCTGCTCCGTATTCCTGTTTCTTAAATAATTTCTGATATTGTTTTTTTTACTTACATCAAATTCCTAAACACAAAATAGGAATGCAGAACAGAATACAAAGTGACAATCCCCCGCTCTGCGGCCACTGCAACATAGTGCGTTATGCGTGTTCTGAAGTTTTGGCACATTTCGTGTGCACTTACCAGTTACCACCCCCTCCAAAATTACGGTAAATTCTGGCTATGCTGTTGCCCACTTTACATCAGAAAGAGGAAAGAAGTGCTTCATCTCTGTACATTTATTCACACCTGTATGCAACAGGTTTTAAAACCAAGTTTCCATTGGTAAAATTCATGCCCTGTCGAACTGTTCACTTATTTTCAACATTTTTGGGGGGTGGAAAATCTTATCTAAGAAAATGGTCAAGGTTATTAATCCTTTAAAAATCCCATCACCAAGCAATTCAGGGATAGTCACCATTCTTTGACTACCTGTTTACCTGTTTCACCAGAGAACAATAGATTTGGTCCACTGAATCTATTATTCTCTGGTGAAACAGGTAAACAGGTGGTCAAAGAATTGTGACTGGTACTGTAGATCTACTATAGCTGAGGCTGAGACACCACCACAAACATGACATGATGTTCAGGATGCTGCAGGAAAACCAGGGTCAGACTGTCAAAATATCCACATCAATTTAGTCTTTATCTTCATAATTCAATTAATCATGACATGACAACAAAAACTAGCCTATGTCCAAGTCTAACAATAACAGATAATATATACTTATGGATGCTTCTAAGTGCAGTCTAAGACTCTGTATTCAGCTACAAATTCTGTCTCCTTTTTTGGTTGGTTTTGATCATGTCCAAAGGCCCGTTGCAGAAAGAGTTGCATTTAAAGGTCAAGTCCACCTCAGAAAAATGTTGATTTGAATCAATAGAGAAAAATCAGACAAGCACAATGCTGAAAATTTCATCAAAATCGGATGTAAAATAAGAAAGTTATGACATTTTAAAGTTTCGCTTATTTTCAACAAAATATATGAACGAGCCAGTTACATCCAAATGAGAGAGTCGATGATGTCACCCACTCACTATTTCTTTTGTTTTTTGTTTGAATTGTACAATATTTTAATTTCTACGAATTTGACGATTAAGACCTCCTTGCCTGAAGCACAAAATGTTAAAATAATGGAATTCCACGTGTTCTGGGAGGAATGAAACTTCATTTCATATGACAATGAAGAGAAAATAAAAATATTTCATATTTCAAATAATAAAATACAAAAGAAATAGAGAGTGAGTGATGTCATCAACTCTCTCATTTGGATGTAACTGGCTCGTTCATATAACTATTTTGTTGAAAATAAGCGACATTTTAAAATGCCATAACTTTCTTATTTTACATCCGATTTTGATGAAATTTTCAGTGTTATGCTTGTTGAATTTATCTATTTTTATTCAAATCAAGTTTTTGTTGGGGTGGACTTGTCCTTTAAATGCAAGTCAAAATATCAAGCGCAAGTCCTTAACAGGTGCATCATTGGCTGAAAATCAAGTTGCCCAAGATTGAAAATATTAAAAGTAGAGGAGTGTATAGGACTAGGCCTAGGCACTGTTAATTCAATTTTTGTTCATATGAAAATTTCTTTACCTCTCAGGCACCAAATAGTGGCTCTTATTTGTACATTTTCCAGTGCATGAATATGTTTATTTAATTAAGTATGGACTCCATACTACGTGGCCTACTCCAAATGAGTTCTAATGATTAATCAGTGCCTTAGTTTGACTTTGTATACAGGCTTGTACAGCTAGGCTATGACTTTGTGAAGATAAAAAAATGTTCTAAATTATATTCATTAGCCTAGCCCGCCCTAGGTAGGCAGGACAACAAGAATTTCAAAATGTGTTTGTTGTCCCAAGAATGATATCAAAAAATTTCTTAATATCTAATTTGTCATGTGAAACCACTTAAAACTTACGTAAAATTCATTTAAACTGCAAAAAAGAGCAGTTTCATAGCACCAAAATGGGTCGAAAAAGTCATAGACATCGCGGGTCCCTGTTAATACACTGTCCTTACTATCGATAGTTTAAACGATCACGATGTGCTCGCTAAATGCGCGCGCCCGTCGGCGTCTGCTAGCCGTCCTCTGCTGTGACTCTCAAATAGCCCCGCATGTGCGATTTTTAGTCAGATCGTCCCATATGCTGTTTTTTATGTTAGTACATAGATGCGTGCGCGTTTTTTGCGGACGCAGATCATGTACACATCTCCGTCGTCTGCTACGGCTCTCTATATCAGTCCCAACTTGTGAAATGTGTTTTCTGGTGTATTTTCATTTGGTCTACATGCAGTTTGCCCACTTGTTATTTGGTCTAATGCCAAATGGGCTAAACCCATTTGGTCAACTAAATTGCCATTTGGTCTACACTTGGTCTAATTCTCATTTAGTGAAATGTCCAGTTGGTCTAATTTCAGCATAACCTATATAATTATATATTTTTTTACTTTGTCAAATACTGGTACATAAAATTGGCTTTATATCATGCAGTTCCACATTGTAAATATGTATATTCATTTGGTTCACATGCAATTTGCCCACTTCTCATTTAGTCTAATGCCGAATGGGCTAAACCCATTTGGTCTACACTTGGTCTAATTCTCATTTTGTGAAATGTCCAGTTGGTCTAATTTCAGCACAACCTAGGCTACTTAATTATATTTTTAAACTTATATACATATATTTTAGTCTTTATACATATACCAAATGGGCTTGACCCATTTGGTTTAAAAAAAATTCTAATTGCCATTTGGTCTACACTTTGTCTAATTTACATTTGGTCTACACTACACTTGATCTAATTTTGAGTCCAGTCCAGGGTCTAATTTCAACATGACCTACATCATTATGATTTTATACTTTGTGAAATATATATTTTTTTTCTTTATGTAATTTCATTTCACCTTATAGTTTTAGCATTGGTTTCCAAATAAATAATATTTGAACAGTGGCATAATCATGATAATGGAGCCAAAAGTTTTGAAAGGTGTATCGGGTAAATTTATAAAGTTGCAAGCAGAAGCAAACAACAAAAAAATATTGAAGCGGGGGGGGGGGGGGGGGGGGGGGGGGGGGGGCAGTGTTAATTAATTTCCTTTTATTTTCCAATGCCAGATCAATCTTTGTTTTTGCTTGCTAAATTTTTTAAAAATTATATGTTCTGTTCTATCTACAATTTTTACTAATGATCCTTTTTTTACTTATTTTTTTTCAGACACATTCGCACCCGAACCGACTCTACAAGGGAAGAGAAGGAATTATTGAACCCCTTGAGAATATACAGGTCAAGGGCTGTAATAGTATACAGGGGCACTTCCTGGGAGTTTAATTTCATTTTAATTATGTGTTTTCAGGATTTTTTTTAGGATATCTAACATTGCAGTGAAAATTATTGCCCCTGCTGATAGTTTTTCAGCTGTGCATGCCCCTCCTTAATTTCAGTGAATAAGGTGTGGCACTGCCCTCTATGATTCATTTTGAATTTTAATGGGCTCCAAAATGCAGTAATTTATAAATGATAGCATAATCTTATTTTGATAAAGCATTTTACTTAACGGGGGGGGGGGGGGGGGGGGGTGAATTTGACTACTAAACCAGCCCCCCCATGTCAAGGATTAAATTTTTGGAAAAAAAAGCATATATAAAATAGATATAGTTATTGCATATCAGAATATTATTTTTTCTTGATGTTTTCTCAATAACTCTAAGCTGTTATTGATGAATTCTTTCTTTAAACAAAAATAAGCAATTTATCCAAACATGTCAGTTTCATTTTGTAGACATACGCATTGAATTTACCAATTCAGAATATAAGGTATGCAATCTTTCATAAATGTTGATTTTTATCACTGGTGGATCTGGGGGAGGGCACATCTAGCTCAACCCCCCCCCCTTTGAGAGCTACAGTCAAGATGTAATGAAAATACGCAATTTTCATCAAAGAATCCCCCCTCCCCGTAAGGCCCTTTTTTGCTTGACAAATTTTCATCCTGAAAATGTGCCCCCCCCCAGGATAAATCCTGGATCCACCACCCCTGGTTTTGATTAAGTTTACATGTATTTTCATTTTGAAAAAAAAAAAATTCCTAGAGATTTATAAACAGCATGATTTACACTGAGCATTTCATACACTTTGTGCAGAAGAAATATTATCTTGAGAAATTTGGTTATTAAATTATGGAAGATATCTTTTGGAAATGAAATTACTTTATTGCAGTTATGTCTTACATTGTATTGTCATTTTACTTGATAGAAATTCATTATTTTTTATAACCATGACAGTGTTATAAATTCATATTTGCTAAATTGTAATAATCATTTTGATGAAATGGTTACAAAGGGCCTAAGCATCCCTTGTCATTTTTCAATAATTAGTTAAGTCAGTAGTCAAGTAAGGGGTCAGACAGTTTGGCTGTATTATATTTGTTTAATTGTCTTACTAGTGTCAATTTACTAAACTTTTTCTGCTTGTGATTGAACCACCAAATTGCCAGATAGTACCATTTTGTTGGGCAGACATTAATATTGACTAGAGGACTTACTTTCCAAACCAACCTAAAGATAATATGATACTTCATGTATTACAGGGGTATATTGCCTCCATTCCATTGTTGGGATGTATGCTATGGGCTGGGTAATATCATCTAACTTGTCCTCGAATAATCATTCTCTATAACAAGTTCACAGACAAACGGAGATTCCACTTCAGCAACTCTCAGTTGAACATCAACATTCCTGGCATTGGTAGGGGAAGCCAAAAATTTTAGGGGGGAACCGCCAAAATCTTTTGACCCCCCCCCCCCGAAAAAAAAAGATAGTGACCAAATAATATCTTGGGGGGGACACAGGAAACAAAATTGAAAATTGACAAGCCAAAAAAAAATTAAAAAATAAGGTTATCAACAAAAAATTGAGGGGGATGGAATCGTCCCCTCCCCACCTCAAATTTAGGGGGATACTCCCCCCCACTTCCGCCGCCTATGATTCCTGGTGCTTGGAGATCTGCGAAAGGCATGCTATAACATCCACTTAAGTTCCATTTCCTTTCATGTTTTTTCCTCTTCTTAGTGAGCATCTCCAAGTGTTCATATTTTTTTCAGTGTCCTTTTTTAGATTTATCAAACTCAGTTTTATTACCTGATAAAATTCTATCCCAAGAATTGAACACTTTGATCAAATTTGGAAGTTCAACTTAATGTAACTGACAATATATAACTGAAAATAGAAAATAAAAGGCAAAATAATAATTATGAGAAAAATAATAAACAGTTACTCAAATCAAATTCACTCAAAACCATACACTAATGTACTCTCCTCAAAAATCAGTTCTCACTTTTAGGTATTGATCATTCATTCGGTCAATAGAATAATAAAAACAGAGACAGGAGGTCCTCCTCAAAATAAACACAAACAGAGTCTCACATACACACTACACATTAAGAGTAAAATCGGTTTGTATCTTTCGTGGGATTTGTTTTTATGTAAATCTGGATTCTTCTTGTTAGTAGGGCCTTAGGTCACTCTGACTTGAACTTAAAACTTCCAATCTCAAGAAGGCAAGATATCTCAGTAGATAGTCATTGTCAAGATGTTTAGGAGTTCAATCTGGAGGTGAGGTTATTCATGATGGCATCTGATATTCTGGCAGAAAGAATGAGAAATAAAAAAGTGCATTATTTATTTTTTCAATGCAAATTAAATAAACGAGTCATTCAAGATAGTGTGTATTTTTTAGAGGGGGGGGGGGGTGATAGCATATTTTAGTCCAAATTATTTTTATCTTCATTTTTTTCCACTTTGTATTACCATTTATTCAAAAATTGCAATAAACATATTAATATATAAATGAGTTTTAATCTAGTTGGCAAAAGAAAAACCAGTGGCGGCGGCAGTGCAAAGAAAATGCCAGTAAAAGGCAGTAAAGCACTGTGTCTGAGTGACTGACACCACGGCACTGACAGTGAGGTGAATGTTCATTTTCCAGTGCATGCACATTATTGCCCCATCATATTCACTCGTTTTCAGAAAATATTTAGTTATTCCTCATATGACCATGATTATCTCCTTCATGTCATTACTCTGGTGTTTATTCATGATTTTAAATTCAGGAAATCATTTAGCAAACAAAGAAAACAAAGCATTTCTTGACTGTGATTCTGTGTGATTCAAGTTCTATTTCATTTCTGTGTATCACACGTACGCACGTACGTGACGTAATCTTGATCTCTAATCTGCTAATTGTTATGTTAATTAATCATCCCGTGCGCGCGATTAAAATGGCTCGAAATTCGACCAAATTCAAGGGCAGCTCAGCTTGTAAACCTCACTGAGAAGGGCTTCCACAGCCTTTGCGATTCCCCGCGCTGCAATTTAACTGCAAGACACAGAAAGGAAATCAATTCAAGTTTCACAATCAACGGAAAATCCAGAACACTTCGAGACCCATTTTGCAAGAAATACAACTAAATAAGGTAAGAATTGAGAGCAACTCACGACACTTTTGACTTACCGACACTTTCATGGTTATTTTTGGAAGATTTCATGGAATTTGGGGCACGAAAATGACTTCGGTAGCTCGCGAAAGTCCTATGCATTACGATGACATATTTTTCATCGCACGGGAGGACAATCACAAAGAGAAAATATCATATTCATCCGCGCTGACAGGGGCTTAATTTTGACGATATCGCATCGCTATGCGATTTCACTCATTGACAAGCGGACGAAACTTACGTACAAATTTTGAGCACTTCCGCGACAGCGCCATCTAGTGACTACGGCCGTGCCTACCCTAGGCCTATTTGTATTGACTTTATTTATCTTTGACATTAGATCTATTCTACAGTACACTAGATCTTATAATGAGAATGTTCAACCCTAACTTAGAATTAGATCTATTTGAATTATGAGAGTTTAATTCTAACATTTTTTTTAGACAGCTCTTGTCTTGTTCTTTCTCTGAGTCTGAGACTGATCAAGAACAAGTTAATGCGATTTCAAATTAACTTACCAATATTCATATGTCAAAGAGCCTACGTAGACTTCGGACCATAACAACATCAGGAACGTCTAAAGTCTGGTTCAATGGAATTTTGTTGTGGTATAGACTGATAGTGATAGAGAAAGCAAACACCCAAATTTGATAGTTTCGTCTTCTGTAACTTGGCAGCTCTCTAACGATACTCTTGACTTCTGTTTACATGCGTGCATGCACAATGTTGTACACGAGATGAAGTTTCGCAATTCCCAGGTCAAGCAAACAGCTGATCACCTTCTGCATGTTGTGTGAGCATGCAAGTCACTCATGCACTCAACTCGACTGCACGTGGGAAAGTTATGATCAGCGGACCCATTCATTCAATTGATGGGGGTGTGCATTTTAATCATATCGAAGTGGGATAAATCAAAATACAACTAAATCGATGTGAATCAACAACGGGCAACAACGACGATGATTCTCGAATATAATTCCAAGTGCCAAACTCTTTTTTAAGTAACATGTTTGTCTAATACTACCCAAACTACACCATCGAAAGGTTTCGCTGCCAAGGACTGAAGGCAAAACCCCATGAATTGTATTCGTCATGTCCAAATGCAGTTCAACCTCGATAATTTTATGTGTGTGCTCGAGAGCTGGCTGCTTGCAGCTGAATTGCATGCTATCTCAAATTCGGAAAACATCCATGTAAATCAATGATCATTTGATGCCATTTGTTAACATTGAATTATCTTAGTTCTTGTACAGAGAACAATTCGTACAAATTCAGCTTGGTTGTCATAGGCAACGATGGGATTAGGATTGCCCGGGAAAGTCGCCCGGAAAAATGTAGGTCACATCTGTGACCTTGGATTCCCGGATTTCCACAACAATATAAACAACTTTGTTTATGATTTGAGTTCCCGATTTAAAAAAAACCCGTAGGCCATGTGCGTGCCCATGTGTGTACTGTGTGATGATATGCATGCGCCAGGGCCTAAATCAGATCCAGCATGGAAGGGGGGGGGGGCGCATCCATATGTAATACTATAATATATGTGTCATCTATCTTCTGCTTTTTTAAAGTGTAATTTAATTTATATACCTTTAATATTAGCGTTTTAAAAAAAATTATATCATTTCAAATAATGTATGTATTTGGAGGCGCGATAGCTCAATCGGTAGAGCGAGGGTTTCGGATTCCGGTGACCCGAGTTCGATTACCAAGTGGTGCGCTAGTGCCCTTTGGTAACTTGAGGCATTGATCCTCAATACCAGGTCCCTCGGAGAGGACCTTAAGCTGTTGGTCCCCTGATTGCTTGCTCACAGGCATTCGTGCTTTCTTAGCTGTCATCACGTAAAAAAAACACCTCGGTATGATATTCTGCAGGAGGGTATGGTATACGAGATTGACAGCGTAGCGCGAGCTAAACATTTTTTTATTCCGACCCAAACCTAAGAATTCTGATATACTTATTGTGACCGTGAACTGGGTGGGTATCTATCTAAACAATCGATGCGAGCGCGATTTGAAAAATATGATGTTCTAACTTAAAACCTCGGATTCTAAGCCCTCTATGAAACAATGAATAGGATGGTCATGTTACTAAACAATGATGCGAGGACCCGGGGGGGGGGCACTTACATTGACGAGTGGATACCATGCGCGACCCAAAAACACGTAAAAAGGATGTCTTTTTCACGATATGGCTACGTAACGTGATAAGGGTGTTAAAACACAAAAATAATGAAAAAAGGGTATCTATTTCGCTAGGAAGATTACGTGTTTAGGGTCGAATTTGCGGGGATGATAAAAGAAAATTAAAATGTTAAAAAGGATGTCCTTTTTGCCCCAACACTTCGTGTTTAGAGTCCGATTTGCGCGAGGTGTAGAATGTGGGGTCGTACTAAACCAAATAAGTTAAAGCCGACGACCAAAGGACCCGTAACAATAAAACATTCCTGTACATGTTTAGGGGCTAAGTTCTGAGAATATTTGCCAAGACTAGTATCGTTTTGTTTCCAGTACTTGTTAAGGGTAGGGTTTCACACGCCAATACTTGTTAAGGGGTGCATTTTCAGAATATGGAAATTACGTAATTAGGGTGCTTTTCGAGACCCCATGGTCACGCATGGTATCCACTCGTGAATGGAAGTGCCCCCCCCCCCGGGTGCGAGGAGCAAGATGAAAATAAGTGATATACTGACTTGAAACGGTAACACTTGAATTACTGTTTTCTGTAATACATAAAGATCTCACTACATTTGCCTGTCAAATAAAGCAAGCGCGTAGCGCTAGCTGATTTTTGTAAAAATGATATTCAGTACTTCTTGTAAGCATGAACAGAATGCAATGGAAACTCGAATCGCAAGCAAAATAATTTGTGCATATTGACTTTGAAATTTGATAGGCATGTACTATGCTCCACGCTATAAATGAGCAGATTACGGTATCTTACTTAAAGGTCAAGTCCACCCCAACAAAAACTTGATTTGAATATAAAGAGAAAAATTCAACAAGCATAACCCAAACAATTTCATCAAATCGGATGTAAAATAAGAAAGTAATGGCATTTTAAAGTTTTGCTTCATTTCACAAAACAGAGTTATATGCACATTTCGGTCGGTATGCAAATGAGGAACTGATGACATCATTCACTCACTATTTCTTTTGTATTTTATAATATGAAATATAAAATATTTTTATTTTCTCGTCATTGTCATGTGAAATGAAGTTTCATTCCTCCCTGAACGCGTGGAATTCCATTATTTTAACATTTTATGCTTCATGCAAGGAAGTCATAATCATCAAATTCGTAAAAACTGAAATTATAATTCAAACAATAAAATGCAAAATAAATAGTGAGTGAGTGACATCATCGACTTTCTCATTTGGATGTAACTTGCTCGTTTATATAACTATTTTGTTAAAAATAAGCGAAACTTTGAAATGTCATAACTTTCTTATTTTACACCCGATTTTGATGAAATTTTCAGCATTGTGCTTGTCTGATTTTTCTCTATTGATTCAAATCAACGTTTTTCTGAGGTGGACTTGACCTTCAACAAGAGGGAATGCGAGCGCGAAGTGTGAGCAAAATTTTCTCTTTTATGTAGTGACCCGATATTTTTTTCATTTTCCTATATCCCTTCCTCTTATTTTATTTACATTTCTCTTTCATCTTATCTTGCTCTCTTCTCATTCATTTTATTTTATTTTTTTTACATAATATGTTCTTCGTGGTGCGAAAAAACTTTTTTGGCTGATGGTTGTCAAGTTTTTCTGAACAAAATCGCACTTGATTGAGAGCGAGTTTAAAATTTGTATATTTTCCATAATAAAAACTCTTCTTTTTTTTACTATTTTATAAGATTAATATTTCTTTATTTAAGCTGTTGTTTATTTTTGTTATCCTTTTCCTCTTTCTTTCTTTTTTCTTTCTTTCTTTCTTCCCTTCCTCCCTTTTTTCTTTTTTTCTTTCTTTCCTTCCTTTTTTCTTTCTTTTTTTTCCTTTTTTTTCTTTCCGTCCCAGCTTCCACCGTTCTTTCTTTCTTTCTTTCTTTCTTTCTTTCGTTCTCTCTTTATTTTGTTTGTATTGTATGAATGATACAAAACACCTATTTCAATTTTTTTTAGTTGTGTGACCGCAAAATGCTAAAACATTACTGATTCGACAGTTTGTTTTACATTACGATGAGGAGACATTTTAAATATTTCATATGATTATATAAAAGAAACAGCGAATGATATCAGTCTCTTCAATCTCATACCGACCAGGATGTCGAATATTACCATTTTGTGAAATCAGCGAAACTTATAAATGTCATTACTGTCTTATTTTCCATCCGATTTTGATTATATTTTCAGTGTTATATGCTTAATTGTTTGATTTGTTTTTTGTCAAACCAACTTTTTGTTGGTTGCCCTCTAGATCTGCCTATCTATCTAGCAGCCAAGTCTAACCCCCACTTCCCTATAATCTACTCTCTCGCTCTCCCCCCCCCCCCCTCTCTTCATCATCCATCCCTTGTCCCTTTTTCCTTCTCCCTGCATGCCTATCTCTCCCTCTCTTTCTCTGTAAAAAAAGGATTAGTTAAGGGTGATATGCATGCCAAAAACATTGGACGATACAATGCCGGAACCGAGAGCCTATATATACCAATGCATTTAAAGTGACTCATAATTTTTGATTTCTTAGTTTTACCATTTTTTACCTTATAACTAACGTGCCAGCTAGGTTACAATAGCGAATAATATTCAAAATAATATGACCTTAAAAATTAGTTTGCAGTAATGGCGGAGGGAAAATAGGGCAATCGGTAGGTCGTTTTTAAATGGAATTATTTATGAAAGAGCTCCTAACCATCTCTGTAGTGGAAATAAGGGACAACAGTTACTGTCTTACGTCTTCAGTATAGACTGTGTTCCATCGCATTATTTACAGGCCTGACCATTTGCTAATTTTATCGGGTGATATTCGTAATTCCGAAGGTTCGAATATTCCGAAGCGAATGTTTGTTATTCCAAAGGTTCGTTAAAATCTATGTTTGGAGTTTGCTAAATCTCTTTTTAAAAACCCTCACTGTAATAACTGGCTACCAAAAAGGAAAAAATGGCTCAATCTCATTAAGAAGTGGTCCAAACTTAGCTCAGATAAAATGCAAAACAAATCGTTTTAGAAAAAAATGCAATATCATATTTCATTGATTTACTAAATTCTAGATAAATTTTTACTTCCATACCCTTAAAATCTACTCAAATTTTTGCCATTGATTTAGTCTCCCTTTCAATCCAATTGATATTTGAATTTTTAATTGTCTAATATTCATCACTTTTTGATATTGTATTTCTTTTTCCGTTCTATTTTATCATATTTAATGATTGTTTATGTACACTTGCTCTTTAAAATTTATTTATTATCTATATGGGCTACATTGTGAATTGTAATTGTTTGCTTTTATCCATGACTTGTAAACGTTTTATTGTAAACATGCTAATTTCAGCCTTCTGGCTGTGTAACATGTATTGTTTTTATACGAAATAAACCATGATTGAATTGAATTTTATTCATTAATCCGACGGAATTTGAATAAAAGAAAAAGTCGGCATGTATTATATAGGGTCGGTCGGGTGAGACAAACGAGTTTTGGGGGTCAGCATGCTTGTTGCTATTTAGACTTCTTGCTAAACTAGAGCACAAAGCGAGCACGTGAGCGAATTCAATGCCATCCTGCCCTGCATGGCTTGACATTGAATGCTAAATCATTTCGCAAGTACTGTACTGCACAATACATCATTAAAATATAATCTTGACTAGTCACTTACTGAGCACGTGTGACGGGTGTGAATTCATTTGAATATAATCGCATCATTCCTCGAAACGGGAGTGTTCTAAACATTATAATTTGTTACATCTCCCCCGGCTGCACGAGTCATTTCCAAGTTATTGGTCACCATAATACATGTACAGAATATCCGGAACGGAAGAAAGATGGATTAATGTTAATGGCTCGGGAGAAAGATGATATACTGGCGCGATATCATTCTCAATTTCAACTCACTGATGATCCTCCTACCCCCCAAGCGTTCATTCATATAAAATTCGCCTATATCATTCTCCCATGCATCTCAAAGGCATTTATGTACCGTTTCTGTGTGGCGCTGGAACAACCGCCCTTTCAAACAAAATTGTATCACTATCACAACAGCTATAGGATCAATGAGAGGTGCGAGGGAGAGAATGGAGTATACGGTGACAGAAAGACAAAAAAAAGGGGGGGGGGGTCCGAAATGTGAAAGCACCGAGCACGTTAAATGCATTCGCTTTGTTAGGAAGGTTTGATCCGGGGTTTGATTTTGTTTTAATTTGCTGTCTAAAAGAGTGAAGTTATCACTAATAAACAAATAAAACGGGGTGATGGGTAATCAAGATTGAAAAAAATGACTGATTTATTTACATCTTCATTTCCAGACGTTGCTGTGGGCGAATGCACGTCTCGCATTATATCTCGCATTATATCACAGAGTATATCACTTATGTATAGGGCAAAATATAGTGGGGAATATTATGACCTCTTCACAGTAGACGGGATTAAAGGGGTGGTCCAGGCTGAAAATATTTATATCTTCATACACAGAGTAGAATTCACTGAGCACAACGCTGAAAATTTCATCAAAATCGGATAACAAATAATAAAGTTATTGAAATTTAAAGTTTAGCAATATTTTGTGAAAACAGTCGTCGTGAATATTCATTAGGCGAGCTGATGATGTCACATCTCCACTTTCCGTTTTTTATGTTATTACATAAAATCATTTTTTTTTCATTATTTCATACTTGTGTGAATAATATGTCTCCCTTATAATAAAATAAGTTGCAGCAATAAATATCTAATGCACTAAATCAGCTGTCAATCCAATTTTTCTAGTTCTAGTTCTTGGAGGAAAAAATTTGAATAAACCTAATTTCATATAATAAAATACAAAAGAACAAGTAGAGATGTTACATCATCAGCGCTCCTAATGAATATTCATGACGACTGTATTCACAAAATATTACTAAACTTCAAAATTCGATAACTTTGCTATTTGTTGTCTGATTTTGACGAAATTTTCGGCATTTTGCTCAGTGAATGTACTCTATTTATTAAGCTATGAATACTGTCAGTCTGGACCACCCCTTTAAAGTTTTACGCACAACCACAACCAAGGGAAAATGAACTCTTACGACACACAAATATTTTCAAAGCCTTTTTTTTTATTATACAATGTCCATTTATTCTGTGAAAAATTACAATGAATATTGTGTTATGCTCATCATCATAATGTTTTAATGTCGATTGTAATTTCTTGTCTATTGCACTTTTTTTTTCTTCATCAATATAACCATTGAAACATTTTGGGTAGAATGCCAAATCGAATCGTTAATGCACAGTTCATATCTATGTAACATGCATAACATCACTTTCGATAATAAGCATTAATGGCAGAACAAATTCCATTATTTTCTATGTAATTTGTGTAATATCAAAGCCATAGAAAGAAGAGAGAATATCGTCAAGTTAATAAACCTTTTTGAATTTTAGAAAGGACGTTAAACATTCACAGGCAATAATTGTTATAATCATCAGGAAAAGGAAATATCCCTACATTTTCCTCAATAATACCTATCAGAATGATGATAAAAAATGAAACCCAGTGTACCTAAAAATTAAACAGTGTCAAAGAATAGTGAGATGAAAATGACGCAAAGTGCTATCATCATATTTTTTGTAATAATAATAATAAAACATAGTTACACTGCAATATATAACACATTTACACCGCTTTACGTGGATATGTTGAATGTGATTTGTATAGTACAAGATAATAAAATGTACGAACAAAATCGTAGACATACGTGATAAAAATCCCCATAGAAAAGAATTTTCACCCCCACAGCCTTCAACGTATTTCACTAATGAATCTTTTTGGTGCCTCTGAAGGGGGGGGGGGAGGGGGGCACAGACCGAGGGAGTGCTCATCAACATTTTCATTCGACAAGTTGTCAGATCTGTCATCTTTCTCTGATGTTGATTGGCTGAGAAGCACTGTTACTATAGTAACTGTCGGATAAAATGGGACTTGTCGGATAAAACGTCCGACAAGTCCTTTCATGAAACGCCCCCAGGATGTGCCCCCCCCGATCAGCCACTATATATACTGCAATGGACCTATGCTAAAGCAGTAATCGTCCATGGGAAATTCTTCGTGGTAAATGATATTCAGAGCTTTGTAATTGTTTTAAATGGAAGGTTCCTCACTCATTTTCCATTAAAGCTTCTTTTTTTTACAATTATCTTGGAGGCTTGGTATAAACTAAGAATACAAGCTATTATTATTATCGAATATGGAACATTGAATACAATCAACCATTAAGTCAATGAGAGGACGAAATCCTACGATTAAAAAACAATGAACATTATTCATAATCCATAATGTACAACAAAAAAAGGAAGGGTGAAAACATTAACCCAAATAACAATAAAAATAATCCTCATAATGCCCCCGAATACTCTATGGCTACAATTAACAATCACTCTGCTCCCATTGAATCGCACATTAAGTTTTATTATTATCTGAGATATGAACAAAGATAAACAGACTATTCATTTGTGCGCAGTTATATAGTGTAGGAATCATGAAATGAAAAATGAAATAACTTTTCACATTTTGTCAAACTTATAGACCTAAATTTTCCTCTTTTTCGTTCATTCCATAAAGTACTGCGAATTTTATGCCTCTTCTAAAGCTTTGGAAAAAGTATTTATGATATCGCATAATTAAAAATATTTAGGAGCGTTTGCTTGAAATATTATCTTTATATGGAATACTTAATTCCTCCGAAAAATTCACGTTCTCATCTTTGAAGAATTTGAGAAAAGGGGAAAGGTCATGGTCCTTGATTTCACGCCACTCTGTAGACTTTTTTTTACACAAAAATTGAATTTTGGGATACATTTTTTGACATCAATAGAGAAAGAATGATTAATACAGGGACAGCGATTCGAAGGGGGGCGGGGGGCACAGTTTCCCCAACTGTTTGAAGCACTGAAAAGGTTTTCTTTTTTTACGAAAGAAAAATGCCCCTCACGAACGTGTACTGTGCCCCTTTCATCGGAAGACGACCCTATTTAAGTGCTACCAAGTGCCCTTTCTCGTACAAGTGCCATTTTTATTTCTCCAAACATGCCCTCTCAACGACGTGTTCTATGCCCCTTTTACCTAAGAAGGACCCGTTGTATATGACTTGTTAGCAAGTGCCCTATTGCCATCTTCTAGGTGCCCTTCACGTATCAGTGCCCCTTTTTACCCAAGAAAATAGCCCCTTACGAACGTGTTCTTTGCCCCTTTCACCTGAGAAGGACCCGTTTTATGTCTGAGCAAGTGATCCTTGCCTTCTTGTAAGTGCCCTTTCTCGAATCAGTGCCCCCCCCCTTTACCTAGTTCGTGAGGGGCACTTTTCTTAGGTAAAGGGGGGGGGGCACTGATTCGAGAAAGGGCACTTACAAGAAGGCAAGGATCACTTGCTCAGACATAAAACGGGTCCTTCTCAGGTCCTAGCTTTCAACTGAGAAGGACCTGTTTTATGCCGTTAGCAAGTGCCCCTTTGCCTTCTTATAGGTGCCTGTTCTTCATTTTAGATAAGTTGTCAGGGAAAACTGCCCCTCAGGGAAAACTACTCTTTTCGTGCCCGATGAGCGCCCAGTTTTTTTTTCTGCAAGAGTGCATGATAAATGAAAAAAAACTTGTAAAAATAATCCTATTAGCCTTAATTTTCATGAGTCATATGAGTGGGGTAGTCATTTTTTGTTTTAAGTTCATGGCCGTAAGCAACGTAAGTGGCAGTTGCCCCCCCCCCCGAAATTTTGAAAACTCACATTATTTTACTGTAGATTTTCACAAAATTCACCAAATGTATGCACAAAAATCCATTAATTTCAGTTAACAAAATGCAAAAGCGTTTCAATGATAAGCTCGGTCGCTTCGCTCTCTCGCTTTTGATATTTTTCCCCAAAAAGTTTATGCATGCTGCCTCCCAGCGAAAAAAATCTGCATACGGCCATGTATAAAATAGTGCCCTTTTGGAAAGAAAAGGTTCCCTTTTTCCTGTACCCCCTCCACTTTTAACTTCGCTCCGCCGCCCCTGGAATGATATTTACCCCTTTCAATTTCATTTTCTCCTCTATTTCTCGGCCGCGAAACTTTCTTGGGGCCACGGCCCCCACACCCAACGTGATCTGTACGTTAGTAAGAAGATACCACACAATAATCAGTAAACATTAGAAAATTAAATCAGGGATCAACAAGAAACAACACTAGGTCCACACAATCCCACTAAAACCCCAAATCCACAGAGAGTAAGACCTCTGAAAGACTGCTTTCAGACCATGAAACTTGCTTGATCTTTTAAGGGTCTTTCAATCAACTTTCAAAGATCTCCGAGGTCTTTCATGATTCCTGAAGGATCTTTCATTTGTCTCCGCGGTCCTCGTGAGTCCAAAAACTTTTTTAAACGGTTCAAAACTGCAGCTTTTCTAACCCCATTCCACAGAGGAAAGACCTATGAAGTATCTTTGAAAGACCAATTGGCAAGGTTTTACAAAAGTCTTCAAGATCACTGAAATTTGTCATCTCGGTGGAATGGTTCAGAAAGACCCTCAAAGAACTCTGAAAACTGATGGATATTTCTTGTTTTACTGGTCTTAGACTAGTCCTATAGAAATCTTTCAATGGTCTTTCAGAGATCTTTTATGCAATAAGTGATCTTTCGGAATTCTTTCAATAGACTTTGCTCAGTCTTTCAATGATCTTTCACTGACATTTCAATGATCTCTCATAAGTCTTACAGTGATCTCCGGAAAATAATCTTGAGAGACTGTCGAAAGATCGTGCAAAGACTTATAACTTTGAAAGTTCATCGAAAGACCACTGGAAGACTGCTGAAAGGTCATCAAAAGACAATTTTCCTGAAAACTGTTTTGAACCGTTCCAAAAAGTTTTGGAGATAATGGGGATTACGAAGACTACTGAACGATCCATCAGGAATAGTAAGAGACCTTTGAGGTCTTTGAAAGTTCGTTGAAAGACCAGATTAAGCAAATTTCATGGTCTTACAGCAGTCTTCAGAGGTCTTGCTTTCTGTGAGTTCAGATCACTTTGATACCCATTTTCTGACTCACAGTCTTGTGGCTGAGTTTACAATGTGTGAGTAAAGATGTCGCAGGCTCTCAGATTAACCCACTGTTTCTATACCATCCGGTATTCTTTCAAGCCTCTCTTAACTGCGGGCTCACGGCGTGCATGCATCCATATGTTACGTACCACGTGGTCATTTCAGGAAGCCAACCACGGCGTACTTTCACTTCACAACATACAATTAAAATGCATCATCCAGTGCGTCCCTTCTTGAATTTCAAACCGTCAGATGGCGCTATACAAAAATACCTTACTGCCGTAATACAGTGATCAGCATTTCATGAATGATGTAATTTGACGGTTATACATCGGAAAAGGGACTGCATAACCTATTTCCAGAACTAGTCCCTTACTCCTTCTCTGCCTTGAAATAAAACTCAAATGAGAATAAAAGAGCTTCAGAAATTTCAACTCCTGTAAATTTGACTTGTCAAATTTTTAATGAGTCGAATGAGTTTGATGTGATTGTGGCACTCAAAACTTGTTGGGCGTTTTTAGATCCATTTTCAGTGGCATCCGTGGTGTTAAATCAAGTGTCTTTCAAATGCCTCAGGGAAAGCATGACAACATCGAATGAATGCTATTCATAATCGTCCTACAGAGGAGAAATAAAATATTGGAGAGATGAGAGAATGAAATTATTAGTGGATGAATGATAGGCAAACACTATGAACCCCAAAACAAGTTTTATTATTTTTAACACCATTTCGCGAAAATTAATTAATATATATCGACAAAAAGTTACGAGATAGAATAGGACCCCTTTTAAAATAAAAGGAGCGCTGAACATGTTGTATGTTTATATATTTAATTTTTTATATAAATAATTACATTGCAGAACAAAGACTAAAAAACATCTCTCAAGGGCGAATTCCGTATTGGATTTAAGCCCTTATGGGGCATTTTCTTCTAATTAGGTATAAAGGGACTTTTTTTACAACAGGTAGGGTGCTTCACGGGAGCATTGTGCATACTCGTCGAAGGACAGAGGCTATATATATAGACTTACACTTAATTTACTTATACATGTAAGTGATCCTTCATGGGCGATTTTTTTTTCAGTTATAAAATTGACAATTCTAAACATTTTAAATAATTGATTATTTTGGTAAAAACTTTAAATGGTACAAGTGCGGGAGAGGGGGATTTTCCCCTGCGGCTCCCCCAGATTCTAGCGCCCTTATGGTGCAGGGTAAGTCATGCTAACGTATCGCACGCTTTAACGTTGAACAGAAACTTATTCGAAATGGTTATTTTATTTTTCATTAACAGAAACAGTGTTACAGGAGGCCTAATACGTATTCAAGGCAACATCTGCATCGATAATTTTCAACCGCACCATGCACAAATCATGATGAATTAAAACTGTTATCTTTAAATTAACGTAATTTATTGACAAAAATCGAATTTTGACAAAAAGTGACTGATACGATTCAGATGAACACCGACTATATACGTCAGGCAGCCTTAATAGAGTTTGGACATGATCAGTGTCTTAAACTGCTTCCCTCCACCATGATGTCCAACAACTGTTTTGTTCGCCACGAAAAAATACCCTGAGTCTATTATGACGTATTCACTAAGCAGTACGTCCATAGTGGACATAGGCCTATGATGTTTAAACAGGCAATTGTTTTGCTTGCTCATTCAGCAGTTCCAAAATAAACATTTAGATATCCTATAAATCAAAATAAAATACAGTTACTGGAAGAAAAAAAAGCGATCTGCGCTATCTAGAATGCACAACAAATGAATTCAAATGAAAAAAAAAGAAAAACAGAAAGATTTTGCTCGGAAATCGTATCATAAATTATCAATAGTTTTATAGATATTTGTGTAATCATGTCAGGCATATTGAAGAAATGATCCTAATTACAACGATATTTTTCTAAGATGGTAAATAATTATAATTCAGAAATAGGCGTATAATTTTTATGGCTGGTATTTTTGAAGGGTGACGATAATATACTTAGTAGGCGTATACTGCGCTAGTACCCCTTTGAGAACAACGATAAGCTAACCATTAATTTATAAATCAAACTTACTGTCATAAGTGTTGTTGCTACCAATAGCTCTCTGTTGCAGAATATCCCACTACACGTAATACATGACCCTATGAGCGCAAAAACGAGTTCCACAAAGAAGATAGCAGCCAACGTTCCATTCATGGCAATGTCCGCAGCTTGTCTCGACTGTTCGAAAGAAAATATTTTTTTAGATTAAAAATCATCATTATCAGTTTTATTACATTTTATACTCATTGAACGAAATAGCGATTTTTTTTTGCCAACAGATATTGAACAAGAGCTCTCACATAAACATTTATGTATATAGATCGCAATTTTAGCGATGAAATTAGAACATGTATAATGGTCCTTTAGCAATCCTACCGATTCCTAGTTCATAGTTCCTAATTCCTAGTTTGTGAACTGTAAACGATATTTCATCATAAAATATTTTGAATAAGTGTGTACCGGATGAACTTCATACATATATTTTTGCAACCCATTTTTCTTCGAAAAACTCAATAATTCATCTTAAACGTAATTTAAGGATCAACAGCGCGTTTCAGAAAAAAGGTAATCCAAATCTAAAGGGCTGATATTCGATTCATATTTAATTTCGTGAAATTATTGTGCATGAATATGAAAGAAAAACTCAGATTTTCATTGATACCCTATTTGTGCCACTTGCTCTACGCATGACCAAATTAATTGATGTTGAAGACAAAAAGCTGCAGAGACCACTTTTTCCAAGTTTTTGAAAACTCGATGAAAAGGCAGAGGCTGATGTAAATACTTCCATCGATGTCTGAGCTGGCAATTTTTTTTTGATTGGACCTTTTTCTTCCAAACGAGTGTTAATAAGTAAATGTACTTGCAGACTTGCACACCATTAACAAGGAGATCATACCACAGTTGGACCAACATTTTGAGGGACATCAATTTTGTAAGGAGTGTACAGGCATCTTTGGTGGATTCAAGACGGCGTTCTTGCTCATCGTTCCATCATCATTCGTGATAGACTCAAGAGAACTCTTTGGACATTGAGCTGTTGCCTCAACCTGAGTCAACCATGGCATTGAAAGGCCACCAAGAGTGCCTTACCGCCAGCCCTGAGATTATTTCCTTTAGGGACACTTAATTTTTTTTTTTTTGCAAGTCTAGCCCCAAGATTTTGATGACTTGCAGGGCCTAATTCGATATGAGGTGGACGTTTTGCAAAATGATCCGGACTTGCCATTGGTGAGAAGAGCTGTCCATTATACCCTTCCACTCTTCCTGATTTGTTTTCAAAGGGGGGGGGGGGACATGTTGAAGGTGTTGGTCAATAAGACCATGTAGGTCCATGATAAGTCACTGACTTTTCACTCATTATTTCAGAGAAATACCTCAAGTAACACTTCATTCCAAAAATTACTTTAGAAAACATATTATTCTATCAAGTGTACATTTTACCAACTTTACCAAAACTTGGAAAAGGTGACCTCTGCATCTGTTGTCTTCAATAGCGATTGATTTGGTCATTTGTGGCACAAAATGGTACAAATAGGGTAACAATGAAAATCTGATGAGTTTTTCTTTGATATCCATGCAAAATAATTTCACAAGATTAAATATGATCCGAATACCAGCCCTCTAGATTTGGATTACCCTTTTTTCTGAAACGCACTGTATAATAGCTGAATTCATAAAGTGCTTTTTACCTGAGGATACAAAGCGCTGCTATTATTACCCCGGCTTTACCTCGAGCTACCATCACCGGCGCTTAGTACATTCAAGGAAATAATCCTGCCGGGTCCCCATTCACCTCACCTGGGTCGAGTGCAGCACAGTGTGGATAAATTTCTTGCTGAAGGAAAACACGCCATGGCTAGGATTCGAACACACGACCCTCCGTTGAAAGGCGAGAGTCAGAACCACTATACCAAGGCGCGCCCACAATATTGTATTCTATAAGGAACAGACTTACGAAATAGCAGCTCGTATGTGACAAAGTGACAAATTAAACTTTCATTTGGCCTCTTACGTAGGCCTATATAGTTATATTTTCAGGATCTTCGTTAACCTTTATTAATACATTTCTTTTTTATATAGACTGCAACCCTCTTTCATATGAATCACTCACACAATTGATGACGTCCGTTGGCACTTCCATGTCGAGATGAAGTTCCTCAAGCATGGGACATGTTTCTTTGACAGCGCAGACGACATAAACGTATGTGCACCCAGCTACCAAGGCGACTACAGCTGACAATATCGACATCGTCATGTAGCCAACGATCTACAAAAATTATCATATAGCGACGATGTCAGTGGAATTAGAATGAGGCATTAACACTTAGCTATATAAAGCTTGAATGCACTAGATTAAAATATATGTACATGAACACTAAAGCTTCATTAATTCTACCATGACGTCATGTTGACATTCATAAAAAATAAAACACATTCTATTTTTTTAAGATTGGAAATTAATAATCTTTATCAATTGAAATAACTCAGTTAGAAGAGCTTCAGACTGAAAAAAATAATCTTCCCTGCGTATCTGTATCTAGTAGACCTTTATCACTCTTACATATATAGTACATGCTTAATGTTATGCGCTTAAAATCCGTATTATACAGACAGCATAATCATTATTACTATAAGAAATGCAAAACCGAGGAATAAAGAAAGTGAAAATATATAGTGAAAGTGAAATTTCATAAAAAAAAGTAAATTGTGTATTCTCATCAGTCCATAGGCTTTAGCCATCAAAACTATATGCCATTATGTATTTGCAAATGACGTCCCTGGTGGATCCCATGTAGGTTAATTCGAATTAGTTGGAATGGGAAGCTCTTTACGAATCGTTCACTTTCGTTTGAAACCTCATCAACGCCCTGCCCAGAAATCATCATTTATCCCGTTCAGACAGTTGCCATGGTAATGATACACGTTCCTTGAGGTATTTCTACAATGCACATATTTACAGATCAATTGATTTACAATATTCAAAAAATATGTATTTACCACAGGATTCGAAGAGCTAAGGAGTGTATTGAGCTGCTCATTTCATGTTTAAAATGAGCCACGGATTATGATGTGAAATCAAACAAAATCACCCTTATGGTAAGACAATGACACTTGGAAAATTTTGGTTTATATTCAATATATTTCCTCGTCTTCTTCATCAGAAGCAGCAACATTATTAATCAGCAATATATTCATAAATAACAGTTTTTATTGCAGTCATGAGATATGCTGGAGATCTGTGGAAAAGTCTCTGGATGTTTAAAGGGATGGTCCAGGCTGAAGTATTTATACCTTAATAAAAATTTTAAAGTATAATTCACTAACTAAATTGCCGAAAATTTCATCAAAATCGGATAACATATAACAAAGTTATTCAATTTTAAAGTTTAGCAATATTTTGTGAATACAGTCGTCATGAATATTCATTAGGTGGGGTGATCCCCACTTGTTCTTTTGTATTTTATTATACGAAATTAAGTTTATTCAATTTTTTTCCTCCAAGAACTAGAAAAATTGGATTGACAACTGATTTAGTGCATTAAATATTTATTGCTGCGACTTATTTCATTATAAGGAGACATTATTCGCACAAGTATGAAATAATGAAAAAATATGATATTATGTAATAACATAAGAAAACGGAAAGTGGAGATGTCACATCATCAGCCCACCCAATGAATATTCATGACGACTGCTTTCACAAAATATTGCTTAGTTTTAAACTTCAATAACTTCATTATTTGTCATCCGATTTTGAGAAAATTTTCGGCATTTTGCTCAGTGAATTTTACTCTATGTATTAAGATATAAATATTTTTAGCCCCGACCATCCCTTTAACTGTGCACGAGGTCCGGGCTTTACCTCACTGCTCACGTCTTTTAGCGTGAATAGAAAGTGGTCACTGTCAATTTAGGCATGTCAGGTGTAGTACATACTAGAAAGATATTAATTTTATTGAATGCTCGAGCGCCTCATCATGGTAGTCTTGCTAAAGCAGGAATATATTTTTTTTGCATATTCTGTTACTATTGATAGTCATCACTACCTTTAAATTTTTTTCTTCTTAATTTGTGGTCAATCATCATCATCATCATAATAACCATGCAGGATCTTTTGCAATATGCATACACATTAATTGTATTATTGTGTCGATCTAACGTTGATGTGAACCTCATTTTGCATGCATATTGTGTATGTAGTTAATTGTCGCCCATTTGAATGTGCTCAAGAGCTTTGTGTTCAAATTTCACAAAACATACATTTTGTGCATATTTTGACTGGCAACAGTGATCCAAAACCAAAAGGAATGTGTGTCGAATGTTAAAGGTATTCAGCATTCTTATTATGTTGTCATGGTTTTTATGTTTGGAGGCCACTGACAGTTACGCGCTATATGCTCAGTATAATCATTGTGTATCTATGAGTCGAGACAAGTAGTAATTTCGCTTTCTTAAAATTTGGTAGGTGGTCCTCGAAAATTATCTTAGAGTCAAAGTGGTCCTCGAGAAAAAAATTGAGAAGCGCTGCCATAAACCATGTTAATTATACAGGTACTACATGCTAAGTTTCAGTGATCTTTCAGGAAACTGTTATAATCAATAATAACAGTCCTTAACGGGGCTTATCATAATGATGAATATGTTGGTAAGCCAGAATAGAATGATGTGTTACTTTATTTCTACAACGTATACCATTTTTGGTCTTCCTTCTTGCCATCCACTTATAGATCACACCACTCTCTTATTTCCGTCATCTTCAATTCTCAGCTTGATCCTCTCCATATCGCTAAACCTCTTAAAATTTCCCTTGACATTTTTTCCCATTTGTTTAATGCAAACACACCAATTTATGTGGCATATCACTTTGCCCATATTACCTACATTATCTGGCATTATGAAAAAGTTTCCAAGCGACCGGCGTAGGTATACGCGATAGAACAACGTATTGTGTGTAAATTAGTATAAGTATTCTATTGAGTAGATTCAGAATTGGGATTGAAAGGCTTTCATTAATCGTAATTATGCAAATTACTTTCTGCGTACAATGATGAAACAAAAGGTATACACAAGAAGAATAATAAGGATTGCTCTTTGTTAAGGTGAATGTGTGAACAAGATGAAGCACCACATTATCTCAAAGAATGAAAATCTGCGATGCAACGTGAGCTGCATAATATATACATGTAATAAATACATGGATGCGGAATGACTTCCACATGAACATTTTGCAAATTACGCGAGTATTCAGCCGAAACTGTTCTGCGACTGACGAAAGCGTGCATGTTCCTGACTGGTGCTCCTAAAAATCGTGGTACTTTAAATGGCATTTAAAGGCCTAACACAACGCATCAAAACTATTTCATTTTTCATGCTACTGAGATCATGTTTGAATAAATTGTCTGCTTGTCCATTTTAAAGACAGCCATTTTTGTTTACTGGCTAAAAGAGCACTGGGAAAACAAAGGATTCCAAGCAAAGCTGTCAGCCACCACAACCACGAAAATAATTAGATCAGGTAGAAGTAAATTATGAGAACTATGTTTATTCTGTGTTCCCAGACTGTGTGGTCCGTACCGTGTCTTTCCCTATCACATCATCCTATTTTCAACAAACATTCATCACTGCGCTATAAAGTGGAGCAGACATTTAAAGTTCAGATTAATAATATTTGTCAACTGCTGTATTTAACCGTCGTATGGTTTGTCTTTTTTAGATCACTGGGATATATGCATGGGTGAGTTTTTCACGTGTGTGCGTGTGTGTGCGAGCGCACACGGGGGTGCGTGTGTGAAGGTGTGTGGGAGCATGGAGCTAATAAGTACTAACTCCGTTAGTCATGTTAGTAGTTCCATGGTGGGGGAGTTAGTGTATGGTAATGTGTATTGGGAGAGTGTTGTACGGACAGGAGAAGGCAAGGTGTGGACGTTGCCTTCTTCTGATCTTCCAATTTAATTATTCTAAGATGTCATTTCCTACAAATTCGAGTCCCTAGCTGCCACCTCCATCCTGCCTTCTTCAAAAATATATATATTCAGACTTTCACAAGCATACATAATTATACACGAACATTTCTGAGGGAAGACCCAGAAAGCTGATGATCACAATTATTTTATGATATATTTACTACACATAACGCGCGGATTCTGATGCACCATCAAGAACAAGGCGCCCAATACAAGTATTACCTGTATTGCATGCTTAGCTATGTCTATTACAGCGATCTTCGGTTTTTGTCCTAACGGTACATGTTTTTGCACAAGAACGTTAGCGCTTGGGTGGATTCGAATCTTAGACCTCGGCTCATGGGTCAAATAATCGGGACTTCTTTGCCATGTTTACTGAATACCACGCTGAATGCAGGACTGTCTCTAGTCTGCAGGCACGGACCCTGATTGAAACTTTGATCAACAAGTGGTGTCTCCACACTAGCACATGCAAAACTTGCTGTTGAGGGAGAGGGCCTTCAGACCAGACTGTCTTTTCGGAATGGCCTTTGCAGGTTTCCCATTGGTAATTTGAGTGTTCGGACTTGAACCTTATACCTTGTGCGGGTTATTATCTTCTGACTTTTTTACCCACAAATTCTTACCACAATCAAACCATGGATATTTGATTTCAAATTGATCTAAACTAAACTTCTACACTGATATCTTCTTTATATTTTCCCCTCGATACTTATTGCATCGAATCATGCCCTTCTGGAACAAATAGTAACTGAACAAACCAACATATAGTAGCAATTAACAACCACATTCCCCTGTAAAATTGCACACTGCTGTATTTGTCATAATCTGGTATCAATTTAATACAATCATACCTTGCCTGGCATATCTCTCACAAAGATGTAATATTCTGCAAAAAATTTGGCCTAGAAGAAGAGCACTTTAGACCCTACATCCTTTTGCTGCGCCGTGTCGGAGCTCATATACTTACCACACTTGTTTGCCTTCGTGCTGAAGTGATTCCAAGCACTCCACTCAAAGAGAAGAACTACCAGAATAGCAAAAAAAGAAAGAGAGATTGATGATATTGTTGATACTGTAGAGTTACATCACACAATTATTGCTCAACATATATTCACAGCTGTGTACTTTCTAAACTTTAGGACTTTACTTATCCGTATTGAATAAAATAGGTACATGTCAACGCGAAGAAGATGTCATATGATTATTTGTATGATTTTGTTCCCAGCGTAGTTATTTACTTTTTGTGTGTGGTAGTGTTTTCTGGATCCAAACCGGGTATAATATATATCTTAAAACAAATTATAAGTAAAAGCGAAATGTTGACATTCATATTCAATGTCAAAACTTCAAACTCTCCTCTATGCACAGGGATGACTTTTTGCACTTAGATGCATGGTCACAAAGACTATAATTCAATATGCTCTTCTTTTTACTGCTTAAGCAAACCCATAATCTATTTCTGATTTACATTACTAGTACTTTGTTTTATGTCTGAATCGAAATGAAAATGAAAAATAACTGAATCGAATTTAAACTCAAATTGATAACAAAATTAAAATCTCTATTTTACTGCAATATTAGGGACCTATTTCACGAACAAAGCATTTCCATTCTATAAAAGTATTTAGGCCTTATACTGTGCGAAAATTGCCCGGTGTTGATCCTATTAGTCTCTTCTAAGCTGGATACCTGATGAAACATAATATTTCATATATCGTGTCAATGTTTGTCTTCCTTCTATTTCAATTCTTCCACTATCCTTTCCAACCCTTCTCTCTGGTCCCCCAGAGATCGATATTTGAACACTAATTTGCCGAGATGCCCCTTAAATTATTCTAAATTATATCACGCACATCGCAAACTACTGAAATGTTATCAAGACGGCTTCCCGTGGGGGAAGGGGGAAGGGATATCCCCGACATCATATAGAAAGTTGATGAGAAAATGTGAAGAGCTAACCGGGTTGATTATTGAGAGGCACTTTGGCACCAAGGGGTTGGGGAGACCTAGAACATTCCTTATAATATGTTATATGCTGGAATAAGATCTGAAGAAATGGGGGGGGGGGGGGTCGAAGTCCGCCATAATAATCTTTTTCATCCATCTTCTTTCTGTCAATTCTTTCAATTTCTCCTTCGCTCTTTTATGGGGGGGGTTGGGTGATTCTTTAAGTAAGCAGAAGTTTACCCCTTGGGAATTAAATGATACACATTATAAGTCTAGGTTAAAGGTATGATGGGTACGCAGTAAAATCTCGCCACAAGCTTTTTGCTTTTGCAGGGCCTTCTTCTAATACCTATTATGACCATTATGACCATCTGATTTTGTATACATTTACGTTTCAAGAAATTCAGCAATCTGTAAAATGGAGAAAATAAAATGTTTATATGAAATAAAATGCAATGCGCAGGCATATAAGGAAGAAAAAAAGAATTGGGATAGAATAATGAATGAACACAATGTCATGTATAATCACATTAATAAAATGAATGTATTATAATAGTTTTCATATTACGGTTAATGCAAATGTCTCAATGCAAAAAATACATTAGGAGAGGAAATTATTTTAATATTATTTTGTTCAACGGACATCCAAATTTGAAAAATTAGTGTATTGTCAGGAGTACGAAAGTTCTAATACATTTAAACTCTTTTCTAAACGATTAGGAAAAAAACCCTCTTTATTCAGAAAATTGAGTATTAGCGTGGTCACATCGTCTACATAGTAACCGCACTTTCATCAGATTTTAACAAACCATGACATCAAGTGGTACTTCATGGTTTTTCTCTTAGCAACCACAACCAATAATGTGGTAAACATGACTGATAAATAGTCTATGAATATAAGAGAGGAGACAGGAATGAAATGCCACATTGACGAAATTGGATCTTAAAACTTATGCTATGGTTTTGTGATTGCATGACGCAATTTCACGGTACATTGTCAAGGAGTGAAGCAAACTGATTTTTTC
This sequence comes from Lytechinus variegatus, assembly GCF_018143015.1. Classification (NCBI taxonomy): domain Eukaryota; kingdom Metazoa; phylum Echinodermata; class Echinoidea; order Temnopleuroida; family Toxopneustidae; genus Lytechinus; species Lytechinus variegatus. The sequence goes on along the minus strand of NC_054740.1, from coordinate 76,796,893 downwards.
CCCTATATCTCAGACATCATGTTAGTCTCGACTAGAGAACTCATATTACTAACGGGCAAACCACTGAGCCACAGTCCCACTGCAAATACGACAATGAAATTCAGCCTTACGCATATAGCCTTCTGATATAATGAATATTGATTCAGCGTGGCTTTTAAAATATCGAATACATAATTTATAATAACAAATCACTTGCCATATTTTATCTTCAGATCATCAGACGTATCATGTAAATATGATATGTGTACACTTTTAACGAAATCAAGGATAACATGAAAATTACCCCGAGACCAGCCCAGACACCAATGATGGCCATCGACCAGGTCAGGTTCATTGCGTGACAAACGATTCCGAGAACGAACACGATGATGCCACACAGAAGCTGGATGGTACCGGTGATCATGGCCACGGTCGATTTGTAACGTGGTCTGTAAGATACCTTGGGCTCTAAGGCTTGGTAAGGTGTATCAACAACCAGCTGCTGCATCATCTGCATGTCGGAGGATTCAGTAGCCATTCTGCAATGTCAATGCAAAAGAAAAAAATGTGATGGGTGGAGTCAGCTGTCAACTTTGGCGTGTTAAAAGTTAATATCATGACCGTATAAAAATACATTTAGAAAAAAAATTAATGGGAAGCGTTACTTCACATTCATGATTTTACAAGTATTGAATTAAAAAGAACACTGCACAAAAATACCACGACTGGACCTTTAAAGAAGAGAGAAAGACACAGAGAGAGGGAGGGAGAGGGAGAGACAGAGAGAGAGGGGGATGGAGAGATGGCAGACAGAAAGACAAACAGAAGTTCCTGATATTAAAGGGTTTTTTAAGAGTAGATATTCACACCGACACACAAAATTGAATAGGGAGAACAACATCGATATTGCCTCCGCCATTGCAATTAATATCAGAAAAATATAGTTTGCCCTCTTCTAATGATTTTTTTTTTTCAAACTGAATAAATCACCACTCCTTATTTTTTAACCACTTTTATTCTGATTTATTGGATCACTTGTAATGAAAAGTGATACGATATTGCCTCCGCCATTGCAATTAATATCAGAAAAATATAATTTGCCCCTTCTAATTAATTTATTTTTTTACAAACTGAATAAATCACCACTCCTTATTTTTTAACCACTTTTATTCTGATTTATTGGATCACTTGTAATAACAAGACATAATGCCTCTATGACCTTTAAATTGTTATCCAAAACAGATCGGATCACATGCATGCACAAAGTGTAAAGTTGGTCCTTCAAATGGTTCTCCATTAATAAGAATAAGCCAATTTCAATTAGCAATGACCCACATCACCGTTTGTCATTTGACCCCACGATGCCATTTAGCTCTCACAATGCATACATGCATGGACTAACTTTGAATCTTCAACCCTGTGATCCCAAATCTAATCAGATCATCGTCATTCCTGTATGCATGCATGGTCCAAGTTTGATTTAATAATTCTATACTTTTCGTCAGAAATGAAAACGGGGACTGGCAGCGGTATGGATGGTCCGAAAATATCATATGTCAACGGAGAGATAAAGTAAACTTGGATTTCTTTCAATTTTACGATGTTGATACAAGTAATATCGTGTTTGATTATTTTTCAAAAGAATTATTGTAGCATTTCCCTTTCGGAGAATCTATGTAGCACGTCAATAAATGTCATTTATAAACTCTTTTATTTCATAAAACTTCATGAAACACATGTCGCGAATATTTCTAATATTCAATTACACAGAAAAGATTTTTCCCATTAATTATGACGACAGTTTGTAGAGCCGGAGGGATGCCGAATATACCAGACGGTAGTTTCCATACATAGGTGGGTCAAGAGAATATAGGAGAAAAAACTGCAGAGAAGAAAATAAAATTATAATTTTTGACAAGATTTAAGTTTTCTACTCAAAGCTTGACCTTGATGAAAACTACATTTCATCTCCGAACGTCAGCATTAAACAATCAGTTATTCATCATTTTTATATAATATCCTGCATTTCATTATCATATTCATTCTTGTCATTCTTATTGTGACCACAATCATCACATTTTATCAATCATGATAATTCAAAATCATAATCTAATATTCATGATCACAACGATCAACCTACTGAATATGGTCTTCATCATTATCATCGCCACCTCAAATGTTATAATTGTCATCATCATCGTCGTCGTCGTAGTCATCATCGTTGTTGTCGTCACCACCACCATCTTCATTACAAAGTTATCATAATTGACATAGTCGTTACCGTCATTGTCGTCGACATTTTCATCATCGACGTCATCATTACAATATTATCAACGTCCTTGCCATATCCAACTGTAGCCACGGTGATACCCAAACAACCAATGACCTCCCACGCTCCCACCACTCCCAACAAAATTATGGTAAATATCATACCCCAACCAATTTATCATCTTCATTATCGTCAGAACCAGTCTATGGCGTATAGGTTATGAGCACGATTTGGAGGGGCTGCAATAAAGCGTATGGGGAAAATTTTCTTTCGAAATTCGTAAGGGAGTGAAAATGTTGAGGTTTTTAATGGAAATTTAGTCTGTGATATATTTCGATACACTATTGCAATTTTCCTCCTTCATCGTGTTCATTTTCTATTTGTTTTGGATATAAAACTTTTTGGTTGGGGGAGGGGGAGTGGGGCGGTGCCCCCAGGCATCCCCATCTAGACGCCAGTAATCATAACCGTTTTTTTTAAACCTTATTTCTTTCGGTTGAATCATCAGGAGGGTAGATGTGAGGAGGAGGAGGAGGGGGTGTCATCTAGTGGATATGGTGGGTTGCGCCAATGAGCAGCACTGACTCACAATCTCAGCATATATTAGGATATTTTAGGAGGTTTTTTATGCACCTTATGATTACATTACCTGCCTCAGGGAACACGAAGTGAACCATTATTTCCAGCATGTTCATTTCGTTGTTTGCGCCTCGTCGTACATCAAGTCAGGCCTGTATGATTGCAAAAAATCCGATATTCCCTGTTTTCTTCCTTTATATCGTCAAGTGTTTGTCAAAGCTATTGCTGATTTATTGCGGCGAAGCATAGTACAACGTGGGGGCATTTTCTTCAATCGAGCGTCTACTTTTGAAGTAAGCAGTCATATACTTGATGAAATATAGCACAACTTTCTATGTACACTGCAAACAATAACTCCTTCCAAGCCATCATTGATTACGAAAGCAAGTTTCAAAATGATTTAGTAATTCTAAACTTTTATACATTCTTGTTTAAAATCACATTTGTCTACTTTATATGGTGCAAAGGATTTTTGGGTTTTGTTAAATGTATTTCCTATGTCATTAAGAAATGGTTGAACAATTTCTCAAAAGATTTTCCGGGGGGGGGGGTACAATGCTGATATATAGACATGTATTTTGTCAACAACCATAACCAAAATTATGTATTAGTTGGCCTAGGCAATGACAAGATGAAACCAATGAACTATAATGTGCATCGGCTAGCATTTTTTTAAATGAATTCTACTGTAGCTGTAAAAAACGATTTTGCTTGGTACTCAGTACCATAAGCATTATGTCCCATATTGCACTGGGAGCGATTTTTTTAACAAGGGGTGCTTGTTTAAATCTGACAACCCCCCAAAAAAAACATCTTTTCAATACAAAATGAGGGTAAGTTTGGTCCAACAGAAATGTGAAAAGCAAATAAAAACAAAAAACAAAACAAAAAAGATAAGAAAATTATTTTTACTACTAAATGAGGGTAGTTTTGGTAAAAAAGCTCACCAAGCACTCCACTTCCCAGTGACATGGGGGGGGGGGCATACCATAAGCATTAAGCCAAGGTGTTATTTCAATGCAACCATTTCAAGCATTTGCATGTCGCGTAAACAAAATTAGCATTCGGACGCTGCTTTGGCGGCGGTATTCAGCATTCTAATCTGTTCTTATTTCATAACGGGTCTCATTTATCAGCCATGATGTGAAGTAATGGTAGACTGATGATACTATCAGTTATCAGGTCCATGGTGTGTAGAGGTCATTCTCCTAAGACACGACACCTCTTCTGCGGTAAGCTATACCTTCCCTGGTACATCAAGAATTGATGAGCACATCATCCACTAAGAGACTAACCATGCAAATTTGATGCATCCCTTAGTAGGTTGCATTGCACTCTTTCTCGGAAGTGTTTTCACCTGAGAAGATGTAGAATAGAGGAATATCATGGTGGAGGATAGAAAGGGAGAGAGATAGACCGGGGGAGAAGAAAAGAGAAAGAGGGGGGGGGGGGTAGGGAAGCACTGGCATAAGGAGCCGGGTATGGGGGGGGGTATGCTATCCTCCGAAAGTTCCTGACCAAGGGGAAAAGGGAAAAGAAAAGCCTGAAGAATGACATTATTTTGTGGAATATTGTCAAAACATATCACAAATCTAAAGGGATCACGCCCCGGGGGGGGGGGGGGACACTCGACCAAAAAAGTGGTGGGGGTGTGCCGCGGGCGAGACAAAAAACGGGGGCCTTGGAGCGGGCTTATTGTCAAAAGGAGGGTCCTCGGAACGGGCTTCGGAACTACAAATGTTTGTGAAAACGGGGGTCCTTGGAACGGATCGCAAGCGTGTGAGTGCGTATATGCATCCCTAACGCCTTAGGTCATGCGTGCATGATGCAGCTCGCGCTCCTCCGCAGGGTGCGCTCGCGCAGAGCTGAGGCGATGGTCGGACAGCGCTCTGCATCCGCTTTTCACCAAAATTGCAGCTCATTGTAGCAGATCAATGCGATCGGAACGGCGTATCGAAAAATATGCGAAGCTTTGGAGCGAATTTCTTTCTTCTTTTTTTCTCTATAGGAAGAAAATGATAATTGGAGCGGCTTCCTTTGTTCTTTTTTCAATAAGACAAAAATGATATGCCTTGGAATGGAAATTTCAGTGTAAAAATGGGGGTTCTCTCCGCGGCACATACCCACTATGCATTATATACTAAGTCCCCCCCCCCCCCCGGATCACGCCGGCTTATATGACCACGCATATTGTCCTTCCCCTTTATACTAACCGTCAAATATGAAAAAGATTACAAAACAACTATACAAGCGCTTGAAAAAAAATATTACTGTGCAATGGACGAATGTTTTCCTGTATAAGTAACAAAAAAATATGATCAAGAATATCCTAAGACATAAATAAGTACAATTATTGATATGTTTCAATTGTGCAAGAACTTGTACCATGTCGTTTTGTTTGGTATAAATCGTAAGATATCTTTTCATTGATTTTTTTGTAAATGCTACAGGGCACAGCCATGGATATATTTTGATCTCTATTCTACGAGGTTTATTGCAAATATATCATTGTACTTCAATTTTGGTTAAACCGCACAATATTCCTAACACTGCCCTCGGCGTCCCAAAATGAAATTCGATATTGAAATAAATTGCGTGGTTTCTTGATAATGAAAGTAAAGAAGAGATTTGTTCAGATTATAACCTTCAGTGGTGGTCGTCTGTTACGTGTAAGGAATATGAAGAATTTCAACCGAGTACTACGAGATTAGAATAAGTATATACACTTGTTGTTTTCAACCGTTGTTTGTAGATCGATTTTTTTTTCAGATAGTGAAATGGCGTGATAATATTATCTACTCGATTGGGTTTAGGATTTTAATATTGTGATCACATAATTTGATAATAAAAAAGTAATCGAATTCAGAGAATGATTTAGAAGTGAGAGATAGAAAATAATTTTGGTGAAAGTGATGGAGGGAGAAAACTCTAATTACCTAGAATACTTCGGATGTATATCATTCTGCTGCAAGAGAAGCTGAGGGAAAATAGCATCTATCATCGAGGAATTGATAGTTTGTCTGATCCACTAAACTGCAAAAATAAAGAGTGATTGTATTTTGTTTCAAATTCTACCTTGGAAAAAAAACAAGTTAGATAAAATGGAAAACATTTTTAACATGAGAGACTAGCAGAAGGCACAACAACACCTTGTGTAAGATACAATTCATCACGTGATCAATTTCCACCAATCGAATCATCCTTTGTATGTGAAATATGATCAAAATCAGTATGTTAACTTACTTAAAGGTTGGGAAAATCGACGTAAAGGAGAAGGTGGGAAGATTGCGTGTGTGTATTTCATGATCAAACCTTTATAGCCTCTATTTTTTTTAATCATTTTTCTACTGTAGACGGGGTTTTCCACTATACATTGTATGCTATATTGGAGGGGAAAAAATCAGAATCATAGTTTCACCGTGACTTTATGTCTATTTGAAAGGTCAGACATTGATATTGAAAAGTGAAGCTTCTCAACCTCCAGCAAAGCTTTATGAATAACAAAATACATGATTTAAAAATTGATTTGAAAAATTGATTTTCTCTCTTCTTTAGTGATATGTGCCTTGGGCCTATCTCGGCTATCACATAGATGTAAAAAGGAATGTCCTTGTTGGGTGTTTGATGAAATTCACTCCCTACTCAGAGCGATGGCATCTAGATAGTTCTTACTTGCAATATGAAAATGACTTTCTAAAAAACGACAGAAAATGCAGTGAGTTCGTTTATACTCCGAATATTGTTGACAGTTATTTAGTCAATTGTTTTCAGCATTTATTTAGTTCAACATTAAAATGAAAACATTACATTTTAAAATGATCTGTGAATAAAACACAGCTGATCACTAAAGTCGATTAAAGATGCTGACAACCGAGAGCAGAGAAAGAATATGAAAGCGTCCTTGAATGCCTCATGAAAAATGATGGTAAACTTTTTGCTAATATACCTAAACCGGCCTAAACGTCCGATTTTTGCCCTATTATCATGTCCATGTAAAGGCATATATTGCTGTACTGAAAAAACAAACACTTTTCTTGGTACATGAATGAATGAAAAAAAAACCAAGCAATGCGAAAGAGCCAAGTTAGGTTTCAAGTTAACACTGCAAGTTTTTTAGGACCCCTAAGATATAAGAAGCGAACTTGTGCATGTTGTGAGTGATGTTCTACACTATACGGAAAATGAGATGTAAATAATGAAGGAAAATTAAGCCAGGATATGAACTACATATGTATGTACATTTAACAAGGACAGGCACTTTTCTTGGTACATGAATGAATGAAAAGAAAACAAGGAATGCGAAAGAGCCAAGTTAAGTTTCAAGTTAACACTGCAAGTTTTTTAGGAACCCTAAAATTAAGAAGCAAACTTGTGCATGTTGTGAGTGATGTCCTACACTACGGAAAAAGACATGTAAATAATGAAGGAAAATTAAGCCAGGATATATTTAACAAGGACAAGCAAAACATGCAACGCACACACACACACCCAAACACACATACAAACCCACACACACCCCTCACACGTACACACTCACACACCCTCACATACACACCCTCACTCACACACACTCCCTCTCACGTCCACACACCATCTACAAAATAAATCTTACAACGTAGACTCCAACTTCAGTGCGCGAACATTAATTCTGTCATGAAACCTATTTCTCATGTAAATGAATCAATAATATATCAATCGTCCATCGAGTTACGAAAGGGTTGAAAGCATGCATCATGGTCATGGTTGGAGAAAGATGTATCGGAAATGTTTATTCGACAAATTAGATCTCCATGAAAGATGATGCTGAAAAGGGAGATAGTGACATCAAATATTCACTTCCTATATTGATTTTCTATCCGTATTCCAATGTATTATCGGTGGTACATTCACATCAAGAGAATAGGGTAGCAGCGTAAGTGATCTTTACGTCATAAGATTTGGATTCATAGGTTTAATTCGTAAAGATATAGAAGACATTTTGGGGGAGCGGGGGCGGTTGCGGGGGCTCATGCCACAAAGTTTTGGCGGCAATGACTTGAGTAGCGAATTATCGAATACTGGGCGTTGAGAGTATGAGTGCATGTGATCAGTCAAACTCCTGATTAAGAGTTAGAGTTTGGAGGTAAAAGATGGAGACTTCAACTCTCTGGCATATATGTGGCGTTGCAAATAGAAATTGCTGAAATAGTTTGTAAATGATCCGTTACGAAATATTTAGTTCTGTACAGTCTATTCTGCACACGATTGCTTTATCATATCACGTTGATTTTGGTTCAGCTGTAGATGATATTGTTTTCAAAATTGCGACGATTAGTTTCTCATATGGCACGAAAATTAACCATTAACGGTAATAACGGTAATTACCTTAACATCACGTAATGCAAAAAGAAATTACGTGATTAATTTTTTAATGGATGCAGGTGAAACTGCGGAAAAATAAGAAGTAGATCTAAGAAGTTTTTCGGCTTCATGATATTTCCGTGATTCACGATCTTCTGATCGATCTGTGAAAATATCTTCACATTGTTGAATTTGAGCATTTTATTAGTGTGAATAATTTCACATAGTCCACTCTTTGAAAACAGTGTGATGACAATGTGTGGCACTTTCTTCTTTCCAGCACGGAAAATAGGAAATAATTATGATTTCATTTAATAACATAAGAAACATGAAAGTGCGGACATGAAATCATCAGCCAACTTAATGAATATTCATGACGGCGTGCAAATTATTGTTTTCGCAAAATATTGCTAAATTTAGAAATTTGATTACTTCGTTATCTGTTATCATATTTTGATGAAATTTTCAGCGTTTTGCTCAATTAATTTTAGTGTATTCATTGAGCTATAATTTCTTTCAGCCCGGAGTATCCCTTGCAGAAACGGATGTAAGGAAAATCGAGAGGGTGGACGGACACGAATGAGTCTTCACATTGCTATATGGAGTGGAAAAAATATGTTGCGGTATTAAACAAACACAATTTCTAATGCATACTTCCTCTTAAATAACACTTACATAAAATCTGTGTAGATTTTCATGCAAACAATTATCAATGGCATCTTGGAACTCCGTACAAAATGCACATTTTCTTCTTCATTTTATCCCCTGCACTACTTGCTGACCCTCTGGCCGATTATTACATGTTAGTTCAGAGCGATAGGCCTACAATGTTTAAAAACATTTTTTTTTTCAAAATTATGTTACCATGGTTACGGAAGTTCGGCAGAATCTTCGCTTATTCCACCAGTTGATGTATACGCAGGCAGGTCTCCGAAAGATGGTCCCCTCCTATACAGGAGCTATATGACACAAGGAACACACACCCTGGAACACATAGACATTGAACTCAAGAATATGCCATCGGTAACAACATACACCTAAATAGATTACTCTGGAATATAGCTTTCAGCTCTAGTTTTATTAGAATGTGTATAAAGGAAAGGATGTTGGATAAATCGTATCATGAAAGAATGTGGACCCGAGGCTCCTTCAATTCGATAAGATTAGTTAAAACAAACTTGATCGTCGAAGCTACCTATCCTAGTTCGCCTACTTTTATGAACGATGGAAATGAGAAGGAAAGCGGAGACGTTTTACAGGGGGTATTTTAAAGGAAAATAAACGTAATGCACATTATTTTCGCTAGAGTTATCCTATAGCTTTGATCGTTGTTTTGCATTATGTATAGGCGGTTCATGAAATGATGCTACATCTATCTCATTCGAATCTGATGAAAAATACGTGCTGAACTCGCCAACCCATATCCGACCGCAGTACTCACGTCCTTTGTCATATCATTTTTGTTTAGTTTTACTCAGAATTATATCGAAAATTGTGCTTTTTATCTTTATCACCACCCCCGCCCCCCAAAAAATGTACTAAGCAGAAAACATAAAAATTACAGATACAGGCCTTGTTAACAAGTTTCAAATTTTGATTTTTCAAAAAGCCATACATTTATAATTCCTTGCATTCTTTTAATGCACCACTTTTATCCCCTTTTCTCGGTTCACACAAACTATTACTATAACAAGGTTCTCAACAACAGTTGAGAACATTGATTTTATTTACAAGATGCTTGTCCAACTACCTCACATAGCATCATTAAGATGGTAAATTTAAAAATAAAAAAGTGAGATGTACTTGCACTGTGAAAACGCTGTTCAAAATATTGAGCAAGTTGTTTAAGCCCATCGCTCTAAGAACTATTTTTTAATCTTATTTTTAAACAAGTTGTTTAAAAAGTTTAAACAACTTGTTGTTAGAGTGACAGGGTTAGGCAATGTGCTTTTTTTTCTTACTGTGTAGAAATTGTTAGGCCTTCAGTAAATTATGCAACCGCATAGATTTATACTGACGGGGAAGTCAAAGAACAAATATAATTATCTCTGGCATATGACTGGCATTTATTGCTGAGCACTTAAATCCACGCCGGGGAAACCAGTTAAACATCAGTTTCATATTTGTTTAATAACAAGTCAGATTTCGGTGTAAATTGTAAACCCTTGATGGGATTGTGATTTGAATAGTAAGTACTTTAAGCAATCCTTCAAATTTACTACATCACACTTCCTTTTAATTAATTGCCAGTTGGATGAACAGGAAATTAAATTTTGACATACGCTCAATAATTCCGTTTATTTCGATTGTTTTTACATGTCAAGTCATCCGCGATTTTCATTTTCTTTAACGTAAACGACTTCGCTTCATGGATCGCATGAAAAGAAGTGTGAAATTTTAAGTTTGCGTTTTCCATTACCCCACCTCACATTCGCCAATAAATGTCACTTAAGATTGGCATATTGAAATTGCTTGATTATCATAAATTCTGTTTAGAAATAATGGCCCGAATTTACAAAGGTGGGCTAAAGTTATACCGGGGTTCAGTTAACCCATCATTGCCCATGCATGGGTTACCTAAACCCCCGGTATGAGGGCCACACAACGTTGGTAAATTTCTGACTCAAGGATAAGACAGTATGACTTATTTTTTATGTTTGGTGATTGGTTGTATTTTGAGAACAATAAATTTGTGGTAAATTTAATTTTGAAGCCAGGACTTCGCACATAATGTCATCTTACCCAAAGAACACAAAAATTAAGTAAAGAAGAAGAGTTAATTAATTAATTAATCAAACAAACAAACAATAAATTTGTGGTAAATTTAATTTTGAAGCCAGGACTTCGCACATAATGTCATCTTACCCAAAGAACACAAAAATTAAGTAAAGAAGAAGAGTTAATTAATTAATTAATCAAACAAATAAATTGATAAATCAATAATCTCTCTTATTTACAGCTACTAAATTAACATCACCTGCCTGAAAAATGAATATTTTTTCATTCTTCTCTGTGTGTTTTTTTTCATGCTCAGTTGTGAGTATCATACTCGATTCTCATATCCCTAAATTTAATTTTCTCTATTCCTTTTATGTATAATCAGCAATGTCCTGAAAGTATGCTACCACTAATATCCAATTAGATAAAGAGTACATATTATCATGCTAATAAATTGACGTATTATTCCAACATGAATGCACGGACCTCAGTTAAAGGGATGGTCCGGGCTGAAAAATATTATTATCTAGATATAGTAAAATTCACAGAGCAAAATGTTGACAATTTCAATTGAAATCGGATAAAAATAATGAAGTTAATAAAATTTATAGTTTATCAATATTTTTGTGAAAACAGTTATATGCACATCGTCATGAATATTCATTAGGTTGGCTGATGATGTCATATCCCCACTTTCCTTTTTCTTATGTTATTACATGAAATCATAATTGTTTCATTTTTTCATATATGTGTAAATGATGTGTCTCCATTATTATAAAATGAGTTGCGGCAATAAATAACTATTGTACTTGATCAGTTGTCAATCCAATTGTTTTAGTTCTTGGTCGAAAATTTTTGAGTAAACCTAGATTCATATAATAAGATACAAAAGAAAAAGTAGGGATATGACATCATCAGCCCATCTAATGAATATTCGGAATAATGCAAATCTTTAAACTTCAATAACTTTGTTATTTGTTATCCGATTTTGATCAAATTTTCAGTATTTTGCTCTGTGAATTTCACTCTATCTATTGAAATATAAAATTTCCAGCCTGGGCCATGCTTTTAAGGAGGCTGCTTCATTATGCACATTTCCGCCGTTTAAGCGGAAGTCATCTTTTACACCCCCGAACAAAAATAGTCAGTATCTTCACGCGCAACCCCATTCGTGTTCACAATCAACGAGGTATTTATTACACATGACCTGATGCCTGGAAGAATATAATGTACAAAAACATACAAGAGGTTTGCTGAAAATACATGTTTGTGAATTTCTGGGGAAAGAGGATATAGTGAGTAAAAGGAAGGAAAGAGGGAGGATGGAAAAACGGGGAGGATAGGAAGATGAGGAGACGGACGACGAGGAGGAGGAGGAGGGGGAAGAGGAAGAGGAGAAGGAGGAAGGGGAGAAGTTGTTGGCACGGTGTGGCTTATATGGTAGATGAGACGTGCACAGGAAATAAAATTAGGAGATGGTTGAATTTGATGTACATCAACTCAATTAGTAAATGATAAGATTTAACCATGTTGTTACATTTAAATGGATATATATCTTAGGGATTTTTTTCTGACATAATAAACAGAGTACGAACAAGATGAACTAAAGCTCGGTTAACTTAAATTATTTTGAATAGGCTTACAGAACATTTTATTTACGATATTTTTTTTATGTCACTCAAAGTCTATCCATGTTCCAGTTTATTAAAATACAACGCATGTTTTGTATATTTTTATTGTGACAAATGAAAAATGCGAACATAAAAAGTCGGATTGGCATTGGATAATGCTCCTTGACTACCTTTAGTTTTGTATTTCTATTATGACACAATAATCTGGATTATCAATTCCGGGCCTAGCTAGGCTAGTATATCCCATTATAAAACGTGCTCAAAGCTTTCAGAATAATTAAGCCCATAATTGAAACCTTTCATTTAATTATGGAATTAAGTCTCGCTTGCAAAGTGCACATATCTCTGTGACCCTGAGAATTAATGTTTGACGTTGGTTAATAATCAGGGAAATTTATGGCGGATGAGTATCAGTGCATGAAAAGATATATCCAGACCTACTACTCAAATAATAACTTACACCTTTCTTAAATAATCAAAAGTATAAAATTTTGACGACAATCAAATAATTTTCAAAAGAAAAAACATCTTTCGCTATCAACTCCATTTATGAGAGGGGAAGATTCATGATTCTCCGCATGTAAAGCTTTATAATGAACGTATCAAGTGAGGTTGTGTCTATAGATGGTTATTACCAGTACTGGTGCATGTTTCATAAAGCTGTTTGTAAGTTAAGAGCGAATTTAAGAATGACTGGTGACCCTTTCTTGTGGTAAATGGTATATTGAATTGGTGATAGTTTAGCGCGTAAGAAGGGTTCACCAGTCGTTTTTAAAGTCACTCTTAAAGTCGCTATTAAAGTAACTTACGAACAGCTTTATGAAACGGCACCCATGCAGTAGTTTCAGTAAAAAACAATACGACAATTCTTGACAATGCATTATGACGTACCTAGCAAGGGCTGCATCTTCTTTTTGTTTTTACTTATTCTTTGATGTTTAGTTTTATTTTTTTTTCTTTTTTAGAGCAAACGAACACAGAAAACCCGATTGTCTAAACCTCGCTGCTCCAACAAAATCTATAGCATGGAAATGCTGTCAGTCATTGTAATATCAAGATAGCTGCTTTGGAAACTATAACCTACTCTGCTTATTTCTCACACTCTTAAAATAGTTGGGCAAAAATGCCTAACTTTTTACCAACCCTTGGCAACATATTTTCCACACAGCAATTGGCTAAAACTTGTCCAAATTGGGTAATAAAAACTAATAATTGGGTAAGTGATTCGCTTAATTGGATAATAATTGCCCACAACATATATATATATATATATATATATATATATATATATATATATAATATATATATATATATATATGTACATTACCTAACACAATGGACAGTTTGCATTGTATGTCGCTTAGCATTTTAAGTGTGCATCCTTCAAATCACCATCAAAGCATACGTGAGAGAAGTATTATGGGTCAAGTCTATCTCTCCAGACAGACATTATTGTATTCATTAATTTATCATCCATACATCACACTTGTCATTCTTACTATTTGGGTAATTTTTCTTCTCTCCTTATACCCCCTCCCACTCTGTAATTTCCTTTTGGTAATCCCTTACTTTCCTAAGCGGATTACATAAAGTATAAAAATCAAGAAAAATTGAAGTTCAGAATTGAAATCCTCGATGGATTGACGACAATATTATGTTAATAAGTTAGTAAAGATTTTTTTAAAAACGAATTGATCTAAATACTTAGATCTATTTACGAAATAATGGTTGCTACCCGGAGTGTTTGTCATCATAATACCAACATGTACATAAAGATTTTAGAAAACAGTCCTCCATTGCTTTGAAGCATGATTCCATCCTTTAAAGCGAGGGTACCTTGCTAAAAATGTCCAGTATCTCTCAAGTAATGGGTCTATGATTCGATACAGAGGCTGCATGGAAAAGAAGATATCCAATACTCCTAATGTAATTGGAAATATATTTTTTCCTATCGAAGCCAGAAAGAACCCGGGAACATGAATCATTTATGAAGGAAATGATGTTTCATGGGAGACAATTGTACCCATGTGGTATAAGTGAGCCTATGGTTTTCGTCTTCACTGCATGTGATCCTCTACATATTGCATGGAAGTTTACATAGCTGAAATTACTATTTGTTTTGAGGCGGTACGTGATATCGTGTGTCACATTTATAATTTAGGAAAGATTGGAGAAAGTGCTGGAGTACGAGGAGCAGAGGGAATTGACGATAGTTACCCGCAAAAAGATCGCTACTGCCTTGGATACAGTTGTGGCTTTTGCGACCTTCTTGCGACAAGAATGCATGACAAGCCGAAGAGGTAGAAAATGAAGTATTGTGGAGCAGAAAGATGACAGGACATGAAGAAGCAGAAGTGCTAGAAAGGTGACACCAATTTAGTTAGGAATACAAATTGGCACGCCCTGGAATGTGCATGGGTGTGCATGTGTGTGATTAGAGGCACAATAAAAATGAGCCCCAAACAATAAGTGGCCCGAATATTCAGACTTTTTCAGATGAAAATAAAACTGTGATATAGATTGCGACAGAATTTGATAACAAATATCATTTTTTACTCAATTTCCTTTTGTTTTGTTTTTCTCATTTGTTTTTTCTTGGTGGTGGAATTTTTTGGGACCCAGTGCCCCAAGTCCCCACCTCATTTTATGCCAATGCGTGTGACTGAGTCAGGGAAAGAGAGGATATTACTTGTAATAGTGATATCCAGAATTTTATCAAGGCGCTAGTTTCCACTATATACCCTGGGTTCAGCTGGCCACCTTCTCGTTGCACAAATTTCAAGGAATTAATATTTCGGCCAGGTACCTGGTTGCTACAACTGAGTGAAGTGCACAATATATTTCGATATGTAGGGTGAGAGATATGTTACATATAGTATAGATAGTATAATTAAAAAAAAAAGAAATTGAGGAATGATTGAAATAAATAAAGAGAGAAGGAGGGAGAAGTCAAGAGAGCACATGACAGGGAGGAGATTGAATGGACACAGTGGGATGGTCTGAAAGAATAAGGTTGGTTGACATTTTATGAGCGAAGGGAGTGGGTGCATAATATTGTGAAAATAAAACTGAAACGGGAACAAGTCCGCGTTACGATTCCTCTTAAATCAAATGCCTTCCGACGCCGAACTGATTCAATTGACATTTTGTCCATTTAATTTGTGTCGAGCAATTTCGTTCGAACAATTACCGACGAGGCGTGAGTATAGCATCGGATACCATGACGACCAATGTATCATTTTTTTAAAACCCGCATTTTCCGTCAGAATTATCAACTCTCCATTATGCATCGGAAAAAAGAATACTAATTCCCTTCAATATTTTGCTATGGCATAATGCTGTAAACTCTACTTTGTACCCTATCGAAAAAATAATTAGTGAGAAACAAGAGTCACTCTTATCTTCTCTAAAGGGCAAATGGATAATTCTTAATGTTAAAATTAATATAATGGTCAATATCATAATTTAATAAATAACGATTAGATAAATAGAATGGTTTAGCATAAAACATACATAATGCAGATTAGTTCAGAAATACAAAAAAAATCAATTCAGGCATATACCTGAACATTGTCCTTAGAGTGTGGTGGAAATGGCTCTGTAATATGCTGGCAAACCGACACCTTTAAAAAGACACACTCCCACTTGTATTCTTGTCAAACTGAAACATTTAATCATGACTAATACATGGTCATAAGTCTAGCAGCGTATATTGACCCCATGAAACTCGCATTCAAAGACGAGTATTTTTACCACTGTGCTTTGCCATTAGATTTAGATCTCTACTCATTTATACTCACTCACATGCACACACATACCCTCACCCCCCACACACAACATCTCTTACACACACACACGCACCCCTCAAATACACGGTCCCACAGACACACCCTCACCCCACACACAACCTCACACACACACCCTCACACAACCTCACACACACACACCCTCACACAACCACGCAAACACACACACACACACGCATTCCTCAAATACGCGGTCCCACAGACACACCCTCACCCCCACACACAACCTCACACACACACGCATCCCTTAAATACAAGGTCCCACAGACACACACACTCACACACCCTTTCATATGCTAGAATTCGTAAAGACCCACGCCCTTTCGACTTGCTGAAATGATATCTTTAAGACAGTACTGAAAAGGTAATGAAATGTCTATGATGTAGTTAGAAGTTTGGTGGTACAGTATTTACAGCAAATTTCTTAGATGGGCATGAATAATGGTGAATAGGTAAGAAAACAAAAAGCCCCATTACATGCAAATGACTCCTATACCCTACATGTGCAGTGTTTAAATGATATCAGGACGAGCATAGTGTGTCATCTTGAGAAATTAACGTTGGAACCGTGTAGTTCATTTACTTAGGATATAATTTACAAAGCTGTAATGTTGTCAAATGTGATGTACAACGCGTCGTTATCGTTAGGTCTACTAACTAATTTGAATTTCTCGTGTCAGAAACCACAGCATCCGAGTTCTTTAATAGAGCTTTAATTTGTGTACCTTATTAATCAGATACAACTGAAAGGAATGAGGCAGGCCTCGAAGATGAAAGAGGGGCAAGTGCAGGGGGGGAATACTAAGATGAATATTGGTTATGATATTATTTGAAAGGTTTATTATAAAATAAAAGAAACAGTAATATCCCGCCCTAGATGATTATAATGTAGGCCTGGTAAAGGAAGTGGATTTCTCCCAAAATGCAAAAAAGGTGATTTAAAGGGGACAAAAGGAACAGAAAAATTATAGCAAGAACGGTGAAATTAAAGTAGTATATGAATGCAATTAATTATAGTAAGTCAACGAAGTTCTTTCTAAGAATTGACAGCTCTAGCACTCCTTGCTTACGATGGTTCATACCTTAACCATGCAACTTGGCGCGCTCAATAAGATTTTTTCACAACGTATTAGCAAATTATGATATTTTGCAAGAGATACGGTGTTAGCTAATGTTGGTAAACAAGCGGCGTGTACTACACATATTGTCGTTTCTCTTCCTTTTAAAGAAATCTTACCCCTCTCGTTTCACCCCTCCCCCTCAACGTGGCTTATCAAGGCAGACGACAAAATAGTTAATACAGAATGTCAAATACGTTTTACCTGTTGAAAGTTGATGAACAATATTAATGGAAAGAGAGAGAGGAGGGGGGGGAGGGGGGTTGGAGACAGACAGACAGGTTAGATTAAGAATGAAATTAGGCCCCACTTAATTATCATGGAGGAATCGATTAAGGAAGGTTTTTGCCGAATACATGAAATACTAATATCAATAATAATAAAAACAAAACAGAGTTTGGAATATATGAAAAATTTATTTGCCCAAACAAAGTAGGGGCGCCGGTCCATTCTCACATCGTACATACCTAAGTATTAATCCGTACGAGAAAGGGGCTGGATCATGAGTGCAATGTAGTTTTAAAGTCATTATCACGATTTGGAACGTGTCACATTATAGGATGCAACCTGCTCATACTAAGTTTATGACCGGTAGAGGACGACATAAAGGCTTTTATTTTGATTAATGGTCTTCGGATATGATCGAGGAGCATCCTGCATGATTACAGAATCGGTATCAGAATAATGATTTGCCTCAACCGAATATTATAAAAGAGGATTGGTGGGTCCGACACATCATTGCATTAAACAGAACGACTCTCTTGATAATGAAAAGTAAAAAAAAAATATATAGCGGCGTACATTGATTACCATTACCAATCGTCCTCCTTCTCATACTGTTATCGCCCTCTTATCTTAATTCCCAAGATCTTCTTCTAAAGACATCTCCCGAACAGCACTCATTTCGCAAGAATCCATTAAAATTACATCCGATATCGGTTCCTTTGCAAACTGAAAATATCGGAAATATCAGATGACATTTTCATGGAGAGCTCAACAACTTACATCGTGTAAGTTCTATACCAAATAATAAAGAAAACCCACGAAAACAAGACAAATATTTTGTTTTTGAAATGTTGTTTGCAATATTGAAATAGAAGACTATAGTCTATTTGCCTCTGGAATATCCAGGTACCATTTTCAAATGTTTTAATATGTAAATATACACCAACAGATCGTGCTCTAGACACATTTTTTGTATACAAAGAATATTTCCCTATAAGATAATATATGTATGAAAAATACAATTTTACCCTTTTTAGAGCAATTACAGCAATCTTCGTGAAATAAATAGATAATGTGGTAGATAGACACCTTACGAAATGCTTCTAGTGAAGTTCGGCTGTTTAACTTTTAAAGAATAATTCGACTTTTTTCAGAATTTCATCAGAATTTGAGTAAAATTTGAATGAGATAACATCCTGGTATAGACATATATAGTTTAAAGTTTAATGGAAATATGGAAAGAATCTTTAGTAAATACAAAAAACGATAATGTATACAAGATTCACAGTATGTTACAAGAAACGACATTCATTTGATAAGACATAAATATTAAACAAGAAATCTAAACCTTCACGACAAAAAACAACAACAACCAAAGATTGAATTATTGATAAGAAATATTAGAGCATATATAATTAAGTTTTGAATTTTGAAGGTTGCGTTCCTTCTTATTCAGATGTAACAACATGCATGCCTTTTATAACAATTACATGATAACTGAGATTTCCGCAAAAGGTTAAGTAGTTGTTTAGTTGGCGCACTTCTTTGAACTTCTTTGTCAGCTAGAATGAAAATCAATTAATAAACTTATCATGCGGATGTTAATTATACCATTTATCTGAAGTGGCTCAGAGATCATAGAGAGATAATGAGTTGTGTGCATGGGTACAATTCGAAAAGTAGAGTATAGAACAAACGTGAATATCGTTCATCGTGGATAATCGGGGTAGCCGATGGGGTGAGCGATTTTTTTTTATCTGTCCTCACCGGCCAAATAATACTTAACTCATTGCAGACACAAATGCCATCGTGAGGAGGCCGTCCATACACCCGAATTTTTTGGCCATGGAGGTAGCGATTAACAGCCTGACACCGACAGGACGTCTGATACTAATCCCCGAATAATCCTAAGGTGCTCGTGCGATAGCGAGACGATGAAGTGGACATCGTACGATTATTAGTAGATTATCATACGGATATTGTGCGATGTCTGGGTGATCATTGTCGGCCGATATACCTTCCCTCCTGGCATCCTCTTCTGTTGTGTAGTGTACAAATGCGCTGAAAGTTTTAAATGCGAAATGACGCGGTTTATCGCCCGATGCATCTGCGATCACCAACCAATGTCCGGCAGATTTCCAGCCGATGTCAATTACACTAGCCATAACTCAATCATACATCTATGCATACCGCTTGGATAGTGATAAATGTCCGGGCATTGGTTGATAATCGGCCGATGCTGTCCGATGTTTGCTCTCAAGGACTTGACCTCCCGAATGCTAAGCCCAAGGACACCGGTCGATTCACAGCCGGATATCGGACGAAACTTAAATGATGTGTCAAGGATGGGTGGGAAATAAGAAAGATCCTTTGTCCAGTAACCCCTCCGATGCTACCTGCGAGCCCCGGCCATCTTACGATGACCGCGGTTGTCCGGCCGGTAACCAGTTCAAAATGGCCCCAAAACACATCGAAAGTACTTCATATACCTAATCGGACTGGATTGCCACTGAGATATTACGAAACATCGAACACAATTCACCTCTCCACGGGAGTATCCGCAGCATTAAGCAGTTTCGTAGAAAGTTATGGTTGCTTATGTTTTTATTTCAAGTTATCAAGTAAATGTGAAAAATCTTTACAATTATATAAAAAAGGGAAGATATACGATTAGTCCACGTCGAGGAGAATTTTAACATTTCAAAAGATGAATATTCGGCAGATGAATGTTATTCATTGAACATTGATGTGGCTGGAAGGAAGATAATAAGACAATAGAAACTTACCTTAGCAATGATGTGCGGTACTTCAATGTGACTATGTTTCGCTGCTGGTGCGCCAAATATTCTTCTGACGAGGGATTTGTCGATGTTCGGTTTTTAAGTCGCCACTATACTATTTTGTCTGTGAACGATTCGAGAACCGGTACGATGTGTGAACCGAAGTATCTGCAAACAGGTATTGTGTGTTTAGCAAACATCCAATCGAGTGGGTAAGAGTGGAGAGGAAAGCTGGAGGATAGCGAGAAGTATGAGGTAGATACCAAGGTGTACGGTAGGCAACAATACAAATATCAATATCTGCTTCTCTATGATATATTCATTCATATTAAAAATAAAATTGTATAACTGTACCAGGCCAATCTTTACTCCCGTCCTCTGTCCTCACTCTCCCTATCTAACGCTCTCTATTTTTTTCGTCATTACAGTATTCATCTTAATCTGTTCATGCACGTTGATCGATATAAAGCGACATATCATGGTCCAGATGATATTATTATTATTCATTATTATTTATTACTATTATCATTATTATTAATATTAATCATTATTTTTATTATCATAATTGTCATTGTTGTTATTATTATTATTGCCATTATCATGCATAGGCTAAATCCCCATTCAAACATTCAAAATGTTGAATTGAACATATAAAGAAAAAAATTAAAATGGTTTTGCCTTATTCACAAAACATCGATTTTCAATATTTCATTAGAATTTATTTGTTTGCAAGGACTTGACCCGTAGAAAATTCCATAGATCTTTATTTCTTAAAGGTAATTATTCCAAGCAATCTAGGTCAAATGAGTAAACGCGATAGAGAATGGGGAGTCTCATTTTTTTAAAGGTCAAGTCCACCCCAGAAAATTTTTGATTTTTAATCAATAGAGAAAAACCAAACAAGCACAACGCTGACATCTCATCAAAATCGTATGTAAAATTTCTTATTTAAAGTTTCGCCTAATTTTCATAAAACGGTTACATGGACAACTCAGTGACATGCAAATTAGAGAGTTGATGATGTCTCTCGTTCACAATTTTTTTTATTGTTTGAATTATACAATATTTAATTTTTTCAGATCTGAATACTGAACAAAAAAATGTTAAATGGGAAACCACATATTCAGGTAGGAAAAAACGTTTGTTTGACATGACAATGAAAAATATTTCATGTAGTGAAATACGACAGAAATAGTGAGTGGGTGAGACCATCAGGGCTATGGGAAAGATTTATTTTTTCATTTTTTTTGCTGATGTATAGCAAAATAAAGGGTTTCATAACAAAGTGAATGTTATTTTGGTTACATTTTCCCATTTTTTAACACCTAACAGAATTCCAGGGGGTGTTGCCCGCGGAAAAATATATTTAATTTATTAGTCCCCTCATTTGCATACCGACCACCCGATTTTAATGAAATTTTCAAATTTATGCTTCTTGATGAATTTTTTAATGGGGTGGGCTTGTCCTTAATCGTTTAGATTGTTTTTAATATTATTTATGTTCATTGAATACATTCCTTTTTCACCCAAACCCACCTCTTTCCCTCTCCCCCTCTCTCTAACATATACACACACTCTCTCTCTTCTTTTCTCTCTCCTTTAGAGGATAGTCCTATAATATCCGTTGTGATATATGTGCTTAATATCTCGTTCGTCTAATAAATTATACAATGCGTTGATTAGGAGATGGTGCATTTTGTTTGGAGCAAACAAACAGTGGAAAGATACCATACCTCAATTCCCTTCTCTGCGACAGTGTCTCTATGGCAACACTTAGGGATATGCGCCTGGCATATTATTGGACAGCAGAACTATTACAGCATAGACTCCTTTTCGCTGATAGGACCCTTTCCATTCTTTTCCCCAAAGAGCAGCTCACGTTGACCATCTCTTTATACTTTGGTGGCAAACAAGCACCTAGGCATACGCGGGGACATCATGATTGATGTTTGTATTCTCTTGAGCTTCTCCTCAACGACAGCGTTGCAATACTAGTACATTGCACAGGGGCGCTTTGCCCACAACCTCACCACTTCAAGTGCTAAGAGAAATAGTGAGAAAGGGAGACGGAGTTAGGAAGGGGAGAAGGAAAGAAAGGGAGATGTGGGAGGGGAGAAGGAGGGGACGAGAGTGAGTGGGAAAGAGAAGGGGAGGGAGGGTGGGGAAGGTGGGTGCATGAGTTTGCGTGCGTGTGAATGTGCGTTGTGTATGTTGGTAGGGGTATGTGAAAGGGTGTAAGGGTGGGTATGTGTGTACTAATGCGCGTTTGGATTGGTATGTGTGGTGTGGGTGAACCTGATGAACCATCCATGCATATATTTCATTCAATTATTCATTTTAGTTTTGATTAAAGATCTGTACTTTTTCATATAATTCTACAAAGAAAAAAATAAGTGGATTTCGCATTTTCATTGCGTGTGCAAAGAACCAATTTATAATACTAGCATACTAGCCCTTTAGGCCAGCTGTCTCAAACCAATTCATTTTCGAACAGGTTACAGACATAAATCTTTCACATAACATACCGCCTGAACGATGAATGAGAATGATATCAATTTGAACATGTCGTAATGTTTGAAATCTTTGCTAGCATCACCATCACTACTACTTCTACTACTACTACTACTACTACTACTACTACTACTACTACTACTACTACTACTACTACTACTACTACTGCTGCTGCTGCTGCTGCTACTACTACTACTACTACTACTACTACTACTACTACTACTACTACTACTACTAATACTACTACTACTACTACTAGTATGTGAGACTCTCCCACTTCTACACTTGGCTTCTCAATTCTCTTTATTTTAATAGGTTGATTTTGTGTGATTTGAATATATATTAATTTTGTACTGCAATTCTGAGTTTTATTGAGGCCAAGAATCCAAGCAAATAAAACAGTGCACTACTAGACTTCATCGAGTACAGTTCAATTTTGTTCCTGTGTCTTCAAAGTTAAGTTCCATCTTCTCCTCTCCGTTTGCTTCTGTTTGATGTGTATGATTCAGCTTGTGTTACTTCTACTACTACTGCTACTACTACTACTACTACTACTACTACTACTACTACTACTACTACTACTACTACTACTACTACTACTACTACTACTACTACTACTACTACTACTACTACTACTACTACTACTACTACTACTACCACCACTACTACTACTACTACTACTACTACTACTACTACTACTACTACTACTACTACTACTGCCTTTTCTACTCTATCACTTCTGTTACTAAGCTAGTTATAAATACCACCACTACTGCTGCTGTTGCTGTTACTGCTACTACTTCTATCATTGAATTAACTGCTATGCATTATAAAATCGACACAAGATGGCGCCAAAACACAACACATTTAATCAGAAACCATCTTATCAGTAATGGTGCCGTGAAGGAGTGGTCTAAGGCGCCTGGCTATACATGGAAAGTCCCGAGTTCGATCCCCGGCCGTGGCACCTATGCCCGTGAGCAAGGCATTTAATCTACAATGCTCTTTTATCCTGCTTTCAAATAAATGGAAATGCTACATGCATTATTGGTAACTAGGTATGCACTTGTTTAAAAATAAAAGAAAAAAGAAAAACCAACTTATGGGCTCACATGAGTATTACAGACCCACACTGTAAAACTGTGGTGTTAAAACTGACAACAATTGGTGTTAATAGAGGACCACACCCTGAGGTGTTAAAATAGCAGCCTAGAGATTGAACATAACACCAAAGAGTGTAAATGTAACAACAAAAGGTGTTGTAATAACACCTATAGGTGTAAAACTAACACCACCAATTTAACATCGGTGTAAACCGGTTAACACCACAGTTTTTGCTGTGCACATTCACTCACGTGTTATGTAATAGCTCATCAAAAAATCATTAAAAATCAATTCCTCGATAGATTTTGTTTATTTCATTGACAACAGTCACAATTAACAGTACATTAAGACTTTATTATGGTAATCAGGTACTTGCCCAGCTCAATCAAAAGTTTAATGGCCTGAAATAAGACTAACCATAATTTCGGCCAGTTCATTGCCAGAAAAACAAGAACTGCATTGTGGGTAATAATAATCAAAATGAAATAATAATAATAATAATGTAGTTCTTATATAGCGCATTTCAGGACTCTCAAAGGACTCTCAATGCACTTTACAAAAATGAAAATTATACGACATAAGGAATTACTTAGAATAACAATTATCAACATCAACATAGATCAGTTACATACATGTATGACATAAGTATTGGGAAAGGCCTATTTGAAAGCTTCATTAAAAGGGAATGTTTTAAGTTGTGATTTGAAAAGTTCAGGATTATTTTGTAATCGGAGAGTACTGGGGAGAGAATTCCAAAGGGTTGGGGCACTGTAGGAGAAGGACCTTTCACCATGCGTCTTAGTTCTTAGTCTGGGTACTTGATGGAGTAGTTGAGTTGATGATCTAAGTGTCCAAGAGGGGATGCATGGAGAAACAAGTTCAGAAATATATTGAGGGGCAAGACCATGGACAGCATTTAATGTTATTAGAAGGAATTTGAAGCGAATTTGTGGTTTGATAGGTAGCCAGTGAAGTTCTTTGATGATTGGGGTGATGTGATTGTGTTTCTTGGATCTGGAGACAAGACTTACGGCTGAATTTGGGATTCTTTGGAGCTTTGCTATATCTTTGTCCGGGGTTTCGTACAAGAGACTGTTACAGTTATTAAGAAGGGAAGACACAAAAGCATGAATGAGGATCTCAGTCACATTCTTACTAAGGTATGACCGAATCATTCCAATACGTCTCAGAGCAAATGAGGCCTTGCGACAAACAATGTTTACACTAACTTGTCGGCGCATGTTCACATTCTTATAAAAAATGACACCCAGATCACATACTACAGGGGATGGCAGAACCTGGCCAATCATTGATGTCAAAGGGAGAGCCTCCTGCACTCGTCTGAAAGGAGATGGAACATGATGCAACTCCATTTTGCTGTCTTTAAGTTTCAGATGATTGCTCACCATCCAGTTCCGTACTTCCTGGAGGCATATTTCCAGTCTCCCTACAACATTCTCCCTTTCCGAAGACTTTAAGGAGACGATAAGTTATTTGTCATCAGCGTAAATTATTGTAGAGAAACTGCCTGAATGATGTCCTGAACTGGCGTAGTGTAGCAGATAAAGAAAATCGGACCGATTGCCGATCCTTGAGGCACGCCCCATCGCAGTGGTGTTGAATCTGAGGTGTTGAATGCGCACTTTCTGCTCTCTTCCAGACAGGTAAGACATGAACCTCTGCAATGCTGTACCAGTCACTCGAAATCTGTATTTCAGTCTAGAAAGCAGAATCTCATGGTCGATCGTATCGAAAGCAGCCGCAAGATCAAGTAGGATGAGCAGAGCCTCGATCCCATTGTCTAGGAATTGAAGAAGGTCATTATGTACACGTATAGTAAGGCCGTTTCCACACTGTAGTGTTGACGATACGCTGATTGCCTAGATGGGAGAAGAGAGTTACTAGCCAGATATGATGTAAGCTGCTGACTGACCACACGTTCGATCACTTTCCCAAGTTGCGGGGTGTTTGATATCGGACGAAAGTTCTTCAAGTTCTCAGGATCTAGATTCTGCTTTTTCAGTATCGGTGTAACAACTGCAGATTAGAGTGAAGTTGGAAAACTGCCAGACATGAGACTCTGATTTGCCATATCTGTGATGGCAGGAAGAAGAGTATGAAGGCATCCGCTAAAGACACATGCAGGAACAGGATCAAGTATACAAGTTTTCACTTTCTTAGATTTAATAATCTTGCGAACATCTTTCCTTAAACTTGATGGAATTCTTGAAGTTGACATGCAAAAGAGGATGGTACATGTGACAGATTGACGTTGGTAGTTGATACTCGTAGTTTGGATATCTTGTTGTTGAAGTAGACTGAATATCGTTGATAAAGTTCATCCTTCGATCTGTGGGATGGCAACAATTGATCAGATCGCTCTACTGTTAATTCGTGTACGACTTTGAAAAGCTCCTTGCTGTTGCTACCAGCTATTTTCTCTCGATGGTAGGCACACTTGGCTTTCCTGAGTACACATTGATGATTAGTCAATGAAGCTTTCATCACCTCTTTGTGACAGTTCTGGATTTTCGCCACTTCCTTTCTGCAGAACGCAACTTTCGGCGTCGGGCTTTTAGAGATTCATCATACCATGGGGCATGTGGGCGTAGCTGAATACTCCGAAAAGATATTGGAGCATGCTTGTCAAGGGCGGCTTTTAGAGTAGAGTTATAAGTGTCAACCTTTTGGGCTAGGTCAAGATCGTCGAGGTCTCCAATGTTTGAGGAGTTACCTTCGATATCACGACTGAATTGTTCATAGTCGATGCTACGAAGCTTACAATGGCGAACTTGCTGCCTTGATACAGGTGGACGAGCAAGTGCTGCTGTGAACGTGATTGCCGCATGATCTGATGGCATTGCAGTTAGTATTTCAATGTTGTCAGTCATACCTTCACTTTCTCTGACAATCAAGAGATCCTGTGTACGACCACGTTTATGAGTAGGCTCTGAAATCATCCGCTTGAGACCACCAGATTCAAGAAGGTCTTTTAGAGATCTCGCATCAGCATCCATGTTGTTGTCAGTGTGGATATTGAAATCTCCACAGATGATTAAATTAGTAAATAAGAGGTTGACAGACTCTAGAAGCCTTGAAAACTCAACGAAAAAGAGAGCAGAGTTTTGGCCTCGGACAGGAGGTCTGTAGATAAGAATCGTCGTGAGTGTATCCTGGTCAGATGAAATAATAGATACCTCGAGACATTCAAACGTTACAAATTAGGGATTTCCCTTCTTTGTAGTAAAACTTTTACGTAGAAAAATGCACAGACCACCACCTTCCTTTCCTTTGCGAGGAAGTTTCAGTAGACGATATTGGTAAAGAGTAGTTTGAATGTCTGCCAGGGTAGGGCCGTCCCGAGCATCTACCTTGAGCCAAGCCTCAGTAACGCCTAATATGTCAAGTCGTTCTGTCAGCACAAAGTCACACGTTTCTGCAGGTTTTTTCATTGTTGACTGAGCATTCCAAAAACCAATTTTTGTAGAAATAATAGCTTTATTTTGCGTCAGTGGCATAGTCCTGCAGGCAGAGGGTCGCCGATGTATCTTTCCAATTCTCTTTTCTCGATAGGTAACAATCACATCAATTTGTTTCTGATGTTTCACCCAAGACCATTTGCCCCTTGTAGTTTTTATGGAGCAAATTCCAAGGGACTTCAGATTGTGACATCAAGAGGGAGTTGTAGTTTTCCTGAAGTCTCTCTAATCTTCAGCAGGGCCTCCCGATTGTAATGGCCACTGTCATGGTGTATTTGGGTTACAGCCATTACTATGAGTAACATACAGGCAAGGGGTATAGCAAGATTTCACATCGTTGCATTTTAAACTTGCTATTCAGTCAACTTATCCATGGTCATCATGCATGAAAGGGCTGAAGAAAACATAAAAGGATGTAATTCCCTTAGGTTATTGCAGTGTCCAGATTAGTGCACAATGGGTGACTGGTTTATCCTGCATGAGGGGAAACATGGAGGTAGAAGCCCAGCAATCAAATCCTCAATGATGAAAAATACTTCTATAAATTTCTCATCCAAGCCAAGTCAAAACGTGATGAAATTTGTCTAGTAGGATCAAAGATACATATTACAAGTACATGTAACAATCTAACAAACAATCTCGAAGTACAAATGTAGAAAATAAGTCAATCAATAGAGAGCCAAAAACAGAGTGCAACTACAGCGCATCATACTACAACATCAATACAAAAAGGCAGTCTAGCATCCCCAAAGGGCTTAACTATGAAAGAGTATGAACATAGCATTATCTCTATTGTTTTTCTTTTGATGTACAAACATTTGACCTATTTTTAATGAATTATTTTAATCAATAAAGTCATGTGATATTTACTTACGCCTGTCAGACATGCTTTGCGCGCAGATGAATTACTCTCATGTGCCCTTATGTGTCCTGCGGTTGAATGAGAAATGAAGAAGATTGATGAAGTAAAGGGATTACAACTGCCTTTGAAAGACACTGATGAAACGATGCAAGAAACGAACCCAATATTCATTTTCATAAAATTATCAACTGAAGCCCGTTGTATATCGACAATTTAAATGTTTTAAGGAGTATTACAACCCCGGATTATAACATAAATTTTACTCAAAAAGACAAATGACTGACCTCGATTAGTATGCTGATTTGTCTATTCAGTTGGCGTTTAAAACAAATTGTTTGTGTGAATATTTCTCATTTAAGCTAAAAAATTTCGCTATATCTGTATTGGTATATCTTATATTTTGTATCTTAGTCTTCATAACCATATTCTTCTAAAGAGTTAGGGCGATCGATCGATAAATCGTGATACGTCATGATTCTTTATAAGCAGATTTGCAACAAGATGGTATATGGAGATGGTATATTTTTAAAGAATAAAATGGAATGCACTTTTGGCTACCATTGTAACCACTGCTTTAAAATTATAATTATCATTAATTTTGTTTTAAATAGTATCATTACTATTATTGTTTTAAATATGGGTAACATTCGTAATTGCGAAGGTTTGTTATTCCGAAGGTTTGTAATTCCGAAGATTCGTCATTCCGAAGGTTCGTTAATCCGAAAACAAAATAAGATTCGTTTATCCAAAGGTTCTTTAGTCCGAAAATGAAATAAGGTTCATTCTTCCGAAAATAAAATTAATCAATTTTTTTAAACCAAAATAGTGTTGTAATAAATAAATAACAGGATAGTAATAGTTTCAACGAAGGAATATACCTAATGAGTATGTTGGGGTTAAAGCATGTATTGCATTAAGAGTTGGCGCTTGGATCAAAAATCTTAATTTTCATTTTGTCTCATAAATATCGAGCGAATGGATTAAGAATGTCGGGGACTGTGATTTGATGATATGTGAATAACCTCAAGATAAGGGGATTTTTTTAACGGAGGGTGTAATTTTTAACAGCAATTACTGGTCATGATAAAAAAATCCCTTTGGGTAGAAAGTGTTTTTTCACAAGGAAAATATGTTTTTTTTTCGAAATGAAAATAATGTGGCCTTTTCCGAAATTAAATACTCTTTTTGAAGTAAATAATTATACAATTCAAGTTAGAAAATCTTTTTTTTTGCTCGCGCTCACCTCAGTTATCATGCAGTAAGGTACTCATATATTTTCTTGTTATAAAAATGCTTCGTGCTCGCATTAATTCTTTGGTTAGATACAAATATTTTTCATGATTATGAGAATTACTAGGAATGCTTAATTTTCATTTCTTAATGTCCAAAAGTTTGAACTGGCGATTAGAGCTCGCAACACCTTGCCTTTTTTTAAACAGTATGACTTTATTAGCCCGATACGAGCTAAAACCATTCGCTCTCGTAACAGTTTGGTCTAACTTCCACTTGGTCTAATGTACAAGACTTTGTCAAATATGATTGGTCGGTATAATTGCCAAATCGTCCAATAGCCAAATGGTCTATCCACATTTTCGTCTAAATACCCAATAAATATTTCCAGTCTGTTACAGGAATTGACCAAGTGGTGTTAGACCAATTAGATATTAGACCAAATGGAAATGGAATTAGACCATGTATAGGATGAGGCTAAACGGCCACTAATCGGGTATAGACCAACTGACAATTACCTTTTGGGAGGCTAATATAGAGAAAAGCAGCAGAGCCCGTTGAAAATTCGACTTTTATCAACATGGTTTAACAACAGTTTGACTAATTCTCCGCCTGTCTAAAAACACATTGGCTTGACCCATTTGGTCCACTAATAATTTGGTCTAATTTGCAATCGGTCTAATATATACTTGGTCAAATTTTCGTTTGGTCTATTGACCAATTCTTCTAATAGCCAAATGGTCTAATTGCATTTGCAAATCTACATGACCAATTTGTTTGATTGTTAAGTGTTAAATGAAATGGGGCGACAATTTGTGGTGTCCCCTCCTACACAAATTGTTTGCCTAAATGAGGCGACAATTTATGATGTCAAACTGTGCACAAATTGTCGCGGGCGACAATTTGTGGTTCAACACCCTTTTAAAAACGAAATGAATGACGACAAAGAATAAAACTAATATGACACCACCTACGTTCTAGTATTTACATTTCTCAATGTTGTCACTAGGCTTTCAGAAACCACTCTTATTCCACATTTGAATGTAATGAAGTAAAATAACTGTTGGACCATTGGAATACAGCTGAAGAGGAACATTTTAAAAGGGTGAGTTTCTTGTTCACCGGACCTTCATTGTATATTATTCTATAAACTAGTTCTGAAACTTTTTATATAAGTCTATTATGCAATTTAACAGTTTAATACAAGTCACAAGTTACAATCAGTTTTTAATTTTGAAATAAAATAGTAGAGAGGGGGCAAATAGGGGGGGGGGCAGGGAGGAAGAAAGGGTTCACATATTTATATACGAGTACGTTTCCACACCGGCGAAACCTTAAAGTTAATTGTTTAACAATTCGAATTATATTAGCATGGTATTCATATGGCATGCTCCGTTTCCGTTTATACCTCTGTCATATTCAATGTATCTAGCGATATATATTCATTTATGCTTCTTTATTTGTGAATTCCGTAATTTGACATTGTTTGGTAGTGTATATATTAATTATTATTGTCACTTTTGGCTGAATCCGCTTCGGTTCGAGGAGAATGGGTTTCCAAAATAGTTGACGAAGCAGAATTCTTTTCGAATAAACCATCGCTTAAATATAATTTCACACACGCAAAAGTATATAGAAAAAATATGTGCTTTAGTTAACGTTGTAATGTTGTAACTTTCTTTGTGCCCACACGACAGTGTTGTTCTTCGAAGCAAAATAATAAATTTAAACATGTTGAAATGATTGAGATATACATTTTTTTAGTATTCAAATTCTTTAGAATGATTCCCAAAGCCTTCTGATAAGTTCTAGTACTAACTATGATAATAACTATGATAACAAAGATCAAACGCAAACAGTTGTATTGTTTGTATAGTGAAATTCATAGGCGGGGGGGGGGGGGGACGGGAGGGACAGATCCCCCTAAATTTGAGGGGGGGGGGGGGGACGGTCCCCCTCTAAAATCGCGTTATACTAAAGTTCAATTTTGAAAGTGAATAGTTGAAACGAGCGACGCTTAAAATACACTGCCTTATTAGCTTTCGGAGCTCATCAGTGATTTCACAACATGCTGAATAATATCACTGTGTTCTATCAGCATAACCAAGAATCTAATGAGCATGTTTAATTTTGTATTTAACTAGCACAGTAGCAGAATATTTTACTTCAACATCCAGACGTTTTTGCATTAATTTCGTTTGATAGTTTTCATATATCAAATAGAAGAAGAAGATAAGATATAAACAATTCATGTAAAGCTATAATAGGTGTATGACTACTCAGGAAGTTTACCTTGGTAATAAAACCCACATCCTGGTTCCGTTGAAAGGAAATAGCTACGTCAGTCACAAGAATTGAATCGATTTCATTTGGAAGATATTTACTTCTAAAACATTTAACCTATCCAACAGTGATTTAACTACTCATTCTGTATACAGGGGTTCATGAGAGAGAGAGAGAGAAGAAAGCTTTTTTTAATTGATATTGGTTCCGTTTGTAAGAAAATTTAACGTATGGAGATATATTTCAAAGGTATGAGACAAAATGACGAGAAGAGGTAGGAGTTCGGTGTTTGAGAAGCTGTAGTCACTGTCACTTTTCCAATGAAGTTAATATCGCGTGATGTCAGATGCACCATATTTTTAAAAATAGAAAATGAAAGCAGCATAATGACGGTTTTTTTTGTTTCACATTGAATGAACAGAAGTAGGCACATATTCTATTCTTTTCAAAACAGAATTAAATGTTCACTTCGTTCTTTAACACTGCTTATATGTTGATAAATAAAACACACACCCTCCATCCTGTCTATGGAAGTTGAACTTGTGTTTGCAGTGTGCATAACTATTAAGAAATATACTGGTACTGGCTTAGCACTAGCTACTGTAGTTTAGTGCTCATTTTACATCGTGTGACAAGTTGTGTGAAAGGTCTGACCCAACGTGACGCAATTATATCTTTTTAAATCATTTTAGGGTCATGATGGTGGGAATCTAATACTCGAAGGCATGGTTAACTGACTCTAATTTAAAGATCTCGATTTCCAATCGTGTCCCAAACGTGATGTAATTTACCTGAATATTCAATATTCTTGAGTAAAATCATGTTCATGTTTATCTATTTCTCTCCAACCATGCATATGTTACAGGAATATTGAAAGTGGGAAACTGTGAAATATGGCGTCGACCACCATACACGCAACAGTGGTTCCCCATCAGGAGCAGGGACAAATATCTCATCATCCCACTCCTGACACCAAAACAACTCTTGAAAGCTACAACGAGTACGCCGGAAGAGCTACGGGGTGGATACAACTTGTCTGTGGGGGAGGGGCAATCATGGTAGGGGTAGCTCAATTCTTACTTGGATCCAGCATTCGTTTCGCTGCCTGTGGTATATGGATGAGTCTTCTGGTAGGTTAGGTCTGTAAAATCACTTTTGGGTCTGCTTTTTATATATAGTATGATTAATAATTATACCGAAGATCATGGACCAATATTTTGGGGGTATTTCTAAAGCGTAATTTACCAATTAACACCTTATTACTATGATATACGTACCTATTTTAGTAATAGATTGAATAAAAAGTTCGCTCGTTGCATATAATCGTGTTTAGATCAATAGGTAAAGCACAGAGATTGACATGATATTTTTCTCGAAATAATGATATCCTTATCGAGAATTTCAAGGCAGAAAATTGCGATTCGGGAATTGTTTTGTTGTGCCTTTACCATGCTTACAAAACACCGAATTTCAAAAGTGGAAATTTCCAAAGTCACATCCAAATCTCCTGTCTTCTACAAACCTACCTACCTTATAAATCCTCAATAAGGAAATATTGTATTTATTTATATCGAGTCAAAATAGGTGTTTTTACAAAATGTAAGTTAACATGAAAATATTATCGTTTTTTTCAATTGTATAGTGCTTTGGTCCTGCTGGAGTGCTTGGCATTGCGAGTTACAGAAGAAATCGATGTGTAGTACGTATCTTTAATTGTAGGCTTATTTCCCTCTACATACAATGAAGTCTTGAGATGCAAAAGAAATGGAAGAAAAACTAAAGCTGAAATTCGCGCATTTTCAAATCTTATTCTCTATCATAATGTAATATGTATGAATTTGGAAATGGCACAAAGTATTTTTTAATTGCAAGGAAACCAGTTAGCATTTTGGGAATCATATTTATTAAGAATGTAGTTTACATGTAAGCCCATTCATAGCTGTCCAACACTAATGACAAATGCAGGCCTACATTATGGCTATTTTTTTTTCATTCCACCATCGTTCTGTACGCACTATATAGCTCTATAACAAACATTAGCTCTACATGTATAACAAGTATATTTTGCGTAAATCGACTGATCATTAAGAGATACTTCATTACACCCATCATACCCATGTTTCCTTGTCTTCAATGTATATCTGTTTATTGATTTATTTGTTTCTTTGTTTATTTATTTATATATTCATTTAAGAAACGGGAAGCCAATTAAACAATGTGTTGTTCTCCGTGGCGCCCCGTGGCAATGTACATAACATAATAGTAACTAACAACATCATATCACAACAGGCATGAATATATTTGTTTATCATATCACAGCATAGGCATGAATATATTTGTTTTATTCTAGCGTAAAATTTGGCAGCCTTCCAAATTCACGTTTTTAAGTTTTCCTCTTTTATGATGTTTGTACTATTTTTCTTCCGACATTCTGCTCTTCTCCCCCCCCTTCGCTCCCCCTCTCTCCCTCTCCTCCCCCTTTCTCGCATTTCTGTTCTTTTGCTAAACCTCGTTTTACGATTTGTATTTTTACTTGATAAACTTAAATATTTGAATATTTAAATTTGAATATTTTCATTTTATATGTAATAAAAGCCGACTGCCTATATTGATTTTGATAATGCATGATCAAAAAATTCCGTATCCATCTATTTAGGCAAGTTTAACATACAATCAGCAATGGAAAACAAATTAAGCTTGTGAACAAACATTATTTATATGCATGATGATATGAGTATATAGTTAAGACAATACATACGATAGCAAATTTCATGCTAATGAACATCATGTTACCAATATTTTCGACATTTTACAGATATCGGCGTACCTCACCATGTCCGTATTCTCGGCCGTCTTTGCCATTTTTATGACGCTCATCGGGGCCATAGGCATTTTGATAAGCCGGGCACAGGAATGCTACGTCAATACACAAAAAGTACCCTGTCAAGAAGGTCAAGTGGTAATAAGGATATCTGTAAAATCACTTTGTTAAAAATTATAATATAATGTATTAGGAGATGGTCAGGAATGTTGGTTAAAGATTTTCTTCAAATATTCATGTATGAATTTACGCGAATGGTTCATGTGGCAGGCCAAATGTGTGTCATCACAATTAGGACATAATCATGATTGTTTTAGCAAATTTAAACATGTTAATCGCAGAATCATTTTTCTGGAATAAAAAAAGGAGGATCCCTGTTTTGGCTCTTTATTCATTGGCTATTCGTGTGTTTCCGACAGCTTTATGAAACAGGTCCTTGGGGCCAGATTCAGTAATTTGTCTATAAATTGGTCTATAGAAAGCTAAGGATTTTCTCTTTCACATTCAGGTAAATTAAAATGGATAATTCTGATAATTCTTCAAACCTAAAGATTTGGATTATATTTAATTTGATGCGCACTGCTGTATATAATCATAACAAAAAGTAAAAGTTAAAACGCCAAAATTTGAATAATTCTGTATTACTCAGTGATGGAATATCAAAAGTGGTGTACAGAATTTGACATCTCATCATCTGTTTGCTTTAAAATGCAATCTCGGATATTAGTCTAGTTTGAGCAAGTTTCATGCCAATATTAAAGGACAAGTCCACCCCAACAAAAACTTGATTTGAATAAAAAGAGAAAAAATTAACAAGCATAACATTGAAAATTTCATCAAAATCGGATGTAAGATAAGAAAGTTATGGCATTTTAAAGTTTCGCTTATTTTCAAGAAAATAGTTATATGAACGAGCCAGTTTCATCCAAATGAGAGAGTTGATGACATCACTCACTCACTATTTCTTCTGTATTTTATTATATGAAATATGAAATATTTTTATTTTCTTGTCATTGTCATGTGAAATGAAGTTTCATTCCTCCCTGAACACGTGGCATTCCATTATTTTAACATTTTGTGTTTCAGGCACGGAGGTCCTAATCATCAAATTCATAAAAATTGAAATATTGTATAATTCAAACAATAAAAAACAAAGAATTAGTGAGTGACATATCGACTCTCTCATTTGGATGTAACTGGCTCGTTCATTTAACTATTTTGTTGAAAATAAGCGAAACTTTGAAATGTCATAACTTTCTTATTTTACATCCGATTTTGATGAAATTTTCAGCATTGTCCTTGTCTGATTTTTCTCTATTGATTCAAATCAACATTTTTCTGAGGTGGACTTGACCTTTAATGGTTGCTACTCCATCCATTCACTTGAATCATTAACAGGAATATCGTGTCAGCTCTGATGGAATCCTGACTCTGATTGGATTGATTGAGACAATAGTTGCTATCATTGGATCAGCCTATGGTTGTGCTGGGGTCTGCTGCGTTAAGCAGCCTTCAAGACCACGGCAAGAAATTATTTTGGTAAGTAAACGTGGAACTGTTTCAAAATTTATCGCGGGTTTGAATGATTTTGAAATGAATTATTTTCATTTTTTTTCATATGAACAAAGACCCATAAGTCCCTCGAGATATCTTCATTTGTGGTATTTTGAACATTCCAGATTTAATTCTAAAAAAATGTAAGGGTGATTCGGATTTCTAACAGTAACGGATGAACCGCCGATATACCTTAAAAAAGGAATATATAAAATTCCAATCAAATTATCATAATTACACTTGAACGATGTTCTAAATATTTTTTTAAAATGCAAATTTGTACATATCTGAAAGTTATTTGTGATC
The DNA here is from genome assembly GCF_018143015.1 of Lytechinus variegatus. NCBI lineage: Eukaryota > Metazoa > Echinodermata > Echinoidea > Temnopleuroida > Toxopneustidae > Lytechinus > Lytechinus variegatus. The sequence continues at coordinate 76,760,298 of NC_054740.1, read as the reverse complement.
CGATTTTTATCAAAATGTAGGTCTAAACTACAAATTGGTAATAACAATAATTTTGACTTTGATTTATCCACATGAATTATTATAAACGCGAAGGAAAGTTTTAGTTTAGCCTCAGCTATATACAGGTTATATAATTCTGCTCATAATAAAATTAGTATCATGCTCATAAAATCACTTCCACATTGTAATCAGAATTGCCATTTTAGTAAGGTATTTACATGAATAGACAAGGGAGCAAAACACATCCTTGGTGTACACCCATCTGTACATGTCAGAGTAAACCCCTTTGAAATAAACGGACTTCTCACGACCTGCTGAATGGTTGGTTATGAATGTCATTGTACTAACGATTACAAACAAATTAACTCATTAGGCCTTTTTATATACCTAAAATATACAGCAGAAACAAATATTGCACTGGCCTTTTTAATGATGAAAAAAGTTATAAAAATAAAAACGATCATAACGATGACAAATACATGAGTATATAAAAAGGATTCTTAGATGTATTAAACACCAATAAGAAGTGTTGCTGTTTATAGCGAATATGTCGCCAGATAGGGCATCACAGGGTTCGGGGTTCAAATCTCAAATTGACGCCGATGATCTTTGGCAACACATTGATCGATATAAAAATACTTGACGCTTTACTACGAGCTTAGATGTACGGATGCCCGACAAGAATTTATTCCTTGTAGTAAGGGGAAAATTCATGATAATGACCATTACGTTCAGGAGACGTTGACAAAATGTATCATGTCAATATTCTTTGTAGATGCTGACGGTCGTTAAAAAAAAAGCTGATCGCGTCTTTTTCGGCGTTTACTAGTATTTTTTTGTCATCCAAATCTCGATCTGAAAGATATGCCCCGGGAGTGGGGAACATTAGACACATCCTTTGGTCCTCATTATCCACGTTTGGAATCGCATTTTCAAGCACGATTCATGTTGTTATTTAGATTTGATTTATTTATTTAGATTTAACAATTGACATTGAAGACACCCTTAATATATTCAAAAAATTGAAAAAATCCTGACGAAATTTCACATTTGATTGCTCACAGGTCAACCAATATCCTGCCACCACTTCAGCTCGTAAGTATACAGCATTGATAGTAATCAATGTACAACTGGGAGAGGGAAAGTTGATTGAATAAAAAAAAATCGGGTATTGATGGGCTCTATTGAGATTTCGCTTAGAATCCAGATGGCCGACTGGTGTCCGATCGAGGATATCTTTAAACAAAACAACTCCAGATTTTATTTGATATTCTTTGCGATTCAGATCTCCAAGTTTACCCAAGCAGTGTAGTACTCCTTAACCAATGTATTCTCAGCAAAATCTACTGATCCTAGATGCAATGTTTATGAACACTTACAATGTGTACTCTCTACAATCTTTAACTCCTTACTTTCACACTGTCCTTGTTTTATTTATCTTCCTAGACCAACAGAGTTCAATTCCTGAAGGTCAACCACCTCCTTACAAAGCCGTCGAACAGCGCCCTCAACAAGCACATCCAAATAGTCATATGGAACAACTACAAACTCGAAGACACAAAGAGACATTAGCCACTCGGGAGACGCATCCACATCAGGGCAACTATACAACATATCAACAGCATACTCCACATTTAGGCTACCAGCCTCTCATACTTCCAAACAACCAAGAGAGATAGTGATCAAAGCAGAGGCGTATAATTTTCTAGTTTTGTTAAAGAATCCCGGGATAAATAATTCGTCTTTTTTTAAATATAAATTTATCTTATATTTCACAGTACACAAAAAACTTGTGGTACGAGTTTGTAATTAGAAATTACTATTCCATGTTTCTTTTTTCTATTTGTTTTATTTTTACGAAATGCGGTAATGCATCCAGATTGTATTTTGATTGACTGCTTGGGATTGAAAGTCCCTTTCCTCTATTATCTTTGTGATAATCCAGAGTCGGAACACACGAATGTAATATCGAATTTTATTTTAAAGTAACTTTACATCGTTATGTCTAAGCTGGCTTTGTTTACGAGATAATCTTCAGCACACACCCAGTAAAGAAAATATCTTCGTCTAAACCAATTAACATTCGTTAGCTGGTTGGAGAAATCAGCTGAATCTTTACACTTATTTATTTTGTTTTATAATTTTATCTTTTTCAGATCACGAAAGCTGTATTCTAAATCTGAAACACTACCAGAATGTAATGCTATATTGTTAAAACGTATGTGTTGAATCTATCTTTTAGTATACAGAGAAAGTAGAAATGAATTTTATCCCTTTTTTCTCCATTCGGAGTCAGAAAACTTTCTATCAAGGGGCTTCAAGGGTCAGGTGATGAATGGTTCTAGTGTTTGGAGATAGAGTATGTTCATCTTTTCAGTTAGCACATAATGAATTTCTCAGTGTCTTTTTACTCCAGTGATTTATTGATAAGATCCTGTACACTCACGAGACCAACAAAATCGACTTCATACCGATCGATGGTGGTATAACTATTCGCCGGCGTGACTGTTGCATATAATTATAAGTTTGGCCATGGACCTACTAGTAGGTCCATGGTTTGACTTGAGCATAAGTTCGCATTTCGTTCTAGTAAACAGCATCTGCAGAATCACAACAAGCGTTATCAGTGTTTTGAGTATAATGATGCACTTGAGTGCATTTCGGCTTAAGTGTATTGCATATATCTTTTATATGAAAGTAGGTCTTACTGTGCAGTGTCTTAGCCATAAACACGTTAATCCACGCACATTCACGATTACTGCAAACATGAGTGTATGCACGAATTAAAGGTCAAGTTCACCTCAGAATATTTTTTTTATTTGAATCAATAGAAAAAAATCAGACAAGCGTAATGCTGAAAATTTCATCAAAATCGGATACAAAATAAGACAGTTATGACATTTTCAAGTTTTGCTTATTTTTTCACAAAATAATTATGTGCACAATTATTTAGTCATTATGTAAGCGAGAGAATTGATGATGTCCCTCATTCACTATCTCTATCTTTGTCCCTCTCTCTTACCATTTTCTTTGGCTTTCTTATTGTAAGTCTTATTTTGATAAGTGATGTCTTCTTTTGTTTTGTTTTGATTATTCTCAAAATGAAATGTATTAGTTTTATGTAATGAATTATGTGTATGGAGATAATAATGCAGAGCCTTGTGGAATACTGGTGATTTTTCTAAGGACATTTTAATTGTACATATTGTTTATAAGTTGACATATTTTTTTTGTATAAAGCTCATCAGGCTACTCCAGATAAAAATTTCCTAATATATAAATATGTAAATAAAAAATAACTAACTAACTAGCTATATAATAACTGCGGTCCCATCACTGTCTACGAATAGTCTTATGTTGTAATACGGTAACTTCATGAAATGCAAATAAAAATAAATTTGTAAAAAAAGAATTAAAAACAAAGTTTTTGTGTTTGCTGTCATTAAAAAAAACCTTTCCAAGGTAAGGAAGAACAACAACAATAACACTGACATGTTTGAGGCTGTGAGCTGCCCTTCAAATGCAGACGGATGTCGATTATGTCATAGAACCTTTTCGTGATGATTAATGATACTTCTTAACTCCATTGAAAATTTTCTGAAGGAGAAATGGGAAATCATATTTTGATTTGAAAACATGACTGACTCAGGATACGTCATGAAAGTCGACAAATCTTCAAAATGAAGACCCCTATAACCAGTTTCTTACCAGTCATTTACTATATTGGATGTTTCCTTTATGTAGAGATGAATTGGTAAGCGTTCGGATATTTTGGTTACTGGCTTGTGGATAATTATGTATGTAGGCCTAATTACATGTCTATAGGGTAGACGTGTTTAATATAGTGAATTAAAGCATTAACGAGAGATAACTACTGAATGAAGTTATCGTTAAAGCAAAAATCCATCTAGGCATATTTCCTGGCTTTACCGAAACATGGTGGATAGGATAGATTCCAGGGCGGATCCAAATTTTGAAAATATAGGGATGGCACGAAAACAAATTTCACACATTTGTTTTTCCAGATCGGCCGCTCAAAGTTGATGTTTGTTTGTTTAATCGTTTGAAGGGGTAGTCCTCACAGTCACCTTTAAGCAGAGGCGTCGATCCTGGGAGGGGGGGGGGGCGATCGCCCCACCAATGAAAATATTTGGGTGGCAAACATATCGTTTTGCCCCCCCCCCCATAATTCCGCATGTGCAAAAAAAAAAGATTGTAATGTTACACAGAAATCAGCAAGCGAGATTGACATACCCAACTTGATCTTTATCTAAAATCGTGCTAAAAAGTCCGCTTTTTACATTGGAATACCACAAAATTTCGGATCGCGCTTCGCGCTCGCATCATTTATGTAGCAAAACCCATACTTTTTATGATTAAATAGGTGAAAAGAATGTCCCGTTTTCAGTTCTAAACCTCGAAAGAACTCTCACTTCGATGTGCAATAATCTTATGTTGAATATATATCTTGTTCTTTATTAAAAACGTCCATTAAACTCATTTTTTTTTCAGATCGAAATATCAAAATTTTCAGCTCGCGCTTCGCGCTCGCATCTATTTTTAATTTTTAGATACCCATTTTAAAAATGGTACCAAAAATGCTTAGAACATCAAGCTTTCAGGTCAAAATAAAGAAATTTTAGCTCGCGCTCGCATTAATTTGTTGTTGAAATATGTGTCTCTATCTCATGAATCATATATACATGTATATATGTGTGTGTGTGTATGTATGAGTTTGTGTGATCGAGCGCCTTTGGAAAGTTGATTCATGATTTTGGCCCCCCCAATCGGAAAAATGGATCGACGCCCCTGCTTCTAAGCTTTCTTCTTACAAAACATGAATAAATGACAATCTCATACGTTATTGAATAGTGCGAGCGCGAAGCGCGGGCTGATTTTTCTTTGGAAATTTCATGTATTTTGTCCTGAAAATTGAAAATTCTGAGCAATGCTTGTGATCGCGAGAAAGATTTGTATATTATTAATTCTTGATATACGTTCTGGCCTGATCGAAAAGGGAAACGTTAAGGACTGTTTGCAGTTACCCATGAAAACGATAATAATAATAATAATGATAATAATAACACATCAATTCTGAAAACTGTTCTCCCAGCGGGCCCTGCTATTATACATATACATACGATATATGTACGATACATAATTTCAACAATCAAATAATGCGAGCGCAAAGCGCGAGGTGAAATTTTTTGACATTCTTACCTAAAAATTTAACGTTCTTAGCACTTTTTATAATCATGAACAGGATAGGTATATGGAAAAAATTAAATCTACACCAAACGGGACACCCAATTAATGTTTTGTAAATCGTGAAAAGGATGAGTAATTGGGGGTCTTCTTATATTGATAATGCGAGCGCGAAGCGCGAGATGATTTTTTTATACTCAGATATGAAACTGGACAATTTAAGCATGTTTTGAATCAAGAACAAGCTGCGTATTTTGAAGACAACCTGGACACGTACTGAATGATAATTGTCAAGGTATTGGCTCATTTTCAACATCATCATCATTGACATTGTATTATTTTTATATCATTATTATCATCATCATTGTTATTAACATTATTATTATCATTATGATTATTATTACCATTATTATTATCAATGTTATTATTATTATAATCATAATTAAGTCATAATCATGATTGCTTTTTATTACTATTGTAATTTCTATTTTCATAATCATTGATTTGTGACCTTTATGGTCAAATCAGTACAATGATAATAGGCGTAACTAGTCTGAAATAAAAATAAAATTGATAACGATATCATTACATTATCTCATCATTGTCATTATTATTTCATTTTATCATTATAATTACGATGACCGACGATTTAGTGAGTTTGTCACCCCGTGTAAGTTGTAAAGCTCTTACATAATACATGTACATGTATGTATATGTAGTACATGCACGTATATCATAATTGCAATGATCTTACTTCATTGCCTGTCGTTTCCCTCTAAAGAAAGGAGCCTCGCATGAGGAAACACATTGAACTACACAACAGGAGTGAGACTATTTCTCGACAAAGTGGATTTGAGTCATTGTAAAATATTGATAGGTCTTAGGATACAGCAATTAAGAGGTAAGATATTTAGAGAGGTCGATAGGGTGATCTTTGGAGATTTCATATGAATATAATATTTCTTGTCACCTTATCGCTTGATAAGATGTTATTCTTGTATTATACTATCGTTTAATATAACATGGGAATTCACTAATCGACAGTTATGCCCATTCGCCGGCTAGCTGTGGTAGCGGCCATGGATATTTGCTGCAGGGACAATAATTAAAATCGGGAATGAACATTCTAACATACACAAACTTCATTTCACATGACAATGACGAGAAAATAAAAATATTTCATATTTCATATAATAAAATACAAAAGAAATAGTGAGTGAGTGACGTCATCAACTCTCTCATTTGAATGTAACTGGCTCGTTCATATTACTATTTTGTTGAAAATAAGCGAAACTTTAAAATGCCATAACTTTCTTATTTTATATCCGATTTTGATGAAATTTTCAGTGTTATGCTTCTTGAATTTTTCTTTTTTTATTCAAATCAAGTTTTTGTTGGGGTGGACTTGTCCTTTAAACACTACACACCATGAGCAGCGAAATTGTTTCCAAATTTGGAGTCTATGTTGTGAGAAGGTAATCTCAACGCCCCCCCCCCCCTGGATTGACAGAACATCAGAGGAACACACACACACTCACACCCGCCCACCCACCCACTCACATTCCCGTTTACGTGTGTGCTGATAGGTTTCAGTCACAACTCAGAGTGGCGACCGACTGATTAGTAGCCTGCTCGGGCGCCGCTGGAACTTTAGGCATTGCCAACGATTTTTGTAGAAGTCGAGCAGGCTGTAGAAAGACTTATCGGTGGCCGAGCAGTGCACTGTCGACTATCAATCGGTCGCCGGTGGACTCAAGGCCAAATCTTGGTCAAATCGGTGAAAATTGTCTGTTTGGCGTCCAAGCAGTGATGGCTGACGACCCAACGATTCCCGGGCGGTCTCCCACCGGCCTTTTTTTTAAGGAATCGCCCAGCGTTTGTCCGGTGATCAGTGGAGCCACTCTATAGGTCTCCCGTAGGCTTTCGAGCGGCAACCATCCGGGTTCCACTATTATGGCTATTTTTTAACGAACTACCCGGAAATAAATTAGGATGCTTCCGATCTTGAATTGGCCGTGAGATCATCGACCGATAAATGCTCGACAGCCTTTGATCCAACGAGTTCAACTTTTGACCTAAATCGTTTGACGGTGACCGCTCAATTACGTAGGCGTCCGGACCAGGGGCCGCGGAACCGGGGGACGGGGGGGGGGGGGGGCTTCAGCCCCCATTTTTTTTTTCCAAAACTGTGTACAAAAACATGAAAATGACCTTATGATCTTCCCCTCCACTTTTGGCACAGCCCCCCCCCCCCCACTTTGAAAACCGTTCCGCGGCCCTTGCGGACAGCGACCGTTCGGGCACCGAGCACATTTAGGGCGACGAGTAGTTAGTGAGCAAATTTTCTATTGTCTTTTTCAAACGTATCGCCTTTGGTGCTTTGTGGCCCGGGGGGGGGGGGCACTCGACCAAAAAAGTGGTGGGGGTGTGCCGCGGGCGAGACAAAAAAACGGGGGCCTTGGAGCGGGCTTATTATAGAAAGGAGGGTCCTCGGAACGGGCTTCGGAACGACAAATGTTTGTGAAAACGGGGGTCCTTGGAACGGATCGCGAGCGGAACGGTCATGCGTGCATAATGCAGCTAGCGCGGCCTCCGCCGGGGAGCTCTGCGGCCGCTTTTCACCAAAATTGCAGCTCATTCAACGCGATTGGAGCGGCGTAACGAAAAATATGCGAAGGTTTGGAGCGGATTTCTCTCTTCTTTTTTTTCTCGATAAAGAAGAAAATGCTATGCCTTGGAGCGGCTTTCTTTGTTCTTTTTCTCAACAAGGCAAATATGCTATGCCTTGGAACGGAAATTTGAGTGTAAAAATGGGGGTCCCCTCCGCGGCACATACCCACTATGCATTATATACTGAGTCCCCCCCCCCTGCTTTGTGGTCGTCTGCATTTACGACGAACTATGAATTGCGAACTTCGCAACTTCGAACGAGATAATAGAGAAGGAAAAAAAGAACGAAAGCGGCTAAAAAATAACAACAAGTCATATGTGATCAGTGTAGGTTTAGTTTTCTGTAACTTTAATCATTTACATGTATTTGGAAGGTGGCGGATTTTGATGTTAACATAGCCTACCAGCAAAATGAATTGTCTTGTCTGTATCCTTCTCTTGTTACTAGAAGTGTAAACTTCAAAATCCAATCCATGAACATACAGTTGTTTAGTTCTATATTTCTTGTGACCTGGAAAGTCTTCTTTACATTCTATTTGCACACTGGATGGTTTAATTTTATTTAAACATTATTCTATATTGAGAAATTGTCGTCCATGCACTATTCTAATTCATTTTGAAATAGTGTATGGGAAATCGCATATAGTCAATATGTTTCTATTGACTTTCACCTTCAGGTACACATGGCTCAACCGGTGAACGCACTTCCGGGTTCCTCAACCTCAGCATTTCATCCGTACCAAGGTAATATCCCCCAAAGTCCCACTCCAATCAGCCATGGCTATTCAGGAAACTATAACCGGTACTCCGGAAGAGCAACAGGGTGGATTCAGCTTTGTTGTGGTGTGGGCGCGATCTTTATAGGGGTTGCGCAGTTCTTACTCGGTAGCTCGTCTCTCCGTTTCTTTTCATTCGGGATATGGATGGGACTTTGTGTAAGTATATTTATCATTGTAAAAAAAGAAGAAAATCAGTATCCACCTTATGCATACACGGGTGCATACAGCAAATTGAAACAGTGCAAATGTTTGGAAAAGAAACCCTACCCCAAAAAACTTTACCCGATTCTCAGCGATAGCTGCAGGACTATCGCAGGCCAACAAATATGAAGGTGCCGTGGCCGAGTGGTCTAAGGCGCCTGGCTATACATGGAAAGTCCGGGGTTCGATCCCCGGCTACGACACCTGTGCTCTTTTATCCTGCATTCAAATAAATGGAAATGCTTTACGCATTATTTGTAACAAGGTGTGCACGTTAAAAAAAAATGACTAATCTGCATGTCAAGTCAGGCATTTCCCAAGTTGCTTGTAGCATGGAGCGGCTCGGCCCGGGGGGCCACTTCCATTCACGAGTGGATACCATGCGCGACCATGGGGTCTTGAAAAGCACCCTAAACACGTAATTTCCATATTCTGAAAATGCACCCCTTAACAAGTATTGGCGTGTGAAACCCTACCCTTAACAAGTACTGGAAACAAAACGATACTCTTGGCAAATATTCCCTGAAATGAACCCCTAAACAAGTACAGGAATGTTTCATTGTTACGGGTCCTTTGGTTGTCGGCTTTAACTTATTTAATTTAGTACGACCCCACCTTCTACACCTCGCGCAAATAGGACTCTAAACACGTAGTGTTGGGGCAAAAAGGACATCCTTTATAAAACATTTTAATTTTGTTTCATCATCCCCGCAAATTCGACCCTAAACACGTAATTTTCCTAGCGAAATAGATACCCTTTTTTCATTATTTTTGTGTTTTTGACACCCTTTTCACGTTACGTACGTAACGTGCCCTATCGTGAAAAGGACATCCTTTTTACGTGTTTTTTTGGTCGCGCATGGTATCCACTCGTCAATGTAAGTGGCCCCTCCGGGCGGCTCGGGCAAAGTCATTCATCGTTTATAGTAGAAAAAGACTAAAATCTTGGAAAGGCTATTCTTGCATTCTGTCCTACCCATGCCAGAGCCACCAGACGAGACTAGGTGTAAGTTATATGAAGAGAGGCGCAGTGTCAACCAGCATCATAGAAAGCTGTTCCTATACCTATTTAAGAACATTTACATCATATAATATATACATTATATAGGGAAACACTGAAGTCTCTCAATCGACATAGTGAGGAAACGTGGATGATCTTTGATTACAGCATTATTGTGATTGTGGCATTCTACAAACCATGTCATACCTGTCCAAATACCGTTGTATCGATGAGCAATATAACCCCCCCCCAAAAAAAAAAAAGGATAATGGCAGCATTTTAAAAAAGAGGAAGTTTGTGCAATGTGCCATGTTTATTTGTACTTGTAGATAATGGGCAAGAAAGAAGAAGATTATGAGAACAAAACTTTGTCAACCAAAATTACAAGATTTTAATCGAATTTCATCTCATTTGTAGTTACATGATAAACCCTCTACCACGTTCAAAGTTCATGTGCCCCTAATGCTAAAGGAAAACTCTTTGTTTTAGTGGTCCTTTTTTTTAAAAGCTGCATGACTTTCATTACGAACAGCCACATGCAAAACGAGAGCCTCTTAAAGTCAGCCTTACGAACAGTACCTATAGGGACTACGATTAAACACCCGACCATCACTCTAGGTCTTTATTTCATTGTTTCCGCGTATTTATTTCACAGTTCTTTGGGCCGACTGGAATAATAGGAATTGCAAGTTTCCGGGGAAGAACCTGTGTGGTAAGTAATGTTAAAGTCACACAGAAGTTATACTATTCGAAATATCATAGATTGCTTTGATCGGTTTTGATCGGCTTTGATTCGTTGGTGTAACGCGTGTGTCACTTTTGAAAAGCAGATTTTAATCAAGGTATCTTAACTTGCCCTCTTCATGGTTTTTCCAACTGGTAGAAAACACCAACGTTAGAGCGTTTTTTTGTCTATTCAATAAACTCACCTTATAGTTGATTACGATCTGGTTGGTTAGAAAAACACTGTAATATCGAATTGTAGAACAAATAAAATCTAAAAGTGATGAGTTTTGAAAATTATAAGTAATGCATTTTTGTCGTCAATAACTTGGCTTGGTGTTCGTGTAAGATTTGTGTTATCGTCATCAAATTATGTTTAATTCAATAATTTTGTGGGAAGTATAAACAATTATGATTATTTTGACAGATAACTGCTTACCTTGTAATGTCTATAATATGCATCATCCTTGCCATGGCCATGATGATTTCTGGGACCGTAGTCGCTTCATTTGGATTACAGTGGTGCTACATTCAGGATACAGTAGTACCCTGTCAGAAAGGATTAGCGGTAAATATTTAACATACACCCTTTTGCAGCTGCCCTCGAGACTCTCAGTTTTTCTTGAATTTCTTAAAATTTTATAACATAATGAAACATGCCTCTATGTCATTACATTGTATGTAATAGATTGCAGTGGGATTTGAGGCGTTTTTTTATTTGATGTTATGAAAGATCGTATCTGTTATTGCACTGGTACACTGTTAGAAAATTTATCCTTAAACTAAAAGAAGTTCCTGCAGCAGAGTCTCGAGAACACCTGTAATCTTACCAGATTGCGTAATCTTACAGGAAATTGGTATTTGGTGTGTGTAATCTTACAAATTTCCTTAAATAAAACACTCTTCCCCTTTTTCTAACAGACCTGTTCTGTTAAATTGCAGAAAAATTCCTGTTTCATGAATTTAAAGAATGATTCTGGTATTGCTTTCTGCAAAATCTTCTTTTATTTTTCTGTAAAATCAGGGTTTTTTAACAGTGTAGCAGCATATATAGGCTAAGACTAGATTGATCATTATGATTGGTAAAGTGCTATATAAATACCTGATATGTATGTACATGTATTTATTGGCGCCAGCGTCCCACATGGCATGTAGGCCTACCATGTTGACTGAAACACATGACCATACTCTGGCTACATAATTCTACAATACTGTCTCTCCAGTTCCAGGTAGATGTGTTAAAACTGATTTAGGTATAATTACGATCACTAGCATGCAGATTGGGGGGGGGGATGGGCTTGGGGCCATTGACCCCATTAATGTTCACCATCAAGAACATGAGTAAAAGAAGGAAAACTAGGAGCTGAAAAATGTGAAATATTACATTATTTTTATAAATATTACGTCAAAACTCTATCACGAAATTATTTTTTTTTTACATTTTTTTGTTTACAAAACGTGAGAATGACCATCCGATTATAACTTTTGCATGGTCAGCCCCCCCCCCCTTTCAAATCGTTCCGCGGCCCCTGCTGTAAGCGCTTTCTGCAACCTGCCTTACTCAAAAGCAACTGCACGCATTATTTACAGCCACATCTTTGTGTTGTAATAAACGAACTACACACCAAATTCTCATACAATAAATTATTGTTAGATTGATTTGTTTTTGTGGAAATTCGGTTGAATGTTTAAATTATCTCTAAGGTTTGGTCTTAATTGTTTATTAGAATATCTCGTTTTAACACGATTTGTTCCGAGCAAGTTAGATGATTTATTGTAAATAAGATTTAGTTAAATTTTGAGCAACTGTCTACTACGAAGGAGTTTAAGAGACCCCCCCAAAAAACAAAATAAATAAATAATTCAGCCTCAGCGATGAGGCATCTCCTGATTATTTTGTATACCATCAAGGAATTTTCATTTTATTTCAGTCTGTAAAAATGGTAAGAATGTTAAGAAATCCTGCTAGTTGAAGCTAAAGACAATTCTTTTGCTCCGACTTGCTGGAATTCAACAAACGTAATGACATTAATTTTAATTCACAACTCATTTATTAAACTAAAATTGCACAAAGCTGACCATATAGACGGAAACCGGCCTTTGACATTATCTTTCAAAATTCAACTATGCGATGGTAGACTATTGAGTGTTGACTTTATCAAAATGAATATCATAGCATACTCATGGAATTAAAATATTTTTAAAAATCATCCTATATTGAGCACCGCCAGAAAGCAAAATTGTCAGTTTTTAAAACCACAATCCTAATATCATCACTTTGATTTTAGAATATCGGAACGAAGTCCACATTCATACTAGACGATAAAACCTTTTGGTAAATTTCATGGTTGAATAAAAACAAGTAAAACATGTTATAATTGGAATTTTATCAAATTTCTAAAGATAGAAATGATGGTATATGATGAAATTTATTTTTTGGAAGAGTATCTTCAACAATATTCATCATTTCACAGATCAATGAACATTAATTTTGATGAAAACAAACAATGCGATTTTCAAATATCCTATAGGCAGGTATTGTTTTATTTTGGAATCTGAAATTATTGTACCTCATCAATTTTTTGGTTCTGTTCATGAACAATCGACATGCTTCAATTATTTTATGCCGCTTAATTAAACATTCACGCTTGAATGAACATGTCGAATGTGATTAGCTCGTTTTTACGTTATTGGAAAAATGCAGTTGCTTACTATGGATATCTGTCAGAAACCTTCTTGCATAGTACACTTTTTTATTTTTATGAAAATCCCGTATCTAATGCTTCAGTGAACGCACAATGTTAACAAAAATTATGCAAATGAGAAGAAAGTTCAAAGCCTTAGCTCCACTCTGTGCCGTGTCGAATGAATATGGGAGCGCCTTTTGGAAATTGTCACTCCAAAGCCATGTGCGAAGTTTCAAGCAACAAAAACTGTCCATGAACCATACCCTTATTTCACTTTTGTTATCTTTTATTTTTTTTATTTCCTCTTTCATAAACATTGTGTGTGTGTGCATTTGAATTTTGTCAGACGTGTATCAATCAGATATGATTATTTACGGCTGGGACTGACCTTTCACGTCACCATCCGAAAGACGTGACCAGGGCTCGAACCTCTGCATCAATTTGTAATGTCCCCACAGATTGGATTACAGGCGCATGCCACAATTCCCAGACATTGTGTACACTATGGGTGCACATGTTTAAGAATAAGTAACCTCTTATTCTACATAGTGGAACCTTAAGCAATATAAATTGGCAGTTATGTCCACCAACCTATGGGCAAAATTCTGTGCAAAAATCGAATTGATTTGTTTATATATGGATAAGTGAGCATATTGAAAGTCGCAGACTAATTTTTGCGGCATTATAAAACGAATAATCGGGACAAATTTTGTTTCAAATGTGAGCTAATTGCTGTTGTTTCTTTTCATTTATCACCACACATACTCAAACTGTCCGAACTTTTTACACTTTCATGATTGAGCAAGCACACTTGAAAACTTAAGAATGAATATACTTTATATTGTATAAATGCATTCTTATCCTATCAATTTCTGAGGATGAGTTGAAATCATGGACAAATCTGGTGGATCTAGAATTTGAAAAAGGGGAGGAGGACCGAGAAATTCTGGGAGAGGAGCCACTAACACTTTCAAATTGTAACATGTGTTATAGAGGGCACTACCAAACCCCTATGATGATACGTCACAAAAATATAATGCTCACTCAACCATGAAGATACGTTATCAAAATTGTGTGTACAGTGGCTAAAATAATGGTGGGCAGTACAACAGCATAAGCAGTAAAAGCACAATAAAATTAGAGCCTACCCCTAAACAAACTTCGCCCGATTCTGTTATTTCACAATCTGAAAAACGATTCTCGTGACTTTCTGAAATGGTCATTTTTAATAACAGGAGTTGCTTATTGAGTGTAGAAAACCACATACGAAATATTACATCTCCAAATCATTCCTTTCAAACGTTATACCATTTTGATTTAGGGGGGGGGGCTTACTTTTTTGTTGAGTTTTGACTATGATATATGATCTATTCTTCAACAGGAAAGTCGAACCGCATCGGATGGAATCTTGGGTCTAATCGGGTTTATTGAGATGATGGTTGCTATCATTGCTTCAGTCTATTGTTGTGCTTCGATTTGTTGTGGTAAACAATCTGGAAGTCAAGAATTCATGTTGGTAAGTGAGCATGCCTTCGCTTCATTAAGGGAGCATGTCACTGAGCGGCGAATTCTTTCAAACTTTATATAGCGAATTCGAGATTTCGCCAGGGTTCGTAACAAAGTTGCATGAAAGTTAATAAACGGTTTTTCATTGTTGAAGACAGTTTTCCTGTCGCAAATAAAATGCTCACTTGCCCAAAATGTCTTTGCTATTCATTTTGTCCCCGCAAACAGATGCTTCGGTGTGCAAAACAGTCGCAGGCCTTTTAAAAGTTTGTAGGACGGTGTCGCTAAAGTTCTTTTTGAATCGTCATTGTGCTGGCGACGAAGTGACCATAATGGTTCTTTAATAGAATCGACCAACTGAGAAAAAACTCGTGGAACGGTTGTGAATATACTTTATCCACCTTAAAGGGGCTTTACACTAACGCTATACGTCCATGGAGTTCTCGCTGCGTAAATGAAAAATGGTCATGACGCCGTGGAAACTGCTACAGCGTACTGAGAGAGAAGCGAGAATACGTGGCATAGTCTACATGATCTCCGGAGACCTATTTACCGCTACGTGGACTTTAAAGTCCACCTAGCGGGAACGCCGTCTGAATAGTGCGTAGTAATAACGTAGCAAGGATCTTCCTAAGACCTACTAACTGCTCCATCGACGTAAATGAAGCATAGACTACCGGACACGAACAAAACGTAGCAACAACTTCTGGTCGAAGTGGTAGATCTTAATGTTACCAAGGATGAATTCACCCGACCGGGTACCCGACTTTCGTTAGAGAACGCGAACGCTTTTTTACGACGGTATAGTTGATTTTGGAATAGACTTTTGGCCCGTCGTAAAAGGCTGCATGTCCTGCAATTTAAATTATGTGACATGAGGATTTTATTTAGCTTTCGCATCTGCAATGGAAACATCAATCTAAGGTTCGTGTGCAAAATACTATGGTAACAGCGACATATCCGATTTAGGACGACTTTCTAGAGCCACATTTGGTTCCTCCTTGAGCTCTAGAGGCCGCCCGGGGGCTCACTTCCATTGACGAGTGGATACATACCAGGCGCGAGCACGCGTAAAAAGGGAAAGAGTGGGCAAGTACGTTACGTATACATGGTATAGGCCTATATGTAACGTGTATGGGGTGTCAAAAACGATGTTTAAAATACTGAAAAGGGAATGCATTTCAAATACAAGTCTTGTAGGATTTGAACAGTTCTTTTAATAAAAAAGGTGTGATTTATATCTGGTGATATCCCTCTTGTGTTTCTTAGTACAATATTCGATCTATGAATTTTATGAATAATTGGAAATTGTCGTTTGTGATTTCGTGATGATATCCATGGATTAGCTGAAACCGGGACCACTCAGGACACATTTAGCAGAATTATTGGCAAATTCTGGCTTTTAAGTGTTCATAGTTTCTGGTACTACTGAACACATGTTAACACCTCGAAGAAATCATATAAATTAATTTACTATATACTTTGATTTGTTTTTAGGCTGACCAACATCCTAACGTCACCCTACAGCGTAAGTAAAGAACACTGTATCAATCATTATTATCAGTGAATTAGAGGCAGGTGGCAATCCACCAACGAAGAGAAATGCCTAACATGATGACTCCTGAACGTAAGAGGGCGGATTATACCGTAAATATGCACTGTTACTTTGTGAGAGATACAAATGTTTTTACAAATTTGTTTTTTCTGACCGATATCAACAGATTTTGCCAGTTTGTGCTCTTTTCCCTAACTATTGAAATTTCTGGGTTGTACACTGTCGTTTCGAATCAGGCTCAACACTACCCTCGCAGAATTTTCAAGCTAGCTGCTAGATAGTGAATAGCTAGTGAATATCTGAATACACTTGTAATAGGCATGCAAAGAAATAGTGAAGTGATCCTTAAGCTTGCATGCGCTGTTTGCTAGCTTGCAATCGGTTGGGGCCTATCGGGTGAGTGACTAGCTAGTCGACTGCTAGCTAGTTAGTAGCTTGCACCACGCTCTTGAATTACGAGTATGCCAAGCTGGGAGCACCTATTACAAATATAGGTCATTAAAGAACCTCATTAACAATGTAAATGTACTACAGTGTCACATTGGGCTTCGCCTTTTAAAACTATTTTTTCAAGGAGTGGGATATGCATTTCTGCTTAGAACAAAAGGCCAAGTGTCACACGTTTTTGTATTATCATTTCCTCGAGTGAATGTGAAATGTGTAGAAACGAAACTAAGAATTACATTGTTTTGTTTGCAGATCAAGGAGGTTTGCCATATTATCCTGGAAACGTACTGCAGAATCCATACACCCAACTGCAACTCGGACAGATGCATCCGCAACAGCAGACTCCGACACACCAACAGGCTTTCCAAACACAGCAGTCACTAGCCCCTCAACAGGCGTTTCTCCAACAACAGACACGAGCTCCACATCAGGTATTCCCACACCAACATGCTTATCAACAGCAGCAGACTCTGCAACCACAAATGACATTCACACCTCAGTTGTTAAATCCACCTCAGACATCCATACAACAGGCTTATCCATCTATTCGGACTCACCAACCACAGCAGATGTATCGACAACAGTACACCCAGGCAGCGCAACAGACACAGCAAACATTTACACCTCACCAGGTATTCCTTCATCAACAATGAATAAGACAGCATAAAGATCGAATGTTAACGTTTCAAACATCAACTCCTTTTAAAAGACATCGCGAGTCTCTTTTTGTCATATATAAACATTTCCTCTCTAGAAGGCACTAGCTACACTCTCCCCTCTAGATAAGCAGCCAACAGTTTTTGGACCACCCTTTTCTTCAGGTCACTTTGGTCTAGCGGTTAGAGCATTGGACTCATGCTCGTCATGAAATGAGTTCGGATCCCCGATCTGCCATCTTCTCCAAATTGATAAAAACGACTCTAGAGTAATTTCTGTCGGTCAGCCGCTATGCCTGATTAACTTAGACGTAACATATTTCCAACGTAATTAATCATATACCAACTTGGCGATTACCAGCAAAAAAAAAAGCTTTCCTTTCTACTCCTTACGGGAGTTACCCGAACAGAAACAAAAACTCCCCCCCCCATACATTTGCAGCGTGTCTCGCCTTTTCGTCATACTGTGTAACGCAATCAGAAAACACTTTCACACTGTTGAATTTGAGCATTCAAACAGTGTGA
This sequence comes from Lytechinus variegatus, assembly GCF_018143015.1. Taxonomy (NCBI): domain Eukaryota; kingdom Metazoa; phylum Echinodermata; class Echinoidea; order Temnopleuroida; family Toxopneustidae; genus Lytechinus; species Lytechinus variegatus. The sequence goes on along the minus strand of NC_054740.1, from coordinate 76,742,344 downwards.
ATGAATTACATTTTCATAAAGTTCACTATGTGAACACACTGCAATCAGTGACACGAAATTCTTTGCAGTTCATTGGTATTCATCAAAGTTATTGTCGGTTTTTGTTTCTGAGCTTTAATTCCAGATCTGCCAAGCACTTTGCCACCCTCTCAAGTATTGGTTACCATGGTTACGGGATATCTACATGCACGTTGTAAAACACTGGTGAATAATTCATTTCGGGTTTATGTATCTTCTTCTGAAGTAATATCCATACTGTTTTTTGAGATGGTGAATACACTACTGTTTTGTTTGCATTCTTTAAACCAGCGCTTCTCAAACTCAGGTTTTTTTCGAGGCCCACCTACCAAAATTTTAAGAAAGCGATATGACTACTTTTCTCGACTCAAAGATAAACAATTATTATAATGAGCATATAAGTGCGTATGAATTTCAGTAGCCCGGCCTTTGAGCCCCTCCTCTAAACATATAAAACCATTACAACATAATAAGAATGCTGAATACCTTCAACACCATAGCGACACACATAAGCACTGCCAGGCATGATGAATCCAAATTCAATGTATTCAGGGTCATATTTTCTTACAATTACATTCAGCGATTTTTTCAATTTGTATCCTCCCTCGCAAGTTCTAAATCGTTTTAAAAGGGTCCTTTTTGATGAAAATATGTTTTCGTGAATTTTGAACACAGAGCCCTGAAGCACGTTCGAAACGAGCAGTTCAAGAACTAACTGCATTCGCAAAGGTCCGGTAAATGGAAGACAATTAACTAAATTCTATACAATATGCATACATGATGAGGTTCACATCAAAGTTAGATCGAAACCATCATAATGTGTATGCATATTGCAATATGCATAAAGCATGCTTTAGCTTTGTTTGACCCACGTAGACCAATCAAACATAACATATTCGGGCTGTCGGACAGGTCCAGGTCTGTGAAACATACTATAGCCCCCCCCCCCATTTTTTGTTCTTACTCTGCAGAAACAGAAATTTATACGCATGACAAGACATCAATAACCAAGCACTATTACGCTGAAATATTTGCCCAGATAATATCAATTTACCTTTAATTAGTGGAAAAAGTAAGAATTTGACCTTCAATGAAACCAGAGTTTAACACTTTTCTGATCGTTTGCGGCAAATGATAATTTCAGATGTGGTCGATGGAATATTGCTATTCATTATTGTATATGCCAGATGAGTGCCTGCACATTCCCAATGGAGCAAATTTGAGTCATATTTCAGGACATATTGCATAAATTATTTTCGCATGACTCCGAATTATGTACTACACATATAGCCAGACCATATTCGGCGAAAAAGTAATTATCATCACAATAGCACATTTCCCTTTATATATGACCTATATTTGCTGAGTCATGCAGGAATCATTTGTCTACACAATTGTACGAGATGTTGAGCAAAGTGCATGGTAAATTGCCAATTCGTCTATTGTCAACTCGTCTACTGATCATACGGTCTAGCTTCATTTAGTATAATGCTATTCAGTCCATCAACATTTCATTTAGCAACCATTTGGTCCAATCATCTCTTTGCCTAATCCCCAATTCGTCTATAACAATTTCGCTGCATAACCAGTAGGTCTAATATTCATTTTATTTTCATTCATTTCGCCCAATATAAGGACTAAATGGCTATTGGACCAACTGGTTATTTGACGGAGTGGTGACTGGATGAAATGGCAATCAGACAACTTGGATAGTGGAAGAACTGATGATAGACCAAACGATAATAGACGAGCTGGTAATTAGACGAACAGGCATGAGACCAATTGAAAATAAACCATTGTCATGCAGGACGGATGCACACATTGTCCTATTTTCCTATTTTTTATGCCGAATGTGCTTGTCTGAATTGTCTGAATCTTTCTGATAGATCCCGATAAGTATTTTTAAAAATAATAGTTCATTAGACTTCTCCAATATGACGTATGGTGTACCGCAAGGTTTTATTCTTGGCCCGCTATTGTTCTTAATCTATATTAACGATGATACCACTTTGATATACAACCAACCTTCCAAAATGATATCAATATCGAATTAAATAAAGCAACGAAATGGTTCAAAGCAAACATGTTATTAATTAAAGTCCTAATAAAACAAATAATATTCCCTTTTTTCCATGGGCAGTCTTATATTTCTAATTTATTACTCCAAATTGACAAAAAATTCCAATTAATAAAGTAAATAATGTTTTTTGGTGTATGAATATGCAATGGGACACCCATGTACAAAAAGTTACTCAAAAAATATCTACATGTTTTGGTATCCTGTACAAATTAAAAATTCCCTTCCGTCTTCTGCACTAGTATTGATATTCAATTCTTTCATGCTCTCATATCTTAAGTATTGTGTTGCCGTTTGGGGAAATTGTAATCGCATGTAATTAGACAAATTATTTAAATTGCAGAAAAGGCCTGTCGTATTTGCATGGGATGCCATTATCATGCTCACTCTGCCCCGCTGTTTAGAAAACTTTGGTCTCTTAATATTTTCGATTTGTACTATTCCTCTATTGCTCTGTTTGGTTTTCTTTATTTTTAGAATAAATTACATCGTAATGTGCATGAAGTGTTACTCTCAATCACCAAAATCCACCATCACAATACGTGTTTTAAAGATTTGTTTCACTTATCGCTGTTAAAACTAATAATGTAATGAAATCCGTACGACACACTTTCCCTGTAATCTGGAACTAGACCCCTAAAGATATGATTGAATGTAAGTCAGTTTACTCCTTCAAAAGATGTTGAAGCAGTTTTTTATCTGAAGTATGTGTGGTCATTTATTCTAAATTGTAATTTCTTGTTCTTTTGTCTCTGTTGATACACTTTGTTTATATGTATTTTATCTTGTCATTTCTTTACAATATATACATAAGGTTTTTGGAACTACGCATGTACAAGGCCTCTTGGCTTTTTTTGCCAGTTCTTCATTTCATTTTCATTTTTTTTTTTTTACTTAAGCTTGTTAATAATTTTGTAAATTCTGTATTGTGCATATTTTGAACCGAAAATTAAATAAATGCGAAGTGAATTGAATTGGATTTGAGCAAAATGCGGGGCCAAATGTGGATAAAGATATGCAGGTTTGACATTATTGATATTCAATTGGGAGGGAGAGGAGGGTTAATGTTTCCCGTAATAGAAATCTGTTGTGTGCACACTAAGAAATCCCTGTGCAAATGGGGTGTACGATACGATACGTGCGTACACCTCGCAATCCCATCGAGGTGCAAGTTAGCTCTTCTGCGAGAGTACGTGTCTGTTGTACACCCATTAACTCTTTGCGTGCACCCCACCAGCCTCGCTGATAGACGTATGGTACAGATATAAAGTTGATTTGTGATCGAAAAATACCCGAAATAACAATGCACTATCGCCACACTTAACCGAAGTGAAATCATTTTAAAATATTTAATATTAATGAGATGACAATTATTTCAAAAACACACTTGATAACGTATACTTTTGGAGAAACAGTAGATAGGGGCTACTTGAATCACAACTATCAGGACAAGTCAAAAAAAGTATTAAAAAGTATATATCATTTCTCTTGAGACCTCATCTGATCTCAGCGCTTTTCGCTGGCATTGTGGGAAAATCTTGACTACAGGAAAAACGAGGTCAGTTTGAGTCCCAACTGAGGTAACAATAAAATCGATACAGAAAGTGAATAGACCAGAAGACAATATTTTTGTTATTTTAGTTGGAGGTACATTATGCACCCTAAGGGGGTAGACATGTAGGCCTATGCCCTCTTAGGTGCAGATGGACACCCCTAAGAGGGGTGCACACTCTACGCCCCTATTTGGGGTGTATGTGTGCACCGCCATAGGTATTCGTATAGGAACAAGACTGCACCCCTAGGGGTGTAAAATTGAACCCGAATTTCTTAGTAAGGTAGTTATGTTTTATGTTGTTTATATTCGAATTTCGTTTCTGTATTACGATTTGATGCATGACGTTAATTGGATTTCTATAATATTCTGCACTATGCCAGTTACCAGTACGATTATTTTCACGAGAAAAGATGTGTGTAAATGTTTATAGATATGTACCTAAACTCATGAGTCAGTTGGTAATATATTATGATTTATATATTTTGGTTATTTGTTTATGAGAACATATACGTGTTTATGTATTTTTTTCTCAATGATTTCAACTTTACTTTTCACTTAAAATGTAGTATGCATGTACGTGTGTCTTATATGATTTTTGTATTTTGATTATTGCTTTTTTCATCCAACTGGATTATTTCATAATTAATGTGAAAATGTGATCTAGTGATTCTGTATGCCCTATGATAATAATTTTATGTTATGAGAGAAAAAGAATAAAAACTACCAAAAAAGTTTAGCGCCCGCTACAGATATAATCTATCCACTGTGTATTGTACATCTATTCTACATCATTATTCATTCAATGTTTGCTTGAATTTATTAGCATAAATCCAAACACCGTGAAAGAGCAAACCATTTATTGTATTTTATTGCCCAACTGTGAGACTGATAAATAACTGAGCTGCGACACAGAGTACATAGGCACGATAGAGCTTGGTACCAGGCAGACACTTCAAACAACCTAGGTAAGTAAACCTTCAAATTTAACAGGCTGTTATGTAGCTCTTTCTTATCGCTTGGGTCTCCGAAATGATATGATAATACCAATATGAATATCATGTGTGATTGAGGTCTGTGTCGCCATTTGATTGATTGGGCCTAGGTCGCCGTGAATGATGCTAGAATCCATGAAAATGGCGTGATTCTTTGGTTTAGAATTTTTACATTTCTGTTTATAGTATACTCTTCCGCCAGTCATAATGTTATGTTAATCAGTTGGACTAACTTATAACTGATAAATAATTACTAAATGATCTTTTGTATTTATTGGTACAGAGACATGTCGTAGGTAAATGAAAGTAAGTATGCATGGGAACGGAGTCCCAATGTGATACACTGCAAAAATATATATTACACGGATAGGTCCGAGAAAAAGAAAATATCTGGAAATACATGTAGGTTATGTTCACTGAAATATGTTTGTTCTCGGATAATTAAGCCTTAGTTTTTTTTTAGGGGATTCGAAAAGTTTTCTATAAGCGTGCCATTTAATGTGACTGTTGTATAGAGGGTTTGATGTATAGTTGATTCTTTCTATTTCAAAGGAATTATATTCTTTATTATATCGAGGGTCATAATGTTGCAGGATGTTATGTTAACAGGGTATTGAAATGCAATGTTGACACATGTACTTCGTTGCTTTTATCGTATGTTTCGCTATAATTGATAGCTATTTTAAAATTAAGTGATTGCAAATTGTTTTTTTCCGCACAATTAGTACATCTTTTTTTACAATTGTATGAGAAATTAATGTGCAATATAATAATAATTCATGTTTATAAAATTTGTGGGATCTTAATGCAGTTGTTCAGAATTGTCGCGCTTGACACAGAAACTACACTGTTAGAAAATTTATCCTTAAACTAAAAGAAGTTCCTGCAGCAGAGTCTCGAGAACACCTGTAATCTTACCAGATTGCGTAATCTTACAGGAAATTGGTATTTGGTGTGTGTAATCTTACAAATTTCCTTAAATAAAACACTCTTTTCCCCTTTTTCTAACAGACCTATTCTGTTAAATTGCAGAAAAATTCCTGTTTCATGAATTTAAAGAATGATTCTGGTATTGCTTTCTGCAAAATCTTTTATTTTTTCTGTAAAATCAGGGGTTTTTTAACAGTGTATTATATAATTCAATGAAGTTTTGTATCAGAATTTGGTGAGAGATTGTAGCCTAACGTATTCTATTTTGATCATGAATAAATGAATACGTATTTTCATTTCTGCGACTAAATAATTTTCCTCCATCATGCCCTAAATTTTCCTATGTGATAGAAGTATAAAGTCGTCATATTTGAAACTTTTAAGTGAATCAATGACATTGGAATTTATTTTTACTGGGCTTTTTTGTAGTGTAGGTCACCACGAAAAATGTAAAACTTAGTCCAAACATCGCATGTGAAACTGTACAATGAATTAAAAAGGAGTCGTAAGATTATATTGATTGAAGTGAATGGAAATCAAAAGAGATGGTAGAGTTATGATGACCTGTCAAAAATGAATTATAAGCAGAAAGATACCAATATTTACTTTATATTTATATGGTATTCTCGTATCCGTAGCCTCAGACTTTCAATTATGAATATTGCACGTGGCCATTGCTTTGTCTTGTAAGGTTTAATAACATATCTCATCCCGAGGTTCTTGGTCAGACTAGCTCAACGAATATGTCAAGAAAAATGAACAGTTTGTCTGATTCCATGAATGTATTATCATTCATTCTATGTCACTCATATCAATTCCATAGAAATATATAGAGACCGCCAAAATCGAGTCTATTCTAATATACAATAATTTATTTTCTGACTTAGAAATCCTTTGTAAAATTGAAAATCTACCCCTTTTGCTACCACTTATATTGGTCGTATAATAGCATAAATTTAAGAGCCTAATGCTCAGGGGAAAAGGAGAAAAGGTAAAATAAAAAAGCATGCTGGCATATGCTGGTGAAGAGAAAAAAATAATTATGTCATTAAGAAATTTGGCAACTTCCAATAATACACAATTGACTTTATGCGAATATGAATTTCTTTACTCTGCAGCTGCCATTTGATATGATCTTACAATTTATTCATCCAAGCATTTCATTTAATTCATAGAGGTAAATGATAGGTGATATTTTCACTGACAATGCAGTATGTACCATGTGTCGTATTTTTTGTCGCACAGTTCCTCTTTACTAAAATGCTACGTATTCTGGGTTCACAGTACGATTATTGAGATCGATTCCTTTTTCTCGTTTACGCCATTTTGGGCGTAGACACACAATGTTGGATCTAACAATAATTTTTGGACATATCATTCAGGTGTTTGCACGTATTGTGATCAAATCCGTTTTTTGAAAGGTTAATCAAACACATAACATGTTTGGATTGTTTGCTTGGAACCTTGAATTGTGGATCTGCTGGAGTTTTATTAATGCTCTTTGTTTGATCAATTATTTTATTTCGACGAAATCATGAACAAGAATTTAAAGAAAAAATGGAGATTCAGACACTGTATCCCAAAGTTCAAGATCATGGATTATGAGAGTGCAAACATACATGAGTTGCGGTAAACATGGTAAAATGAAAAAAAAAAACAAAGACGGAAATGGTTAAATTGTTCTCGACGTAACGCGAAGGGGGAGGGGTCCTCCAGTGCAAACAATTCACATGATTTACCCATTTCTGATTTTTTTTTTTGGGGGGGGGGCATTTTACCATGTTTACTGCTAGTCCTCTGCATCTGGATTCACTGCAGTCATACTTTACTTTGACACAATTCGATTCTTACATCACAGCAAAGAATACCTCCTGGTTAGCAAAGCGTAAATTTATACTGCGTAGAATGGAATCACATTATTTTTGAGAATCTTTAATCTTTAAGGACATATGAAATTTTTTTTTCATGACGATAAATTTAGGATTTTTTCTTTAAGTACATAATTATGTGTAAAGTTGACTCGCGCGTTATATTGCGGCATTGATTAATGCTATTTGTGACCAGGCACCCGAAACCAACGATAATTCGCCAGGGAAAGCTATCTGTAATGAGCTTAAATAGTACTTTGGTCTTCAAAAAGTAAAACTAATAAAAAAAATGCTCATTCCTTCTGAAGTTTCCACCGGCAGGACAGTAGACAGCAGATCGCTAGCGTACTGCTCACGTGTGGGTTAGAGTGTTGCTCTTAAACTGTCTACAGATGTATACCGTTTTTTTAATATTAGGATCAAATGACTTCAAAACTCTAATTGTTTTTGGAAAAAATGAATTTGTGTAAGTTTCTGTCCGAGCAAAGGACACTTTTATACGGGTCCTTTTACACTATTGTTCCTCGTCTCTCTTGTCGAAATCAAGTTCGTGTATTCCTTTGTTTATATCAACAATATTATTCTGGATTTTGAACACTATCATCAGTCTGCTCTTTTCCATTTTACTTTCCAGTGTATCGAGTTGGAGCTCCTTTAACATTCCACTGAAAGACTAATCATTCTCCATCATAATGTGAAATATTGCAGTTGTGAGGTAAAAAGATGAGCTACAAGAGTCTCTTGACAGCACTTTTTTACGGACTGCTTGGAGGTTTTACCTAGATAGCACATTATACACGTCTCACACTTGAGTACGGTGAACCCATCACACTTATTCGGAATCAGCAGGAATCAAACAGAAGCTGAAACAAAAAAAAAATAAAAAAATCTAGAAAATTTTAAGAGGAACTTATGAATTCATCAAACTGGAGTTGAAATTCAGTAAACTGACCAGGTGAATCATCATACACTAGTCAAAATGAACCGCAATGGAGTCAGATTGATAATTCGTGCCACATTCTTGGACATTCTAGGCCCATTCTAAATATTCCGACTGCAATCTGAGTGTATTCGAAATATTTTTATCATTTCTTTCGGCCGTCCCGAAGGTTTTGGTCATTTTCAAAACATTCGAGGGGTATTTTCGAACGGTGTTCGAAGTAGATTTAAATGACCAACTGGTGGTCGAACAATAGTCCTTTCATTCCAGCCAATTCTGCTTGATTCGGAATAAGTGTGATTGCATGGGGCTTTAGTTTCTCTTAAAAGCTCTCATTGAATTCCTAGTCATGTACTTTAGTGGGTTATTGTTTCATCAACTTGACAGAACTTAGACTGTGTTTTTATCAGCTTCATGAACAATTTCAATTTCATTTTTGGCATCTTATTGTTAGTTTTCGGTGGCAGGTCATTTACATCAATATTATCATTATTCAAATAAAATGAAAGGTCTATAATAATAGAAGACCCGAACATGTCTTCATACAGTGTTGACAATATGAATGATGATTTTCTTTTCACAAAAGATTCATTGATCAAAATCTAATTGAGGACATAGAACACAAGTTAATCCAAGCTCTCTCGATTGTTTGTTAACGGCAGGGATCCTCGCTTCTTTTGTATTTTCAAATGTTAAATCTGAGTCCCGCCTTCTTGTTTTTTTTTGCATTCACTTATGATTGTCTCAAGTTTATGGGGGGTCATTGGAACCTATATAACATAACATGTGGGGAGTTGCTCGAATATAACGTCGCAAATTATACAATCACAGTTCTCTTATTCCTCGATAGATTTTTGACAAACTTTCACCAATATTTTTCTCTAATGCCAGGTTGACACTTGCACGCATTATGGTGCCAGCAATGCCACATGCGGGACAATTTATGGCACGAATTGTCTATATCAGTTCACGCATTGTCCCGACACTAGCTTCACGACATGTTTGCGCATAGTTCACGCAGTTTTCATGCACTGCGTGTTCCGACATGCATACAGTAAATATTCTCCACATCCTATTCTGTGACGTATCTACTGTACGTAGCGCAAAGTTAGATATTCTGGTGTTGACACCATTTACGTTCGTTGATTAGGACGACTTAACACTGATCTCGCGGTCTGCACTCACACTAATGCGCGTATCATTCGCTAAAATTTTGGCTGGCACGCATATAGTTCGCGCATTGGCCCGCATGAGTGCATGCCCACGCACAAATTATACGGGAACCCACAGTGCGTGCTGAGTGTCAACCGGGCACTTATGCCGAACTACTCTGCATCGAAACCTAAAAAAAAAGAAACAAAGAAAAAGAAAGGAAACTGCTGTGTTCACATCGAAACCTAAAAAAAAGAAACAAAGAAAAAGAAAGGAAACTGCTGTGTTTGATGTGAACAAACGAACTATATTAAAGGTCAAGTCCACCCCAGAAAAAAAAGTTGATTTGGATAAAACGAGAAAAATCAAACATGAATAACGCTGAAAATTTCATCAAAATCGGATGTAAAATAAGAAAGTTATGACATTTTGAAGTTTCGCTTATTTTTCACATATAACAGTTCTATGCTCAACTCAGTGATATGCAAATGAGAGAGTCGATGATGTCACCCACTCACTATTTCTTTTGTTTTTATTGTTTGATTTATACAGTATTTCAATTTTTACAAATTTGACAATTAGGTTCCCCTTGCTTAAACCACAAAATGTTGAAATAATAGAATTACATGTGTTCAGGGAGGCATCAAACTTTGTTTCACATGACAATGACGAGGAAATCAAAATATTTTTTATATTTATTTAATAAAATAAAAAAAAAGTAGTGAGTGGGTGATGTCATCGGTTCCCTCATTTGCATACCGACCAGGATGTGCAAATAACTATTTTGAAAAATAAAGCGAAACTTCAAAATATTATAACTTTCCGATTTTGATGAAATTTTCAGTGTTGCGCTTGTTTGTTTTTTCTCTTTCTATTCAAATCAGCTTTTTGATGGGGTGTACTTGTCTTTTAACTAGTTTTGGACAATAACCATGATAATGTCCTCGCTTTTTCAGAAATTATTGTGATTTTATTTTTTTTTAATTTTGATTCGAATTTGGGGATTTTTCGAGTGCCTTTCGGGAGGATTTTCTTCAACTCGGACCTGGCAATACGCATAGTTCACGCATTGGCCCGCATGAGTGCGTGCCCATGCGCAAACTATACGGGAACCACAGTGCTTCATTGTCAACCCAGCTTTAGCTTTCTGATCTTACTAAAACCAACCTATCTTCAAGGTGAACTTCCCCTTTAAAACTAATTCATCGATCAAACTATCAATATCTTTTTTTTAAATCTCGGTGCAGCAAACTTATAAAACTGAAAATGCAGGCCACATCTTATCCGACCCCACCGGGAGTTCCTGGTCAGACTGTACATGTTAATCAGCCTGCTCCTGTCAACTACTCTACTACCGTCGAGAATCCAAACTCGACGAGTGGCGTTTCTCAGAACTTCAATGGAGCAGCAGGAAGAGCAACCGGTTGGATACAGCTTTTCCTTGGAATTGGGAGCATCGTCGTTGGTATTGCCGAGATCGTTCTCGTGACCGGAGTAGGCGTTAGCGGCATGGGCATTTGGGCGAGCGTTCTTGTAAGTTAGGTCCAACATAAATATTTTCACTTTCGAAGGCTATAATACCTGATCTTTTTACCAATACTATTATTTTTTTAAGCCAGCGCTGTTTAGTATAATTTTTGATTAATCGTACAGTAGTTGTATAAACATTTGAAACAAGTGTTTAAAATCTTGAACAACAAAGTTTAATTTCTAATATTTTCTATAATATAATAATGTATAGTAATAATGATAATAATTATATATGATGTAATAATTTACAATAAATTAAGCATGTTTGTTTAACCTGTTCAATAACTAAACGGCGTTGTTTGATTTTTTTTTACTGTGAAGCCCTGCATCTTTTCTGTCATTTCCTTTGATTCATAAATTTGATTTTCATCCTCTGTAGTTCTACATTCCTACTGGAATCTTGGGAATATGCACCCACCAAAAGAACACCTGTGTGGTATGTATTTTTGCTTTCTTCGTCCATATCTATAGTCTTAAATCAATCTCGTTTTATATTGAACACTGAGTTCAAATGACTTTTTGGAGGGAGTGGGGAGGGTGGTATGAAATAAATAAGCAAAGAAACACATATGAAATCGTATTTATATAAAATTCAAATGGACAAATACATACTTACCTGCTTTGAATGCTTATCGAGAGGGCAGAATCTGCATGACCTCTATAATATATTTTAACATTTGACGTTCTCTTGATACCTGATTAATCTGTTTAATATTCTGCATTGTTTTCTTAGATCATTGCCTATCTGACGATGTGCATCATCTCTGCTGTCTGTGCATTCATTCAAATGCTTGCTGGCTCTATCAGTTCCAGTGCCATGAGTGGATTGTATTGCTATGTTTATGAGGATTGCGGAGGTAGTATTTGGGTAGGTATCCTTTCGGTTATTCTTGGTGAATAATAAAAATCATTCTCATTTCAATTAAGGCATAATTTTTGTTATGCGAGCACCTCATTTGTTGGGCCAATCTCACCCATTTTTCATATATGTATATGTCTCTCTCTCTCTCTCTCTCTCTCTCTATATATATATATATATACACATTATTTTATTTAATTTATTCATTTATTAGAACATATTTATTCAGGTACAAAAAAACAACATAAATCATCATATCATACATGAAAATAAGTCAAAATCTAAGTCTTAGATATCTAAGATAACAATGCTAAGTAACATAAATAAGTAAAACAAATATTTTTACTTAAATGATGATATGAATCAAACTGAAATATTCAAGTTATCAAAAGGGAACACTTACTGAGTATAAAACTAGGTAGAAAATGATTTCTCGAATCTTGTCTCGGCTTGCATGGCGGTCTTTGGCGAAGCATCAGTCAAAATTTCGCCATTTTCCACCCACCTGCTGAATGGGTATTATTTATGATTTGGCCAATGTTATGTGACTATCAATTTAGTTTGGAAACTGTTGCTGAAATGCTTCCTATACGGAGTGAATTAAGAATTCGCATGCATTAATGTGCGAACAAGTTGCGGAAAACCAATGGTATAACTGCAAAGCGCTACAAAACGCCGCAGATGTTCGTAGGCTAATACGTCGAGGCTTGAATAAATATATAATAATGATAAAATAATAATAATAATATGGAGCTTTTATATAGCGCTTAATACAATACAGTTTCTAAGCGCTTTACAGTTTAAACATAACGTATAAACAACAAATCAATAAATGAAATAGAAAGAAAATAACAGATAACTGGTAATCATTAAGTGTAAAACATAAAGAGGTAATGAAATATCAACCATATAACAAAAAATCAATAGAAAGATAACAGATAACTGGACTTTGCAACAGCTTACTTGTTATATATCGGAACGATGCGCCGTTAAAGCGTTAAACAAAAGCGGATTATTATAATTGTTATAATTCATGAATGGACGGCAAAAGAATACATCTGAAAATAAATACAGAATGAATGAAAAGAGAGATTGGAAGTAAATTTAGACAAAGGAAGGGAAAATGAAATAGAAAATTATCTTTAAACTCTCGAATTCAATTGAATAGGCTGGGAGAGTCGCATGTGACGCTCTGTTAGCGGTTCTTGGAGTGCTTGAGATGGTGGTTGCTATTGTAGGCTCAGCTTACTGCTGCGGTGGTATGGCGTGCGCCCATTCCTCTCCAACAACTACTACTACTACTGTGGTAAGTTAATAAACTTAATAATCATTCAAGGGGTACTCCGGGTTGAAAATAATATAGTTTGAACAAATTAAGAAAAAACAGACAAACAAAACACCGTGACTGAAAATTTGATCAAAATCGGACAAGGATTATAAAGTTATGGCAATTTAAAGATTTGCACCATTCCGGTGAAACAGTTCTAGGCATGTCTTCATGAATATTCAATAAGCAAACTGATGATGTCATATCCCCACTTGTTGTTTTGCATATGAAATTAGGTTTGTTCATTTTTCTTTAAGAATCGAAAATTGAATAACTGTTTAAGTGCATTATATATTCATTGCTGCAACTTATTTCTTTACAAGGGAGACACGTCATTCAAATAACATGTATGAAAAACGAAACGGTTATGATTTCATAAAAAAAAGGGAAAGTGGGGATGTGATGTGTCCTGTCTTCACAATATATTGCTAAAACTTTATAAGTTTATGACTTGGCTATCATGTTAGCAGATTTTGATGAAATTTTCAGCATTTTGCTTTGTGAATTTGGCTCTATTTATTTAGATCTAAATATTTTCAGCCCGGAGCATCCCTTTAATAAGTACCAACAAATTAGCTTTAGGAGGGGGGGGGTGTGATTTATTCACTCTAAAACTATTTTGAAATCTTCTCAATAAATTGTGTTTAGCAAACCCCTCAATCGTATTGTTACTTATATCATTTGAGATTTTTTTCACAGGTAAATTTTGATAATTGATAGCTTGACTAGCATTTCATCGTAATTTGAATATAGCTACTTTAAAGGACAAGTCCACCCCAACAAAAACTTGAGTTGAATAATAAGAGAAAAATTCAACAAGCATAACACTGAAAATTTCATCAAAATCGGATGTAAAATAAGAAAGTTATGACATTTCAAAGTTTCGCTTATTTTTAACAAAATAGTTATATGAACGAGCCAGTTACATCCAAATGAGAGAGTTGATGATGTCACTCACTCACTATTTCTTTTGTTTTTTATTATTTGAATTATACAATATTTCAATTTTTACGAATTTGAAGATTGGGACCTCCTTGCCTGAAGCACAAAATGTAAAAATAATTGAATTCCACGTGTTCAGGGAGGAATGAAAGTTCATTTCACATGACAATGACGATAAAATCAAAATATTTCATATTTCAAACAATAAAAAACAAAAGAAATAGTGAGTGAATGACATCATCGATTCTCTCATTTGGATGTAGCTGGCTCGTTCATATAACTGTTTTTGTGAAATGAAGCGAAACTTTGAAATGTCATAACTTTCTTATTTTACATCCGATTTTGATGAAATCTTCAGCATTGTGCTTGTCTGATTTTTCTCTATGGATTCAAATTAACATTTTTCTGAGGTGGACTTGACCTTTAAATTGATTGTGTCATTAAGAAATCAGGGTCCCGTCTTACCAGGAGTTACGATTGATCCGATCAATCTCAACTTTATGGAAATCGCTCCATGTCATAACTCTTTTCTTCAGGGAATTTGCACAATGTCCTTTTGTAAACATAGAGAAGCATATTTAACAACACAGAAAACAAAATGTAAATCCACATCACATTCTAGACAGCATTTTAAACATGTGCAGTTGCTGTTTTTTTTCCTAAATGTAAACGATAGGATCAATCGCAACGCTCTGTAAGATAGGGCCAAGATAAGTGGATACACGCGTGGATCAAAATTAAAAGGGAAAATCAACCTTAACATTCACTAATAAAAGTGCTAGCCATTTAATACATTGGAATGTCATCAACTGTGTTATAGGAAGAGCTGGATGCTTTTTTGTTGCTCATTTGGAGTCGAAAAATTTTGACGATGTTTTTGAAAAGCCTTCCCACTCCGTGCGATCCCTTTCGATCTGATGTTATTTGCAATGAGTCTTTACCGAAATTCAACCACACCCAGTGGATTGTCCATTAAGAGGGCTACCCGTTCTGGCAAAATCTCTATAATGGGATTTCCTCTGAGGCTCAAATCCCTTTATATTCTATTAAAAAAAATTACATAGTTAAGAAAAAAATATTGAGCCGAATTTCATGCATTGAACTATACTTAACAAACATGTATATGGCCAAAGAGAAAACGATTATTATGATCGTATCACTGGCGTAAATCTAAGCAGTGGACCTTTAATTGTTCGGGGGAGGTGGGGGGGGGATCTATTGTGTCATTTCCCCCCAGTTGAATAGTGAGACGTCACGGATTACCGCCAGTGGATCGTATAAACGTGTGCACGATAAGAGACTAAGTCGAGTTCAAAAAAAAAAATGAGTATATCAACATTATAATTTCACTTTTGTTGAAATTTTGCAATTATGACCATTCTTTAAATTTGTTTTTGCAGTACACCCAGCAGGCCGCCCCAATGGTGGTGACAACTGGTATGTTGATTCTGCATTTATGTGGGATGTTTTGTTTGTGCTAATTTGTGACTCATTCATTTTAGACCATATTTGTATTTATTTATTGTTCGGGAAAAAGTAAACCGCGTTATTGTAAGGCGAAACGAACATACTAAAATGCCTGGTGAGCGGAGAACGTTTGCGGAAAAAATATTTTCTAAGTCGGAAAGGGCTTGTGAAATGTAGCAAAACTGAGTCTGCTGACAATTTCAAGAAAATTTAGTGAATAAAAGTTAACACCGAATAATAACATGACACTAACAATTTGGGTAAGTTATTTAAGAAAATAGAAATAGTTATTTAAAAAATCATGGAAAACATTTTAGATTAAAGCTTTAATTTTTTGTTTGGTACATTTTAGAAGAAAAAAATGTTTTCATGTGATTAAATTATGCATGTGTTTCAACTGGGATTTTCCCAGTCGATCACTTTTTAGAAATCAAATAATATTTTGTGGATATTGATGATTGCTATTTTTTTAACTAAAATAATTTTTTCTGAATTTATGACGATTCACACATACACTGTTAAATCACATTTGATTGTACTTACACTGCAGTCACACCGCGAAACCAACTATGAGCCGATCAAATCTATCCATACGAATTACCAATAACATATCAACGGTCTGTTTTAAGTCCGTTTCTTAATTGTGACTGCACCATTACTCTTCTTACAGATGAAATTAAATCAAGATCGAATTTCAAATAAGGAAATGAATAAAGCTTTACATGAATATTGATATTTTAAAAGTATATTATGTTAGACTCGTACCTATTGAAATGAATTTTTTCGATCGATTGACATTCCAATTATCCCTCATCAGGCCAATTTCCCCAGCCAGTTGGGATCGCTCAACCCCCTCCAGCTTACAACGTTCAGCAGGGTTACCCTCCAGCGGGCCAACCTGCCCCTCAAGCCGGATACAACCAGACCGGATACAACCAAGCCGGATACAACCAAGCCGCAGCTGCTCCATACAACCAGCAAGCTGTTGGAGTAACCAAACCTGGCGGAATGGTGGCCTAATTCTTCAACTCTGCTCTGTGTCTGTCCGAATTAATTTCTCTAAGATGCAACGATCAATTTGAGAAAAAAAATACATAAATTGTAGGAAGAGGGAAACAATGAATATCCATGAAATACAATTCTGTTTTGCATGTTTTTTTTAAGAATACTGTATACCTTATCAATTTGAAAATGGAGTCGACGCATATAAAATGACAAACCTGTGAACCCGTGTAAACGAATTGTGCTATATCTTATGACTTGTTTTATTATTTTATGCTAAATATACGCATTTCATTGATTCATTTATTCCTACAAAGAACCCACTTCGTATGTATACTTTGTTGTAATTTCATCTTGTACATTATTTCTTCTTTTCTTTATAATTCAATTTACAATTTAATCAAGAAGACTTCTAGTATAGCAGTGGAAAGGAATATAACCCTCTTTTAGAACTTGTAATGCTTATCTAATTCAATCAACGTGAATAAAACATTCAATGAATCATGATACAATGCAAGATACAAAATACAAAATGAAATGAACACAAAATAATCGATTTTTTTTAAATGGCATGAAAAGTGAATCCAGTCATATTAAGTTTGTACAATGGTTGGAGAGAAGATAACACATATTACATAAATATATTTTCGCAATGGGGTGATTCCTTAAAGGCTTCATGTTGCCTCACTATTAGTTGGTTCATATCGATGTCTTGGATGCCTTACAAACCATGCACTTTCAGTGATAATACTATTTATTCAAAAGAAAATTTTCTTATCTTAAACCTTGACCCTAAAATGTAACATGTCTCTGCTAGTCATCCGTTGATACCGTTTGTCCCTGGAACAATGCATACCAATCATGCCTATTGGGGAATGAGAAAAATAATTGAAAAATACTGACATGTTACTTTATTATTGCCCAGTAAACATAAACTGTATTCACGTCGCCCGTATAGTCGTATGACAACGAACATTCATGATGTATTATAAACTAAATGATTTCATTATAGACTGTATTTATACGTTCATTTAGAAATTTCACACTCAACCATCGGTATGATAAACGAAATGAAATCAACACTGTTTGAAAATTTATCCTTGAACTAAAAGAAGTTCCTGCAGCAGAGTCTCGAGAACACCTGTAATTTTACCAGTCAAGTTACAGGAAATTGGTATTTAGTGTATGGAGCCTTACAAATTTCCTTAAGTAAAACACCATTTTCCCCCTTTTTAAACAGACCTGTTCTGTTAAATTGCGAAAAACTCCTGTTTTATGAATTTACAGAATGATTTTGTTATTGCTTTTGCAAATCTTCTTTCCTTTTTTCCCGTAAGATCAGAGTTTTTTTAGCAGTGAAATGAGGCCTATAACAGGTTGACTTAGAACCTATCATCTGAAATAGTACATGTTATAAATGTACATTTAGCTTGTCATGTGTGTTGCAATGTGGTGGCTTGTTTTTAAATTTCTGTCGGAAATGTAGTATATATTTTTAAATTGGTTGTAGGAAAATAATAGCAGCTCTGTTTTTCAGTACTATCCCGAGTTAAATTTCGGTTTAATCAGATATTTAAAGCTTTAATTTAATTGTTATTTCTAAATTTCATTCAAATGTTTGTGAGGTATAATGTTGAACATGTGTAATGTCTTCTGTTTTTTTTCAAGATTCAATAATTTTTGTTACTGAATTCAATACTTGTTCATCGCTAATAATAGTTAATGATAGTTACAGAAGGTCAGCTGGAGAGTATGTATATTTTCATATTTTATACCAAAAAAAACATAGCCGTACGCAGACATTTTTTCGCTTGGAGACAGCACATGTAAACTTTTTCGAAAAAAAAGCGCGGGATCGAATTGACCGAGTTTGTCATTGGGGCTTTCTTTTTCATTCTGTCAAGTGAAAATGAAAGATTTGGTGCATACTTTGGTGAATTTTGTAATATATTGTGAGTAAAAATGTAAGTTTCCATGCAAGAATTGATCTGAACTGTTCCTTTAAGGTAAAATCAAGTGCATGGACTCTTCATCATGCTCGTGTGTCGTATGTATTTGATTAGAAAATCCTTTATATTTCATGCCATTTTTTGCAGGCTTGAAAACATTTCGTTTTATGTAGACGTTAATTATTACACATTTACGACATTGTTATGTACATGTATTTGTACAAAAAAGATACATCGTGGAACGTTGCTGATTTGATCATAATATAATTATGACAACCCTTTACATTTTAAAGTTAGCCAAACTGATTGAATATATTAAATTGAGTTGTTTACTGATGAAACCGCAAGACAGTTAACTGGGGCGGTTCCATAAGGACATGGGGGCAACCTCATTATGATTTTACATGTCGTGGTAATAAAATGGTAGAAAATAATGTAAAGAAGATACAGAAAAATATCCCAAAACTGAAATCTGGGCCCTGTGATTCCATCATATCTCAAATTCAATTTAAAAAAACAAACATAGCATTTCATTTCATTGACGAATGAAAGAATTAGTTTTTTCCTTCCCATAACAAGTCTCGCCCCCATCGCCTTGTGCTGTGTGCGGGGACATCAAAATGCCTTTATATTCGTGTTTGTACCCAAATCCAGACGATGAATACGAAATTAAATGAAACATACTCAACACCATTGTTTTGTTTCAAATCTCTTGATTTTTTTTTTGGCTGTCAAATAATTACGCTGTAAGAATGGTTTTACTTCATTGGTAATTGTATAAAGTATAAAAGAATCATAATGGTCTTTCTTTGACCGTTTCGAATAGCTATCGAGATTGGAGTCTTGGAGAGGTAAAATACGGTAGAAAGGAAATATTAATGTTTACATGGTTGAATTCATACATACGGGTCCTCCTAGAATCCCGGTTAGTATTAATAGAATGCCCAATGTGTTACTGTTACTGTTATTCTTTCATAACGCAACCTACATAGTTGACCTTCACCTCGACCCTTTAGTTTAACTGTATCACCGTCAAAATGTATGTTAAAAAATGTCAAGTCTACCCCAGTAAAATGATGAATTAAATAAATAGAAAAAAAATCAAACTAGCATAACGCTGAAAGATTCATCAAAATCTGATGTAAAATAAGAAAATTATGAAATTTCAAATTTTCGCTTATTTTCCGAAGACAGTGAAAAAAGCACAATTCTGTGACATATGCACATGAGACGGTCGATGATGTCCCTCACTATTTCTTTGATTTCTATTGTTTGAATTATATAAATATGTCTTTTTTTTGGGGGGGGGGCAGATTTTACAGTAAGGACCAACTTGACTGAACCATATATTATCAAACAATGCTAATTCCACATGTTCATGGAGGAAATACCCGTTGTTTCACTCGACAATGAGGAAAAAAATAGAATATTTCATATAATAAAATACAAAAGAAATAGTGAGTGGATGACGTCACCAGTCTCATTTGCATACCAACCACGATTTGCATATAACTGTTTTGTGAAATTAAGCGGAACTTTAAAATGTCATAACTCTCTTATTTCAAATCCGATTTTGATGACATTTTCAGTGTATTGCTTGTTGGATTTTTTCTTTCTTCATTCAAATAAAATTTTTGTTAGGGTGGACATGTCCTTTAGGGGAAAGAAATATATAGAAAGGAGAGCAAACATGTAAAAGAAGGAGGAATGAATGGAGAATGAGAGGGAGGACATGGTGATTAAAAACAGAATGAAGAAGAAGAACCAAGGATAAAAACTTGAGCTAAGGAAAGATGGAGAAAGGAAAAAATATCAACAACAACTCAACTTTCTTATGGACGAGGGAGTTCATTTTAATAAATAATTCTAAACATGAAAAAAAGAAACTTTTGGAATAATTTTTTTGAGAACACACGTTTGTGTAGGTGGGTGTGCGTGTGTGTGGGGTGTTTGAAATAGGTGTGTCTGTGAGAGGGTGAGAGAGAGAGAAGAAGGAGAGAGGGGAAGGGGAGGAGGGGAAGGAACTCTTTGAGATTGATATTAATGGGAAAAGGACTTCAACATGTTCAAAAACGCGCTTAGCAATCAGATATGCAGGATAGGAGACGGTATAACAATAACATTTTATGTCATGCATGATCCCCTGGTAGATCAATTTTACAACTGAAGTAGCTACCCTAGGTAAATAAAATTGTTTATTGCTTTTGTTCTTATATTAGACTATATATTTAAAAAGCATATATAGCGGCATGAAACTGTGTGAGGGTGATGAGAGGAGAGAGACAGCTATAGAGCTGAATAGAAGATGAGAAGGTCTACTGTGGGAGTGAAATAAAACCGAGACAAAATAGTCAGTGTGTGGTGGGTGCGTGTGTGGGTGTGAGTTTGGCAGGTGTAAACAGTGGATATAGCATTATCGAAGAGACCTGGAAAGATTTTTTTACGATACAGGAAAGGAGTATATAACTGAAAAAGAAAAGAACATGTGAGAAGGAAACAAATAAATAGGGCTACTGAAATAAATAAAAAAACATTGAATTATTATCATTATCATTATTAAGTGGGAAGGCAAAGATGATAAATAATAAAGTGCATGATCTTTTAGAAAAGACATATTAGAAAAGAGGGATTCTGAATTTCAATCCGTTATTAGGTTAATTTCGGAAAGTGTTCACATTTTTATAGAACATATAAAAAATATATATTTAATGTAGCCTAGAGAGAGACGAGCGCCCGCTACACCGACGCAGCAAGGTTTATGATATTAGGTATTCCACTTCATCCAATATTTGCTTCAATAGAGTTATATCATTATACAAAAACCCTCGCTCCTTCCACGGACAGAATCCATTTTCTTTTGTAAATAGAGCCGTAGGTTATTATAATATCTGCAGCAGTGTGTACCACTACGCGGCCCTTGGACTTCACAGGAATTTGATTCGGGCAGACATTTAAAAGATATCACCAAGGTAGGCCTTGTCATATTATGTTTTTCAAATCTAATTACACAATATTTCGACCTAAACATATTGCTGTATTGCTCTCTCCCTCTCGCAACATCTTCATGGTCTGTAGAACATGATATGAACTATTATTTACCAATTTGTATGTCGTGATTAAGACGCCATTTTGTTGATGTGTGCGTGTATTCAGTCTCATTTAACTCATTAGGATTGGAGTTATACATTAATATGATGAGTGATGATGTTAGATTGGAAAGTGATGTTTCTCGTCTTGTTTGATACCATTCCTAATACAATGATTATTTCATAAGAAGCCTTCAAAATCATGTGATTGAAAAAAAATGGCAAGAACGGAGAACACAAAATGTCACTTTTGTATTTTAATATTTTGACATTTTTGTAAGATCAGAAACAAAATGTGATTTTTTTTTCTTTCACACATCAGAAGAAGGATTGCCTACATCAAATGTCTTTGCGATTACCATACTAACCCAAGTTTTGTGTAAATAAACTATAAGGTTTTTATGGTCATAAGGTTCAGGATTGTATAGGGTAGGCTATAAATTTGAAAAACATACAAACATTTATTGTATGTTGCCGTAATTAATTGGTTTATCAAAAACATTACAATACCGATGGGTTGCTAATTTGATTGGCAAGATATGTCGAATAATGTTCATTTTGGTTTTGCAGCAAATTTTTTATATTCATCATGTTGCATTATTGAAATAAATTTGTATTAACGCGATTGAAATGTTTCTCATATTTATGCTCTAGGTAATGTATTTAATTGAATCCCCATAAAAACGAAATATCATGCTAGCTGACTCCGCCAGGAGTTTTGATTTGATTTAGTCATTTCATGATTTGAATAATAGTTTCGCAGTATATACCACGAATGTCTTGGTTTTTTTAATTATAACATATATTGACTAAATTGATATGACAATAGAAATATTGTTAAATACCTTGGAAATCATTATATTCTTAAAGATCTTAATAATTGCTGAGTTGGGGTCATTGCTGAATGCATCGTGGCATTTACCACTTATTTTACTCACATTAGTCTAGTTTATCTTTTTCTAGCTTTGACTCAATGATAGTAAAGATCATCACAGTATTTAATTAGATTACGAATAAAATTGATTGAAACAATAATTTGAATTTACTCACCTGAAGGTATATAATACAGATAGTTTTCGAAAAAAATTCTCTCTAAAGTTCGGGTTCTATTCATTTTCTCGGGAATCCCTTCATGGAACAATGCAAGTGATGTGAGTGTGAGTATATTATTTTAATAGAATCTGGACAATTTGAACTAAACTATGTACATTGCATAAGGAATAATTTTAGTTTTGATATTCTATTCAATTCAATACGTTATTATAGTATATAACTTTTTAGTTCAAAGTAACCGAAATGTATTTACCAAAAGTCATCTGACTGTATTACATGAAATTTTAAAATACATTTTTTTATTCAGAGATTGCATCAGAGATTCTAATGTATATAATGATTCAATTTCTGTAGGACATAAGAACAGTTTGATGATAATGTGTAAGAAAACTGATGTTTTTCCCCTCAAACGACCGACAGAAATTATGAATCAAATCGAGATGTCACTGCTTTTGCTCGGCATGCCAGTTATAGACCATAAAACAGGAACCGGAGCGAAAAAATGATTTGTATGCAAAAATATTTCAACTTGAACTGCCTGTTAAACAAACATCATTTATTTGTACCTTTCTCCCCATCGTACAATATAAGAGCACGCCTGGCGCACTGACGCTATTGTAAAGCATACACGTCACACCACGCTTGGCAACGCAACGTCATGTGCTAAAATTAGATATGATGCAAAAAATTGTTTCTGTGGAATTGAATGATGCTGCATTAATTTCTTCTATTCTAAGCGATCCCTTTTAGTTTAGTTTTCAGAATGACTTTTATTCATCTATTGAAATAGTAATTTAAAGCTTTTTTGGGGGGGGGGGTGGATCTAGTTATCATATTCAATTTCATTTCATTTTTAGAAAGAAAATGGAGCCTTGTAGGCTACATGTATGCTAAAATATGCACGTTGGAAAAAAAAATTCAGCTTAAAGATTTTTAAATATATATAAGAATAGCAAGCAATTGATTAAAAACAACATAAAAAATTAAATTTTTTTTTCGTTTGGGTTTAAAAACCCTTCCCGTGCATCAAAAAGAAGCAACAGTTAATATACAGTCTTCTTAAATGTACATGTATAACTTTTTGAAAAGCCCGTAGGCCTATACAACATCCACTTGAGACATAGATAGATAAAATAGATAATTTGAACATCAACACGGTGCCTAATTATCAGTATTACACGTATATTATAACGATTAAAGTAACAAAAATTATTTTTGCTTTATTTATATTATTAAATCATCATTGTCATTGATGATATTATTCATCATTATTTAATGTAATCATAACGATGATGCCATGAAGACATTGATGACGATTTAGAATAGAATATCTACACTGTAATACATTAACCGTCAGCAAACACAGACAAAATAATTCATAGCATATTATACACCAGCCTCGTCGTGTCATACTCCAACATGGCTGTAAGAGGGTTCTAGAGCAAACAAATCCATCATTCTTTCTCTCGCAAATGAGGAACAAAAAACTCAGCACCTTGAAAATCATATTACAGTTTGTAGCACTGATTTTGAGTCCGCGATTAATACCTGGCAAACGCATTGACATCATTTTGCACCTCGGTTGCAAAATGAATCAAGTCTCATTTCAATTTCAAAAGGGAGATTTCTTTTACCAGGGCCCTGTGTTACAAAGAGGTGCTTTAGATTCAGTTTAAACATAAATTGTGGTTTATCTTAATTTGCGGACTTAAAATGTTATTGCATTGATGTCAGTGTAATGGATTCTCAGACAGGAAATGTCACCGTTTCATGTTATTTTTTGCAATAGCATTTCCTAGTCTTAGATGATTTTTCTTCCCTGTTTCATTTTCCGTGTCTCAAATCATAAGCTAGTTGATATTCAGATTCCGATGAGAAAGAACACCATCACCCCTTGTTTGGTGTAACGCTATTATTGCATGTTTATCGAAATTGATGTTAAATCTATTATTATAACATAATAATTACAAACATTATAATTACAAACATTTTAAACAACCGGACAAGGTGGCTCTGCATGTAGAAGAGTGCTCGCCTCATGAACGGGAGGTCGTGGGTTCGATTCTTGGCCGAATCATCATACCGAAGACTAATAAAAATTTGAAAATTCTCCCTTCTTTTGGTAGGCTGCATTCAGCCAAAGAATGAAGAAGTGTGATATTAAGATTCAGTTGGCTAAATAAAAATGTCATTTTTGTTATAACAATTAACCACATCATCGTCATCATCATTACCATTGCACTCGTGACATTCATTATTTGTATAATGAATTACAATAAATATCACTATACGAGTGAAACGAGTGAGGAATTTTTTTATAATTGGAATGATTACCAAAATCATCTTTCGATGTGTGTGTAATTTTTAGAGAAATCCAGCGAGTGAGCGTAGTGAGCGAGCCTTGATAAAGTTTGATTCGATTAAAATGGTATAGAGGATGAGAACGGTACATTATAAATAACGTAAACTTAGGGAGGAAAAGGGAACATAAGAAGAGAGCCAAATCAGTCCAGATATTGTTCAATGAAAACTCATTTGCTCACTGGTTAAAGGTGAGATGAGAATGATAAAAAAATGTATCATGATTATCGGGAATAAGGGTACTTTATGAAATGATTATAGGACATCACAGGCCACGATATAAACTTGGAAGAAATGAGAAAATGGTACAGTGATACAAATTGAAATGAAAATATTGCATAAAAAATAAATAATATTTAAGATTATATTGGGAGATGATGCAAGATTAAAAAAAAAATTGAGCCTAATTGACATATATGAACTATAATAAGATTAATCGCTAGAAGGTATTCATTTGTCTCGCAATCTACTATGGTCAACAAGGAAATTCGTGATCACTCTCGCAAAAAGTGTTCACTGGCTTTCTAGGAAATTCGTGATCAAGTGTCACTTGATAAAGAGTTGCAGCGGTACTCGAAAGCTCGTGAACTTGTAAGCTGGTGAACACTTTTTGCGAGAGTGATCACGAATTTCCTTGTTGACCATAGTAGATTGCGAGACAAATGAATACCTTCTAGCAATTATTTCAATCCGCAATAATGAACCTATTTAGTATTATAATAAGATTGATATGAAATGTGATCTAAAGTCTCCAATAAGCATGATAAACGAATGAAATTGTAAAGTGTGTGGGAAATACTTCTGCCCTACTTGGGTCTGTGTTTTATTAACGGCATTGATTTGGTTGATGGTATCAGTACACTCATCGTACACTAATTGGCTTAAAGTATAGGGCATGCCTATATTTTTTTGTACAAATTATCCCCCACTTCCACAAAGATTCTAGGATGTGCCTCATCGCCATACTCACGCCAGTTTTTTCGAAGGATGTCATGATTGGTTTATGATCAAAATTTTTACCACATTTAAAAGTCATTGGTACCATACAATTTATAAATTTGAAGTATCATAACAATACTTCCATGATTTAGCAGATATAGTACACTCTTGATCTCTACGACAATCGTTATTGAACAGAAATTATTCTATAACATCCATGGACTGTTAATATCTAAACCGTATCGAAACTGCTCCTCTAATCCTGACAAGACGACTGAAGAGCGAAAAATTAGACATGCATTTGTGATCTATGTGTACATGCTTGCATGAAGCGAAAATTGTTCATGATCAGTTTGATCATACGATATGGACAAAGACTCAAAGGTGGTGTCTGTATTTCAGTCATTTGGCAATGGGCAGTACTTAATAAAATCCATGATAGTACCTGTACCTTTGTTTTTTGCGTTATCCCCTCTATTCCTTCGCAGCGTTCAAGT
Source organism: Lytechinus variegatus (assembly GCF_018143015.1). Classification (NCBI taxonomy): domain Eukaryota; kingdom Metazoa; phylum Echinodermata; class Echinoidea; order Temnopleuroida; family Toxopneustidae; genus Lytechinus; species Lytechinus variegatus. Next base: position 76,715,800 of record NC_054740.1, on the reverse strand, counting down.
ATACCTACCACTGATAATGCAGGCCACATCTTATCCGACCCAGCCGGGAGTCCCGGGCCAGACGGTCTACGTTCATCAGCCTGCTCCAGTCAACTATTCTTCTACTGTCCAGAATCCAAACTCGACGAGTGGTGTGTCTCAGAACTTCAATGGAGCAGCAGGAAGAGCAACCGGTTGGCTTCAGCTCTTTCTTGGTATTGGGAGCATCGTCGTTGCCATTGGCGAGTTGGTACTCCAGACTCATATTGGCTACGTCGCTATGGGGATCTGGGCTGCTGTTCTGGTAAGTTCCCCCTCCCTCCCCTATGATATTTTGAAATGTTTGAGAGTACGACTAACAATTCTGGAAGGCATTTGGATCTAAATTATGCAAGAAATAGTAAAAAAGTATTTTCTACACCAACGAAATATTTTGCAGTTAAGCCCCTTTCACAATTGACGTACGACCTTTTTACGACCGCCTGCAACAGTTTTTTTTTCTTGTTGTTGCACGATCGATCCCTCGGTGTCTTGCGAGCACTCGCAGTCGTTGTAGACGGTCGCACGAACTCGAGGTGGTCGTGACTGGTCACATCTGAACTTTGAACATGTTCATAATCCGAACGCGATCAAATACGATCGATTCACTAGCATCAGGCCGTACCCGGGGTCGTACCATCGGTCGGGCGATCATCGTGCGAGTGTTGTTCAACGTTGTACGACTTGGTGCGAGAGGTGGCACAACTAAGTAGTCGCATTTACTTGACTTGAGGTCGTATAACACTCGCACATGTGCTAGCGACCTACATGTACAGAGACCTGTCTTGCGACTGGGTGCGATAATATATTAAGACTGTTGCAAGACCGATCGCAACGGCACAACATTGCACTACCGTTTCATTCGCATGTATGCGACCGTTCCACTCGCAATCCCTCGTGCAACAATCGCATGTGATCGCACGAGCACGATAAGAGCATATGCGACTTACTCGTGCAACGGGGTTTACTGGTTGTTTTTGTTGTACGACAGCTGTTGCAACTGTGAAAGCCTCTGTGCGATCTTATGAGATGACTAGCGATTGACGCCTGTTGCAGCCTGTCGCACGACCAAAAGGTCGCAAATGGTCGTACGTCAATTGTGAAAGGGGTTTTAGGCGTATTGTGCCAATGGAACAAACTTGAATCGCATGCGGATGATCTTTCGCTTTTGGGTTCAAAGCTTTGAGGTGGAATCAAAATTATAGCAATATGGATTCGAAATTTCGATTACACTCTTGGAATCAGATCTAATGTAGAATAAGAAGCATCTAACCAGCTTCTTACTCGAAAACGTCTCATAATATATTCGATATCTCACTTGAGTTGCAACTAGATAGGGCTCCAGATATAGATGGTCGAAGAGACCTGAGACCTGCATCAGGAGAACACAAAGACTGATAGAACGTCGTGGGGACGTCTACTCGATGACGATTAGCTACTCTACCGCACAATATTTTTTTTGGGTCACATAGAGACATGTTTCCAATAAGATATCAGACCTTTCTGTTAAGATGTCGAGCCAAATGCCGATCAGTTTGCTTATTTCCGCGACGTCCCTGGTGTCCCGTCAGTCGCTGCTGAATAAATGCAATTTGTGTCAGTTTTTGAGAGGCAAATCCTTTGGAACTTGCAAAGATTAAGAGTGTTGACATTAATAGATGACCAACCCTGACCAGTTTTGTTTGTTTAAGCAAATTTCATAAATTATCAAATTGAATTTTAATGCATGAGTGAACACAAATTACACTTTTTTGGGCAGCATTTCAACTTTATCGTGTGGATCTCAGCAGTGTGTTCATGGGAGTCGGGAGAATAGGGGGTGAGATAGGACTTAAGTGGGAGAAGTAGGTTAGTGGAATAAGGGTCAACAGAACATGCAGCCCCCCCCCCTTCCTCTCTCCAGTCCTCCCCTCCTGTTGAGAGAGTGATTGCTATTGTCATGTACAAGTGAATTCCAGAGCAGAATGTTGATTTAATGATAAATTCTGAATTGGGGCATCAACTTATTCCTATCAATCAGTTAATCAAAAATTTATCAATAAATAAACTCATTCAATGTGCAATTTGATCAATCAAACATTCATTTTGTCAATAAATTATTTCATAAATCATCATTATCAGTCAATTTCTTGGTAATCATTAAAAAAAAAACCCTGACCATCAGCCACCCGGATCACTTGGCAGTTAAGTTTTGAATAGGGTACACTCCAGGGAGTGAGACAGGGAGAGGGGGGGGGGGGGGAGGAGCCGGGGAAATGGAGGTGGAGGGGGGTACATAATTATGACTTTTAATTTGTAAAAGGACACAAAGAAGAGGAATGCCCTTTAAACAAGTCTTACCATACCTCTTGCTTGTAACGGATAACATCACAATACTCTGACTCTCACGAACACACTGCTGAGGTCCGAATATGCTACACTAAAATTGCAATTCCTGTTCACTCATGAATTAAATTTCAATTTAGTAACTCATGAAATTTGCCTAAGAAACAATAACTTATCTCACTCATTTATTTAACATAACACCCTTAGCTTTGCAAATTCCAAAGGACTAACCTCTCAAAAAACTGTAAGGCTTTATTCCAGCCCAGCCAAGCTTTAGTCTCTCATGAGGATAGAAGTGGGGGAGGGGGTAGAGATAGAGGGAAGGGTTGCTAGGTGTTCTGTTGACCTTTATCATGTTTATCCTATCAACGTACTTCACCTATTAAGTCATACATCCCCTATGATTCTCCCGATTCTCATGAACACATTGCTGAGATCCACATGATAAAGTCAAAATGCTGCACTAAAAATTGCTATTCTTGAGCACTCATGCATTAAATTTTAATTTAATAACTCATGAAATTTTCTCAAATAATAAGCTGATCACAATTGATCATAATACAAAATCTGCAACTTTGCAAGTTCCAAACCATGAAAAAACCTGAAAGATATCGGAAGGCTAATTCCGGCCCAGATTAATTTGCATACCCCTTGTTTTCAGTGGGCAGCGTGCTCGCTCAAGCATTTCCAACTTTTGGGTGTCATTTGAAAGTTTACTTTATTGGCTTTCCATACATATAAGTCTATCCCCCCGGATGTATTTTTTTTTGGCAGCCATTTCAAAAGGTATAGCTTTTGGAGGACGCACTGTATGTGTACGTGTCGAAATAAAATCAAAATGAGAAGATTATAGATAGGAGAGCACTGTAAAAATTATGATAATGCAAGACCCGGTACAAGAAATAACAAAAATGCCGTTGTTATCATATTTTTATTATATGCAAGTTGAATTGTTCAAATAGAATGAAGTTGTGAGCCTGTTGATATGGCTGCATTGAACATGCTATAATGAATTTGCTTGGCCTCACAGACTAATATATTCACCCCTGCACTCTCTTTCCAGTTCTACATCCCAACTGGGATCTTAGGAATATGTTCCATGCAGAAGAACACTTGTGTAGTAAGTATTTATTTTCATAAAAAATTCTAATTTTACAGATTGTTTATTTATAGGATTCTCATAAACATTATAATCATGCAAGCCAAATAATAATGAATATGATGAGAGGCGTAGCGTTTACTTCCCACACCCGAAACAGTTTATAATCATCATACCGAAAAAAAAAATTGATAGCTTCTAGTTTTATGAATAAAAAATAAAGACAAAATCATTCTCATAACGTTAAGTCCTATAATTATACACTTGTCAAAACTAGGGCTTCAAATAGTATTATTATATATAATATACAATTTCAAACACACTAACATACACTCACACCCACACACAATACATTCCGATCCACAAACCCACGTCCTCATCCTCAACAACATGTCAAGTAGAAGATAGCGCCCCTATTATAATTTTAGCTGAAAAGTAGACGGATGCTCCGGTAAATTCAGCTTTATCAACGCATCCGTCGTCCTACTTCATAGAATTTTCCTTCTCGTCGGATGACAATAACCCTTTTGTTTTCAAACATTTTATTCTTAGATCATCGGTTATCTTACGATGTGCATCTTAACTGCCAATGTTGCCTTTGGTCAAATGATTGCTGGTGCCATTGGGGCAGGGATCTTAAGTAATTACTTAACTTACTGCGATTGGTTTTCCAGTTACTGCGATCCAGCCTTAAGGGTATGTATCAGTGATGATAATTTGATTAGATTTCATTTATTTACCAACAATATTCACGTATTTTTACAGGTCATGAAACAAATTGCATAACAGTTACACATGTATAAATAATGATGGTGATCTAGTAATACTAACTATACTATCAGTGATCATACTAATGATGACAAAAATAATGGTCATGATGATAATAATTATAATACATCGAAATGTACGAATGAAAATTGATTTGATAAATATAGTATTGATAGATTTTCACAAAGTTGACCTTGTTAAAGATGTAAACTTTTACTAATAACAATTTCTAGTTTATAACCTACGCTGTAATGTAATAACAGACGAGTATCATGCTGATGTTACACAGAATAGCAAAACCCTTCTTGCTGGAAGAATTGATTTCCGTTGTCAAAAAAAACCCCGAGAATTTTTATAAACAAATAGGCCTACATGAATAGCATAACCTTATGACTATTCGGATTAGTTAATAACGCTTATAAAGGAGGTTTAATGAAAATATTGAATTAGTTATTGGAAAAAGAAATCACGATTGCGAAATATCCCACTTGAATCGACAGAACGGAAGCATTGCTTGCGACTCTTTGTTGTCCATCCTTGGATTGGTAGAGATGATTGTGGCTATTGTGGCTTCTGCTTACTGTTGCGGTGGTATGGCCTGTGGCCAATCATCCACCCGAACCACAACGACCACTGTGGTGAGTAGACAACAATTTTCTTAACCTCCCCCTTCCGTAATAAGTCCTGTAGCAATTCTTACTATATACTTTACAGAAAACTTGATAATAGGCAAAGTGAAGATGACAATGTATCACGATGACAACAAGGAAGCTAAGAAAATAACCAATCGATGCACCCAGTTTTTGTTGTAATGTAAATTGTAATTCCCCTCAGAATACCGAAATCTGTAGAGGGGTTTTATTTTTGAGGAGCTGTGAATCAACACGTGAGTGAATAAGAATATGGATTACTCGTGTATAAGCTCTGGCGCCATCTATGATATAGGTGAGCTTTAAGTTGAAACATGGTATAGTCCCATAATGCACAATTTTCTTTGAAAAAAAAATCAGAATTCATCTCATAGCCTATTTCAAACTAAAAGAAAATCCTAAACAAATCAAATGTTGTTCGAAGATATATAGAAGTTGTGATTAATCTTGTAGTCTCATACTCTGTTCTTTAAGATCACTGTGCTTTTGGAATAATATTTGGATACGGTCATGACAATAGCAGTGAGGAGAGGACCGTCTCAAAGTGAACTGCATTTTTTGTGTGATTGAAAATGTTTTTCACCTCCTATTTTCCCTCTCCCCCTAAACAAATTTCATTCTGTACAGTACACACAGCAGACGACCCCAATGGTTGTAACAACTGGTAAGTGCCCAGAAAATTAATATATTATTGCTGGGTTCCCCCCCCCCCTTTATATGGGTTTCGATATGGTGATTAGACGGTGATTATAAAGCATGATGCTGTAGATTAAACGGCAGTGAAGGTAATGACTAACATTGGTTAGAAATATTTCCATTTGTTATCCCCTAAAACACAATTAATACTTTTATCATGAAATGCCGATCAGAAGACCTCTGTATGACCAACAAATAAACAATTGAAATAAAATCAGTAATTTTAAACAAATGTAAGGCAATCTTAATACCTGGAATTTGTGTATTGTATAAATGGAAACACATATCTGCCATGCCTACCATTCAATTTATCCTTCTCCAACCGTCTCTTAAGGGATACTCTATAGGCTAAAATTAATATGATTGAACAGATAACAAATTATTAAACTAAACACTGAATCACTGGCGGATCCAGGGGAGGGGGGGGGTCGCATCCGGCTCGCCGCATTCCGCGGACAAAATGACCTTTAATGTTAGGAGCAAATCCTTTTGGGGCTTGTCAAATGTCCCCTCCCCCCTCCCTTTGGAAAATCCTGGATCTTCCCCTGCACTGAATGTTTCATCAAAATCAAAGAATAAGTTCTATGTATGCCCTAATGAATATACGATGAGCAAGCTGATGATGTCATATCACCTCTAATTCTTTTATACTTCAATATATGAAATATTTATTCTCGTTTTTTATTGGATTCATTACTTATATAGTCTGTAAGATAATCGTAACTGCAGTTTGTGTGTATTTTGTTACTTGTATAAAAATATGAAGTAATTATAATTGTATGGAATAACATATAACAACGAAAAGTATAGGATTTGACATGACTAGTCCCACTACTGCTTATTCATGAGCTCGTCCATATAATTGTTTTAAAAATTATTTTTTAAATTCAATAACTTCATTTGATAATATATTGATTGGTTTTTTTTTCAGCGTTGTGCTCGTTCATTTTTTTCATTTATTTAGATATAATTATTTGCAGCCTGGAGTGTCTCTTAAAAAGAAATAATCTGTTTTAGTTTTTTTCATAGTCATCCATTAGTATCAAGCATATAGGATAAGACTACTTATTCTTGTCACAATGCATTTTGGATACACCCACAGGCCAGTATGCCCAGCCGACAGGGATCGCTCAACCCCCTCCAGCTTACAACGTTCAGCAGTCTTACCCTCCAGCGGGCCAACCTGCCCCTCAAGCCGGATACAACCAGACCGGATACAACCAAGGCGCAGCTGCCCCATACAACCAGCAAGCTGTTGGACTACCAACCAAAACTGGCGGAATGGTGGCCTAAAAAAATGGTTGAAAGTAGTCATAAAAGAAGCATCATTTCACTATATTACATTAGTAAGCATCTCCCTTTAAAAAGCCTGGTAATGATAAGCTTGAAACACATTAAAATAACTGACTCCCCATTTCATAAATTCACACATTTAGAATTTTCTTCCTCATAAATTAAAAAAACGGTAAAGATACGAATTCTACAGACGGTAATTTACGCTTAGAATTAGTTCCCTGTGCCATCTTGGGGAGCTTTTCATGAAAGTTGTCAACACTGGCAAGTCGTCTTTCTCCGACAGCTACAATAGTAACAGCTAGAGCATGAGGCCAGCAGTGCCTCTGAGCCAATCAAAACCAATGATTTCACGTCAGCATTGACAATTTAGTCAGTGCTCATGAAACACCCAGATGATGATGGTGATGATGATGATGATGATAATGAAGATGATGACATGGTCTTTTGTCGTTTTGCTATTCAATCAATTTATTGAAAAGTAACCTATATCCCCTACATTCCAGCTCCTTCTCAGCAATTGGTGTAGGGTTTTTTTTCTTCATGAGTATGACAATTTTCGCCCGTTTCGCGATATTATATTTTCAGTAATGCTGAAAATCATATCTTGAAATGCCATGAAAATTGTACTTCCAAAACGGAATGAAGTGAGAAGAGTTATATTAGCAGAAAACATGCTAGCAGTAGTAAAAATAGCACACATCTTCTGTAAAGGTCTGGGTGAAGATTTCAAAAGAAACACGATGAAAATAGTGAGCGCAGTTGTTTTTCTTACAGGCAATATACAAAAGGTTGTACAATGGATCGCCCAAACAAATAAAACTACAAAAATCATCCATGGTAATTTTACACATGGGCCATTTCCAACATTTCTATTTTGTTTTTGTAAATAATCAAATCGCTAAATATCATAGTCTAACTCGATATTTTGAAATGCAAACAATTGTATAATATTGATTCTTTCTTTACAAATAAAAACCTTGAAAATCAAGCCTTTCTATATACATGTATATGTAACCTCAAGTGCAGTGAAATTATATAGATGTAGATCTATTTTTTAATGATTACTGCACATTGATGTCGTGCCTTCTGGTCTCTTGCTTGTCGTATTTATAGAAAAAAAATGTATCGTCTGATAAAGCTGTTTGACAAGAAAGGCTGAGGATTCATTGATAAGAAAAAAAATCATGTTCAGTAGAATACATTTTGACAATGACGTATTAAAATTGTGCTTGCTTTTAAATGTTTTCATTGTGAGTTTGTTGGCCCAGATTTGCTTGGTTTACTAAATGAACAGTATAATTATCATGAATTATCGATATCTTGTATAAAGTTATGCAATAATACTAAAATAATGCTAAAATTTGATTAAATATTTGCAGAAATCCAGGCTAGATAAACTTAGCAAAGATTCCTTTTTTATTAGATATTACACGTGCAAAGCAATGGGAATTAAATTTGGTTGAGTTTGTGGTAAATTGAATGAATAAGAACTTTTTTGTGTATTATTCCATTAAAGCGCTATTAAAAAAAAATAACCGTAGGGTATATGCCTACATGTAGTTCTATAAAGTACTGGTATTTACAGTTAACATACATCCACACTTTGGTTTTATGTCTTTCACTCCTAATTACCACTGGCTCTTTTAGGCCTGTGAGTTTATGGCCAATGATTTGGCTCCGTAACACAAAGATTAGCGATCCATCGCTAAATGAACTGACCAATCAATATCAATGTTGCACGCGCAATTGATTTAAAATAATGACCAGGAACCAATCAGTGCGGTTCTATCATGTTTGCAATCCATCGCAAACCTTTGTGTTACGGAGCCCAGGTCGATTATTATAAAGAAAATACAATTACGTATATGGCTGATATATATAATGCATTTCGAAATTTGAGAAATAATTTGGAACATGGTGATGCAAGGTTGCGTACATTACCGATAATTTATATTTTTTGATTGTGTTGATTGTGTGAACTATCTTTTATATTCTTTGATTATCAATTTCTAAAGATAAAACTAGTTCTGATGCTAATATTCACTTCGAATCTTTACTTTAATGATCTAATTAGTTATTTGTAATGTTATACTCCGTTTGTATATCTGAAATATATTTATGTAATTGAATTATGAATGTTATTTAAATCTATATATGTATAGTGGAGGTCTATATGTCTTTCAATAATCTAATGTACAATGAGAAATGTATGATTAGTGTTTTACATTTCACCAGTCGGTTTTGCATTTTTATCTGCACTATAGTCTGCTGTGTGTAGTGTTATAAATATACAAATTGGGCAGTAGATTTCGTACATGGAAAAGATTCCGCCCCATAGACAAATATATATACTTCTTTATCTATATCTACTATATCCACATCAATACCGGGAGTACCACATTTTGCTTCAAATCATGTATGTTAAGTGGTAATGTAGAACATGATATTTTTAGACTAAAAAAACACAATACATGTTACCTTCTCGTAAGAGGTCCATGCTTAAACGGAATCAGAGGGGCGTTGCATGAAAGGACTTGTAGGACGCTTTATCCGACAAGTCCCATTTATCCGACAGTTACCATAGGAACAGTGCCTCTCAGCCAATCAAAATCATGGAAAGATGTCAGATCTGACAACTTGTCGGATGAAAATATTGATGAAACGCTCCCCTGGTTGATAAATAAATTGGATGGAACATGTCACACTGATTAATAGCTAAATATGAGTTATTTTCAATCGTTTGATAAACCTCTTAATTGCCATTATTAGTTTTATTTTTTTTTTCAAATAAAATTATTGTTTTTTCAAATAGAATTATTGTTAAATGGCGGCTGTGTGGATTCGAACCTCTTGGTTACGAGACCAGTGTCTGGTATTTTTTAAAATTGATCTCTTATTGTTAAGCTTGTAGTAAATTACGCGTAATGATTTCCACTGATTAAAACTTCAATACGCAATCAGTCTTATAAGTGTGGTATAAGTATTTTTTGTTTCTCTTGTATCATTCAGCTGTGTGGTGTGCGTGGTCGTGTATAAAGGTGAGGGTGTGTGTGAGGTGTGTATGTTGAAAAAAAATGTTGGTGTGTGTGTGCGAGAGAGGGGGTGCGTGTGTGAGTGTGTGTGCAGGTGTATGTGTTTGTATGTTGTTGGTGTAAGGGCATCAATCTGGGGGTTTTACACTGAGACCAATTGGTTTCCTTCGAGCAGTGCTTCCACTCTTCCTGAATCCAGGAATTTCCAGGATCATTCGAGGAAGTGAGAAATTCTAGGAAGTTTTCCACGAAGTATATCATTTTCGATAATGATATTATATTATCTGATTATGTCAAAATCTATCACAAAATTGGATCATTTTAATTAAAATGTCAAAATGTTTCCTCGCTCGCGGATCTTTATAAACTTTGCCCTTTACGTCATGTTTCGCCCCCTCAAATTTTCTGGCTCAATTGTGGCACTGGGCCCTATATTTCATTTGTGTGTGTGTTTAGAAGAGAGTTATAACTTATGGAAGACTGCATTAACCGTTCAGAAAATTCCAGGATATTTTGTTAAATTCCAAGGATTTTCAGAGTAAATTCCAAGAACTTCCGTTTTGAAAAGTGGAAGCACTGCCTTCGAGTACCATATCACGAGGTGTCAAAACTACACCCTCGATTGGACACAAAACAAAGGAGTATAAAACTAACAAACAGGGGTGTTTTAATGTTTTCGAGGCCTCCATCACTTTCAAGCTCCAAGCTTAAAAGGGAGGTCTCCCACATTTCTATAAATATATATATATATGTTCAGTAATTAAAGAAAAATGTATGTATAAGTATAATTTTCACAGTACAGTTGATATTTCATAATGATTTATGTACATAATTCATTATGTTTGAAAAAAACTATTTGCCTATTATGTAATATTGAAAAAACTATTATACTTGTATATACTTTGTTTTTGTTTTGAAATGTGGAAATGAAATAAATCAAATCAAATATCAACCATATTTGTTAAACCAAAGCCCAAAAGTAATAATACTGGAGAAAAATTACTTATGTGGTCCCCTATATACACCAATCTAACACCACAGCTGTATACGTGTAAATGGGCGAGAACTACTTACAGACAGATTTGAATGCAGGGATGGACAATTATGCATATTAATCCTAATTCATTAAAACATTTCTGACAACATTGAGTCGTTTTTTGTATCAAATTAAAGAAAGTTTATGATAAAGCAGTTATGGAATGATTAAGATCTTCAGGTAATGGATGAACATTGCTTCGTTTCCCCATTTTTTTTTTATTAGAGCTTTAACTTTCCATCACCTGTATATAGCAACGTGCTATAATTCGAAATTAAGCTATTATGTAGAGTTGTTTAAATAACAATTCATTGAAATTAGATTTTGCAGATGGTTTATGCTGCTTAAACAGGAAGATGAAAAAAGGCCTACTAGCACTTGTTCGTTAGATGTTACATCTTTATCTCGGAAATCTAGAATTATATTCTTTGATATAGTTATAGTTTTGTAGCAAAAACAGCTTGTTTGCAGAAGAGTGTCACGGGTTTTGTTTGCAACCGTATGATCTATAAACGTAGCAAATCCCCGGCAAGCAAACAACCTGCCCTATACTTAACGCAGTAAAATCAAATCGCTAAAGTAATATTTATTATTTGATCAACGTTCTCTCATCCATAATTAGAGAGATTTAAAACTGCGACGCAGGATGCTGCCAGGAACAAAAAAAGTATTATCAAATGCCCTTCATGGCATGGCAATGAGCAACCAGAAAGTCTCAGCGTCGAAAATTGGTAAATCAAAACAAGAGCTTTGTCTTGGACTCTGGACAATAGACATACTTGCAATTTTTCGTCAGCTCCAAAACTTGGGACCAAACTGATGACCGATTTACCAATTTTCGACAAAGCCCTCCCAGCTGTTCATTGTCATTTGACAGACATTTTCAATACATTTACTGTGTTCTGGAATTCGTTCTGCATCGCGTTGTGAAAAATCTCTAATGATTATTAACCGTTGGAAATCATAAAAGAAAGTACGCCATCTTTTAAAACATGCTGCTGCTGCTGATGATGATGCATGTGAATCAAATGGCTGAAAAACGACATCCAAAAGTCGCATCATCGAGTTAATCTCATTGCCATCATTATTATACCATGACTTACTTTGAGCCAATCATACACCATTTACAAGTAGGGCAGGTTGTTTGCTTGCCGGGGATTTGCTACGTTTATAGACACGGTTGCAAACAAGGCCCGTGACACTCTTCTCTACAATGGTCTAATTGAAATATTTCAGCTGTTACCTTTGTTCTCCTCTCATAGTCCAATATTCACCGGCCTTCTACTAGGATTCCCTTGAAAACAGAAGTCTCTATAATGCATCCATCTTCTTCTCCTGTATGTTTGCACAGATAATGGGTGACTACGTAAGCGAACCATATCGAAAAACCGGCTCAAATCCACTTGCTGATCCGGTTTAACTTTGGCTTTCAATCTTTATTCATACGTCTCACAAAAGGCGATGTTTACTGTTTCTGATAAAATGATTTATTAAGAAGTGATATATCAGATTTAAATAAACAAAAAAGTTTAAATAGTACAAGATTTATGGACCAGTTTAACCTTATCATGCTTATGTATATAATTAAAAAGTTTTGGTGTTTACAATGCTTCATTTTGAAGATGACCTCCAATGATGAGAAGAAATTAATAGCAAGAAAGGGTGGGAGAGAGGGGGGAGGGAGAGAAAGAGAGAGAGAGAGATAGATAGATAGATAGATAGATAGAGAGAGAGAGAGGGGGGGGGGTGATGACGTGGCAATAAAAAAAAACCCGGATTGTTATGTTTCTCTTGTTTTAAACAGGTTAGTTTACGTGAGTTTACAATGTCGTATAATATTTGGTATTCACACCCTACTATTGATACTTCAGAACTATCGTGAATAGAAACCATTTACTGAATAAACTCGATTTCACCTAACTATATCATGATTTTGATGTTCATTAATCTTCTATTGAAATTAAATATAATAAAGAAAATATTGGATAATTTTGAAGTTACTCATTATTTTTTGTAAGAATCAGTGATGAAGACATATATATAAAAGGACAAGTCCACCCCAACGAAAACTTGATTTGAATAAAAAGAAAAATTCAACAAGCATAACACTGAAAATTTCATCAAAATCGGATGTAAAATAAGAAAGTTATGACATTTTAAAGTTTCGCTTCATTTCACAAAACAAGTAATTTGAACGAGTCAGTTACATGTACATCCAAATGAGAGAGCCGATGATGTCACTTACTCTCTATTTCTTTTGTTTTTTATTGTTTCAAATATGAAATATTTTTATTTTCTCGTCATTGTCATGTGAAATGAAGTTTCATTCCTCCCTGAACACACGGAATTCCATTTTCTTAACACTTTGTGCTTCAGGCAAGGAGGTCCTAATCATCAAATTCGTAAAAATTGAAATATTGTATAATTCGAACAATAAAAAACAAAAGAAATAGAGAGTGACATCATCGACTCTTTCATTTGGATGTAACTGGCTCGTTCATATAACTATTTTGTTAAAAATAAGCGAAATTTTGAAATGTCATAACTTTCTTATTTTACATCTGATTTTGATGAAATCTTCAGCATTGTGCTTGTCTGATTTTTCTCTATTGATTCAAATCAACATTTTTCTGAGGTGGACTTGACCTTTAAGGCTAAAAGCGAAAGAGTGAGATCGTGGTGCTCATTTTTATTTCCGTTTTCTGTATTACGAGACTTTCATAGACGCTTCATAGACGCATGTATAGCAATGCTGAATTACTATCTGATTTGAAGTTGATATACATTCGTTAACTTCCAAGATATGGCACTGAAATGATTTCCTATCTACCAAAGATCAGACCAGAAGGTTTTGATGAGGATGAAGATGATGCTGACCATGATGATGGTTGAGATGGGGATGACAATGGTAATGATGATGGTTATGATAATTTATATACATGACGAAGAGGGGGAGGAGAAAGAATCCGGAAGATATGCGCTGGTTGTATTTTGACAATATCTTACGCTGTTTATAGAAACATATGTCATTTAGTTTAGGTAGGGGCCTACCTACCTATATACATATATATATATATATATATATATGTGTGTGTGTGTGTGTATGTGTGTGTGTGGGTGTGTGTGTGTGTGTGTGTGTGTGTGTGTGAGGGTGGGTGTGTGTGTGTGTGAAGAGTAGAGCAGAATCAAGGATGAAGCAAAGTATACACTATGTTTTAAAACATAGTGTATACTTTGCTTCATCCTTGATTCTGCACTATGTTTTAAAACATAGTGTATACTTTGCTTCATCCTTGATTCTGCTCTACTCTTCACACATATATTATAAACAATGATCAAAGCGATTGGTACATATATCCACGCCCCTCTCATTATACATATATATATATGATATAAATAAACATATATATATATTTATACATATATATATATATGCCTCCTTCATATTTTGCTATGTTAGTCATAAGGTACATATTCTTTTTCTGAATCCTACTGTAAAATGAACAAAAACAGTTAAAATTTTGAGAGGTCATGTAACTTGCTCCAGGTAATAAAAAAATCACTGTCACTCTCCCCAGATTTATTGACACCTACGTTTCGCATCCTCACTTTTATTCTTTTGTAATAACAACCCCTCTCACCCCTCCTCTGTTTACCTACCTCTTATTTGCATAACTGCAACCAAACCATGAATAGAGTATATAACCTAAAGCTTCATAGGGGGCCGAGCTCCCAGGGTTCATACCGTTATATGTTAACACGCCTGACATAGTGGAAAACAAATGACAAGGGGCCTAGCCAGCACTTGGTCCGCCAGGCAGATCTGGTTCGGGATGAGTGCACACTGGTCTTCAAACAGAATCTTAAAGGAGGGGGGTAATGTCAATTGAGCTCGAGTTGATACCATACCCATGGTTGATACAATACGTCCATGTGAGGAATCAAAGGAATAATAATTTTGCTGATGGTTCAACTCGCTAATTGGATTTGTATTGTAGGGTGACCTGCAGTGACACACCATGTCACGCGTATCACCAAGGAATGACGGGGACATTTCCCCCAGGTAAGCCGTGGTTTATTGTTAATTTATACCTTCATGGCAAAATGGCATTTGAGGCTGTGAATTCGCACTTCAAATTGTTTTGGTTAATTTCACTTCCGTTTTGGAAAGAGAACAAATCAGATTTAAGCACATTGTTAATTGATTCAGATTTAATTAATTGATTTAATAGATTTAGAAAGCGACAAATACAACGAATTCACGTTTCAACTGAAAAGATCTGATAAATTAGATCAGACTAAGATGCAATAAAGAGAAAATTGGAGAAAATACGGAAAAGATTTATTTATCTGAATTTAATTAGTCTGGTAATGATTTTCGTCGCATAACTTTTACATCAATTATTGCCTGCTTGGAATATTTCTCCAATACTTATACAATGTAAGATGGTACCGATTAGGAAAGTAATGCAGTATTATGAATTCAAATTTCTTTCAACCATCAAAATAATGAAAATATACAAGACAGCAAATGATTAGCCAAGTATAACAAAAGTACAAAAGTATAATTAGTGAATCTTCTAAACGCTAAAGACACAATCATAACGCCGTGCTCTCCCTCGAATACCCATACTCATGCCATGATTAAAGAAATAAGATGAATGAGAAAAAAGAATAGGGAAAATGAAATAGAATAGGGGAAACTTTGATAATTATGCAGTAGAATTTAAGTAATGATCACGTTCCAGTATATTTTAGAATAATCGGGATTCCTCAGTCATGATGTGACATCCGTTAAGCAGCACCGCTTGGTTACGATTCTGGAAATTGACAGTTTTAACAGTGCGTATGTACCCGGCAGTTTGCATTACGTAAAAGAATGGTTTCATATATGTATCTATTATTCTTCCATGGGGCGGGGGGGGGAGGGGGGGGGGCTTTGAGACTTATTCCCTAAAAAAATCAAACACAAAAAATGGATATATGAATATTCTGTATAGGCCCTATAGGCGTATATATTGCATGTAGTCGAGTACTAGGCTAAAATTAAAGCTGTTTACTGTTCAAATCCGAGCATTTTCTCTCTCGGTCGCTACATGCTCCCTCTCAAAATAACATGTGAATGCAGAATAAATTAATGCTCTATTGGAGTCTAGTATAGCAGTAAATGATCCCTGCAATCCAATGCCTAGTATTTTTCGTTTCAAGTTTACCTCCCAACTTCATCCAACATGAATACTAATGCAATAAAAATCAAGTCTAACCCTAGATTTGTCTATTTTGGTCAAAAGTGCTCTGATTTTTCGTTCTTTTTTTAACGAAAACAGTTGGGTCGCTATATTCTCCCTGACCGAGGCTAAGGTTATGAAAAATGTGTAGAATCATGGACGTCGATCCATGTATTGGATTGGGGGCGAGGGAGTATAAAGAATATCCATTTTGGGTGGCTAATAGTACAAGATTTTTTGCACATGAAGCGCGTCCAAAATTGATTTTTCTTGTATGTTTAATAATATTTCAATTTCAAGTATAATGACACTGGAAACGATTTTTTAACAGGGGTGCTAGTGTAAATTCGACGAGCAAAAAATAGAGGAAATGCTTTTTCACAAAATTTTGATAGCGAGAAATCTGACAAGCAAAAAAAAATCACCACGAAAGGAAGGTGATCTCCTATTTAGCATATTAATCAAATTTCATGGCAAAGTTGCCTATGGGGAAAAAACCTACATCCCCCGGTAAAGTTTGAGGGTGCTACAACCCCCAGCACCCAGAGGCGTCGATCCTGGGGGGGGGGGGCAGGGGGGCGATCGCCCCACCAATGAAAATATTGGGGGGGCAAACATATCATTTTGCCCCCCCAATAATTCCGGATATGGCAAAAAAAAAACAAGATTGTAATGTTCAACAAGCGAGAATGAGATACACAACTCGTTCTTTATTTAAAATCGTGCTCAAAATGCCCGCTTTTCTGATTGGATTATAAAAATTTCCAGCTCGCGCTTCGCGCTCGCATCATTTCTGTAGCAAAAACCCATACTTTTCATGATTAAATAGGTAAATGCAAATGTCCCCTTTTCACTTTAAAGCCTCAAAAGAACTCCTGCTTCGATTTGCAATCATCTTTTCTTGGATATGTATCTTGTTCTTTATCAAAAACGTCCATTAAACTGTCATTTTTTCAGATCGAAAAATCAAAATTTTCAGCTCGCGCTTCGCGCTCGCATCTATTGTTTTTTTTAGATACCAATCTTAATCATTGGTACCAAAAATGCTTAGAATATCAAGCTTTCAGGTCAGAATATAAAGAAATTTTAGCGCACTCTCGGCACTCGTACTATCTGTGTCGTGAGATATGTATCCTCCTCATGAGTTACTACAAACAGTTCTAAACAGGCACGCTTTTCCTGTCAGTATACTAAAAACAAAAAATCAGCTCGCGCTTTGCGCTCGCATTAATTTGTTGGTGAGATACGTGTCTGTGTCTCATGAGTCATATATTTATATATATATATATATATATATATATATATATATATATATATATATATATATATATATATATATAAGGGTGTGTGTGTGTATATGTGGGTGTTTTGTACGATCCAGCGCTTTTGGAACGTTAATGATTTTGCCCCCCCAATCTGAAAAATGGATCGACGCCCCTGCCAGCACCCCCGCTTCCCAGAGCCATTTCACCCTTCTTTCCCGAAGATTATACAGGGCAGTGTTCTCTGGGTTTTGTTCTTAAAAATATTTTGGGGACCAGTGATCTGGGGACTAGTTTCTTGGTCAGACCAGTAGAGTCTCCCACGTATGCTGCCACCGATAAGCCCTTTCCATTGTAGTAAATAAACCGACGTCAGAAAATTTTCAAGCCCCAAGAACCCCCTCGAAATGTTTAGTGTAGAAGCGGGCCTGGAAAAGTGGAGCCATTATAACTCAAAGGCACTCGATATCTTATTTCTAGTAATAAAAACATAAACGCTCAGACTAGTACAATGGCGGAAATACGTGAATATAATCGATATTTGCATTGGACGTCAATATTCAATATTTACTAAATTGAGAGAAACAAAGACGACGAGGTCCTAAATAACAGCGTGTTTAATTAATGTTAGAAATAAGATTTTGAAAGTCGTCTTGTCGTTGTTTTGGACGTGGTTCCGTTTTCAATTTTCATCCATCGCTATTACAAAATGTGAAAAGGTGACAACATGTATCTTGGCAAGCACCTATCCATCTTTCTCACCCAAGACACAAGCGTGCCGAAACAGAACACACTGAAAAACAGTATACAAAATGACTACTTCCTCATTTTGCTAAGATTATCAGCCTCTTTTTTTTTTTGGGGGGGGGGCGAATTACTGAAACTGAATATTATGCAAAAATTTTTTTATCCGATGTTAAATTATGGATGCCTAATACATGCGGGCTAATAACTGAAACTGGGCAAGAGTCAAACTTTATTTTACAGTGCTACATATCTCCCAAATACAAAATATCACCGGGGGCGGATCCATGATTTTCCCAATGAGAATTTGTTAAGGTTGTCACTAAAAATGAATGATATTTTGTCCCACATACAATTTGACAAGCAAAAAATTGTCCCCACTCGTGTATGAACGACATTATTCCCATTAAGAATAAAGACTATGAATTTCAAGGGGGGCGGAAATGCCCCCCCCCTCCCCCTGGATCACCTTCGTATCACCTTAGTACATGGACCTCTCAAACGTAGCCCTTGAAACCCATCGTGGCTACATCCATGTTTGCATGACCTGTATTATAATTCAAAATCTGCCTATGTATGTCTATTGGATCCGTTATAATTGAGTATAGCACACTACGTACATTTTATTAAGCAGGGCAGCCTTGAAAAATAGTCAACAGGTAATTATATATTAATGATGGTTAATTAAGAAATAAAAGTTCATTGTTCGGAAGGCATCATCTAAAACGTTTCAGACAGCATGTTAATTGAATAAGTGGACTTTTGCGAAGTATGGATGTTACGTAAGAGAAATATGCAGTTTGCGGAAAGTGTTTTGGTTACTGACACAATGAAATATACCAAAGAAACCTTGTAAATGAAAACCCGTTGGCACTTTACTCGAAAATAGCATGAAGGTTCATACCAGACCCTTTTCTGTTCGAGGTATTATGTTACGTATAGCTTTGTTACGTATGCAAAAATTTTGAACCATATTACGCAATACGCACAGTGTCATATCAAATTCATAAACATTTTCAAAGTAATGAACTTTAATTTGGTGTAATTATTTGGCCAGGTTCTTCAGTATACATTTATGAACTAATGTGAAGTTCATTTATCACAAACACGACCTTTTTTCAATGTATTCCACTTTGACTTTTGATATTGACACCTCCAAAAATAAATAGATCATCGTCATTCTTCGACATAATTACTGAACCAAGTTTGAATTTGATCACTCGAAAGGTTCTTTGATTATCATTTAAACGATACGTGAGAAAAGGACGTACTGGTATGACCCGAGAATATTATTTCGTAAAAGCACATAACTGTAGATATAGTTTAGAAATCACCAACATATGCTCATTTTTGGTGGCAGACAGGAAGATGCTAGGATGAATAATGATCTTGTCGATTATCCGTCACACTATAAAATGAACCGAAATTCCATGAAATAGACATGATACATCGTCTTTAGTGATGCTTTATTAGATCATATTATTTAATCATCTGTTTTATGTAATATGCATATTATTCAGTTTCACCTTGAGTGGTTTATAATTTCCAATTTCATTTCATTTTGCAGGGGAGATGAAACTACCCGAACTTTGCTCGTACGACCCGCGTCATCCCATGGAGATCCGATTTCCTCTATAAATCCGAACGATCCGGTCCCGGATAAACCGGTATACAGACCAGATAAATTGCCGCCTATCGAGTTGCCGGATGATCGGGTTTTTACCAAGAGATCTCCAAGGGGAATCTTTACCGTCTCAGGTGAAACGTCATCTACTGTACACGATATAGAAAGGCCATCTTCGTCTGCTGATATCTATCCTGTTCCGGAGACTATTTCTAGTCGGGTAGGTTAAACCGATTGCTCCATGCCATAACGGTTAACATCGGAGTCCGCGGAGCGCTTTTGAAATGGGGGAGGATGGGGGTACTAAAGATGAAAAAAAAACACAATTTTTTGGCAATATTCACTATTTTTTAGATAGTCAGATAGGTATGGATCGTTTAAGTGTTGAATGGGCTGATAAATTTACTGTTAGAGAGTTAAACCAAAGAGTTAAGGCCAGAGATTGAATTCGACCCAAGTTCAAAATACGGGCCTCAACTTTTTTGGCCTAAAAAAAATGGATATTGATAATTACCACTCTTCCTATTTCAATACAGTTTGCAATAAGCCACCTTAAATGAAATTATATAAACATTTGTAGTTTTTCTGTTTGCCAATCAAAAGGTCTGATATATTTCAGTAGATTTTTCCTTTTCGAAGCAGACTGTACTTCATGCCAAGGCACGCTGAAAGTGTTGAGCAAACTTGTCCCCATCATTAGGTAGAGAGAAATCGTCCTTGTAAATCCAACATTTTTGTAGATGGATTAAAGTATTAAATTCGATTTATTTATACATTTCTTTGGCATATAGTGCTAACATCACCAGAGTAATTATTTCTACTTAGGGGCCTATGATATTGCGCTAATTAATCTGTGTACATAATCGGACTTAAATAGTGTGGAAAATGTTGCACGAGAACCCATTTTCAAGGCAAAAATTAAGGCAAGGCCCGCAAATATCTTGAATGCAAGTTATGCCTAGGGATGCAAGTTATGCCTAGGAAACCCACAATCCTCTGAATGAATGAAATATGTCTGTTATATCTGATATATCCCCCACAGATTTGATCACTTGTTTTTTGCTAGAATGCGCAATTGTCATTTATTTTTTTAATGTGATAGTTTTTATCATCACTATTTTGCATATTCATTGTTATTATCAACATTAATATCATTATTATCATCATACTTATCAGGGGCCGCGGAAGCGGGGGGCGGGGCTTCAGCCCCCCACTTTTTTTTTCCAAAACCGTGTACATAAACGTAAAAATGACCATAATGATTGTGATTTTTTGCATGGTCACCCCCCCCCCCCCCTTTAAAACCGTTCCGCGGCCCCTGCTTATGTCTATGATTATTTTTATTCTTATCGTTTATCATTGTTTTTTTTAACCGTTATTATTATCATTTTCAGTAATACAATTTATCTAATCGAGGAAACCATTGTACATGTGCGCTATATACTCTTTGCCGTTAAATGTAGTCTGACTAGTATTTCCATATTGGTTCTCCATGCCGCAGTACGTCATAACTATGCGGACTGCGTGGAAGTCAATCACTGCTAGCTCAAACGATTGAAAGCAGACTACAAATTTGTTCAGTTATTAGGGAAAACAGAAGAGACAAAATCAATACATATATAATGACAGCATCTAGTTAGAAATTTGCATAAGCAGGATAAGATGGATAGGGTTACCTCGATACAAGAAAGCAAACATGGTTTCACTTATCGTAAAAACGTTTAAGTAAACCTATTACATATATTGAGACTGTGATCATCAGTGACAAGAGCTAAGAACAAATTCTAATATCGATGATGATGAAAATGACAATGCGATGATGATTACATCATAACTAATAATAACACCGATGGAAAATATAAAATAATATTTTATTTGAAAAATCATATATTCTATAAATTCTTCTACGAAAGACTATAAACTTTATTATACTCAGTTTATACGTTGTTCTTTTTATTTATGCAAGAAAAGAAAAATCAAATTAAATTCTAAATTGCAAAGAAAACATATGAAGCAAGGATACATGCATGGCTGGTAGCTCATTTGATAACAAAAAAATACGCAAATTGCTTCGCAGTTACTTTATAATGAACTTGAAACATTTGGTTAACATTTAATTTACTCCTGAAGATCTGAGCTGCCAGTCCCTGTCATTAAGGCCCTTCCTTTGACGTGTTGTAAAATGTAGCCCTTAAAAAAGAAATACTGTTTTAAATCATTAGTCATGTTAGTAGGCTTGGTGCTCTCACTAATCAAAATGTATAAAAAAAAAATCAGAACACTCTTGCAGTAATATTACAACAAATAGGCCCTATTCAAATCAAAGACCAAAACACAAAAATAAAGTTGTGTTTTGTTTTAGTTACAAAATTAATAATAACCTTTCTTCCTTTTTTTTCATGCATGAATAATACGAAAAACAAAGTTAGGATTTTTTTAAGTTTAAAACTTACCCAAGAAGCATGTTCCATGTAGTTGAAGCAATTCTAACAAAATAAATTACCGGTTTAAAAATGTCAACCGTCTTATCTTTTTCTGATGACTTTTGTTTTACATTTTTGAACAGGGGAACACGGGCACCGATATTACCCCAGTTGATGTCCCCGATTCAAAAGGGACGAGGAACTGGTCAAAAGGAAAGATTGTTGCAATCGTGGTTGGTATTACGTTGGCAGTTATAGCAATCTGCGGAGTGATCGCCGGGGTCGTTGTCGGTAAGGTTTTTTTTTTGGTAATCATATTATCTTAACGAAACTCGCAATCTCTTCGTAGCCCTCTATATATTTTTACTTTAAATTTGTGTCTAGTCTAGTGCTCATGAACTATACAATATTTTATGTAGACTTCGATGCACTGACTGCACCTTATGTGAATAGGGGTGAAAATAGATAAGAATATTTGTCAAATTTCAAACTGTCCCTCCTCTCTCATTTATTCTCTTTCTACCCCCTCGACCCTGGTCCTCCTAAATTACGCAAGGTTTATTCATGCCATCGCGTGTAATATCCTTCTGCGACACATTCTAATAAATTCTTACATTGATATACCCATCTGGTAAAGTGTGCAACCATTACTTTTTGACTGGATATAATAAAAACTGATCAAGTAATTCAATATTTTGTTACTCTTTTGTTTCTGCAGTTGTCAGCAGTGGCGAAGAAAGTAAGTAAAATAGATTTAATCAATTGTACTGTATTGTGTAAATTTTATAAATTCATAAAGTCTTCATGCACTCTTTACTGTATTGAAACAAATGACTAATAAAAATGAATCATGGGCATGAACAATAAAGGAAAGTATTTCAATTATTTATGTTCTTTCTTTCTTTGATATGCAAATTTAACGTTCAATAAATAGGAATTTCAAAGAGTTGATAGTGAAAACTATGAATACAATGAACGTTATGCATCATAAACTTGCATCATAACTTTGAAGCACTACCATCATTATAACGGAACATTTAATAAATCCTATTTTCTTTTAGCGGCGACTGTATCCCCTACAGACCCCGTATTTATTGAAGAGGTTGTTGTGTGTAAGTATTTTTTTCTGTCTTTAATAGTCTTAGTTATAAATACGAGTGCGAAATCATTTTTTTTTAAATCGTAATTGTTCACATTATCATTATCCCTGATTATAATTGATATAATCATCATGAATGTCAATATGTTCAATTGTTGTTGTTATTATCATTATTATATATGATCATTGTTATAATTGTCATTTTGATTCTTATTAGGCCCTGTGATAATTGGTAAAGATAGTGTAACTAGTACTAATTATAATATTATTTATCATCAGCATTATTGTTAATATCATAATAATCATTATTCTTCTTTTTGCTGCTAAGGTTGTTATTGATAACGATAAAGAATTTCACATATAGGCCTAATCATAACCATCAAATATGAAATCAACATTGTAAATTTATATTTATATACAACAATTGTTTAAATATTGCATATTATTGTCAAAACTTTTTTTTTCTTAAGTTTACGTTGTTTGAAATTCATTTGCAATATTTATCAATGCATACTTTTTCCCACCCCCAGCAAGTATAAACGTCTCTGGATCAATGTCATTCGGTGATAAAGTCTTTACGGAAGCTTACAACGACTCATCGTCGGAGGAATATCAAGAATTAGAAACCAACTTTACCGTTGTAGTAAGTTTCTTTAACTTTTAATTGTCTTATGAAAGAAGTAAATCTTTAGGATAGACAATGAAATCATTCGTTTAAAAACGAGAAACCATATTCCAACGCGTTCCAGCAAAATAATAACGAACGGATTTAAGAGGATGCGAAGGGACATTTCAAGGGACCTTTCAAGCTTAGCTTCTGTGTATTTCATCAAAATTGGAGAATGAAAAAAAGTTATAGATTATTCCGGTGAAACAGATCCATGCATGCCTCATGAATATGCAATATAGGCGGGCTGATGATGTCATTTCCCTAATTATTGTTTTGTACTTTATTATTTGAAATTACATTTCTTTAAGCATCGTCCTTCAAAAATGTGAACAAGGTTGCAGTATTGATTTAATGTGTAAGAAAATCATACTGAAATCCATATTGTTACACAGGGAACATATTTTACAAACTTATGAAAATGTGCAAGAATTATTATTTCGTTCAATAAAACAAAATGTGATTGGGGACATAATATCATCAGCACACTATTGCATATTCATGAAGCCATGATTAAATAGAACTGTTTCACTGAAATAATGCTATTGATTTATTGATTGATAAATTCGTTATATGTATCACATTTTAATACAGTTTTGACTGTTTTCGCTTGTTGAATTTTACTTTTCAGCCGGGATTATCTCTTTAAGAATGAGAATGTTATCACAGATGAAAAAGACGGAAAGATACATGCAGTGCAAAGACGCAGATCCTAGAAAGATTTCTATTGTTCTATAAGATTTGTTGACACATCACCATATTCTGTTGAATATTTTCAGATGGATGCAGTATTTTTGAGTGGAGAGTATGCTGATGTTTACAATGGCACATATGTCACTGGTTTCAGGTTGGTAATGGGATGTTGGATGTACCCATTTGAGTGAATAGGGAGCTGGGCACTTAATATAGACAGAAGAAAAACAGAAATTACGAAAAGCTTTTGTACTTCTGCATCACTTATATAACACGTTTTGTTTTGGTTGCATTTCAATAGGTACGGGGCTGATCAAGCAGACTTACATTATTTTTCATAAAATCCACAAATATCATTTTCTTACAGTCAGTTATGAGTCTGTTTTTTTTCAATTTGTTTCCCTTTGTTATTATTTTTTCTCCCTTTTCTTTTTGTATACTTCTTCTCTATTTGTTTTATCTTCTTATATTATTGATAGCTTACGTCTATCAATATTCATTTATCCATTCATTCATTCATTTTCAATTATTTTTTCAGCTCTGGGAGTATTATCGTCAACTTTTATGTGGTACTTCTAGATATCCAAGATTTAATCGAAGATACTCAAACAGATTCCGGCAGCACAAATGAGGAAGTCGACTCTTCCATATCCCTCATAGCACAGGTGAGAGGCAAAAATTTATACATGGTATAGGCCTACTGTTAAATATGTATTTTTCCCATTTTACCACATGCATATAATTGTCTATTCAGCAGCGTTACTATTAATATCTCAAAGGTCAAGATCATACTATCAAAAAGTTGATTTGATTATAGATTATATAGGAAATTAAAACTTTATAATACAGCACTGGGAATTTTGTCAACCTTCAATGCGAAGTAAGAAATTAATAACATTTCAAGATTTTGCTTATTTTTATAAGACAGTTATATGATGGAGGGTTATGCAAATGAAAGAGTCGATGATGTCACGCACTTCAAATGTTATGAAATGCAAAGCGAAACAAACTGATTTTGTCATTACACTGAAGACAACTTTTTATACATTTCATGTAATATGATACATGAAACAAGTGACTGGGGTGATTTCATCAGCCCTCTCATTAGCACTGTGTTGTGCATATAAATGCTTTCTATGTGCCTGCAACTTAATATCTATCAGGTTAAACGAATATGAACTGTCGAGCCTTTCGGGCTGGTTAAGTATTTTGCCAATAAACCCCTACTTTCACGGGCGTTAAAATGTGCTTTATTGATTTACCTATTCCGTTATCCTATCATGGGTGTCTTACAATCACAAGCCGAAAAATGCGTAAATTTTCGAGGTTGAAATGTTTGAGAGTTGTATATTTCAAATGTTAAGCTGTAAAATTCCATCGGTATGTGAGTTTGTTTCCGTTCATCTCTTCCGATAAGTTTTACAGGAATTAACTATTTCATAACCTGGCAAAATTTCCCAGGCTTGAACGAAACTTGGTAATCTAGTGAAAAGTATATTTTTTTAGAAAAACTTTTCCCTGAGAGTGTATATACTGCATCCACGTATTCCAATAACGAGATTTAAAGGGTTTTGTTCGTAATAAATGCAATGTTAATTCGGGCATTGACCAAATAAAAAAATTACATCGCCTAAAAGCTTCACTGATTTGTGGTATCAAGGCGACATTTTTTTTTATTTGTATTCTACTCGCAATAGTCGAATCAAAAGATTGTCTTGTAGATACATCTCATGTTAATTCAAATTTAACCGAAGACAGTTAAGTGATGTAAACATACATTGATGAGTGATACGACATAACAAAAGGCATTCTATCATAGAAGAAATCGTATTCACGCAAGAAATCACTATGCATGACCTGGATGTCCACTTAATGCAAACATCACTCGACTTATCTGTCTACTTTGGAGAAGCCTTTTAAATTCAACGTGTTGATTCACCCTTTCATACTATAACATGTTGCCAGGGACGCCAGAGAAGGGGGAAATGGTGCGATCTTTTATGTATCGGTGAAATCCTCTGACAGAGTAAATAAATGCGTAGCAACTCGGAAAGTGTATTCTGTGGTCTATTCAGGAAGCGGTGCTTGTATGAATATGAATAGACGTAAAAGTATTGTGATGTCGGACTGAAGCTCACAAAAATTTAGTGTGAATTGGACCATGAATCTGGCCTGGTGGTTTGTTTCAAATTGGTTTCTCTCCCTTTCATTTCCTTTACATCACGATTATGACTTGCTTGTGCAAGGCAGAAATTCCTATACAGATTCGAGTCAAATGAATTACCTCATACCTAAGAAGTCAAGAGATATAAAGAAAAGTACATAAAATTTTCATAACTGCATTCGAGCTCGAGGAGGGAGTGCTCGTGATAGCATTATTAGCGCAGTCACAATTCCTCTATGGCGGTCTTACGGCGAGTCTAAAACAGACATTTTATTCATTTTTATTCAAACCACCTATATGTAGCTGTTTTCGACTCGCCGTATGGCCGGCGGAGGGGAAATGTGACCGCACCATAACGAGGGCAGGTCCAACAGCTCAACTTTATTTGCAAGTTTATGTAATTTCTTCATTTAAGAGCAATAATTTTTGTGTGTGAAAAGTTTATGTAATTTCTTCATTTAAGAGCAATAATTTGTGTGTGTGAAAATTAGACTCGTTCTATTTCTTTTCAATATAAGAATTGGTCTTGGAAATATATACTGACGATATTTTTTTAATCTATAGACTTTTTATTCTTCAAAATAAAATGTATTCATTTCATTGGCCTGAAAGTTTTTGTTTGTTTTTGTTTGTGTTATTTTTATTTCTGCGTTAACAATACATTATCAAAAATATTTACATTGTTTGTAATATACAAAATAATTCAGAATGTATACAATATAAACATAATACATAATTAGAAAAAAAATGGTGTGGACATATACTTCACATTTTAATCTGCTTACCCAATACCATGCATTAACTTCAGAACTATGTGTTTGGTTTTCCGCTTTATTATAAATATCCTTGAAAGTTGAAATCACCAATGAAGAAAAAAGTTAGATAATCTTTTGAACTATTTCAAAACAAGCGGTTTTTTGTAAATAACATTGAAGTTAATTTGCAATCCTGCATGCATAGTCAATGAAGATTACAGAATAACGCCGCTTTTGGAATACGTTGGCCTATACGGAGCCCGCAAGACCCTCGCACAATCAGCCTTCACATCGTACAATACCTTTAGTATTAGCTCGGATTGCATACGATAATGGGCGTTATGGTCTCATTGTTATTATTATTGTTGTTCTTATTAAAATCATTATATAATAAATAACAATAGTACATTTCTTAAATACGCATAACACCTAGTACAGGTCTGTATGCGCGAGTGACTAAATCAAACATTCTGAAAGAGGTGGGTTTTTAATTGAACTTTGAATATATGAATTTATTTATTTTATATTATATGATATTATTATTGTTTTTTGCTGTTGTTGTTATTATTACTATCCTAGTTTTAACGATTTCGTCATATCTTCTTTTTCTGTAGTAGTGTAGGTATTTTCATACGATCACCATACGGCGCCGAACGGGAGGCGGCGATAGTCGTACATTGATCGATTTTAGAATAAAATGTATTTTTGTAAATAGTATTTTTGGTTGATCATTCGAGGTTCATAGAAATCGTCCGGAGATAAAACCGATACAGCTCGAACTTAACGATCTATGCAAATTTGTCGTGTCATTTATGCATAGAGGGTGAGGATACTACAACGAAAAGGAATTCGCACGATTACCGTACGAATTACGCACAACATAATGTTCCATGCAAGAATTGCATGGAACATTATGTTGTGCGTAATTCGTACGATTAATCGCAAGCCCGAAGACGCAATTAGATAACTTGAACACATACACCGTAAACCGTAGCCCCCGCATTGTAGGTGCACAAATATTATAAATTTGAGTCCACGATTAAAGGTATCTA
The DNA here is from genome assembly GCF_018143015.1 of Lytechinus variegatus. Lineage (NCBI taxonomy): Eukaryota > Metazoa > Echinodermata > Echinoidea > Temnopleuroida > Toxopneustidae > Lytechinus > Lytechinus variegatus. The sequence goes on along the minus strand of NC_054740.1, from coordinate 76,687,169 downwards.
TAAAATTTTAGCTGCTCTGATGCCATTCATCCTTCATGTCCTTCATATTGTAACTGTCTATAGATTGAAACGACAGCTCTTCAAATTGTGAATACGGTGTTGGAAGAAGCCACCGAAGAGAATTCAACAAGTGTCTTGGTAGCCATTGGAATAACTGTTGGTTCGGCAACGGTATTAGAAGGTATGTTATTGATATAATGTAACTCCTGTTACCATCAATCAAATTATACACAAAGTCTTCCAAAACATCCTAGATATTCCCAATGAATGAAAGATTTTGTCCAATTTATAACAATAACATAAAGTATACCGATTTATTTCAAGTGAAGGATTTTGCCTGGATATTCAGATTCCATACGATTTTAAATGAATTACTTATGAACAAAACATAGCAACGACATTTTGTATTAATTTGACAGACATTAGAAGGAAAAGTCTGTCAAGCAGGTGAACGTTTCATTAAATAGTCAGCACTGACAATTCGGTCAGTGTTGACAACTTTCATGAAGTGGGCACCAGGGCCCACATAACGCATACTCAGCTGGGTTCGCAATAATATATTCGTCTTCATTTTCAAATCTTAACACATTTTACATCTTTGTTGTTGACTTCCTCTTACCGCAGTTTCCGTCGATGTTGAAATAATAACTGTAGCGCCACCGGCTAGCACACCAACTGCTGCTACAACAATATCAACCACCGAATTACCAACGAACACTGCAACAACCACCACTGCAACGACCAATGCAACAACTACCATGCCGACGTCAACTGCAGCACCAACCACTTCGGTTGTGACCACAGGCAGTCAAACGACCACTCCTGCAGAAGTTATGACAACAACTGACGAGGCTGAAGAAACAACAGTATCTGGTAAGAACCAAATATTCTCCATTTTCGATTATTAAACTTTTGTTAATGCATGTAGAATTGACCCTCCCCCTAGCTCTCTCTCTCTATATATAAATATATATATGCACACAAACACACACATATGTGTAAAAAACTATATATATTAATATAATATATAGTAACAAAATATGCTGAAGATAAATGGTAATGCTTTCAATGCCAATTTTCGACGGACGTCCGTCTTCTTCAGGAGTATATACAATGTCATTATAATTATATATATATAATTATATATATATATATAAATATATATATATATATATATATATATATATATATATATATATATATATATATATATATATATATATATATATAATTGTATATATATGTGTGTGTGTGTGTATACAGGGTAAATGTGTGAGTGTGTATGTATTATTAATATTGAAGTTGTATGTAGACCTTTTTTTAATAAAGGTTCTACGTTCGTTACGAACTTGTTTAAACCTTGTGGAAAATCATGCCAATTTTAGCAACTAGTAATGGATATGAATTTATTTTAAGAGGTCTACTGTGAGTTGTTTGCCTCTTAAAAGTATACACTGCATCGTTTCTAATTTGCCAACATAGAAACGTCTATAAATGAAAAAGCTCTGGTCGGGGTTCTAAGAGAAAAGCGTCGTAAACTTTTGCAACAATTACCACAGCATTTAAAAAATCGCCTTTTCCAGTCTGAATTAACAGCACATCTCATTTTGTCCATAGCAGGCTCAGCACATTAATACTACCCTTTAGAGTAAGTGACGTAAGATAGGTCAGCGGGTGAGATGAACACTTGTTGTTTCTAAAAAACTATACAAATCTCAACTGACTTTAAAACATCGATAAATGAAAATGGTTCTAATCGATCAAAAAAGAAAAGACACGATTTTGGTAGGTTTTTATGAAACCTTGTGAAACATAATTATGGGAACGTGACAGGTGCACCTAAGATTGGTTAACTTAAAAAAGAGATTTGCAGTTTATTGTTGTTCTTGATAAAAGTTTACATGGACATTGATAAACTAAACTGGAAAGATCTCATTATCATAATTGCACACTACAATCAATATGCTAAATTGTGCTCAACGTAAAGATTTAAAAAGAAATTCAAAATGTATAAAACTATTCAGCAAACTTGTTATATTTACGGTATTTTCACCAATCATCAATTCTTTTCTTTCAGATAATGCGACGTGTGACTTCACGTGTGGAGATGGTAAATGTATTGTGTCTGATGACATTTGCAATGGGGAAAATGATTGCTCGGATTTCTCTGACGAAGATCTATGTCGTAAGTGTTGATATGACGTTCATTAAATTTGTTAATTTGTGAATAGCAATGGAATGCAAGAAATCAAAAACATATTGTCCACTATTATCACTGAATGATAAATGCATTCGTATACATTTTTTCCAACGTGGCAGTTTTTGTATTTATCTATTTATTGATATTTTGTCTTGTCTCCAGCTCAATGTAGTGATGTCCGTTTCTCTCGATGCGGAGAAGTTCTTTCTTACAATCGGACTTACTTTCCAAACCCATCAGCCCGAGACCTTAATAGTGCAATCAGTTTGATTGAAGAAACAACCATCATGGAAGAATGTCATGAAGACTTTCTGCTTCTCTTCTGTGGTATGCTTTTTGCTGATTGTCCACATGGCGGTCCTACTCGACGTCCTTGCAGGAGCCTATGTGAAGAAGTTACAGAGGCATGTCGAGACTCCTTCCAAGCAACAATGAATGCAGAATGGCCGATTAATTGTCGACTACTAAGCAACGACGACAATCTGGATGAATCATATTGCGCTGGCGGAGAAGGCGGTAAGTCACATGCCAAAAAGGACATTCATTCCATTTTCACATATTTTCAACTGTTTGCAGTGTTCAACGAATGTTCCTTTAAGCGGACATTATTCTGAATTCTTGACGGCATAAGTAATGTGCATCTCCATATTCACGTTTTTCATGTCTATAGATCTCACAGGAGAATCAATGTGCGGCACTCGTCCTGCTGTAGATGACTATCAGTCTAGGATAGTGGGAGGAGTCAATACTGATCTAGGGGAATTCCCATGGATTGCTTCTGTTCGGATGGGAGGTTACTTCTGTGGTGGCACTCTGATCAGCAATCAATGGGTCTTGACTGCAGCTCACTGCGCGTAAGTATTCTGGTGCGCCCCATATAGGCGACCGGCGACCCCTGTTTTTTGTTGTTGTATATCCACTTTCATGTAGTATATTTGAGTTTTGATTGAGTCATATGGACTATAATGGTGCATGGACTGTCGATGACGTTAGACGTTCTGTTTTGGAAACCCTATTGTCAAAAAAGGTGGAAATCCATTTCTTCAGATTTCAGTCACTACCATTCCAGCATTTGCCTTCATGTCTCACATGCACTTGTACATGTGATGTTTTTTTTTTTTTAGTTAAGCGTCTTTTGATTTGTGCTATTCATGATCAGCCAAGTAGAAGTGGACACAATGGGATGTTTTAAGTAGTCTATTGTGTTTTGTTGTAAGTAGCTTATTGTGTCAACACCTCACCACTGACACCACAATGGTGTACCTTCTAATGAAAAGGAAGTGCTTGCTCTACTGTGCTATGCGTTAGATGTCCCAGACATGCCAGAAGGAAAACGAGATTTTTTTAATGGCTATCATTAGACTTTTATTGTGCCAGTTGATTTTTGGCATGGACCAAAAAAAAAAATTAACTGGAGTCTGATTTACTCAATGTATTCCAGTTTCAGCAAAGTATCAGTTACCAACTGATCCAACACACTGGTCTTCTTCAACCAGTGCATTGAGATGACAATAGAATTTCAAAGATACTGTGCGTCACGCGACTTACTACCAGCTACGAAAGAATCGGCGATAAATTTCGCTACTTACACGTTCTGCAGCAGAATGGATAATCCATTCCCCAATCGCCTCTAGGTCTGCTTTCGGTTAACAGTCTGCTGGCTGGTCTTCCTACCATTATACTTGGACAGACTCCAGTACATGCTTACAGAATGCTGTTGCTCGCCTCTATTCTGATCGAGTTCCACTGGCTTCCAATAAAGTTCAGTGTCGAGTTCAAAATCATTCTGACTTTCAAAGCTAACCACCATCGTTTATCTCTAGGATATGCATGGACCTACTACATGGGATATGTGACCTCCCCCAGAGATCAACGTCGTGACGTCCTAGCTTGCGCGCATCTAATGTTTGTCGCTCTTCATCATGGATCTTCATGTACCCATCACTCACCTAAGGGGATGGAGACCGCGCCTTTTCATCTATTTCTCTTCGCCGTTCCACTGAACTTTTCAGATCATGTCTCAAAACACAGCGTATTCAGCAGATGACAATAGTAATAAACTCAAATGGATGATCCTGCGCCAATGCAAGTTTAAATAGACATATATATGGTGCTATGTAAATGATATAGTTCGTCATCATAATCGGACCAACTTGTACACCATACAGTATGCACGAGAGTAAGGAAACGCTATATTTTACTGAGAATGATTACCAAGATATGGCTACCACATAAGTTCCCAGCTATTTGCTTACATAAATAGGGTTTGAAAAAAGTGTTTATTTCTAAAGAATATACTGACGAGTTACAGTTTCACAGCAGAGCTGTTAATTTTCCTTTCTCGGGAGCAGTCATTCCATTTTTTGTTTGTTGCTGATTTGTCATGATACTGATGTCTTCGTTACTCTGGTTTTTAGCCTGGTTTTTTGTTTTTAGGCAATATTTTTTTGTGCAATAAAGGCAATGACACATGCAGTAAATCGCTTCTAATTAAGTATAAATGTATTTGGCAAATGCTTCTGTATCAAATGAATCGCTGTTTTTTCTCTCTATATATTTTCATTACCGTTTTCAAAAGATTTCTCTAAAAATACAAATTCGACACATTCATTGGCAATTTAAACATGTGAAAACACAATGCTCAACCACATTGAATGTTTACATCTTTATTGTATCACCACTTATAAAACGATAACACTTACAAAAACAGCATGCACTCTTAAAACAAACCACTCAAATTGAGTAGACTAGTAGTCAGCTGGGTGCAACTGATATGGCAATCACTGATTTTCGAATTTCTGACATATATTCTAGTCAGAAATAACTCATTTCTTGTGAAATATGACTAGAAAATAGTCAAATATAACTAGAATAATAGTTGTTCCCAGCTGACCCTATTAACTAGTTATTTTTTACTGATTTGTTTTTAGAGTGTGTGTGGTTCCATATTTCATGCACCTGACATTCGTTCTTCACTCATAGGCATGACGAGGAAGGTAGTGGAGATGGTATGGAACCTAGTGATTTCAGCATTACTCTTGGGGTCCGTCACCTTTTGGAAGATCCCGAGTCCAAAGTGGAGCGAGATGTTGACCAGGTGATTGTCCACCCCAACTACGGTGCTTTCAATGGAATAGCAAATGACATCGCACTACTTCATCTATCCGAACCTGTAGAATTCACTGATTATGTAAGACCAGCTTGCTTAGCTACTCTACAAAACGAGACAATGGCGTACAGTCGATGTTGGATCGCAGGATGGGGAAGCATGCACTCAGAAGGTATTTCCCACTGTTACCCTATCTGTATATGTAATGATTACATTCACACAAGTTTAGAAATTCAGCACGATTATTTCATATTCATTCAGAATTTTATAAAATCTTTTTTAAAAATGCGTCATTCTCTTCCGACGACAATGAATTTGGTCAGTCCGGCAGAAAATAGACAGCAAAGATCTTTTGAGATTATCCCGATTAATGAACTAATTTGTACGATTAGGTTTGAGTAAATATGCCCCCATAGAGATTTATCATGACCAGCAAAAATTGCTCCTATGGAAAGTCTGGACGTCAAGTCAAACATAAAAACTATTCCCCAAAACTAAATAAATCCTTATCCCTACCTTATTCTGAACCAAAAACTAAATTACAGTCCTAACTTTAACCCTAAGACAGGAACAAATGTCGCAGGAGCAAATGTTTTATCACCAACGGGTTGACCGTAGAGAATGTGAGATAACCTTGGAGCTTGTGTTGTAAAACGTACCTTTCAAATGATCACATTTCATAAGAAATGACAACAAATTTTAACATGCTATGATCACACTATCGTTACCAGGTTCCCTTTCCAACGATCTTCAGAAAGCATTTGTTAACCTCATTGAACATGATGTATGTGCTGACCTATATAGTCAATACAACATTGTCGAAGAAGCAGAGATCTGTGCAGGCTATATTCAAGGCGGAGTTGATTCTTGTCAGGTAAACTATGAAAGTTATATTATGGAGGTTTTAGTACAACCAATTTGCCTTTAAAAGGGCTTACCCTCAAAACACGTATCAATATGAAGAGGGCCCTGAGAACGATTTTTCAGTTAAAGGACTGTTTGCAGTTACCCATAAAGACGATACATATTTCAAAAATGAAATAATGCGAGCACGGAGTGCGAGTTAAAAATTTCATGTATTTTTGTCCTGAAAATAGAACATTTTAAGCAGTTTGTGATCCCGATGCGTATGTAACAAATAATTACTGCGAGCACGATCATCACGAGCAGATGTTTTTATTTAGGTTCGGGTCTGATAAAAAATGGGTCTGGTATAAGGACTGTTTGAAGTTTTCCATGAAGACGATACATATTTCAACAATTGAATTAAACTGAACATTCTGAGCACTTTTTGTAATCATGAACAGGAAAGTTATATAAATTTACAAGTGATGCGATCGCGAAGCGCGATCAGAAACGAAATTAAAATTTCAGACTTAAACACGAGACATTCTGAACACCTAATAATGAACTGGATAAGTATATAACTATGCAATTGACAATGATTGATGCGAGCGCAAAGCGCTAGCGGAAAGAAAAATTGAGCGATCAGGAAAAGGATGAGTAATTGGGCATCTTCCAACATTAATAATTTGAGTGCAAAGCGCGAGCAGAAAATCTTCGATATTCTGATCTAAAACTTTAAAATTTATGTATTTTTTAGATAGTAAAAAAACAAACTGCATATCTGAAAAAAACATGCCTGCACATGTTTAGATTTAGTCAGTAGAATCTGGGCATTTAAAAAAAATATATTTTATACTATGAAAATCAATGATGCGAGCGCGAAGCGCGAGCTGAAAATATTTGATATTTCGTTCTGAAAAAGGTGGATTTAAGCCCTATTTCAAGCACTGTGTAGAAAAATTCTGAAGTTGGGGCGCGCGGGAGGGGGTCCTACAAAACGTCGTTCATTTTCATTACCTTTTTGTCATTCATCATACCTACCAGATTTCCAGGGGTTGCTGCCAATGGAAAATAACGCATACAGAACATCCAAGGAAAATTTGGGGGTTGCTTAAGCACCCCCGCCTCCCAGGGCAAAGAATATGGAAAATGTATATGAATAGATATATGCCTACTACCACCCCCTGAAATCAATCAAATAGAAATAATATCATGAAAACTTTTCCACAAGAAGAGATATTCAGAACAGCAATTATAAGAAATTATCGTTAGATATCATTTTGGTGCAGATCTCCTATATACTTGAACAATAGTTGCGTGCAACGCATTCATGTAACATACGACATAAAGTTGATAGTTATAGCATTTACAACAATCTACTTACCAGATGAGTTTGCATTGTACTTCTTTTGTGATGACTATCATTCAAACCTATTTGAGACGCACCCACCCTCTTGAATGTATATTTGACGAGGTGACTAAATACTTAATACGCGTCCTAATATAATGGCTTCGTTGGCATGATATACCTCTTATGTTGCATAGCAATACAATTTAATTAAGACATTTCGTTGATTATTTCAAGTATCTAATATGTAAAGAAAACGATAATCGTGTATACCACAAGCTGTTTTTATTTTTGTTATTAATATTGTTTCTTTCGACAAGGGTGACAGCGGAGGCCCACTAACTTGTGAGGGTTCTGATGGTCGCTGGCATCTGGTAGGATCTACGAGTTGGGGTGTCGGGTGTGCCGAGCCAAATTACCCTGGGGTCTATGCCAGGATTTCACAATACACTCGGTGGATTCAGGATACCATGGGATCCGTTGGTATGTTTTTTGTGCAGTGATGAAATTCCTTCCTAATATTCTGTTGACAGTCTGGAAACATTTGATGTATTCGGTAACCTTAAGGACGAAAGACTTCCAAAACGCATGTATTACCACCTTCTGACAAAGGGCGATTCTGTCTTATTTTTTTTTAAATGTCAATCCACAGAGAGATAAAATAAAATGTGGGTTCATATCGCTACTTTGGTAACCCCCCCCCCAAAAAAAAAAAAAAGATACATGTCACTATTCCATTCCATTCCTAGATTATATGAATGTATGTGCGCCAAAATTATTGTTGTGTGGATATAATCTGAAACCGTGTTGCATTGCACACATTTACTGATTGTACATGTACATCAAAATTCAATATCTGCATAATTTTGTCATGTTAACATAAAAGTCATTCTTAAGATAGGAGTGGGCTGAAAATTTCAGGGTATGGTTTTTGTCTGTAGCTTTCTAAGAACCAATTACTAAATTTGTAAAGTAATCGCTCGAATGACTATTTTAAATAACGATTAAATATTTATATTTACATCCCAAGAGTCGGAAAATGCCATATTTAAAAGTTTATTTCTAATGGGTAAAATGAATTCAATGACTACTACGCTTTTGTAATATTGTTATGTTCGATCATACTCGAGATACTTTACATTACTGACCCCTTTACCAAAGCTTCCGGCATATGCCTTCAGAGAATGCTCGAGCGTTAGTACCGATAGTACTCCTGTGATGTCATGTTTGTTCGCAATCGAAAGGGTATCAAATATTTCAAACCACACGTTTTGCAGAATGATTTGTGTGTGTGAAAGTGTTTGTAAGGGTGTGTGTGTGCGTGTGTGTCAGACTGTAGTAGGTCCATGGTAAGACCTAGTATACCTGGGGCGAATAAAAAACTTTGACAACAGGGTAATGGTGGTTTGCCAAACTGAAGAAAAAAATATCCCGAAGCAAATTGTTTTTCTTATGTGAGCGATTCACTGAACTGAAATGGTATGCTTTTCCATCAACATTACTTTGTTACGTTTTATTAAGAAATTAGAATGTAAAACTGATCAAGTAGTGTAGGATGTGATTCTTTAACCACTCGATGAAAGATTCTGGTCAACCAAATTTCAATTTTACTTTTGGTATCTATCAGATAATGAAAACATCATTGAGGTATCAAGTACTGGGTTCGGTGCCGGTGACTCGGTGACTATCCTGTCACCCAACTACCCAGATCATTACATGAACCATGCAAGAAGGGAATGGCTTGTGTCCGGACCAGAAGATACACAGATAGTAGCAATTTTTCACGCTTTTGAACTCAGTTACGGCCATGATCTCTTGATTATTGGCTCTGGTCTCAACACGAGTGATCAATCATCACACCTGGTGATCCTTACTGGTTATGTGCTTCCAGAAGACGTTGTATCTACAAACAATGAAATGTGGCTGAAGTTTACTTCTGATGGTTTGGACACGGCGACCGGATTCTGGATAGAAATCATGGTCTATGAACCGGCCAACATTACAGGTAAATGTGTCTAACGGAACGTATGTTTCTTTATTACATCAATGTATAGTTTGTCTTTAAACAGTCACCGGAAATGCTGGGAATGAAAGCCGTGGAATGTTTTCTTCTCTGGATTCTGTAATTCGCAAAATCCTTTCAGACGAAATTTCTCCTCACGAAGTAAGCGTGTATGGACATGGGGAATCTTTGTCCAATTACATCACCAAATTACCCAGAAAACTATCCAAATCATGCAAGCGTTGGGTGGCTCGTATCTGGACCTGAGAACACCCAAGCTGTAGTCAAATTCCACACGTGTGAAGTTGGGCTATGACATTTTAAGCATTTGTTTCGGGCTGAACATCGCAACTAGTGCGACAGGTTCTTCTCTACCTGGAGATGTGATCTCCTATGATAATAGATGTGTCCAAACTTTACTACTGATTACTCTATCACCGGGGATGGATTTGGGATTGAGATCATGGTTTTCGAGCAGGAAGTTGTCTTTTGTTTTCTCTATAAATTTCTTTGTAGTTTTAAATACTGTAAATGGATGTGCGTCCAAGGATTATTACTTACTTACTTACTCACTCACTTACTGTACTTTACTCCAACGATGTTGTAGGACTAAGCTTGTTCATCGATCAAAGAAGAGATGACCAGCAGCTGCTCTCCTTTAGACAAAATTACAGAGATGCACTAATTGTGTTGGAAGGGAGGGGTGGCAAGGGTATCATGGATAGAAAAACAAATCCATGAAAACACTAGAAAAACTAGAATCACTCTAAATCATAGGCAATCTTCTCCCAATGCTTATGAAGTTTATTCTTAAATGCATTCACTGAACACACGTCTCCCGGGAGACTGTTCCACACATCTATATATCACTCGGTTAGCATCAAGACGTGAATATCTTTTCTCTAGATTTTAGGAATGACCACATGTTTTACCACAGAAAAGCTCAGAACTTGTCTGATAATAACCATTAAAATATTTGTCTCATAATAACCATTCAGACATCAATCATGTCACTTCTATTTCTTCTGTAACTGAGTGACGGCAATTGAAGGTGGCGAAGACGTTCAATGTATGAAATGTGCTTATTACCTGGGATCAATTTAGTGGCTCTACATTGGACACTTACCGCTCGCCCTCTGCTCACCGAGCTTACAGGGTGACCACGCAGCCTGACCATACTCGTAAGATTGGGGGAATAATACCCTTCAACGAAAGCTTGACAGAGGTCCTATCCAAATGTGCAAAAGTTCTTCATTATACCCAGCAATCTATAAGACTTTAAAACCACTTAAAGTGATTGGTTAACATTGGTTTGACTTTTAAAAAATCTGAGCTAGAAGGTCACACTTGTCACCTGTGTCTTTGATATGTTCCAAAAATGAAGCCCTGAAAAAATTGCATTCGAAAATGATTATTTAGTGCTTCAAAAATTGAAATATAAAGTGACCGGAAACACCATCTTAATTTCATCCCATACACTTATGTGTACTATTTAGGTGTCTATAAGACGCCTATTTACTAAATCAGGGTTTGCCTTGTAGTTTTAGCTTTTCATTCTCAATAATGGTTGTTTTCAGGGTTTATTAGTTCTAATACATGCACTTGTACACATGTTTCATCTTGGTTTGAGAATTTTTTAAATCGGCTGCTCACAAAGTTAAACAATACCTTTAAGAAATCTGCTCCTTGAAAGAAAGATGTGTCTGCTTGAACTCTTAAATCTCTCCCATTCTCACATACACGTAGAACGTCCGTTTGGTCATAGAATACCCGGAGTCATACCTACTTCTTCAAATCTTCAAAACAGTATCTCTGGGGGAAAAAACGTAATCACCACTTCTCAGCCCAGGCCTCAAGACCTCAACTCTTCAAAACAGTATATCTGTGAAAAACGTAATTACCACTTCCCAGCCCAGGCCTCAAATCTTGCAATTTATCCCGCAAGAAGTTCTCACTCGGTCATTTTAATTCTACACTCTTTCAGCATTCAAACGGTTTACATTCTATTTTTATTGTTAAACACTACCGACTTTTTCAAACTAAAAACCTGAGATTGATTTAATCGTTGGTAGTTAATTGTCCTCGGAAAATAATGAGCATATGAATGACATTTATTTTTAGGTGTGGCAAATGGCAGTGAAGTTAGTACTGTTGATCACGGTGAATCTTTAACCATCGTTTCTCCAAACTATCCTGGATACTATCACAACGACGCGAATATGCAGTGGCTTGTTGCAGGACCGAACAACTATCAGATCGTGGCAAGTTTTCAGGCCTTTCATCTGGAAGACAGATATGACTTCCTCAGAATCGGTTCGGGTTTGGATCCGGAGATTAGGTCGTCGCAGTTAGTCAAGCTGTCTGGTGACGAATTGCCCGATGACGTTGTATCACGTAACAATGAGATGTGGGTCGTATTCACCTCTGATTACTCGGAAACAAGGACAGGATTTTGGATGGAGATCACGGTGTTCAAAAGAGGTAGGCCTACATCTATGTAAGAATTACTACAGGCTTTAACGTTGAAAAAGTTTACCACTATTGACAAAGACCATCTCCAAAAAAAAATCCGATTTCTGACATGCTTCAAACAAACTCAGAACAGAGAAAAAAAATCCTGGTGCCCTGTAGAGTATATGCAAATGTTAAAGAGTAATTCTTTGAATGCATGAGCACCGAAAGGCAGCTCGAGCTAAAGCCGGGGTAATGATAATAACAACGCGCCTTGGAATAGAATATTTCTAAATAGATGGCGCTATGTAAATGCCTATTATTATTATTATTATTATCATTAAAGAGGTACATGTAAGTGTTCAAAGATTAAAATGATACAAATCTAGTTGGTCTATGCTGTATGAGCCAAAGATTTTACTGTTTGAGTCATTTAAGAGTGAGAATTTTCAAAATCATATTTCTTTTATGCGATAGTCATATCAATACTGCAGAAAGAAAGACAAAGGCGATTGTACCAGAAAAAATACAAGACTTAAGTTCTATCCTTTGCCATTTGGAAATAAGCTTGACAAGATCTCGGAATTTTAACATGCATGTTCCTCCTTGAACATGATGGACCACAATGATTGAATAACACTGGTGGGTAGCGATGTAATGGAAAACCAGCGAAATAAAAAGACAATCGTTTTTTCTGAGTCTGTGTCATTTATATCGTTAAAATGGAACTAGGTCTACGGTCAAGGCAAATGACATGTACGAATGCTCTAGCATCAATCTCCATTGCTTTTTAAAAAAAGTATTTAATTTTTATACAATACACTGATAATGGTACTAGTAACAACAAAAAGTGCATTGTCATCTCATACTGGCTCACAATTTTATTGTTATTCATTATTGTCATTGTTGCTGATTCAATAAAAAAACAGCTCGGGGAACAAATGCATTTTTTTGTCAAGACTAATATCGCAGATAACATGGGCATATATTGATTGATAATGAATTTACTTCATTGAAAATTTTCAACCAAATTATAAAGCGAATTATAATGTAACATGATTGAAAATGAGCTTTCTGGAAAGCATAGATTGTTAATGAAGACTCCCTTCATAACCTGACGAACTTGATACTTATAGTTTGGAAATTAATCATACATAGTGGTACTCAATTCCCAACTGCATGGTCTATAGTGATTATTTCCCAAGTTGTAGATGTCATTAAAGTATTTTCCTCTCATGGCTTGTTTGAATTACAGATAATTCTTCTGATGAATGCAATTTCATGTGTGGTGATGGCGCGTGTCTTGCATCCGAAAAAGTATGCAATGGAGAAAACGATTGCCGAGATTTCTCAGACGAAGATCAATGTCGTAAGTGCTCGATATAAATGATTGACCATGACCAAAATAGAATCATAATTTATTTTATTGTGTCCAGAGAAATTGCAGTTGCAGTGCAAAAGTTCAGTGCATCTTTTTAAATCCTGCAAATGGCCTTTAATGGAAAATTGAGCTGACAACTTTTAATCACTTAAACTTCCATAAACTGAAAACAGACAAATGTTTTGTTTTATATATTAAGTACTTATAGTCGAGAAGTATCGAGAGAAATTGATTTCAGATTTGGTTTTACTCTATGTTGTGGCTTAGTGGATGAGTCTCGACTCTGATCCACTACGTCCAGGTTTCAGATCCCAACGTAGCACTCGCGTCTTTTGGCAAGTCAATTATCTGCATTTGACACTCTCCACCCAGGTGGTTCTTTCATAAAGCTGTTCGTAAGTTAAGAGCGACTCTAACAAGGACTGATGATCCTTTCTTGTGGTAAATAATATATTGAATTGGTGATGGTTTACCGCATAAGAAAGTTTCACCAATCTTTCTTAACTTAGGAACAGCTTTATGAAACGGCCATGAACGGCTCGGTGTAGTAAATGGGTACCCAGTAGGAAGGAATTCATTGAATGCTCGGGCGTCTGATCAGGGTAGCCATGTTAAGGGGGGGGGGGATAGTATTAGAAACATTGTATTAAGCGTTATAGAGTGCTCGTCAAAAAAGTTTACACTTAGAAGTAATCCTATAAAATTATATATTTGCAATATCCTGAAGCTTTTTCTACATTTAAACATTGATACATATCTCTTTAGGCAAAATAATGACGATATAATAATTGTCAAAAATCATTCCGCTTGAGTGAGCACCACTAATTAAAATAAGTAAAATGATTTGCGCAGAACCTAGAATAGTTATATGAATAAAAGTAGACGTTAATCATGAAGAACAAATGTAATCCAGCTATGAAGATTGATTTGAATATATCTTTGTTTCCTTGCCGAAATCACTTCATAGAGCGCCAGTACTAGTGCGCCCCCCCCAAAAAAAAAAAAAACCCGATGCCATTGTGATGATATCTGCTTTACATGGAGCTGTGATTCACATGAAATGGTTAAACTTGATTTTCGTTTTTTTAATCATCGTCAAGTTTGGGAAAAGTAGGGAAAAACAGTGTTAAATAAAATATAATCAGTGGTCTCACTTTAAATAATAAAATTTAGTGAAAGAATATAATGCTGGAATTGTCTGAAATAAACTTTTCTTTATATTCAGTTATGTCCTCAGATCCAGCTGGCACTAAAAGGTGTTAGTTTTGGTAGCAATTTTTACAAAATGTTTAAATGTATATGTTTTATTTAAGTTAAATCAAAATACAAAAGAAATGTGTGAGAAAATGGTCAGTTAGTTTTTGGCCTTCTTCGTTAACACAGCGCGAAAATGAACATTTCTAAGCAAACCGATATAAGTCAAAATTCTTACTCTCTTTCATTCGATAGATGAGACCCAAACCCTAGAATATGTGGAAAAGGATCCCCATGTTCTGTATTTTTTCAATGTCTAGATCTTTTTCAAAATTAAAACTTTTTATTGATATGGACGGTATTTTAAGCGCTATTATTTTCATTATTATTTCTAGAAGTAGTAGTACAGTAGTATCATCATTATTAGTATTATTGTTTTCGTTTTACAGCCCAATGCACCGATCTTCAGTTCCCACGATGTGAAGAAGTACTCTCATACGATCGGACTTACTTCCCAAACCCATCAGCCCAAGACCGTGATACTGCAATCGATTTGATTGAAGGAGCAAGCATCATGGAAGAATGTCATGAAGACTTTCTGCTTCTCTTCTGTGCTATGCTTTTTGCTGATTGTCCACACGGCGGTCCTTCTCGACGCCCTTGCAGGAGCCTATGTGAAGAGGTCACACATGCTTGTCGGGAATCATACGTTGAATCGATGAATGCAGACTGGCCAATAGATTGTAGACAACTGAGTGATGACGAAAATGTTGACAATGATTACTGTACTGGAGGAGAAGGCGGTTAGTTTTTGGATATACATAAATGCAATCATCGATTTCAAATAGATAGGAGTAATCATAACCGATTGGCACAATTAGAGATGCAGCCCAATGTCAAAACAAGTCCATATGAACATTGCGAAGTTTCATACGAAAGGTCGTAGGAGAAATCATGTCATTTTGCAGTTGCAACATTGCACCTTACCATTCTTTATAAGTTCAACGTTGCACTTTTAACTTTGAGGTACTAGGGCACCATGGCCTCTCTTCAAAGTTTCGTGCTAACATTCTTTATCATAAAGATGATATCTAAAAATTAGGAGATAACATTAGATTTGGGGCTCGATATAATAAGACGGATTTTTGTCTAAATGATTCCTTTCATAATGTTCTGTTTTCGCTTTAGTTTCAGGCTCGTAGTTCATATTGTAAGGAAGCTTGTGCCTAATTCTGGCGCGATCGTACAAATGAGGACCAGGATCAGAAAAGAGGGGATGGGCATCATGGTCCCCTCATTCCTCAATAATTCCGAAGTAGTCATGTGTTTACCGTAAGAGATCGTGATCTCCTTGTTTCACCAGTAATGTGATTCTGAAGGTGCATAGGATGAAATCTATCACAGATCTCGGAGGTGATGTTAACTTTGTTTTTATCAGATTGCTCCGAGGAGGGGTTTCTTGCAATCAATTGAATTTGGCCCAAAACAGTGTTTCGCTAAGTAAAATTATCTTCATCGAATGTTTTGCACAACAGATCTATCAGACGAAGGTATATGTGGCACCCGTCCTGCAGTAGATGATTACCACTCTAGAATAGTGGGAGGAGTGGATGCTGATCTAGGAGAATTCCCTTGGATTGCTACTGTTCGAAGGGGTTGGGCTCTCTGCGGTGGTACGTTGATTAACAACCAATGGATCCTGACTGCAGCTCACTGCGCGTAAGTAATATGAAACTAATATTCATGATAAACTCTTAAACACATGTAATCTATATCTGTGTAGCCTTAATATTTTTAACAGATGCAGCGAACATCTAACATATCATTTGACAATGAGCGAGGAGTAGAAGTATTTTGATCTATTTGAATTCTTTCATTGATGATAATTCTGTGAATGGCTACCTACTTCTGTAATGTTTAAAGTTAGACATTTATGTGGATCTCTTGAAGTTTCTGCATCCACAATAATTATTGACCATGATTAATACATTATTTTCTTACGTTATCCATCCAATTTCCTTTCTTGAATAAAGAGATGACGGGGAGGGTAGTGGAGATGGCATGGACCTGAGTGATTTCACCGTTACTCTTGGAATCCGTCACTTATTGGAACACTCCGACTCCAAGGTGGAGCTGGGGGTCGATCGAGTAATCGTGCATCCTAATTATGGTGATATCAATGGAATAGCAAATGATCTTGCACTCCTTCGTCTCTCGGAATCTGTCGAATTCAATGAATATGTAAGACCAGCTTGCCTAGCAACACTTCAAAATGAAACAACAGTATACAGGAGATGTTGGATCGCAGGATGGGGAACTTTGGAATCTGGAGGTATATAATTCTTTCCTAAGATACTGTTTTAGTCTACTGATATACCTTTCTCCCTCTTTTTTATTATTACTCCAGTATTTATTAAGAATCTTTTATTTGCCGTATTCACCTGACAATTATATTGTTATCCATTGGTTGTAGATTTTAAACACCCGACCAAACGTCTCCCATCTGGAAATATGTTCAATATCGAAGGAAAAAGGTTTTGTTCATGCATTTTGCATCAAATTTTTTTCACGATGTCATGATATATTCTCCAGAAGCCATGTTTACTCGGTATGAACCTTTCAATCGGGTTTTTTTTTCGTTGCTTTACCCAGTCGTTTACGAGACTGAACAAAGCAGAACAAATTCCATTTCATAAAAATTTAATTCATGAAAGAAAATGATATACGACGATGTGGTTTTTAGTGGGTTTAAAAATCACGGCTGGACATGTAAAAACACAATCCGGTTCCCGTTACACAAAGGTTAGCGTTTAATCGTACACATAATTTTTACGATTGATTGTGAATTGTAGTCTATGCAATCAATTATATATAGAAAAATGTTTTACGATCATTGCGAAGCTTTGTGGTAAGAACCCCAGATGGTCCTTTTTTTAACGTTTTTTGTAAACAGTTTGGGAAGGGGGAGGGGCGAAGTCACTCCTATTCCTTGGCCGTGCTAATGCCTAACCTGGTTATCAAAGACAAAGGCGGATCCAAGTGGGGGCCCGAGGGGCCCTCCCCCCTTCTCTATTGGCGGAGCAAAAAAAGAAAGAAAAAAGGGAAAGAAAGAAAAAAGGAAGAAAAAGAAAAGAGAAAAAAGAAGAGGAGGAAGACGAGTGAATAAAATAATATGAGAGGAAGACTTTAAAAAAAAATTCATGTCACTATATAAAATTTCGCTCGCGCTTCGCCCACGAATTTAAGTGATTCACATATCTTGTTCAACATGAAGGTTACATATCAAGTTTGAAAGTCAATATACGAAACATATTTCTCCTCGGAAATCGAAATTTTATTAAGTTGTGTGATTTACAAATTGATTTTTTAAAAGGGCTCTGTAAAGGGCTCTGTCAGTTTTACTGTCTAAAAATTAACATTTAGAATGCCTAGATTCTAGGTCTGAATCTGAAACACGTGCGCATGTTCATTCAGTTATCCAGTCTCAGATCACAATATCAAAAATTTTCTGCTCGTCCTTTGTGCTCGAATTATTAATAAAGGAAGATCCCCTTTCTCATCCCTTTCATGATTTATAAGACACGAATAGAGTGTCCAGTTTAAGGTCTAAATCTCGAATTTTTCCGCTCTTGCTTCGCGCTCGCATTATTTGATTGTTGAAATATGTAATGTCTTCCTAAGTGCTAAGTGCAAACACTCTTTAAAAGGCACTTTTCGATCAGTTCAAAACGTATACAAACTTCTGCTCGTGCATTATTAATGTAGGAAGATCCCCTCTTCCTCATCCTTTTCATGATTTACAAAATATGAATAGAGAGTCCCGAACGTTCTAGGTCTAAAACTATATTTTTTTTCGCTCGCCCTTCGCGCTCGCATCAATTGTTTAGTTATATAGCTATCATGTTCATGATTACAAGAATTGATTAAAGTTTTCCATTCTTTATGTAGAAATGTAAAAAAAAATTCAGTTCGCGCTTTGCGCTCGCACTATTTGATTCGAAGTATATAACGTTTTCATGGCTAGCTGCAAGCAGTCTTTAACAGGTAGGCCTACCTTTCCCATCATTTCGAAACGCGTATCAACAATTTCTGCTCGCGCTTCGCGTTCGTAGTAATTATTGCAAACACATCTTTATTTTCAGAATGTTCTAATTTGAGGAAAAAATACATACAATTTAAAAAAATTGCTCCCGCTTCGCGGTCGCATTTTAAAAAGGGATTGTGATATATATTTATGATGATTTAAAGAATAAAGCTAAGAAGTGACTAAAATGACTACCCCCTTCAAAGAAACAAAAAAATCATCTTCGAGCGGCCGATCGGGGATAATATGGCTGAAAAAAAATTCGGACCCCTCCCCCATTGGCGAAGGCTGGATCCGCCCCTGAAAGAAAAGAAACATTGCCCCCCTCGATCCTTACACATTGAATCGTATCTTCTATTTTTGAAATCCTACAGTTACTTAACGGCAATAGCTTCACTGTTCTGAATGCAAACTTCTAATTCAGATTTCGACTTCATGCTTTATTGTACTTATGTTTGCAGGTACTATTTCGAATGATCTCCAGAAAGCTTTGGTCCATCTTATCGATCACGACACATGCCACAATCTCTACCATCTCTATAGTGGATACAGTATCGTAGAAGAGGCAGAAATTTGTGCTGGATACATTGAAGGTGGAATAGATTCGTGCCAGGTAAGATTAATGTACAGCTTTAAAGGCATATTATTTTCCAAGTCGGATACTTGGATATCAGCAGTGACCTATACGTAACGTTGTTTCATAATATAAACAAGAAGAAATTATCTTTCGACCTGTAACATTCAATGAATGAATTTACTTTATTTTTGTAATGTCCAGTAACACTAAACTGATCTCATCCATTGTTCAAATGTATGAGCAAGAGTTGATTCATCAATATAATTATTGTAAATATGATTATTTTGATATCTTAGGGTGACAGTGGAGGACCGTTAACTTGTCAGGGTTCTGATGGCCGCTGGCATCTGGTAGGATCTACGAGTTGGGGTGTAGGATGTGCTCAGCCTAACTACCCAGGGGTCTACGCCAGGATCTCCCAGTACACAGACTGGATTATGGATAATCTAGGAGATGATAGTAATAAAATATTTCATAAGTTTTATAAGCGTTGCATGTAACGTGAGATATATGGATTTAAAGGTCTATTGCTCATTTATCATGAATACTGATGACAGGTCATCTGTTATACTTGAGAACTATGTGTCACAATTACATGGAGCCACATAGACTCAAGAATTAGCTTATCTATACAGTTCCTTGCACCACATTTAACATTTTCCTTTTATAGTCATATAATATTATGCCTATTACAGGTAGAACGATGAAAAAAATCTACTAAACATTCGATCTACACCTTTTGTATTTTTTTCTAATTCAGATGGTGAAGGAAATGATGACGTTGAAGAGTTTGACTTTGGTCAGACTGTGATGATCGTTTCGCCAAATTTTCCCAACAACTATGGAAATAATGCAAGGATGGAATGGCTTGTATCTGGTCCAGAAGATTCTCAGATTGTGGCCATCTTTAACTCCTTTGAATTAGAATATAGATATGATTTCTTATATATCGGTTCGGGTCTTGATTCAACCGATCAAACTTCACGGCTTGAGAGACTAACGGGTTATGATCTACCTGGAGACGTGTTGTCTGTTAACAATGAGATGTGGTTGACTTTTACTTCAGACGGCTCCGACACACGACAGGGATTCTCTTTAGAAATATCAGCTCTTAATATTTCAGGTATTGGCACTAATCATAAATCCATAAATTATATATTGATGCATGAATAATAATAATAATAATAACTCTTATTTACCCAGGGTAGCCACTCTCAGCTGTGAGGTGTTCTTCCAGCGGGCCATGCATAACATAATATGTTATTACTTCCCTTCTCCGTTCGCTACGTCGAGCGCCTGACAAGAAGGCAGAAAGTCCCATTTTTATAAGTCTTTGGTATGACTCGGCTGGGGATCGATATATTAAAGTATGAATAAATATTCACGTCATCTTATTTTAATTGAAAAAAATACTCGATTACAAACAAACAAACAAAGAATTTTGGCTGGAAATAACCGTGTACAAGGAGAAATTGTACATGTTAAAAGAAGAAAATTACGCGCATACATAATGTGAGAGGAATACGAAAGAACAGACCGAAACAGAATAAGTAAAGACACAAAGTGATCAAGAAACCTTTTACTTGAAATGAATTTGGATATAATTTCAATTGAACATAAGACGCTGAGCCACGATACACGATTTGAGGCAAATCACTAATCATGGCTTATTCCTATAATCTTGCCTCGGTAAATTCTTGCCTCTAAATTCTCACATTTCTTTAAAAGTAAAGATCAAGGGATTTTCAACAGTCTAACTCCTGACCTCAATTCCACCTCTTCTACTTTGGACATCTTATGCCTTACCCGATCTCCTGATGAGATTCTGTCTTAATTTCGAAAATCTCCCCCCAAGTCATGTCAATTGGATCCTATACCTGCTAAGTTACTAAGGATTGTTCATCCACGCTCGCTCCTATTCTTCTTTACCTTGTTAACTTAAGTTTAGAGCAGTCGCATGTACGTCCACCACTTTTAAAGAAACCTTCTCTTGATCCTGATTCTCTCCAAAATTACCGACCGGTTTCTAACTTACCCTTCCCCTTCAAAGTCCTTGAAAGGGTTGCTTGCTCTCGTCTTGCTGAATACTTTCACGACAATAATAAGATTCTGTTTCAATCTGCCTACAGACCCCACCACAGTGTGGAAATTAACCCTTCTTGTGAGCACCTCAAGGCTCAAATCGTATCCTCCAAGAGATGGACAGAGGGCGTGTGACTGCTTTACTCTTACTCGATCTATCCTCCGCCTTCTTAATAGGTTCATGCTTCGACACAGTAAACCATACCCGTAGGCGGATCCAGGGGGGCCCGCCCCCCCCCCCCATTGGCGGAGCAAAAAAAAGAAAAAAGGGAAAAAGAAAGGAAAAAAGAAGGAAGGGAAAAGAGGAGAAAATAAGAAAGGCAAACATAGGAGGAGGAACATGATTGAATAAAATAACGTGAGGGGAAGACTATGAAAATAATTTTTTGAAAAATCTATTTGTTAGGATATAAAATTTTCGCTCGCGCTTCACGCTGTTATTTTCTTTTAGGGGATTTGCATATCTTGTTCAATATGGAGCTTGAAATATCAAACTTTGAAGTCAGTATACAAAACATATTTCAGCTGGGAAATTGAACTTTCATTATTTGGTTTGATTTACAAATCGATTTTCAAAAAAGTGTTCTGTAAAAATGTTTCTGTTATGGTGTGATTATTATCATTTTCTGCTTGCGCTGCGCGTTCGCAAAATTTAATTTGTCAGGTACCTATTATTTTCCTGTATTCCATAAAGTTCTCAAAAAGTTCCCTATTCAGGTCAGATTGTCAAAACGTATCAGCTAGCGCTGCACGCTAGCGTTTTGATTAGTGAGTTATGTATATCCCAATATTAATTCTAAATCAAACCACTTTGATGACAGTTTATCAAAAATTTCGGCTCCCGATTTCCGCTCGCATTGATAGATATCATGCATTTTATGCATAATTACAAAAGTGCTTTAAATGTCCAGTTTTCAGGCCATAATATTAACAGATTTCGCGCTCTCATGCTTAGGAAGAGAAATAGGAAGATAGTCATCATTTTCTTATGATGACATAATGCCCTTATAGAATGTCCCGGTCCTATGTAAAAACTCAAAGTAATAATAATAAAATACATCAGCTCTTTTTCAACTGTCATCCATCACGATTCACAATTTTCCCAAAAAGTGTTTGCAATATACAGAGCTTAAATTGACCCTTTGTTAGATCAGAATATCATATATTTTTAGCTCGCGCTTTGCGCTCGCTTCATTGATTTTCATGATAAGAAAGGTACTTAGAATACCCAAATTCTAGGTCGAAATCTAAAACACACGTTAATTTAGATACGCAGATTGTTCTTTATTTAAATCATTATCCAGTTTCAGATCACAATATCAAAAAGTGTCTGCTCGCGGATAAATAACTTATCCTTTTCATGATTTACAAAACATGAATAGTGTCCAGAATTTTTCCGCTCGCGCTTCGTGCTCGCATCAATAAAGTTTAGTTTATATACTTAGAGTCCTTCCAAGATTACAAAAAGTGCTTAGCATTTCCATTATTCAGATAAAAAAGGTCAAAATTTTTCAGCTCGCGCTTCGCGCTCGCAATATTTGAATGATGAAATATGTAACGTCTTCATGGCTAAATGCAAGCAGTCCATAACAGGTACAATTTCGAGCAGTTCAAAAAGTTTACTAAAATTTTCTGCTCGCGCTCTGCGCTCGCATTATTAATGTAAGGAAGATCCCCAGTGGCGTAGCTAGGATTTTTTTCCCGGGGGGGGGGGCACTGGGGGTCCTTGCTTTTTCAGGGGGGGGGGGCACCGGCCATTTTTCCGGTGTGTGTGTATGTGTCCACAAGGGCGGATCCGACTTTCGCCAATAGGGGACGGGGCCCGAAATTTCTCTTCACCTATATCAGTCACTTGTTAGTTTTATTCTTATAAAACAACATAAACATAAAATAATCTCATAAGCCTTATAAAGAGTGCGAGCGCGAAGCGCGAGCGATTTTTTTAACTTTAATGTATTTTTTTCCTGAAAATTAATTTTCTGGGCAATGTTATGTGTGATCCTGAACAAGATTCGTATGTACCCCCAAGCGCGAACAGAATTTTTTATCAACTGTTCTAGCATTATCGAAAAGGGACCTGTTAAGGACTGCTTACAGTTACCCACGGAGACGGTATATATTACAATAATGCGAGCGCGAAGCGCGAGCAAATTTTTTGACATTCCGACCTTAAAAAACAAATGGTCATTCTAAGCCTTTTTGTATTAATTAATGGGATAGGTATGTAACTGAACAATTGATGCGAGCGCGAAGCGCGAGAGGAAGAAAATCGAGATTTTAGACCTAAAAGCGGGACACTCTATTCGTATTTTGTAAGTCATAAATATGATATAGTCAATTGGGTATCATTAATGATGCGATCGTGAAGCGTGAGCAGACAATTATTGATATTCTGATGTAAAACTGGATAATTTAAGTACATTTTAAATACAGTAAAGAACATGCACGCTCAGTCGCGCATGTTTTATATTTAGACCTAAAATCTGGGCATTCTGAATACATTTGTTTAATGGAACATTATGGAATACACATAGACAATATGAACTTGGCAAATCAAACAATGTGACCACGCAGTGTGAGCTTAAAATGCTGATATGTAGACCATAAAACGGACATTTTACAGAGCACTTAAATTTGTAAATGAAAAAGAAATAAGTAATGAAAGCTCGATGTCCGAGCTAAAATATGTTTTGCATATTGATTTCAAAACTTGCTCCACATCAGCCTATTGAGCAAGATATGAATCCCATCGAACAGGCAATTATGGCGCGAAGGGGGCGCGAAGCGCCAGTAAAAATGTTATTTAGTAACATGAAAAGATTTTTTCTTAAATTGCAAGTCTTCCCCTCACATTATTTCATTCACTCGTCTTCCTCCTCTTATTTTCCTCTTCTTTTTTCTTCTGTCTTTCTCCTTCTTTTCCTTTTTCTTTCTTCTTTCTCCCTTTTTTCTTATCTTTTTTTTGCTCTGCCAATTTTTTCTGGGGGTGCACGCCAAATCTCAGGGGGGGGGGTACGTGCCCCCCAGCCCCCCCCCGTAGCTACGCCACTGAAGATCCCCACTAATACCAATCCTTTTCATGATTTACAAAACTAATTGAATAGAGTGTCTTGCTCAGTAGGTCTAAATCTCGAATTTTTTGCTCACGCTTTGTGCTCGCATGTTTAATTATATACCTATTCTGTTAAACAAAACGTGCTAAGAATTTCCATTCCTTATTAGGTAAAAGTGTTCGCGCTCGCATTATTTGATTTTTAAAAATGTGTAACGTCTTCATATATGGCTAATTGCAAGCGAGTATTTAACAGTATAGTGAGTGATTGTATTACGTCCCGACCGGCCTTTTCCATCACTTCATTTCTGCTCACTCTTTACGTTCGTAGTAATTATTAACTTGCACATCTTTTTTTTCAGGAAGAAAAACATTTCCCAGAATGTTCAAAATTTTCAGAAAAAGTACATGAGATTTCAAAAAAATTTAGCTCTCGCTTCGCGCTCGCTTTATATAAATAAGGGTTATGGTATTATACATTAAAAAGTGACCATTAGGACTACCCCTTCAAAGAAACAAAAAATCCCGGCAAAAATCATATTCGAGCGGCCGATCGGGGAAAATATGCCCTGAAAAAATTCCGGCCCCCCTATTGGCGAAAGCTGCATGGATCCGCCCCTGCATACTATTTTGCTGAATACTTTAAGTTCGTTTAGTTCATTCTAAATTTATTTAAATTTGCGGCAAGTGATATCCGTCACGAAATTGACTACCATATTTACGCTGACGACATTCAACTTATTATTTCTTTTGATTTAACTCAGCAAGCAGCTGATAATGCTATTCGTCGTCTTCAATTGGCAATTTGCATGGCGCTTTACAAGTCTCATTATTATTATTATTATATTTCACATCTCAAAAGCATTAAACTTCTTTTGTGTCTCTTTTTAGAATCAAGATTTAAGAAAAAAAGAATCATAAAGACTAAAAGAACGATTACGAAAAATATGAAATACAGAAAACGTACACGTATAGCCGAGCAGACATTTCAGATGTCATTATTCATAGCAAGTTAGAAACTCATCATATCCTTCTTTCTAGATAATTCAACTGGTGATTGTGACTTCATGTGTGGTGATGGTAGCTGCTTGGATTCTAATGACGTATGTAACGGTGAAAACGATTGCTCGGATTTCTCCGATGAAGATTTATGTCGTAAGTATGAAGAATGACTGTAACCTTAAAAAAAGTCAATTATTTTTCCTTTTGATTCCCCCTACGATAACAATGAGACAACGCTTATGATGACCTCGACTATTTTGAAACACATTTCCACCTCAATCTACAACGATCTTGTTCTTCATTTTTCCTGCTTTATGTATTTACTGTGTTATTCTTTTTATTACAATTCATAAGATATTTTGTGTGATTTATTAAACTCCGTTTAACAGCTCAGTGCACCGATCTTCAATTTTCAACCTGTGAAGAAGTACTCTCCTACGATCGGACTTACTTCCCAAACCCATCAGCCCAAGACCGTGATACCGCAATCAGTTTGATTGAAGGAACAAGCATCGTGGAAGAATGTCATGAAGACTTTCTGCTTCTCTTCTGTGGTATGCTTTTTGCTGACTGTCCCCATGGAGGTCCTTCTAGACGCCCTTGTAAGACGCTTTGTGAGGAAGTCACAGATGCATGTCAAGTATCTTACAACATATTGATGGATAAAGACTGGCCCATTGATTGCAATCAATTAAGTGATGAAGGGAATGTTGAAGAGACATACTGTAATGGCGGAGAGGGAGGTAAGTGTAGAGCCCGGGGGAGGGGGGCATTTCCATGCAATCACGAGTCGATACCATGCGCTACCATGGGGTCTCGAAAAGCACCCTAAACACGTAATTTCCATATTCTGAAAATGCACCCCGTAACAAGTATTGGCGTGTGAAACCCTACCCAGAATAAGTATTGGAAACAGAACCGTTCTTGGCAAATATTGGCTTGAAATGATCCCCTAAACAAGTACAGGAATCTTATAATATTACGGGTCCTTCGGTCGTCGGCTTTACACTATTTGGTTTACGACCCCACCTACACCTCGCACAATCAGACTCTAACACGAAGTGTTGGGGCAAAAAGGACATCCTTTATAAAACATTTTCATTTTGTTCTATCATCCTCGCAACCCTAAATACGTAATTTTCCTAGTGAAATACCCTTTTTGTCTCACCTGCATAGCAGAGTGAGGCTATAGGCGCCGCTTTTCCGACGGCGGCGGCGTCGTCAACATCAAATCTTAACCTGAGGTTAAGTTTTTGAAATGACATCATAACTTAGAAAGTATATGGACCTAGTTCATGAAACTTGGCCATAAGGTTAATCAAGTATTACTGAACATCCTATTAGAGTTTCATGTCACATGACCAAGGTCAAAGGTCATTTAGGGTCAATGAACTTAGACCATGTTGGAGGAATCAACATCAAAATCTTAACCTGAGGTTAAGTTTTTGAAATGTCATCATAACTTAGAAAATATATGGACCTAGTTCATGAAACTTGGACATAAGATTAATCAAGTATCACTGAACATCCTGCATGAGTTTCACGTCACATGACCAAGGTCAAAGGTCATTTAGGGTCAATGAACTTTGGCCGAATTGGGGGATCTGTTGAATTCCAATCATAACTTTGAAAGTTATGGATCTGATTCATGAAACTTAGACATAATAGTAATCAAGCATCACTGAACATTTTGTGCAAGTTTCAGGTCTCATGATTAAGGTCAAAGGTCATTTAGGGTCAATGAACTTTGGCCGAATTGGGGGTATCTGTTGAATTACCATCATAACTTTGAAAGTTTATTGGTCTAGTTCGTTTAACTTGGACATTAGAGTAATCAAGTATCACTGAACATCCTGTGCGCATTTCAGGTCACATGACCAAGGTCAAAGGTCAATGAACTTTGGCCGAATTGGGTGTATCTGTTGAATTACCATCATAACTTTGAAAGTTTATGGATCTGATTCATGAAACTTGGACATAAGAGTAATCAAGTATCACTGAACATCTTGTGCGAGTTTCAGGTCACATGATCAAGGTCAAAGGTCATGTAAGGTCAATGAACTTTGGCCATGTTGGGGTTTTTTGTTGAATAACCATCATATCTCTATAAGTTTATTGGTCTAGTTCATAAAAAGTGGACATAAGAGTAACCATGTATCACTGAACATCTTGTGCGAGTTAGAGTAGTTTTCAAAGTCAGCACTGCTGCTATATTGATTCGCGTGATGCAGGTGAGACGGCCAGAGGCATTCCACTTGTTTCATTATTTTTGTGTTTTTGACACCAAATCACGTTATGTATGTAACATGCCCTATCGTGAAAAAGACATCTTTTTTACGTGTTTTTTGGGTCGCGCATGGTATCCACTCGTCAATGTAAGTGGCTCCCCCGGGGTGTAGAGGGATCCATATCTTAAAGATCGAATACTGTTCATCTAAGCTTTGAATTGAAAGGACCATTTTGTGCTTGTTAACATAAATGGGCAATCTTCTTTTATTTTTCTCGCAGATCTAACGGAGGAATCCGTGTGCGGTACTCGTCCAGCTGTAGATGACTATCAGTCTAGAATAGTGGGAGGAGTCAATGCTGAACTAGGAGAATTCCCATGGATTGCTTCTGTTCGGATGGGAGGTTACTTCTGTGGTGGTACTCTGATCAGCAATCAATGGGTCTTGACTGCAGCCCACTGCGCGTAAGTACTTTATGTCAGTTTTACTATCCAGGAATGTTTAAAAAAATGATTAATTTAGCTATTCTTGGTACTTCAGCAGTAACATGATAAATATAGTGTTGTTATTTAAATTTCTTTTTGTCCAGAGATGGAATGGTAGCCAGTGATTTCACCATCACCCTCGGAATTCGCCATTTGTCAGATAACCATGAGCATAAGGAGGTAAGAGGAGCTGACGAAGTCATCATGCATCCAAATTACGGCGCTATTAATGGAATAGCAAATGATATCGCACTTCTTCACCTATCCGAACCTATAGAATTCACTGACTATGTAAGACCTGCTTGCTTAGCTACTCTACAAAACGAGACGATGGCATACAGACGGTGTTGGATCGCAGGATGGGGAACTACGTACTCTGGAGGTAAGCTTTTTATTTTGGATTATCTACATGACTTCCACTTTCGTCGCCACCATACATTAACTAGTTCCTTCAAGGAAGACATAATATTAAGACTGATAGAAAGATAAATATAATTTGTTTAAAATCCAAGACTTGTATTTATTTCAACTAGGACAGTTTATGTACAACTATAAAAACGACATGATTCCCTCCGTATTCCACGATATGTTTCTTCAAAATAACAGTTATCATACATATCCTACCAGACATGGCGATCACTTTCATCTATCAAT
The DNA here is from genome assembly GCF_018143015.1 of Lytechinus variegatus. Classification (NCBI taxonomy): domain Eukaryota; kingdom Metazoa; phylum Echinodermata; class Echinoidea; order Temnopleuroida; family Toxopneustidae; genus Lytechinus; species Lytechinus variegatus. The sequence continues at coordinate 76,658,474 of NC_054740.1, read as the reverse complement.
GCTAAGAACTATTTTTGCTCAAAGTACTTTCATTTTTACAGCTCCAAAATTTTGGAGCTCTCTCCACAATGATATTCAACAGGCCCCCTCCATTAACTCCTTTAAGAGAAAATTAAAGGTATTTTTGTTAGTATCCTACAAACGAAGTTGATTTGTTTGTAGGTCCTGATTATCTTGTATCCATCTTGTATTTAACACTAAATTTTCCTTTATCACCCGGGTATCAATCCCAAATCTGTGTTTTCATGCTAGCGCTCTCGTTGATCCATGTTCAAATTTTGTTCTCCCCCCCTCTCTCTCCCTCTCCCTCTATCGGTCAGCCTAATTCTTTTTTCTCTCTCTCTCTCCTCCATCCTCTAATATGTCACTATATTGTTTTCTTTGTTCGCGTGTCTGTATGTGTGTGTGTCTTTGATAATACATGTCCCATATTTTTGTCACCTTATTTCCATTTTTTGCTATCATTTCCTTTCTTACTCTAAAATAGTTTTTCCTATTATATTTATCACATTTTACTTTCCCATTTTTATGATATTGTATATTCGTTCAGCCGAATGAATTTCCATATTTACTTAATTTTTATTGCTTTGTCTTGTCTTAATTGCTTTATATAAATTATTTATTCAACTAGCTATAGGGGATCCACGCTCTACAAGCAATGCTTTTTTAGTGGATCCCCTCATTTCCATATACGCTTTTTTATACAAGCGTTTGTTATATAATTATGCTAAGTTAAAAATTATTTTGTATTTGTACTTTGATTTGTATTTGCATTCGATTTATATTTGTTTTGGAAATGAAATAAACCTCTTGAATCTTGAAATCTTGAATCTTAAAGAACAACTGTATATGATACTGAAAATAGCACATTTTCCTTCTTTCGAAGGCAGCTTCTGTTTGATTAACCTCCGTTTAATCTACTTTGATCAACTTTCAGACTATGGCTTTGAAAATAATGTTGATTTTCTTTTTCACCAGGGTCGATTTCGGATGATCTCCAAAAAGCTTTGGTCAATCTCATTCATCATGACGTTTGCTCTGAGCTGTATGGTGTTTCCAGCATTGTAGAAGAAGCAGAGATATGTGCTGGATATGTAGAAGGTGGAATAGATTCATGTCAGGTATATCCATATGTTTAATATGTTTTTGCTTTTCTACATAGACTTTTAAAATTTTCAATGTCATCTTTCGACTTGTTATAGTGCTTGGACTAACTCATCATTGTGTTTTTCTATGGCAAAAAACCTAGGGTGACAGCGGAGGACCGCTTGCCTGTGAAGGTGCTGATGGTCGCTGGCATCTTGTTGGTGCTACTAGTTGGGGTTATGGATGTGCTCTACCTGATTACCCCGGAGTTTATGCCAGGATATCCCAGTACACTGACTGGATAATGAATAACATGCAAAACGAAGGTAATTAACGGTTCTATATAATTTACGGATAAGGGGACATTGAATTGAAAGAATTGAAATTGTAAAACAAAAGAATTGAAATTGACATGTTTTCATCGATATTCATATTCTTTTACAACTGCATTTCCGTTGCATTGATATTTGTTTGCTGCTGAACGTCAGAACGTAGGGTCTATTGTCAGAATGGTAACATTGCCAATTCCTCCACTGCATATCGTCCACTCACAACATGGTCTACGCCTTCATTTAATCTAACGCCATTCCGCCCATCTACATTTCGTCTAACAACCATTTGGTCCAATAACCATTTAGTCAAATCATCACTTCGTCTAATCACTAGTTGGTCTATGATCATTTCATCTCATAAACAGTTGGCATAATATTCGCTTTATTTCATTCATTTTGCCAAAATCACACCCTGTCTATATTACACCAACTGGTAAATGGACTAAAAGGCTATTTGACCAACTGGTTAGTAGACAAAATGGTGAGTCGACGAAATAGCAATTAGACCATGTGTATATTGGATGAACTGAGGAACTGGTACACCAAACGATTGTAGACAAGTTGGCAATTTGACGAATTGCTATTAGACCAAATGAAAATATACCGTCAGATTGACCATCGACCATCAAGCTTGTGTTACCGTATAATAAAATCTCCTTTGTGAAGCCTGTAGCATGATAATGGGGATAACTGCATGCCAAGATCTGTTTAAAATTGCGATAGTGTCAGTCCAATTCTTTTCTTTTTTTCCCCAAAAGAAAGGACTGCAATGACCTTGAACCTTCAAGAGTAATCCCTTTCAGCAGCTTCAAAGCTATCCCGGGATGAAAACATTCTGTGTATCAGTGCAAGGTGCCATGGTGAAGTAATTTGAAATTTCACTTATATACATCAAAAGTGAATATGCACCATGCAAGTAAAAACTGCCTCTTGGTTTACAGCATAAGAGACCCAACAGGAGACTGCATCTCGCGGATGAATGGCAGCGCAGCCTCTCTCAATACAGCTGGGTTTGTTCCTATTACAACAGGTCCTGGTAGGTGATTTCAAATTTTGAGAAAAAAAGAGAACTTGTGTGCATCAGTGGTTGCTTTCGGTATAGCATATTTAAGGCTGTGATCTTGTCGTCAAATATATGTGGCAGGACCAATGGTAGGAGGAAAAGGTACAGCAAATAGATGATGATGAATTTTATGGAAGAGGGTACACTGAGCAAAAAGACGGCGTGTATAGAGACTATCCCATCGGAGTGTAGTCACAAGGGCTGAGGAAGATGTTGAGGTCTTGTGGTCACCTTGTACAAAGTGAGCAGCTGATCTTTGCACTTATTCAATTGAGCTACAATTGTAGCTGAATGTGGGTTCCATGCCTCTGATGCATATTCTAATTGTGGGCGGACCAATGCAGTGTAGGCTCTGGCTTTCACCTGTTTGGTACATGGTGACAGAGTCCTTCGGATAAGTCCTAAAGTACGACTTGATTTTTGTCTGATGTTTTTGCAATGCTTATTCCAACGTCAATCAGCAGTGATCGACACACCACTTGCTCTTGGTATAAGATCATTGCAGAGAGAGTAACCATAGAAGTCAGGCACACGTTTTCGAGTTATTGATAGAACTGCACACTTCTTCACATTGAAGTTCATCAACCAGGTTGAAGACCAATTGGATAGTTGCTGGAGATCCTGTTGAAAAATGTGATGGTCCGTACTTTTGGAAATCTCTCTATAAATTACACGGTCATCAGCAAATAGCCTCATACTTGACCTTATATGATCTTGGATGTCATTTATGAATAATAGAAATAGAGTCGGGCCGATCACGGAGCCTAATTGCGGCACTCCAGAAGTGACACTTTTCCATTGTGGCTTGGTTCCATCAACTACCACAGCTTGTCGTCTGTTGGTAACGACCAAATCGCTAACGTATTAGTGTTTTATCTGTTAAATAATGAGGTAATTTCTTTGATAAATTCAATTCCTGCATCTTTTTCCTACCCAAAGACACAAAGTGATATGGTGACACCGACTGTATTATAAATAGCATGCAAAACAAAGGTTATTAACGGTTCTACTATATAATTTACAGATATGGTGACATGTTTTATTAGATATTTATATTCTTTCATAACAGCACTTCCGTTGCATCGATATTTGTTTGCTGCTGAACGTCAGACTTGTAAATTTCCAATTCGTCTATTCACAGCATGCATGCCTACCTTCATTTAATCTAACGCCATTCCGCCCATCTACATTTCGTCTTACAACCATTTGGTCCAGTAACCATTTAGTCACATCATCACTTCGCCTAATTACCAGTTGATCTTTGATTATTCATCTCATAAACAGTTGGTATAATATTCGTTTTATTTCATTCATTTTTCCAAAAAATAACACCTTGTCTAATTAGACCAACTAGTAATGGCTATTGGATCAACTGGTTAGTAGACAAAATGGCAGGTGGACGAAATAGCAATTAGACCATGTGTATATTGCATGAACTGATAACTAGTAGACCAAATGACTGTAGACAAGTTGGCAATGGGACGAATTGGTATTGGACCAAATGAAAATGTACTGTCAAAATGACCTGCGATAGTGTCTATCCAATTCTTTTCTTTTCTTCTCCCAAAAGAAAGGACTACAAGGATGACCAAAGCGTTTACATATTAGTGTTTTATCTGATAAATAATGAGGCAATTTCTTTGACAAATTGAATTCCTGCATCTTTTTTCTATTCCAGGTGGTGAAAATGATGACATTGAAGAGTTTGACTATGGTCAGACTGTGATGATCGTTTCGCCAAATTTTCCCAACAACTATGGAAATAATGCAAGGATGGAATGGCTTGTATCTGGTCCAGACGATTCTCAGATTGTGGCCATTTTTAACTCCTTTGATCTAGAATATAGATATGATATCTTATATATCGGTTCGGGTCTTGATTCAACCGATCAAACTTCACGGCTTGCGAGACTAACAGGTTATGATCTACCTGGAGACGTGTTGTCCGTTAACAATGAGATGTGGTTGACTTTTACTTCAGACGGCTCCTACACACGACAGGGATTTTCTTTAGAAATCTCAGCTCTTAATATTTCAGGTAGTGGCATTAATCATAATCCATAAATTATTTGGCATTTTAATGTATGAATAAATGTTCATGTTATCTTATTGTAATTGAAAAAAAATTTACTTGATTTCATGCGAAGGATTTTGGCTAGAAATAACCGTCTACAAGGAGGAAGATATTTGTTGTAGCTCATGGAACATGTAAAAAGAAGAAAATTAACCTCGTACATGCGGCATAATATAATGTGAAAGGAGTACAAAAGAACAGGCCAAAACATAATAAGTAAAAACAAAATATCATATCTTTGCTATCGGACCATGCGAAGAGATATTTTTCCTGTTCTATCAATCTTGTTGATTAGAAAAATGGATAAAACCTAATCGAAAATTATGTGTAAATTGAAAATATACTTGGAATAATTTAACAGTGACTCGTCACAAAGAATATACACTTTAAGAATATCTATTAACTCACAGATGTCTTCTCATTATATTTTTTCAGATGAGGTCAATAGCACAGACATCAGCATGTTTGGATACGGTGAATCCTTGACAATCGTTTCACCTAACTATCCGGATACTTATCCTAACGACGCTAATGTGGAGTGGCTCGTATCTGGGCCAGCAAATTACCGGATTGTCGCCAAGTTTCACGCTTTCGAACTTGAATATCGCTACGACTACCTCAGAATCGGTTCCGGTTTAGATTCTCAAGATCCTTCAACTGAGTTGGCTAATTTGACTGGATACTCTTTGCCCGATGACGTTATTTCCGATAACAATCATATGTGGTTGAACTTTACATCTGATTACTCAGAGAGAAGGACCGGGTTTTTTATTCAAATCAGTGTGTTTGAAACTGGTAAGTATTATTTTCCATTATTTTGAATAGTTTGGGATAATTGTAAACGATAACTTGGGATTTTCCTGAACATCAGATGTAAAGCAAGGCTTTGAGAGACAACAAGCCTGGATGGATATGGTCTGTGAAGGCATCTCCCACAACATGCGAGAAAGTGAGGCTGGGAGTGAGGAAGCAAGGAAATGACTATTTTCCTAAGTGAACCCCCTTAATCAACGTGATACGATATCAAATAGGGCACTTAAAGTAGAAAACCGTTTGTATGTTTTCATTGAAACATGTCATTTCAAGTCTCATGGTATGCAGTAGCTGGACGTCCAGGAGACGCCATAGCTCAATAGGTAGAGCGGGGGTTTCGGATTCTGGTGACTCGGGTTCGATTCTCGCTTTAATATTCGCTAGTGTCCTTTGGTAAGGCATTAAAGCTCATTACCAGGTCCCTCGGAGAGGAACTTAATCCGTCGGTCTTCTAGCTGCTTGCTTACTTAGCATTCATGTTTTCTCAGCAATCAGGTTAAAAAAAATCCCCATCACCACTATTGCAATGGTGTTTGTGTGCAAGGAACATAGCCACTGATAAAGAAATTCGTCACTGCAAATTTACATTGAACCTTAAAGCACTATAAACAGATTGCAATGAAGGGGCACTATCAAGATAATTTGCCATTTTCAATAATATTAAGTTTTCTTTTAATATTTCTGCTTATAGACGTATAGGTTTTACTTTCATGTCATAAGATATACTGTAGGTAGTGGACTGATATTTTCCTCTTTTTTGTGTTCGATTGGCTACTGTGACTACCCCTGGCAGCGCGGGTAACAACTTTTATTGTCTCTTTTCCACAGATAATTCTACCAACGAATGTGATTTCATGTGCAATGATGGCAGCTGTTTGGGATCTAAAGATGTGTGCAATGGTGAAAATGACTGTGCCGACTTTTCCGATGAAGATTTATGTCGTAAGTATCTTTCCGAAAAAATGGAATTCGTCGTCGTTCTGTCAAATTTCGTTGCATTTTGCATAATCATGAAATTAACAAGCCATCAGATGTAAAATTTACAAGTTACAGAAATTCATTCCATTATTTATATGCAAGTTTCTGTTTACTAATATTTTTTTTGCATTTTGCATTCTTGACAGCACAATGCAGTGATGTCCTTTTCTCACGATGTGAAGCAGTGCTGTCATACAATAGGACTTACTTCCCAAACCCAACAGCCCAAGACCGTGATACTGCAATCAGTTTGATTGAAGAAACAACCGTCATGGAAGAATGCCATGAAGACTTTCTGCTTCTCTTCTGTGCTATGCTTTTTGCTGACTGTCCCCATGGAGGTCCTGCTCAACGTCCTTGCAAATATGTTTGTGAGGAAGTTTCAGAGGCATGTCAAGACTCCTTCCAAACAACAATAAATGCAGAATGGCCGATTGACTGTAACGAACTTAGTGATGAAGATAATGTTGAGGGGTCTTTCTGTGTTGGTGGAGAAGGCGGTAGGTATTTTTTCTTCAGTTTATATTCAGACATGACAAAAAGAAATCAGTCGTGTGTCACCATGGTCAAACAATGTTCACAATAATTTGTTTGATGGAAGCATTCACATGCTAAATGATTCATTTGTTTCTCAAGTACACAGACTTTTATAGATTAAGTGTGTTCTTCCGCTCTGTTCAAACTCCTTTAGATCTCACAGAGGAGTCTATATGCGGCACCCGTCCTGCTATAGATGACTATCAGTCTAGAATAGTGGGAGGAGTCAATGCTGATCTAGGGGAATTCCCATGGATTGCTTCTGTTCGGATGGGAGGTTACTTCTGTGGTGGTACTCTGATCAGCAATCAATGGGTCTTGACTGCAGCCCACTGCGCGTAAGTAGCCTACTTTAAGCCATTTACACTACCAAGGAATAATGATTTAAAAAATGATTAATCTAACTCTTCTTGGCACTTCAGCAGTAATGTGATAAATATTATGTTATTTAAATCTATTTTTTGTTCAGAGAAGGAATGGTAGCCAGTGATTTCACCATCACCCTCGGAATTCGCCATTTGTCAGATAACCACGAGCATAAGGAGGTAAGAGGGGCTGACAATGTCATCATGCATCCAAATTACGGCGATATTAATGGAATAGCAAACGATATTGCACTACTTCATCTATCCGAACCTGTAGAATTCACTGACTATGTAAGACCTGCTTGCTTAGCTACTCTACAAAACGAGACGATGGCATACAGACGGTGTTGGATCGCAGGATGGGGAACTACGTACTCTGGAGGTAAGTTTTTCATTTTGGGTTATGTACATTACTTGCACTTTTGTCGCCACCATACATTAACAAACTCTTTCATGGAAGACATAATATTAAGACTGATAGAAAGATAAAGAACAACTGTGTATATTACTGAAAATAGCACGTTTTCCTTCTTTTGGAGGCAGGTTCTCTTTGATTAACCTCTGTTTAATCTACTTTGATCAACTTTCAGACTATGGCTTTGAAAATAATGTTGATTTTCTTTTTCACCAGGATCGATTTCGGATGATCTCCAAAAAGCTTTGGTCAATCTCATTCATCATGACGTTTGCTCTGAGCTGTATGGTGTTTCCAGCATTGTAGAAGAAGCAGAGATATGTGCTGGATATGTAGAAGGTGGAATAGATTCATGTCAGGTATGTCTATATGTTTAATATGTTTTGCTTTTCTACGTAGACTTTAAACTTTTTTGAATGTCATCTTGTGATTTATCAGAATGCTTGGACTCATTCATTATTGTGTTATTCTATGGGTTAAAAAACTTAGGGTGACAGCGGAGGACCGCTTGCCTGTGAAGGTGCTGATGGTCGCTGGCATCTTGTTGGTGCTACTAGTTGGGGTTATGGATGTGCTCTACCTGATTACCCCGGAGTTTATGCCAGGATATCCCAGTACACCGATTGGATTATGAACAACATGCAAAACGAAGGTAATTAACGGTTCTACTATATAATCTCCAGATATGGTGACATGTTTTCTTAGATATTTATATTCTTTTATAACAGCACTTCCGTTGCAGCGATATTTCTTTGCTGCTGATCGAACGTCAGAATGTAGGGTCTATGGTCAGACTTGTAAATTTCCAATTCGTCCACTGCAACTCGTCTACTCACGACATGGTCTAAATTCATTTAATTTGACGCCATTCCGCCCATCTACATTTCGTCTTACAACCATTTGGTCCAATAACCATTTAGTCCCATCATCACTTCGCCTAATTACCAGTTGATCTATGATTATTCATCTCATACACAGATGGTATAATATTCGTTTTATTTCATTCATTTTGCCAGAAGAAAACACCTTGTCTAATTAGACCAACTAGTAATGGCTATTGGATCAACTGGTTAGTAGACAAAATGGTAGGTGGACGAAATAGCAATTAGACCATGTGTATATTGCATGAACTGATAACTAGTAGACCAAATGACTGTAGACAAGTTGGCAATGGGACGAATTGGTATTGGACCAAATGAAAATGTACCGTCAAAATGACCTGTGATAGTGTCTATCCAATTCTTTTCTTTTTTTCTCCCAAAAGAAAGGACTACAAGGATGACCAAAGCGTTTACGTATTAGTGTTTTATCTGATAAATAATGAGGTTATTTCTTTGATACATTTAATTCCTGCATCTTTTTCCTATTCTAGGTGGTGAAAATGATGACATTGAAGAGTTTGACTATGGTCAGACTGTGATGATCGTTTCGCCAAATTTTCCCAACAACTATGGAAATAATGCAAGGATGGAATGGCTTGTATCTGGTCCAGACGATTCTCAGATTGTGGCCATTTTTAACTCCTTTGATCTAGAATATAGATATGATATCTTATATATCGGTTCGGGTCTTGATTCAACCGATCAAACTTCACGGCTTGCGAGACTAACAGGTTATGATCTACCTGGAGACGTGTTGTCCGTTAACAATGAGATGTGGTTGACTTTTACTTCAGACGGCTCCTACACACGACAGGGATTCTCTTTAGAAATCTCAGCTCTTAATATTTCAGGTAGTGGCATTAATCATAATCCATAAATTATTTGGCATTTTAATGTATGAATAAATGTTCATGTTATCTTATTGTAATTGAAAAAAATTTACTTGATTTCATACGAAGGATTTTGGCTAGAAATAACCGTCTACAAGGAGGAAGATATTTGTTGTAGCTCATGGAACATGTTAAAAGAAGAAAATTACCCTCGTACATGCGGCATAATATAATGTGAAAGGAGTACAAAAGAACAGGCCGAAACATAATAAGTAAAAACAAAATATCATATCTTTGCTATCGGACCATGCGAAGAGATATTTTTCCTGTTCTATCAATCTTGTTGATTAGAAAAATGGATAAAACCTAATCGAAAATTATGTGTAAATTGAAAATATACTTGGAATAATTTTACTCGTCACAAAGAATATACACTTTAAGAATATCTATTAACTCACAGATGTCTTCCCATTATATTTTTTCAGATGAGGTCAATAGCACAGACATCAGCATGTTTGGATACGGTGAATCCTTGACAATCGTTTCACCTAACTATCCGGATACTTATCCTAACGACGCTAACATGGAGTGGCTCGTATCTGGGCCAGCAAATTACCGGATTGTCGCCAAGTTTCACGCTTTCGAACTTGAATATCGCTACGACTATCTCAGAATCGGTTCCGGTTTAGATTCTCAAGATCCTTCAACTGAGTTGGCTAATTTGACTGGATACTCTTTGCCCGATGACGTTATTTCCAATAACAATCATATGTGGTTGAACTTTACATCTGATTACTCAGAGAGAAGGACCGGGTTTTTTATTCAAATCAGTGTGTTTGAAACTGGTAAATATTATTTTCCATTATTTTGAATAGTTTGGGATAATTGTAAACGATAACTTGGAATTTTCCTGAACATCAGATGTAAAGCAAGGCTTTGACTTGAGAGACAACGAGCCTGGTTGGATATGGTCCGTGAAGGCATCTCCGACAACATGCGAGAAAGTGAGGCTGGGAGTGAGGAAGCAAGGAAATGACTATTTTCCTAAGTGAACCCCCTTAATCAACGTGATACGATATCAAATAGGGCACTTAAAGTAGAAAACCGTTTGTATGTTTTCATTGAAACATGTCATTTCAAGTCTCATGGTATGCAGTAGCTGGACGTCCAGGAGACGCCATAGCTCAATAGGTAGAGCGGGGGTTTCGGATTCTGGTGACTCGGGTTCGATTCTCGCTTTAATATTCGCTAGTGTCCTTTGGTAAGGCATTAAAGCTCATTACCAGGTCCCTCGGAGAGGAACTTAATCCGTCGGTCTTCTAGCTGCTTGCTTACTTAGCATTCATGTTTTCTCAGCAATCAGGTTAAAAAAAATCCCCATCACCACTATTGCAATGGTGTTTGTGTGCAAGGAACATAGCCACTGATAAAGAAATTCGTCACTGCAAATTTACATTGAACCTTAAAGCACTATAAACAGATTGCAATGAAGGGGCACTATCAAGATAATTTGCCATTTTCAATAATATTAAGTTTTCTTTTAATATTTCTGCTTATAGACGTATAGGTTTTACTTTCATGTCATAAGATATACTGTAGGTAGTGGACTGATATTTTCCTCTTTTTTGTGTTCGATTGGCTACTGTGACTACCCCTGGCAGCGCCGGTAACAACTTTTATTGTCTCTTTTCCACAGATAATTCTACCAACGAATGTGATTTCATGTGCAATGATGGCAGCTGTTTGGGATCTAAAGATGTGTGCAATGGTGAAAATGACTGTGCCGACTTTTCCGATGAAGATTTATGTCGTAAGTCTCTTTCCGAAAAAATGGAATTCGTCGTCGTTCTGTCAAATTTCGTTGCATTTTGAATAATCATGAAATTAACAAGCCATCAGATGTAAAATTTACAAGTTACAGAAATTCATTCCATTATTTATATGCAAGTTTCTGTTTACTAATATTTTTTTGCATTTTGCATTCTTGACAGCACAATGCAGTGATGTCCTTTTCTCACGATGTGAAGCAGTGCTGTCATACAATAGGACTTACTTCCCAAACCCAACAGCCCAAGACCGTGATACTGCAATCAGTTTGATTGAAGAAACAACCATCATGGAAGAATGCCATGAAGACTTTCTGCTTCTCTTCTGTGCTATGCTTTTTGCTGACTGTCCCCATGGAGGTCCTGCTCAACGTCCTTGCAAATATGTTTGTGAGGAAGTTACAGAGGCATGTCGAGACTCCTTCCAAACAACAATAAATGCAGAATGGCCGATTGACTGTAACGAACTTAGTGATGAAGATAATGTTGAGGGGTCTTTCTGTATTGGTGGAGAAGGCGGTAGGTATTTTTTTCTTCAGTTTATATTCAGACATGACAAAAAGAAATCAGTCGTGTGTCACCATGGTCAAACATTTGTTCACAATAATTTGTTTGACGGAAGCATTCACATGCTAAATGATTCATTTGTTTCTCAGGTACGCAGACTTTTATAGATTAAGTGTGTTCTTCTGCTCTGTTCAAACTCCTTTAGATCTCACAGAGGAGTCTATATGTGGCACCCGTCCTGCTGTAGATGACTATCATTCTAGAATAGTGGGAGGAGTCAATGCTGATCTAGGGGAATTCCCATGGATTGCTTCTGTTCGGATGGGAGGTTACTTCTGTGGTGGTACTCTGATCAGCAATCAATGGGTCTTGACTGCAGCCCACTGCGCGTAAGTAGCCTACTTTAAGCCATTTACACTACGAAGGAATAATGATTTGAAAATGATTAATCTAACTCTTCTTGGCACTCCAGCAGTAAGGTGATAAATATTATGTTATTTAAATCTATTTTTTGTTCAGAGAAGGAATGGTAGCCAGTGATTTCACCATCACCCTCGGAATTCGCCATTTGTCTGATAACCACGAGCATAAGGAGGTAAGAGGTGCTGACGACGTCATCATGCATCCAAATTATGGCGATATTAATGGAATAGCAAACGATATCGCACTACTTCATCTATCTGAACCTGTAGAATTCACTGACTATGTGAGACCTGCTTGCTTAGCTACTCTACAAAACGAGACGATGGCATACAGACGCTGTTGGATCGCAGGATGGGGAACTACGTATTCTGGAGGTAAGCTTTTTATTTTTTTTTTAAAAGAAAGATTTTATTCAAAATCAAACACGAAAGTAGTATAATTTACAGAAAATCATGAAGCGAACATGTTTACAACAACTGTACATGCGTACTATTATCTAATGATAAAACAAAATTATGATGTTTTTGATTGAGAACCCTTTCAATTTCACAATAGCGTTTCAATACATTCTTAAAAGAGCTAAAACACAACCGATCACCCTTACAACTTGTCGAAAAAATAAAATATTTAGAGTAAAGAATATAACAGTTTATGTTAGAGTATTGAGCTTTTTATTTCTTTTGATTCACATTACGCGAATCCTGTGTTTAAAAAATACCCCACCAGCTTATAACACAGGAACTCCATTGCCTTGCGTGTTGTGTCAATGGGAGCTCAGGTGGGGTATTTGAAACCCCAATTTCAGATTTTGGGAGAGCTCTCGTTTAAACTGGGGTGGGGTTCATCTGACTGCTGATAATGCCTGCGTGTTAGTCAATGGGATCTCAAGTGGGGTATTGACACCCCAATTTCAGTTTTTGGGGAAAGTTGCATTTCTCGCGTTTAAACTGGGGTGGGGTCGATTTAGTGACTGCTGCTGATAAGAGCCGATAACACCGATGCCTGCCACCACAACAGGCTGATGAACAGCATGGAGTGGGATTGCAGCTGTCCTTGTTACGTAATAGTATAAACAAACTCTTCAGAGCTTCCTGGCTGACATTAATCTTGGAAGAATGAATTTGTATTCTATTTGTTTCAGGACATTAGCATATCTAAAAACGATTCGGAATTTAGATGAAGATCGACATGAAATTTTGAACGATGCAAAATGACCCACAATTGCCGAAATAACAATAAGTTTTAAAAAATCACCCTCTCTCTTGCTCTCTCTCTCTCTCTCTTTCTGCCAGGCCTTATGAAGGTCACTTCTCTTTGGGGGAAGGTGGATTATCTGGGAGAGTGCGTGGTTGTTTACTTAAAGGGGAAGTTCACCCTGACATAAAGTTTATTGTAAAAAAAGCAGAAAAAATAATAAAAAATATTGCCGAAGGTTTGAGAAAAATTCATCAAATAATTAAAAAGTTATTAGAATTTCAATTATTTGATTTGTGACGTCATATGCGAGCAGCATTCCTACATAGCGAATGGTAAAAAATAAATGAAATGTTATTTTCTCAGAAAATTGAAAATGGTTTTCACTGTAACTTTTGTATATCAATAGACAAATCATTTCACACCCGATCATGAAAAGAAAACAAAATTAAGTCATCAGGAATCATACAAAATTTGAAATTCATACATTTTATATTACATAACACATGGGGCAGCTGCTCGCTTATGACGTCACAAATCTCACATTTTGAACTGTAATAACTTTCTTACTCTTTAACAGATTTTCCTCAAACCTTCACCAATATTTTTTCTGCTATTTTTACAACAAAGTTTTCTTCAGGGTGAACTTCCCCTTTAAGGATAACCATTCCTTGTTGATATCGGGATGGGGGGAGTGAAAGTAGCTTGGAATTTGAAATTGGGGTGTCAGATGAGATCCATTTTTAAACACAAAGTTTCGTAATGCAACTCAGCAAGCAGCTGATAATGCTATTCGTAGTCTTCAATTATGTATGATTGATGTTCACGACTGGATGCAAACCCATTCCTTGAAACTAAACTTAGATAAGTGTGAATTTCTTTTGTTTGGCTCTAAAGTGCAGCTCAACAAAATTGATGTCAATTCCTTTTCATTTTCTGGCCACACAATTCATTTGTCCCAAACTTGCCGTAATCTTGGAGTAAATTTTGATTCACACATGACGATGTCTTCCCAAATTTCAAATATCTGGAAATCAGTTCGGTATCATCTTCGCAATCTAGGATTTATCCGGAAATATTTATCTAAGTCCGCGACCGAAAAGATAGTACATGCCTTGATTTCCTCCCGCCTTGATTTTTGTAATACCCTTTTGTTTAATTTACCGCAGGCTCAGTTACATAAGCTTCAGAATGCAGCCGCTCGCATTGTCAAGTAAACGCTCACATATCGCTGCACTGGCTCCCTATAAAAAAAAACAGATTATCTTTAAGATTTTGTTACTTGCCTTTCATAGTATTCGTGGATCAGCACCACAATACAGTCTTTCATTTACCAATCACTACAGACCAGGCAGATCTTTGCGTTCATCCACCTCTGGCTTACTTGTCATTCCGAAAGTTTCAAAAACTTGGGGGGAAAGATCATTTGCTTTTGCATGCCCCACTTTGTGGAATAGCCTTCCTGAAGACATAAAAAAATGTACCTCTGTCGAAAGTTTCAAATATCTTCTAAAAACTTTGCTATTTAACTCTAAACTCTTTATGCGCCTTGAGCACTCTACAGAGTGGATTTGGCGCTTTACAAGTCTCATTATTATTATTATTATATTGTTATTAATCTACATGACTTGCACTTTTTTCGCCACAATACCAGTCGCGGATCCAGGGGGGGGACCAAGCCGGGCCCGACTCCCCCTATATTTTGGCAACCATATTTTAATTTGAGAGAAACTCTGAAAACAAAGAAGTACGAAGGAGGTATTATTTCCATGTTTTGATTTACGGCCTCGTACCGGCTGGTCCGATCCCCATAGGCGTGCACAATTGTTACCACATAAACTACAAGCCAGTACAAAAAAATATGAAATAATTATTTTTATTTATTATGAATAGAATATGTAAATTAATTCATGAAAAATATTATATGCATATTCAACACCCAATGCCACTTCAAATTTCCTTCTTTTTTTTCCAGATGTCATCTTTTTTTATTCAATTTCAAAGGTTTCCACAAAAAATTACTTGTGTATGTCTTTTCTTTTTTAGAATTTATTATGTATTTCTTAGTTTTTTCATCTTTTGTTTTTCATTGTTTTTTGCATTGGAAATCCTTACAGACCATTTAACAACTAAATCAAACCCTAAATTAATGAAACAGACCAATTAGAACGAAAAATATTAATCTTTTTATGAATTTCGTCACCCATAAACTTTGTACACAAACTTTGTGTAACACAAAGTATATAAAAGTTGGACACTTCATATCTTGCCATGTCGACATGTAACGTTTGTAAGTCGACTTGGCAAGATAAAATATCTCGCTATGATGACATATAACGTTTTATAAATCAACTTGTCAAGATACTGTATCTAGGTATAACTTCGCATCGGCGAGATAACTTATCTCGCCGTGACAACATGGCAAGATAAAGTATCTCGCCAAGTCGTCAAGTCAATGGCACTTTAAAGGCTCTGTAATTAGGACTACCCCTTCAAAGAAACATACAAAAATCAACTTTGAGCGGCCGATCTGGGCAAATGTGGATAATTTTTACCCCCCCATTGGCAAAAGCTGGATCCGCCCCTGAATACATTAACCTTATTCTAGCTCATTAACCTTACTCTAGCTTCATGGCAGACATGATATTCCGAGTGACGGAAAGTTAGTTTAGAAAAGCTGTATAAAACACTAAAAATAGCACGTTTTTCTTCTTTCGGAGGTAGGTTCTCTTCGATTAACCTACGTTCAATCTACTTGGATCAACTTTCAGACTATGGCTAAACATCAATGACAAAGTACAAACTGTTGATTTTCTTTTTCACCAGGATCTATTTCGGATGATCTCCAAAAAGCTTTGGTCAATCTCATTCATCATGACGTTTGCTCTGAGCTGTATGGTGTTTCCAGCATTGTAGAAGAAGCAGAGATATGTGCTGGATATGTAGAAGGTGGAATAGATTCATGTCAGGTATATCCATATGTTTAATATGTTTTTGCTTTTCTACATAGACTTTTAAATTTTTTAATGTCATCTTTTGACTTGTTATAGTGCTTGGACTAACTCATTACTGTGTTTTTCTATGGGAAAAAACCTAGGGTGACAGCGGAGGACCGCTTGCCTGTGAAGGTGCTGATGGTCGCTGGCATCTTGTTGGTGCTACCAGTTGGGGTTATGGATGTGCTCTACCTGATTACCCCGGAGTTTATGCCAGGATATCCCAGTACACCGATTGGATTATGAATAACATGCAAAACGAAGGTAATTAACTGTTCTTCAAGGTGACATGTTTTCTTTGATATTCATATTCTTAGTTTACAACAGCACTTATGTTGCATCGATGCTTTGTTGCTGCTTAATATTCGAACATAGGATTCATGGTCAGAATGGTACATTGAAGTTATTATGATTTGTCTTATTTTTGTAACGCTCTTTTGTAATGCTTGCTTCTCTGATGTTTCCCGTCTTTTTTTTGGGGGGGGGAGAAATTCTGTTATAATTTTTTTAGAACTAAAGTAATAATATTGACGATGATTGGTTGAGATTATAATTTTAATTATTGTATATTTGAAAAAAGTTCATTTGTTAAAATTTGCATTTTCGTTAAGATTTTGCCTATATAGTGAAACTAATGATTAAAAAAAATCGATACACATTAGCACTTTATATTATATTTTTATTGTATTTAAAACTGAGTGATTTACATGTCTTTTCATACATCTTCTATAAAGGGCCTGCAAGTAGCATGCCACCCGATGAATCAACATCTTCCTCAATCTTAATAAGCACAGGAGAAACAACAACGACTTCCCAGAATAAACAGACCCCAAGTTCAACTTGGGAACCTATTACAGCAGTTGAAGTCACTTTAGGTGATGGTTTTACAACACAATCACCAATAACGCAGGACAAAACAACAACTGTTTCTGTTGCCACTACCCAACCTTTTACCGCCGAACCGACAACAACGTCAACTACAAGTACCACTAGAGCGCCATCAACATATGCACCTACAACCCATTCCACTACACGATCACCAACTACACAAGACAAAACGACAACTGTCTCTATTACCACTACCCAACCTTCTACCGCCGAACCGACATCAACGTCAACTACAAGGAAACCAAGTACCACTGGAGCACCATCAACAAATGCGCCTACAACCCATTCCACTACACGGTCACCAACTACACAAGACAAAACAACGACTGACTCTGTTACCAGTACCCAACCTTCTACCGCCGAACCGACAACAACGTCAACTACAAAGAATCCAAGTACCACTGGAGCACCATCAACAAATGCACCTACAACCCATTCCACTACACGGTCACCAACTACACAAGACAAAACAACGACTGACTCTGTTACCAGTACCCAACCTTCTACCGCCGAACCGACAACAACGTCAACTACAAAGAATCCAAGTACCACTGGAGCACCATCAACAAATGCACCTACAACCCATTCCACTACACGGTCACCAACTACACAAGACAAAACAACAACTGTCTCTGTTACCACTACCCAACCTTCTACCGCCGAAACGACATCAAGGTCAAATACAAGGAAACCAAGTACCACTGGAGCACCATCAACAAATGCGCCTACAACCCATTCCTCTACACGATCACCAACTACACAAGACAAAACAACAACTGTCTCTGTTACTACTACCCAACCTTCTACCGCCGAACCTACAACAACGTCAACTACAAAAAATCCAAGTACCACTGGAGCACCATCAACAAATGCACCTACAACCCATTCCACTACACGGTCACCAACTACACAAGACAAAACGACAACTGTCTCTGTTACCACTACCCAACCTTCTACCGCCGAACCGACATCAAGGTCAAATACAAGGAAACCAAGTACCACTGGAGCACCATCAACAAATGCGCCTACAACCCATTCCACTACACGATCACCAACTACACAAGACAAAACAACAACTGTTTCTGTTACCACTACCAAAACTTCTACCGCAGAACCAACAACAACGTCAACTACAAAAAATCCAAGTACCACTGGAGCACCATCAACAAATGCACCTACAACCCATTCCACTACACGGTCACCAACTACACAAGACAAAACAACAACTGTTTCTGTTACTACTACCCAACCTTCTACCGCCGAACCGACAACAACGTCAACTACAAAGAATCCAAGTACCACTGGAGCACCATCAACAAATGCACCTACAACCCATTCCACTACACGGTCACCAACTACACAAGACAAAACGACAACTGTTTCTGTTACCACTACCCAACCTTCTACCGCCGAACCGACAACAACGTCAACTACAAAGAATCCAAGTACCACTGGAGCACCATCAACAAATGCACCTACAACCCATTCCACTACACGGTCACCAACTACACAAGACAAAACGACAACTGTTTCTGTTACCACTACCCAACCTTCTACCGCCGAACCGACATCAACGTCAACTACAAGGAATCCAAGTACCACTGGAGCACTATCAACAAATGCACATACAACCCATTCCACTGCACAGTCACCAACTACACAAGACAAAACTACAACTGTTTCTGTTACAAATACCCAACCATCCACTGCCAAACCGGCAACTTCGTCTTCTGTGACAACAAAGAATTCAAGTACCTCATGGACACCACCTACGACAGAAGTATCACCAACTAATACTTCAGGAGATTTTACTTCACCACAAACAAACACAGTTGAGGGAACCACCAATGCTGTTATAACAACCAGTGAATCGTACACTTCTGAATCTAGATCGACACGATCCCCTATATCTTCAGCGGAAGTAACGACATCAGGTTCTACTGATGTATCAACAACGGACGAAAATTTGACCGGGAGTTCGACTTCTACAGATACAGCTTCAGGTGGTTCACATTTACATTCTTCTAACACTTTACTGAAAGATAACAAGTGTTAGACTATACTTTGGGGAAGTGTGGTTGAATTTATTGTTTTGTGATATTTATCAAAGAAACCCTTTTTCAGTTTCTTTTATTTATTTACAGCATGCCATCATAATTAACATCCTATCTTTTACAGGTTCAGGATAGCAATATACGTATATACAATTATGCTAACGTTACGTTGATGGTTTTCGTCTATAATTTACGTATTACATTGTTTCACTAATTTTCTTTGTGTGCATGGTCTCATGAAAACTAATCATACTTGTATCGGATTGTGATGGAAGAACATTGAAATAATACTTGTGAGAATAACTACACAAAATTTAACACGATTGGGCTGCCCAAACAGTAATCAACCTTCTGATTCTTTTAATGAAAAAATACTGATTATTTTTTGTTGATTGTATAGCTAGATACATACCTGCAAAATATCAGTACAAAGTTTATTTCATTTCTTGTAATGCTGATAACAATTCAAAATTTGGGAATACACCTTATAATAATTCAAATGAAGATCCCTATGCTCATTTTGTAAAATATTCTAAGCTATTTTTCTACCTTGACAAACATTTCACCTGCTTACAACTGAGTATACAATATTAAACCTCATAAATCGAAAGTCCTTGTGAAAAATATGTCAGGAACACATAAGCATTAGGTTTGGCCTGAAATACTTTGATATCATTTTCATTTGGAGTTTATCTATGCTTGACAAGATGATAATTTGTATTTAAAATAACTTGAAAAGTAATTATACATGTATTTTTAAAAAGGTCATTTATAATTAATTTGACTGAAAATATTGGAGTAAATAACTTCATTGTTTGATCAAGGCTTCCTTGACACCTGGATTAGTTTTGCATCACATGAATTAGTACTTCCAGACTACTCAAGCGTACATAATTAAACATACATATTGTATCTAATTATTTTGGAGAAGATACATAAATAATTGTCAGTGGTTCAATTAATTTTATAAAAATGATGTGTTCTTAAAGATGATTGGTATGTATAATGTAAGTGTACTTCGGCTACGTATGTACTGGGTGCAGCATATAATTATTGTTATTATTATCATTATTATTATCATTGTTATTATTATTATCATTATTGTGACTAAAAGAAAAACGCTACAAATGTAGCAATCGGTTCACAAACCTTTTAACGTTAAGCTTCCTACCTCTTAACTGATATCCATCAGTATATTTCTGTATAAATATATCTATACATATAGAGAGAGAGGGGGAGACAAAGAGAGAGAGAGAGAGAAAAGAGACAAACAGTAACGTCTAAGCTCTAACAAAAAGTTTAGACCAACGTTCATGTTTATTCCGAACTTTTGACGCATTACCACGTCTACTTCGGGATTCGAAACTTCTTGAAGTTGTGTAGAAAATTTGGAATATACATCGGAATAAACTTTGTTGGAACCTAGTGCATTATCTTGCAAATATGTACTCTTCTATTTTGTCTCTTCATCTCTATTCATAATGCGGATTTTCTTATCGTTATATAACGATTTACGTCTAACAGATTCCATAATATGTCATTCTTATGAACCACAACTATCTATCGTATTAAGCTGACATGTAAATTACAGGTAAACAGTCTGCATGCATTAACAATTTATTAAATGTTCTCAATAATTCTTAGTATCGTAATCCTTTTCAGTTTCTTGCGAGCAAGCATACATGTACTATGTTCATATACGTGTAAACAATTCAACAGGTGTTTATGTTTTATTTTGGGGGTATATTGGATCACTACAGTTCACAAAACTTTGTTTTTAATTGCTTCAAAGTTTCATTTTATTTCTTTACTAAGGGTCCTTTAGAATCTGCTACATTGTAAAAACAGGGCACTCTTGACTACTGTTCAAACAATCTTGTTTACATTCCTCAAAGTTTCCACGCGTTTTCTCATTAGGGCCGCTCACGATTTCCCAGAAGTTGGATATGCTTATCATTCCTGAACAGATCCCCCTGTTAGTTAAATTAATATCTTTCTATATCATATAAATTGAACTGGATATCAGTTGTAAATAAAAATTTTCTATCTGCATTTTCTTGAGTGAAGGTAATTCCACTGATGAATGTAACTTCGTTTGTGGAGATGGTACCTGTCTGGAATCTGATGATGTCTGCAATGGTGAAAATGACTGCTCAGATTTCTCTGATGAAGATTTATGTCGTAAGTATTGGGTAAACAGAAAAAGGAATGTGAATAAAAAGAATGTCATAAGTTTTCAAACTTTACTACTGATATGGTGACAATTGCAATTTCATTCACAATTTCATCTATTGTAACTAATTAAGTTCATTCCAACTGGAAGTCCCAATTGGACCCAGTTAAAACCAATTGGTTTCAACTGGAACCAGTTGCCTACAATTTGATTCAACTGGTTTTAATAAGGAAATTGGAACCAATTGAAACCAATTGGTAACTGGTTCCAGCTGCCCAATTGGTTTTTAACTGGAACCAATTGGCAACTAATTTCAATTGGAACCAGTTGTTCCAATTTCCCTATTGAAACCAATTGGCCAACTGGTTTCAATTGGTTTTGCTCTAATTGGTTTCAACTGGATTTTGGTCCTGGGTATCAATGTCTATTTGGAAAGTAAAAAAAATTAAAGAGGATTCTTTATCAATTCTGATCTTTGTACAGCACCATGCAGTGATATAAATTTATCACGATGTGAAGCAGTACTCTCCTACGATCGGACTTACTTCCCAAACCCATCAGCCCAAGACCGTGATACTGCAATCAGTTTAATTGAAGAAACAACCATCATGGAAGAATGTCATGAAGACTTTCTGCTTCTCTTCTGTGCTATGCTTTTTGCTGACTGCCCGCATGGAGGTCCTTCCAGACGCCCTTGTAAGACACTCTGCGAGGAAGTCACAGATGCATGTCAAGTATCTTACACCACATTGATGGATAAAGACTGGCCCATTGATTGCAATCAATTAAGTGATGAAGGGAATGTGGAAGAGACATACTGTAATGGTGGAGAAGGAGGTAAGTGTAGAGGTATTCCATACCTTAAAGATTGAATACTGTCTATTTAAGCTTTTAATTAAAAGGACCATTTTTTGCTTGTTAACATAAATGGGCAATCTTCTTTTTTTTCTCGCAGATCTAACGGAGGAATCCGTATGCGGTACTCGTCCAGCTGTAGATGACTATCAGTCTCGAATAGTGGGAGGAGTTAATGCTGAACTAGGGGAATTCCCATGGATTGCTAATCTTCGAATGAATGGCTTCTTGTGTGGTGGTACCTTGATTAGTAACCAATGGGTTTTGACTGCAGCTCACTGCGCGTAAGTATTAATGAAAGAATCATATCGACACAGACGAGCTATTTCATAGCCTAAAACCTTGCCCATCTTTGAACTTTTATATTATTTTACATTTTCTTACAATACCCTTTGACTTTCTCCTACTTGCAGAGATGGAATGGAAGCCAATGATTTCATCATCACCCTTGGTATTCGTCATATGTTGGATGATGATGAGCATAAGGTAGTGAGAGGGGCTGACACGGTCATCATGCATCCAAATTACCCAGCCATTAATGGAATAGCAAATGATATTGCACTACTCCGTCTATCCGAACCTGTAGAATTCACTGATTATGTGAGACCAGCTTGTTTAGCTACTCTACAAAACGAGACGATGGCATACAGTCGGTGTTGGATCGCAGGATGGGGAACTACGTCCCCCGGAGGTAAACTATACTGCTTTCTACAGGGGCCCCAGAAGCGAGGGGGCTGAGGGGTGGCTTCAGCCGCTCCCTCTTTTTTCTAAAACCGTGTACAAAAATGAAAAATTACCATATTCTGATTTTTTTGCATGGTCAGCCCCCCCCCCTTTGAAAACCGTTCTGCGGCCCCTGTTCTATACGTTTGGGATTAATAAGGTCCAAATACGCTTCTACTTAAAGCAATGTCATTTGTTGTGCCAGAAGTAGATTTACTTGTTAATTTGTCCCTTTGCAAAACTAAAAAAAAAATATATAACCCAATCCATAAACGATAATCTAGTGTGCTATTTCTGAACATGTTTTTTTTTCCTACAGGTTCCATTTCAAATATTCTACAGAAAGCATTGGTAAACATTATCGAGCCTAACCTGTGTAGCATGCTATACAGTGAATATGGTATTGTACCGCAAGCAGAAATTTGTGCTGGATACGTCGACGGTGGAGTTGATTCATGCCAGGTAATGATTCCACATGTTTGTCTCGCCTGCATAGCAGAGTGAGACTAACCAGAACAAGGGCGGAAGTCTCTCCCCAAAAGTAGGGGGACCAGGGGCTTGAAAATTTGATAAGCAAAAAAAAAAGATTATCACCCCCAAAATAAGGTCATCTCGTTCGAAAGTACAGATTTTATTTCGATTTTGAATGATGCATTTCTTTCAATCATTAAAGACCAAAAATGATATTGGGAACATTTGATATTGTGTCCCTTCTAATATTTTGGTAGGGGGACTCCCTCCCCCTTCTGTGCCCCCTGGGATTTCTGCCCATGGAGACTATAGGCGCCGCTTTTCCGACGGCGGCGGCGGCAGCAGCAGCAGCGTCGACAACATTGATAACTTAACCAAGGTTAAGTTCTTAAATGTCATAACATTTAAAAACAGAATTACATGACTTTTATGTGGAAGTTTTGTAGTAAAGGTGAATTCAGGATCCTAATTTCAATATGCCTGGAAAATTTGACATTTACATCTACACTTGTATTGTATTGTTCACTTTTGTGACAAGATCTGCATGCTTTGCTCTGAAAATTTGGAAATAGTTCATAGAAATCTGTCAGTTCAATAAATTACATGAGTTTGTGTTCAAGACAATTTTTAATCTTGATGTTGGTGAAACAAAAATGGTACTGTACCCTGGTCAGAAACACCATATACCAATGATATGTGGATGTACATGTCATGAGTAAGGTAGTGGGTGGAATGGATGGCTGTGAGGGGAGGTTATGGAGGCCATCATAATGTGTCTGATTTTGGAAACGGCGCCAGAAAGCAAGTCATGGAAAAGTCATGGAATTCTGTTTTCAAATTTCTGTGGGAACCCTGAATTGTTGAATTGGCATAATTTAGGAATTTTATGGATCTAGTTCATTACATAGACATGGGTAATCAAGTATAAATGAATGTTTTGCACTCAGCTTACGTCACATGACCATGGTAAAGGTCATTTTGGGTCAATGGACGTAGTATTCTATTATCATATGAATTTCCCTTTTTTGAAGGATTATTCAATAGCTTTTTTCAAAGTCAGCACTGTGAATATATCGAATCGCGTAATGCTGGCGAGATTGCCACAGGCATTTCACTTGTTATGAAGGTGATACGGCTTCTTTGGAATGATTTTTCTTTATCTTACAAAGAGCAGATGGAGTCATATTCTCATTAAATAGTTAATTAACAATGAGAAGCTCAATTTTTACACTTGAACCAAGGATGACCATTGCAGTACATTATTAGGATGCGTTCTTTACTGTTTTCTGCAGAACATACAAATGTTCATTATGTTCATATAATAAAATATTCCCCCCGCCCTTTCTTCTTTTAGATTGATAACCACTATTTCCTGATGCAAACGAGATTGATAGGAGAGAATGAAGATTAGCTCACCAAAATGCATTAATTGCAAGCATAAAATTATTTTATTCTTAGGTTTCATCTTTTTTGTAAATTGATTTGCATTATAGGGTGACAGTGGAGGACCATTAACTTGTCAGGGTTCTGATGGTCGCTGGCATCTTGTAGGTGCTACTAGTTGGGGTATAGGATGTGCTTATCCCAATTACCCAGGAGTTTATGCCAGGATCTCGCAGTACACAGATTGGATTAAGGATACAATGGGATTCGGAGGTAAATATTACGTTCTTAATCTTGAAATCTTATTGGAGGAAGTCCATTCTAATGATTAAGGTGTTTTGATAAAATAAGACTAAATTTCACGAAGCAGAATGCTGAAAAAATCTTTTAACAAATAAAAAAAAACCTATTGAATTTTAAAGTTTATCATTTCTGGTACTGTGAAAACAGTTACTTTATTCACAATGCATGAATAAACTTTAGATGGATTGATGAAGTCATAGTGCAGGCTGTTATATCCCATTATTGAGTCCCGCCAGATTTTCATTCCAATTTTGAATCTTGATTTTTTGGCTAACTTTTGTTGATTTGGGGGTGCTGAATCCCCCCCCCCACAAAAAAATGGTTCCATTATTTGTAACCACGTCTTGAATGGCCATTTATATAAAAAAAAAATGCATCTTGACCATTTCTTTCAAATTTCAAACGTGTTAGAAGTTTCATAAAATGCATAGTTATAATGATGTCTCCAATAGTAATACACATTTTCAATGCAATTTTGAAATTCAAAATGGCCGCCAATAATGAGTCTATTTTTACTCATACAGTATATCAAGTTTAAAAAGAACAGGTAGTTTAAAGTTTATGAGAGTATCACAATTAGACCCCAATTTGTGTTTTGAATCATTTCCGAGCCCTGGGGGCCGTTTCATAAAGCTGTTTGTAAGTTAAGAGCAACTTTAAGAATGACTGGTGATCATCGCCAATGTTGTGTACCATTTACCGGAAGACAGGATCACCAGTCGCTCTTAACTTACGAACAGCTTTATGAAACACCCACCTGATCAACCCCGCTTGGCCAGGTAATCCCCGCCGTCTCACCACAGGCCAGATTATGAGGGTTGAGCCAGGGACGAAATGATGAACAACAGCTGTGCTATTACGTAAGACTTCTCTGCCTGTAGTAGGACCTTCGGAATGAAATTATTGTATTCGATATTTTATCACGTTTTCAAAGGCAGTTTGTATTCGGAAATTCAATGTTAGTCCATTTTAAATTTCAAACAAAGAAAATCGACCTCGAAATAGGGACAGTAAGTGAATAAAAATGGCGGCATGCTTTGCTGGGACCGCACTCGGGCTCTTGTGTTTTCTTCAGACCGAGGTCAAGAAACAGGTTTTTGATACTTAGGGTTTGACGTACTTGGAGAAGAGAATTGATCTAGAAAAACTGGGGTATATTGTTCTCAAATGGAGGTTTTCGTCATGATTCAAAAGTGTTGGATGAGGTCTGAATTGAAAAGCTGCAGAACAAGCAGAAATAGTCATGAAGGGTCAATAAAGAACATGATTCTTTTGTTTGTGTCAATAGAAATGAAAATCTATTCAAATCAAGTCCCTGCTTCATTTTTGATGTTTTGTTGTGGTTTATGTAGTGATGGTTCTGTGAGATAACATATGGTTTGAGTTGTGGTTTGAAATTCACATGCATTTTTGTTTGTTTGTTATGTGTCTTGTTCTGCAGAGGTGTGTTTGATTTCATGTTAATGTTGATGTTAAGGTGCAAGAAAAAAAAAACACTGAGAAACTCATCACCATGGAAAAAAGAACAGTGACTTTCAATATTAGTGTCATTTTGCAACATTTGAATTTTGACCTTGCTTCACATTTCAAGGCACTGCACCCCCATGTGAACCATAATCATATCATATAGGGTATCATTTAAAAGAAAATTAGATCTGTTAATTTCTATCAATCACACATTAATACTTACTAAAACCCAGGAGGGAATATCGATTAAAATCATATTTCCAAACTTTTTAAAGGAGTTTATATGTATGTATATGTGTGTGTGTGTGTGTGTGTATATTGAATTTACCTTTGTACGATGCCAGAACCCGGAACTGATAAATCATGTCAATGCAATGCCAAGGACAAAATGTATTTGTAAGACAGAACAGTTTATATTTGGAGATGAGTCTATTCAAATTGGGAACAATTTTTCATATACTAGACCTTTATGTTATGTCAACTTGGCTTGTCATGTCATAGTCCTGTTTAATTTCTCAGTCACAGCACTTGCACAGGGGTGTGGAACAGATTATTCTTCTTCCAGGAACAATGGCTTTTGCATTCCTTCCAGCACAATTTTTTTTTTACCAATATCATGAATGCCTTTGGTACAGGAAGCTTCGAACACTTGGTTGCACCATAGAGCTATAGCTGCATGGTTGCACAGAATGTTCCTTCCGTGGAGAGGTCTCTGGAGTACCCTTTTTAAAGATTTTACATTTTGGAGAGCTTCTACTTTAGCATCGGTATTAAATATGCACCTGTGTTACAAAGTGTCTTAAACTTGGTTTCCGGTACGATTTATATTTATCTTTCTCTCTGTTACCTTTTCTTTTTTTGCTCACCAGATTCTTCCATTACAAATAATGAAGGTAAGCAAGAACTAAAACGTATTTAATGTATATGTTCTTAAGAATCATTTACATAATATTAAAAGGAAATCTGATAATTTTTTTTGTTTAATAGAAGGGTTGTGAATTCAGTTACAACAAAAATAAAATCTCGGAAAAGTAAACTGTATTAGCATATAAATGAAGCATCGATAAAGATTCAAGACTTACGTATGAATGAACCACGAAATTCTCTGCTGTAACCGCAAAAATGAACACTATACTTTTGAAAATATTGTGCAAAGATGTACCTTTTTTACTTAATGCTCAGCACAGTAGATGAAATTAACAAGAAGGTCGTACAGTGCCAATTTGCTGGGTGTAGAATGAAAAAAAGGTGTGAAAAATTAATTGTGTGCAAGCAGGGAAGCACCTTCCCATCATTGAACACACGCACATCCCTCGCATATAACACATTACTCCTCTCGCACACATTCACCCACCCACATTCTCACAAAAACGCTTTCTAAATACTTCATAAATAATTTAAAAAGCAGCGCTTACATTTCCCCTTATTGGTTAAATGTGTTTAGTTGATCAACACTGGACAACTGACCTATTTGGTTAAATGTCTTTAGTTGATCAACACTGGACAACTGACCTATTGTTTTTACCTACCTTCCAAATAAGTAGCCCGATTTAGAAGCAGTTACTTATGTTGAGCCCTTCGCGGGCGTGTGTGGGTGTTGGTGGAATTGTGCGTGGGTGTGTGTGTGTGGATCAGTGAGGTATTTGATCTTAAGTTATTTGCTTCATTTTGGGGGGGGGGAAAATGTTTTTTTTTTAGTTGTCAATTTTGTTTCTATTTATCTTGAGTTTATTTGAATGAAATCGTCAAAAGAAACATGTTGGAAAAAATGTTGTGTGTTTGTGGGTGGGTAGGGGTGAATGTGGACGTGCTTTTGTGTCTCTGAGTGGAACGATGGTTGGGTATCCTGCCAGGACCCCAGCAACTTGGTGCAACTGAGATTTACCTTCTGGACGTTGTCTCGTAGTCAGTCATGCATGCAAAGATCCAATTAAAAATGGTGCCAAAATATGCAAGGAGAATAACTTTGTCTGTCAGGACATCAATAAATCAATATTTAAAGGTTCATACTTCAGACAAGACAACTGTAAATGTATCGGACAAACTTATCTGACTCACTTTGTATATATGGCTATAGTGCATGGATGAAAGTTAGTAAATGAATCCATCGAAAGAAATCGATTATGATCACCATGGACCTACTAGCTAGTAGGTCCATGATGAAACCAACGTAGCTTTTTGTTCTTTTATTGGTCAAGCTTTAGCTTGTAGACCTTCACCAGAAGTGTATAAACTTAATTATAGTTACAATATGATGGCTAAGTAGAGTATAAATTCAAATCTTAAAAACTTATTAGGATAAAGGCATATGATCTAATCCTAATCAATGACTCCTCGTGTTATACATTCGTGTTGTAATTATTATTGTTATATTTGCTTTTGCTATATATGTTGTGTAATCTTATAATCATTGTGACTGCTGGTGACTAAGAAGCTGAGTGTTCCTCTTGTTTTGGAACTTCTTATATTCAGTTGTGGCAATGCACTTGGCAACAATGGTGGGGATCGTTTCCACTAACCTATCTTCTAGCTCGTCAATTTATGTTACTAATGAGAAGAGTATTTGTTTTTACGAATATTGGAACAATATGACAATTCAAATTTTTTTATGTAATGAGATAATACAACAACACATTAAAGGGGAAGTTCACCCTGACAAAAAGTTTGTTGTAAAAATAGCAGAAAAAATAATGAAAAAGATTGCCGAGGTTTGAGAAAAATTCATCAAATGATTAAAAAGTTATTCGAATTTCAATGATTTGATTTGTGACGTCATATGCGAACAGCATTCGTACATAGTGAATGGTAAAAATCAATGAAATGTCATTTTCTCAGAAAATTGAAAATGGTTTCCACTGTACCTTTTGTATATCAATTGACAAATCATTTTACATGCGATCATGAATAGTAAACAAAATTAAATCATCAGGAACCATACAAAATTTGAAATTCATGCATTTTATATTACATAACAAATGGGGCAGCTGCTCCTTTATGACGTCACAAATCCAAAACTTTGAACTCTAATAAATTTCTTACTCTTTAACGGATTTTCCACAATCCTTCACCAATATTTTTTACTATTTTTTCTGCTATTTTTACTACAAAGTTTTCTTCAGGGTGAACTTAACCTTTAAAGGAATTTCAAATATCATCACTTGCTCGCAAAAATTGAATCAAAGATTGTTTTCCTCAGCATTTCCCCCTTTTTTCTTTTCAGATGATGAAGATCAAGAAGACGAAACGGAAATCAGTGTATTTGGTATTGGCGAATCCTTGACAGTGGTCTCCCCAAATTTTCCTGATAACTATATCAATGGAGCTCAATTGCAATGGCTTGTATCTGGTCCAGAAGAATCCAGAATAGTGGCCATTATTCATTCCTTTGAGCTTGAACACAAACACGATTACTTATTAATCGGTTCCGGTCTTGATCCAAGCGATCCTACTTCATTACTTGTGAAACTGTCAGGTTCCAGTTTTCCTGAAGAAGTAGTCTCAAGCAACAATGAGATGTGGCTTAATTTCACATCAGATAGCTCAATCACAAGAAAAGGATTCTGGATAGAAATCATGGTGTTTGGTCCCTCCAACATCACAGGTAATATTCTACAGTAGACCCTATATTTTCTTTTTTCATAAAGTTGACGTGACAGATATTAGTTTTGTATTGACGAAATTATTCAAGTTCAATTCCGGGTTAATTTGATGCAACTAGTATAAAGTTAATGCAAATGAATTCATAGTAAGGTGGCAATGACAACACTGAAGCAAATACTTGATAAAAGGTGTTCCTTTACAGAAAAATTGATTTTTATTGGATCCGAATTTGTGGATTTATGACAACAAAATCTTTATCTTTGGTTTCAAATAGATAATTTCACAAACAATGAAGTCAGTTTCTTCGGGTTTGGTGAATCATTGACCATCGTATCACCAAACTACCCTGACAAGTATCCAAACGATGTTGCTATGATCTGGCTTGTGTCTGGACCAGAAGATTTTCAGATTGTAGCCAAGTTTTACGCCTTTGACCTGGAATTACCCCATGACGTCCTTAGTATTGGTTGGGGTCTAGATGCCACTGATCAGTCATCAGAGCTGATAAGACGTTCAGGTTCTAATCTACCTGAAGATGTAGTTTCCATCAACAATGAAATGTGGCTAAACTTTACTTCAGATTCTACCGTCAGGGACGAAGGATTTTGGATTGAGATCACAGTTTTTGGAAAAGAGAATTTTACAGGTTAGTTTTAGAATCTTCTTATATATCATGGATTAACAATCGATATACCTAGCAGCCACAAAATTCTCTGCTGTAACCGCAAAAATGAACACTATACTTTTGAAAATATTGTGCAAAGATGTACCTTTTTTACTTAATGTTCAGCACAGTAGATGAAATTAACAAGAAGGTCGTACAGTGCCAACTTGCTGGGTGTAGAATGAAAAAAGGTGTGAAAAATGTAATCGTGTGCAAGCAGGGAAGCACCTTCCCATCATTGAACACACGCACATCCCTCGCATATAACACATTACTCCTCTCGCACACATTCTCACAAAAACGCTTTCTAAATAATTTAAAAAGCAGCGTTTACATTTCCCCTTATTGGTTAAATAGTTGATCAACACTGGACAACTGACCTATTTGGTTAAATGTCTTTAGTTGATCAACACTGGACAACTGACCTATTGTTTTTACCTACCTTCCAAATAAGTAGCCCGATTTAGAAGCAGTTACTTATGTTGAGCCCTTCGCGGGCGTGTGTGGGTGTTGGTGGAATTGTGCGTGGGTGTGTGTGTGTGTGTGGATCAGTGAGGTATTTGATCTTAAATTATTTGCTTCATTTTGGGGGGCGGAAAATGTTTTGTTTTTAGTTGTTAATGAAGATTTGTCAATTTTGTTTCTATTGACGAAATTATTCAAGTTCAATTCCGGGTTAATTTGATGCAACTAGTATAAGATATAAAGTGAATGCAAATGAATTCATAGTAAGGTGGCAATGACAACACTGAAGCAAATACTTGATAAAAGGTGTTCCTTTACAGAAAAATTGATTTTTATTGGATCCGAATTTGTGGATTTATGACAACAAAATCTTTATCTTTGGTTTCAAATAGATAATTTCACAAACAATGAAGTCAGTTTCTTCGGGTTTGGTGAATCATTGACCATCGTATCACCAAACTACCCTGACAAGTATCCAAACGATGTTGCTATGATCTGGCTTGTGTCTGGACCAGAAGATTTTCAGATTGTAGCCAAGTTTTACGCCTTTGACCTGGAATTACCCCATGACGTCCTTAGTATTGGTTGGGGTCTAGATGCCACTGATCAGTCATCAGAGCTGATAAGACGTTCAGGTTCTAATCTACCTGAAGATGTAGTTTCCATCAACAATGAAATGTGGCTAAACTTTACTTCAGATTCTACCGTCAGGGACGAAGGATTTTGGATTGAGATCACAGTTTTTGGAAAAGAGAATTTTACAGGTTAGTTTTAGAATCTTCCTATATATCATGGATTAACAATCGATATACCTAGCAGCCATGTATATTCGTAAGGCTGGTTTGCATTTAAAGGATGCAGATATTTAAGAAAATAAAGAAAAATAATGAAGACTGACTCAGCTTTATTAAATGATCAATAAATAATCTGATAAATATTCTGATAATATTACAGAATATTAAATTCATTTTCTTTTAGATGCAGTAAACGGGAGTGAAGTCAGCATATTTGGCTACGACGAATCTTTGACCATCGTTTCACCTAATTATCCGAATAAATATCCAAACGATGTGAACCTACAATGGCTTGTTTCTGGACCAGTTGACTACAAAATAGTGGCTTTCTTCCACGCCTTCCATCTAGAATCCGGACATGACTTCCTCATAGTCGGTTCTGGGTTGGATCCAGGGATCCAGTCATCGCAGTTATTCAAATTATCCGGCTCATCATTACCTGAAGAAGTTATTTCTGATAATAATGAAATGTGGCTCAACTTTACATCAGACAGCTCAAATAGAAGGACTGGATTTTGGATTGAAGTCAAGGTCTATGAAGCTGGTATGTTCAATTCATGGATGTTTGACTTTGATCATTTAATATATCTTATGAACAAGCCATTTGAGCATATTGAATTTCAGTCTCAAAATAAATCATATCTAATACCTAATTCCCACTTTTACGATTCGTCCGACGATTGAACAGGGATTAAATCGTGGAATGATCTTAGTAATCGTATCAGTCATGACAATTGTAGGTCTATTGATCGTTGGTCTCGTAACGGATCGCACAACAGTGGTAAGGAAGCATAATGGAATATTTCCTGCTGTTGTATCATATTTCATAATTGGTAATTCTGCAGATGCATATGATTTAAAAATAATATTACCCATCGATTGTTATCAATTTTAGAAAAATAGATAATACAACTTTGTTTTTTACATTATTGTTCTATTCCAATACTTATTGTTTTTTATATTTTGTGTTTTATTCATAAGTTCTACAAATATTAATTGTTTAGGGGCACCTTTTTTTTAATCTTGCTACCCGACAAGTACGTGTCGCAATACAAAATGCTATTTTCAGACCAGTCTTTAATGAATTTGCGGAAACCATAATTAAGGTTGGTTAAATATTTTCTGATCTCCAATCGCCGGGAACTGTAATTCATAATTTGTATTTATTTTATAGATATGATTCCATTCATTGATATATTTTTTCCACGAAAGATAATCCTGATGATTGTAACTTCATGTGCGGAGATGGGACCTGTTTGGAATCTGATGATGTATGTGATGGTAAAAACGACTGCTCGGATTTCTCTGATGAAGATTTATGTCGTAAGTATAAATATTGAATAGTCTAAGAAGGGGCAGTTGTCTTACTTGAATATGTCATGTGGTTATCACAGGTTGCTCCTGAAGGATATTGACCCACAATATTGCTCAAATTCATATTATACAGAGAGTGAATGATGGGTGTGTAATACAAACATTCTTTGGACCGCCGGATTTATATTTTCCCCAAGGGCCGAGGGGTTATATTTTCCCAAGGCGCGCAGCGCTGTGGGAAAATCTTTTAGGACGTCCAAAGATCTTCTTTTTTTTACACATCCTATCAGTCAATATCTGTTATATTAGAGGATAGCTTCGAATGATGAAAATAGATCTAACGTTAAACTTACTGTTAGGTATACGATGCGTGCAGAAGATCAGTTGTGTATATTCACAGTGACTGATGAAACTGGTATAGAACTGACGTTAATTAACGTTTGTCTAACGCAGTGAATGACCATTTTCAAATAAAAATCAAGTTTCTATATGCCTAGATCTAATTTAGAGTCCAGTCCAGGTCCAGCCCCCCAAACCTTGAGGCAGATCGCGAATGCATGTTGAGCCATGATCAGGTTCAGTTTCTGATCTAGATCTAGAATAAATAGGGGATGAGATAGAGTCTAAACATGACCAGAAACCTGGTCTAAGTTAGATCTAGACTCTATGTCAGAAAACTGTTGGTGGTCGTCGTGATCTTTCAGCTGTCGAACAAGGTCCCAAATCTAACTAGAGTGTAATGTTTTGTTAACATTAATTTACGTCATCATTAGCAAGATTTAATGTTAGATTTCTCTAACTTTTAGATGCTAGCCTAGATCTAACGTTATATCAACATGTTGAAAAGTTAGAACTTACTTATTAATCTAGGCCTAAATCTAGGTCTATATACTTACCTAGTGTTATCGTCCAAAAGTTGATCTTATTACTCGTTGGCATTGCTCTCAGACATCACCACAAATATTTGCCGTTATAACAAATCCATTATTGGTTTTGGTATTTATTTTCAATATCACAATGTTAAAAACAATACAAGGTAAATGTTTGTTAATATAACAAAACTGTTCTTCCCTGGGGTCCAGAGAATATGTAACAACAGTTACTGTACATGACATAAAATAGAATTATACATTAGAAATAATTGAGCTAAACAATAATGAAAAACAACAAGAAGAATGCACGAGAATACACGAATACCCTAATGCAACCCCCCCCTAACTAACGTTAAAAGTTTTAAAACTGAGCTAAGTCTCGAGGCCTATCTGCTAAAGTTTTGGCTCCACTCACCAATACGTATCCTGAAATTGTTAAAAATCCTCTGAATGTCAGAAATGACGGTTATTCGTGTCTATGCTACGTAAGTCTATCCAAATGTAGGCTCCATTTTAGTAACTGATGAAGGCCTAGTGTTAGATCTAACAGTCAAGCTAAAGTATGAGTAGTCTCCTAGCTATAATACGTCGTCGTCGGACTCACTTAAATTTCGCAGCCCGGTTCAAAAATTGTTTGATTCCAATTGATATTGAGTGTTGATCTATTGCAAACGATCGCTACTTAAGTCCCAAATATGTTATTTCCTTGTAATTGGTAATATCTAATCCACAAAGGGGCGCCGTATAGGGAGAAAAATATGTACAAGGGCCGGCTGGTCAATAAATTCATCGAAGGTGGAACAGCAAGGAAATAATTTGATTTTGATCATATCACGTAACGCGCTATGGACCGATCGCGTTTGGCTATCTGCCTTTGCTATAATATAATATTAGATAATATGTTGGTTAAAGAATCTGCCGTTATTTACTCCTGCATTCTTCTCTCTTTCATCTGTAGCTAAGTGTAGTGATCTTCAATATTCAACCTGTGAAGCAGTACTCTCCTACGATAGGACTTACTTCCCAAACCCATCAGCTCAAGACCAAGATATTGCAATCAGTTTAATTGAAGGAACAACCATCATGGAAGAATGTCATGAAGACTTTCTGCTTCTCTTCTGTGGTATGCTTTTTGCTGACTGCCCCCATGGAGGTCCTTCTAGACGCCCTTGTAAGACGCTTTGTGAGGAAGTCACAGATGCATGTCAAGTATCTTACAACATATTGATGGATAAAGACTGGCCCATTGATTGCAATCAATTAAGTGATGAAGGGAATGTTGAGGAAACATACTGTAATGGCGGAGAAGGAGGTTAGTAGAAAGTGTCATGCTTAGTCAAGTACTTTCACTTCAAATGAAGACGTGTTTGAAATCATTTCCTCTAGCAGTGATCACTTTGTCCAGCTATATTTTTAAGGCATTTTGATTTTTCTTATTCTGCTACAGATTTAACAAATGAAGCTGCATGCGGTACCCGACCCGCAGTTGATGATTACCACTCTAGAATAGTCGGAGGAGTTGATGCTGATCTAGGGGAATTCCCGTGGATCGCTACTGTTCAAATGGGAGGTTTCTTTTGTGGTGGTACTTTGATTAGTAACCAGTGGGTCTTGACTGCAGCTCACTGCGCGTAAGTATTTGCCAGCATTTTTTTTCTGGTAGAGTAGGGTAATAAACCTGTCAAGCGATACCTAGTAATGATTCATTGACTTTAATTTCAATAATCACATTTACAATCCCACGTTGCGTTTCATCGTGCTTCAATTCCTAATTTTCCTGACCGTGAATATTATTCGTGACTTAAATCTTGTTAATCTTTAATGTTTGAATATATTCACTCATCTTCCCCTACTAGAGGCTAGTGAAGGGGAGATAATGGGTAAATGGACCCAGGACCTGATAATTGTTTTGAAACCACAACATCTTTCTGCACATTTAATTAATCTCATCCATCCTAAATGTGTTCTGATATACTTGATCGGACCTAGGTCTCACTATCTCATAAGCGACTCTATCAACAGTCATCACATATGGTAGACCTGTGTAACTCGGAATTCATAATATACTCCATCACCACTGCGAATGTATGTCATTTTTATTCTTAAACTACAGAGAAGGAATGGTAGCCAGTGATTTCACCATCACCCTCGGAATTCGCCATTTGTCTGATAACCATGAGCATAAGGAGGTAAGAGGAGCTGACGACGTCATCATGCATCCAAATTACGGCGCTATTAATGGAATAGCAAATGATATCGCACTACTTCATCTATCCGAACCTGTAGAATTCACTGACTATGTGAGACCTGCTTGTTTAGCTACTCTACAAAACGAAACAATGGCGTACAGTCGATGTTGGATTGCAGGATGGGGAACCACATACTTTGGAGGTAACTTAATTTACGAAACAATATAACAAACAAATTTCTAATGTTTTATTGGGCTGTTCGATATAAATGCATGATTAAACATTTTATAGTTACATCTTTTTCCTGACCCATTAAATTACCTTCTAAAGGCTAAAAAGTAGAAAAGTTTTTTATGATAAAAAAGAGAACTTCACTATATCAATTCAAATGCAAGTGATGTTTTCGATCCTTTTCCTTGTCTTTATTTCTAGCTGGTTCAATTTCATATGACCTTCAAAAGGCACTTGTTCAGCTTATTAGCGACAACACCTGTAGTTCTCTGTACAGTCAGTACAGTATTGTAGAAGAAGCAGAATTATGTGCTGGTTACATTGAAGGCGGTGTAGATTCTTGTCAGGTAAGACTTTTCTTTTCCCAATATTTCTTATTGTAGAATGACATTCTGATACGTATTACACATTGGTTCTGTTACGAACCCTGCTGTTGAATTGGCCAAAATAAAATACATGATTTGTCATGAATTGCAATATCATTCATAATGTTTCATTTATACTTCGAATTGCTTGAGGTTAGCAGAATATAAAGTGATGAAAAATATTGTTTTATCGTTTTTTTAAACATTTTTGATGCTAATGATGGGATAAAATCTTTCCTGTTTTTCTCTTTTTCATTTAACTCTTTCGTTTCAGTGACTCTTTAAATATAAAACAATTAAGACTGAGAGGGAAGGCACAGTTCTTTTATTTCCCCTGACGCATAGTTGTTTTTTATTCATTGCTTTTTATATTCACCATTTTTTTTTTGCTTTTTAATACTTGTAATGTGGGATTCAGGATAATATAGAGTTTCTTTGACAAAATAAACTTTTGATTTGAGAATGGAAACATTGATTTATTATATCATTTTCTGGTTCGATTACTACAAGAAAGTATTTAGTTTTTTTCTGAAACAAGGTAAATGTATATTCAGTGTTTTTCACTCATAGTCCTGAGCCTTTTCAACAAATAATTTCCATCAAAACAGGGCGACAGTGGAGGTCCGTTAACTTGTCAGGGTTCTGATGGTCGCTGGCATCTGGTAGGATCTACGAGTTGGGGTATAGGATGTGCTGAGCCAAATTACCCAGGAGTTTATGCCAGGATTTCACAATATACTGACTGGATCATGGATACCATGGGTTTTGAGGGTAAGGTTGTCGGTTCTTGATTAGAATGGAGGAAAGAAAATACATTTATTAGCCACTTCTCTTGGACTCCATTGCCTTTATCTTTGTTACAGGAACGGTTTTTGATGTGATTCCTGATTTATAACGGGCGAATGGCGTAGCTTTATGTTTCCGATATTCAATAGCTGAAATGCAATTGTTAGTGTCGACCATAGCTTAAACATTTTCTGTGAAATGGGGGGGGGGGGGGGGGTCATAAAAAGTGTTACTGCTAAGCTATAAGATGGAAAGTGAAACAAATGTACATTCGTCATTACAAATAATTTCAAATATGCAGTTATTACTTGTGCACATTATCAGAAGTCTACAAGTGCTTTACAATAATAAGGTGCAATAAACCCGACTTCAGCCATTATTGTTAGCCCTAAGCTTTCATTGTGAATATGCCATTTTTTATGTAGTCTATTCATGGGAAATGTCTTATAATTTTTTTTTTAGTTAACATGTAGAAATAGGACATTTACCAACATTTTTATGTATAATACAATAAATATGAGAAAGTCAAGTGTTAGGACCAGATTTGAGTAAATCCTTGAGGTCCATGTAAATAATCTCGCAGGTTTTAACAAAAATGAAAAAAATAGTGTATTATTCTCTTTGAATGAATTGTGATACATTCCACAGTTACACATATTGAATATTTTAAATTGGAAAGATCAAGAATAGAGAGGAAGGTGGTTTAAAAATCAATCAATCGATTGATAAAAAAGAAATTGAAAAAGGAAGAGCGTTACTAAAAGAGATGTCATCGTCGTGCATTTCTACAGTATGAATAAAGACGAGAAATGTTTCATAATGTTACTAACATAACTTAAAATCATAAGCAATTATTATATAGCTAACAAGACTGTACAAAGCAAGATAGAAAAAGAAGATTAGGGGAAACTTTGGATTGACGTGGATGGAATTTGCTTGGTCATAATTGCGCTATTTCAAACTTGCAAAGTGTAATTTCTTATGTCTATGGTAAAACTAAGTATAAAAAACTTGTACTCGGTAATTTCCTGAACTTGCATATGTAGAACATTTTGAAAGGGATGAAAGTAACCCAGTTTCTAAGAAGGAAAGGGGGAATGTTTCTAGTAAAAGAAAAAATACCCTCATTTTACACAATGAGAATTTTATCGTATTTCATATTTCATGATAGATAATCCAGTTGATGAATGTTACTTCACTTGCGGAGACGGGACTTGTTTGGAATCTGATGATGTATGTAATGGTGTAAATGACTGCGCAGACTCATCCGACGAAAATTCATGTCGTAAGTTGGGACAATAATTGTAAACATTTATCGTTGTAGTCATAGATGATAATTTGTTATTAAAAAGTATTAATGATATTTCAGTATTTTCTTTCTTTTTACTTTACTCTTTCACAAATATATAGAAGAGTAGGAGATTCATCGGGACATTGATTTTTTCTGTCCAATATAAAACCAACGTATTTAAAGTATTTCTGATAGTCTTGACAGCCATTAAGACGCCTTTATAATTCAATGAATGTTCATACCCTGTAAAACATTTTTCCAAATATACACTTCAGTCATAGATTCAAATTTGTCGTGAAATAGTTATGATATTTCAGTATCTGTCCTTTTTTACTGTACTCTTTCAGAAATAAATTGAACGGGAGATTCTTCGGAACATTGATTTTTTTCTGTCCAATATAAAACCAACGTAAAAGGATTTCTGATATTCTTCATAATCAATAAGAGACCTTTAAACTTCTATGAATATCAGTACCCTGTAAAACACTTCTGAGAAGCAATTAATGGTGTGCGTTAGCAAAGCAAATCGTCAATTAACCAAATGAACAATGATTCTGTTGGCAATTTTTACCAATATTTACCAATTCATATTTTACAGCAGATGATTCTACTGATGAATGTTACTTCACTTGCGGAGATGGGACATGTTTGGAATCTGATGATGTGTGCAATGGTGAAAATGATTGTGCGGACTTTTCTGACGAAGATTTATGTCGTAAGTTGAACATTGACACTCACTGATTTATTTACAATACCACTTGTCGTTAATTCCAATGTACTCTATTATACAGCATTATTGATTTTTTTCATCGGTCTTTCATCTTTGTCTTCCCTTGATAATAGGAATCATCTTGTAAACGGGAAAACTAAAGAGCGTTGTATCATATGCAGACTATATATAGAAAACGCTAACAGATATCATAATTACTCTCGTATCTTTGCACAGCCCAATGCAGTGACATCAATTTCTCACGATGTGAAGCAGTACTCTCCTACGATCGGACTTACTTTCCAAACCCATCAGCTCAAGACCGTGATACTGCAATCAGTTTAATTGAAGAAACAACCATCATGGAAGAATGTCATGAAGACTTTCTGCTTCTCTTCTGTGGTATGCATTTTGCCGACTGTCCCCATGGAGGTCCTTCCAGACGCCCCTGTAAGACACTCTGCGAGGAAGTCACAGATGCATGTCGAGGATCTTACACCACATTGATGGATAAAGACTGGCCCATTGATTGCAATCAATTAAGTGATGAAGGGAATGTTGAAGAGACATTCTGTAATGGCGGAGAAGGAGGTAAGTGTAGAGGTATTCCATATCTTAAAGATC
The DNA here is from genome assembly GCF_018143015.1 of Lytechinus variegatus. Taxonomy (NCBI): domain Eukaryota; kingdom Metazoa; phylum Echinodermata; class Echinoidea; order Temnopleuroida; family Toxopneustidae; genus Lytechinus; species Lytechinus variegatus. Next base: position 76,617,933 of record NC_054740.1, on the reverse strand, counting down.
GAATACTATCCATTTAAGCTTTGAATTGAAAGGACCATTTTGCGCTTGTTAACATATATGGGCAATCTTCCTTTTTTCTCGCAGATCTAACGGAGGAATCCGTGTGCGGTACTCGTCCAGCTGTAGATGACTATCAGTCTAGAATAGTGGGAGGAGTCGATGCTGAACTAGGGGAATTCCCATGGATTGCTAATCTTCGAATGAATGGTTTCTTGTGTGGTGGTACCTTGATTAGTAACCAATGGGTCTTGACTGCAGCTCACTGCGCGTAAGTATTAAGGAAAGAATCATATTGACACAGACGAGCCATTTCGTAATCTAAAATCATCTTTGAACATGCCTATATCCTGGTGTGTTCTTTTCAAACTAAAAGAAATGTCCTTTCCAAATTAATCAATTCAAGAACATGAAGAAAGCGATTTTGTCTCTGATAATTATATTGGATGGAATTGCATTGAATGGTTTCTTGTGTGGTGGTACCTTGATCAGTAACCAATGGGTTTTGACAGCAGCTCACTGCGCGTAAGTATTAATGAAAGAATCATATCGACACAGACGAGCTATTTCATAGCCTAAAACTTTGCCCATCTTTGAACTTTTATATTATTTTACATTTTCTTACAATACCCTTTGACTTTCTCCTACTTGCAGAGATGGAATGGAAGCCAATGATTTCATCATCACCCTTGGTATTCGTCATATGTCGGATGATGATGAGCATAAGGTAGTGAGAGGGGCTGACACGGTCATCATGCATCCAAATTACCCAGCCATTAATGGAATAGCAAATGATATTGCACTACTCCGTTTATCCGAACCTGTAGAATTCACTGATTATGTGAGACCAGCTTGTTTAGCTACTCTACAAAATTGACGATGGCATACAGTCGGTGTTGGATCGCAGGATGGGGAACTACGTCCCCCGGAGGTAAACTATACTGCTTTCTACAGGGGCCCCAGAAGCGAGGGGGCTGAGGGGTGGCTTCAGCCGCTCCCTCTTTTTTCTAAAACCGTGTACAAAAACGTAAAAATTACCATATTCCGATTTTTGTCTCGCCTGCGTAGCGGAGCGAGACATAGGTATCACTATTTCCGGTGTCGTCGGCGTCGGCGGCGTCGTCGTCAACAATTGTGTTGTACACCCAATAACTTTCTACAGCTTCGAGGTGGGATCACCAAATTCATACCAGAGGTCCATCTTGTGAAAGCACAGGTCAAGTTCGAATATGAGTTGAATTTGAATAAGGTCAAAGGTCAATGAACTTTCCATGACTGGCACTGTGCTATGTTGTACACCCAATAACTTTCTACAGCTTCGAGGTGGGATCACCAAATTCATACCAGAGGTCCATCTCCTGAAGGCACAGGTCAAGTTCGAATATGAGTCGAATTTGAATAAGGTCCAAAAGGTCAAAGGTCAATGAACTTTCCATGCATGGCACTGTGCTGTGCTGTACATTCAATAACTTTCTACAGCTTCGAGTTGGGATCACCAAATTCATACCAGAGGTCCATCTCCTGAAGGCACAGTCAAGTTTGAATATGAGTCGAATTTGAATAAGGTCAAAGGTCAATGAACTTCCATGACTGGCACTGTGCTGTTGTACACCCAATAACTTTCTATAGCTGCAAGATGGGATCGCCAAATTCATACAGAGGTCCATCTCCTGAAGGCACAGGTTAAGTTCGAATTTGAATGAGGTTAAAGGTCAAAGTCAATGAACTTTCCATGACTGGCACTGTGCTGTGTTGTACACCCAATAACTTTCTACAGCTTCGAGGTGGGATCACCAAATTCATACCAGAGGTCCACCTCCTGAAGGCACAGGTCAAGTTCGAATATGAGTCAAATTTGAATGAGGTCAAAGGTCAATGAACTTTCCATGACTGGCACTGTGCTGTGTTGTACACCCAATAACTTTCTACAGCTTCGAGGTAGGATTGCCAAATTCATACAAGAGGTCCATCTTTTGAAGGTGCAGGTCAAGTTCGAATGTGAGTTGAATTTGATTAAGGTCAAAGGTCAATGAACATTTTACTTCAGAACTCAGTACTCTCTATACTTGAACCAGATTTTGTATTTTACTTGTTTATTCTTTAAAAGCTGTTGTTATTTATTTAATGAGCAATAGTTCTTGGCACCATTTATAAAATTCACACAAATTTGCCAAAGGTACAATAGAAAAGCTGTCAAAGTTTTCACTCACATTATTATGAATTACATTCTTTTTCACTAACATTCATTTCCTTACTCCCATGGAAATCATTATAGCTTCATAGTATTAACAGAATTCTTAGTGTTATCTCATTTCCTAGGGATAAAGTAGGCCTATAGCATTATTGCATATGTAAACTGTCAGAACCACAATTCACCCCCTAAACTGCTGACAGCCTCGGAAGTCATATAGCATAGTTTTGACATACATTCTCTTCATGACTGCAATATGCAGGCGAGACAACGCTTGGCGTTTGCCTTGTTTTTGCATGGTCAGCCCCCCCCCCCCTTTGAAAACCGTTCTGCGGCCCCTGTTCTATACGTTTGGGATTAATAAGGTCCAAATACGCTTCTACTTAAAGCAATGTCATTTGTTGTGCCAGAAGTAGATTTACTTGTTAATTTGTCCCTTTGCAAAACTAAAAAAAAAAAGAAAATATAACCCAATTGATGAACGATAATCTAGTGTGCTATTTCTGAACATGTTTTTTTTCTACAGGTTCCATTTCAAATATTCTACAGAAAGCATTGGTAAACATTATCGAGCCTAACCTGTGTAGCATGCTATACAGTGAATATGGTATTGTACCTCACGCAGAAATTTGTGCTGGATACGTCGACGGTGGAGTTGATTCATGCCAGGTAATGATTCCACATGTTTGTCTCCCCAAAAGTAGGGGGACCAGGGGCTTGAAAATTTGATAAGCAAAAAAAAAGGTTATCACCCCCAAAATAAGGTCATCTCGTTCAAAAGTACAGATTTTATTTCGATTTTGAATGATGCATTTCTTCAATCATTAAAGACCACAAATGATATTGGGAACATTTGATATTGTGTCCCTTCTAATATTTTGGTAGGAGGACTCCCTCCCCCTTCTGTGACCCCTGGGATTTCTGCCCATGGTGACTATAGGCACCACTTTTCCGACGGTGGCAGCAGCAGCGGCGTCGACAACATTGATAACTTAACCAAGGTTAAATTTTTTTAATGTCATAACTTTAAAAGAATTTAGATGAAATATTATGAAACTAGGACATATTTGCAATATTACTGAACATCGTGCCTGAGTTTCAGGTCACAATGACCAAGATCAAAGGTCATCAAATTTCCTTCTAATTCTTCTTTAAACCCATATTTCATCACAATAAATTTTATTTTAGGAGTATAAATTCATTTTTCCAACAAATGTACTTTTTTCAAAGCTATCCAAAGCTAAGATCACTTCTTCATTATTATCATGATTTTACCGTAACTATTTTTGTAATTTCTTGATTCTTTTGTAACATCGCTTTTTGTTGATTTTATGTGTATTTTCATGTTCTTTTGTAAAACATATGCCAATTCAGCGTAAGAAGCTGCGATCATTTGTTCTAAATAAAATCTTGAATCTTGAATCTTGAATCTTGAATCAATTTGTGGTCAATTTGGGTCAATGAATGTTAGGGATCAATATCGAAATCTTAATTAAGGTCAAGTTCTTGAAATTATCATAACTTAGAAAGGTAATGAACCTACATATAATGATGTATCACTGAAGATCCTGCCTGAGTTTCAGGTCATGGTCAACGAGCTTTGACCATGTTAAGAGGTTGTTGTGAAATTAGTCATCATAACTTTAAAAGTTTACAGATGTAGGTCATGAAACATGGACAGAACAGCAACCATCTATTTCTAAATAATTTTTTGCAAGATTAAGGGCACATGACCAAGGTCAAATGTCATTTGGGGTCAACAAACTTGGCCATGTTGAGGGTACTTGTGGAATAGTCATCATAAGTTTGAAGCTTTTGGATCTAGCTCATGAACATGGACTTGATAGCTACCAATTATCCCTGAACATCCTATGCGAGTTTCAGTCACATGAAACAAGGTCAAAGGTCATTTAGGGTCAACGAACTTTGGTAAATGTTGCTTGTATTTTTTGGCATCGTCACAATAAATTGAAAAGTTTATTGATCGAGTTCATGAAACTTGGACATAAGAGCAACCATGATTGATCCCTGAATATCCTGTGTGCATTTCAGGAACATGACCAAGATCAGAGGTCATTTTAGGTCAATGAACTCTGGCCTTGTTGGGGGTTCCCATGGTCATGGAAAAATCCGGAAAAATTGTGGTCCTGGAAAGTCAGGAATTTGGAAAATTTGTGGAAAGTCATGGAATTTCATTTACCTTATGGCTATGCAGCTTTCCGTTTTCTCGTGTCTCGCAAAGTTCTTTCATACTTAATTATATTCACCAGCGATAAATGATTTTTGGTGTCTAAACTATGGTTTCAAGGGTCTATATAAGGACAAGTTACAATGACACTCATTGGTCTAGTATGTTCAAATTTCCAAGATGGCTTCCAAAAATGGAGTACAAAATGTCTGATGTTACTTTTTTTTTCAAGGACACAGTTTGTTCAATATCTGTCTGGGGAATATGAGTTGGTGTCTAAACCATGGTTTAAAGGGTCAAGTAATACAAGGGTTAGTTACACGACCAGTCAGTTGTCTGCATGTTCAAAAATCCAAGATGACTTAGTGTTAGGGCTAGCAAGGTTGAAATAACATTTAATAAAAAAAGGTTTTTGTGAATACATGTATAACACAGCAACAATCCACATTCCTCACTCAAAATACTCATGGCCGTGAATAAATTGATTGCTCCTGACATTAAATTCGGACAACCAGACTACAGAAAATTTCATCTTATTTGCAGTGATATAAGATGCAAATCAGTCAATGTATTTTTAATATATCACATTTTGTAACCGGTTTTGCGTTCTCAGTTGTTTTTAGAGAATTTGAATTTCAAGTTATGTACAATTTTACTCAACATTCATGGCAATTAGTTGACATATTAAGTCACAACTGATCAAGCACTACCAGCATCGCTTTCAGAACACATTCAAAAGGTTCTGAATCTCTTAGTTACACAAGATGTTTCAATAATGTGTCCTCTCTGGAAAAGTTTACTTGAAAATGAAGTTTAATGAAATACCAAAATAGGCATCAAATGTCCAATTTTCAAGATATCCTCATTATTTTTGGAGCATATAGAGAAAAAAACTTGTTAATTTAGCTGATGTCCTCAAGTTGTATCACAATTGGCCTCATTTTGTATTGTAGAGTTAAATGCAGCACCATGTTGAGAATTTTAGGATGAGGATGTCTTTGTTAGCCTTTTTTTCATGACACCTTATTGTAAAACTTAAATGTCACTCTTTTGTAATAATTGGCTCATGTGTGACATATGTAAAGTGTTTCATCTTCATATAATTCAGGGTTCCCCCAGAAAATTTGAAAACAGAATTCCATGACTTTTATGTGGAAGTTTTGTAGTAAAGGTGAATTCAGGATCCTAATTTCAATATGCCTGGAAAATTTGACATTTACATCTACACTTGTATTGTATTGTTCACTTTTGTGACAAGATCTGCATGCTTTGCTCTGAAAATTTGGAAATAGTTCATAGAAATCTGTCAGTTCAATAAATTACATGAGTTTGTGTTCAAGACAATTTTGAATCTTGATGTTGGTGAAACAAAAATGGTACTGTACCCTGGTCAGAAACAGACCATATACCAATGATATGTGGATGTACATGTCATGAGTAAGGTAGTGGGTGGAATGGTTGGCTGTGAGGGGAGGTTATTGAGGCCATCATAATGTGTCTGATTTTGGAAACGGCGCCAGAAAGCAAGTCATGGAAAAGTCATGGAATTCTGTTTTCAAATTTCTGTGGGAACCCTGAATTGTTGAATTGGCATAATTTAGGAATTTTATGGATCTAGTTCATTACATAGACATGGGTAATCAAGTATAAATGATTGTTTTGCACACAGAGTACGTCACATGACCACGGTAAAGGTCATTTTTGGTCAATGGACGTAGTATTCTATTATCATATGAATTTCCCTTTTTTGAAGAATTATTCAATAGCTTTTTTCAAAGTCAGCACTGTGAATATATCGAATCGCGTAATGTAGGCGAGATTGCCACAGGCATTTCACTTGTTATTAAGGTGATACGGCTTCTTTGGAATGATTTTTCTTTATCTTACAAAGAGCAGATGGAGTCATATTCTCATTAAATAGTTAATTAACAATGAGAAGCTCAATTTTTACACTTGAACCAAGGATGACCATTGCAGTACATTATTAGGATGCGTTCTTTACTGTTTTCTGCAGAACATACAAATGTTCATTATGTTCATATAATAAAATATTCCCCCCGCCCTTTCCTCTTTTAGATTGACAACCACTATTTTGTGATGCAAACGAGATCAATAGTAGAGAATTAAGGTTAGCTCACCAAAATGCATTAATTGCAAGCATAAAATTATTTTATTCTTAGGTTTCATCTTTTTTGTAAATTAATTTGCATTATAGGGTGACAGTGGAGGACCATTAACTTGTGAGGGTTCTGATGGTCGCTGGCATCTTGTAGGTGCTACTAGTTGGGGTATAGGATGTGCTTATCCCAATTACCCAGGAGTTTATGCCAGGATCTCGCAGTACACAGATTGGATTAAGGATACAATGGGATTCGGAGGTAAATATTACATTCTTAATCTTGAATTCTTATTGGAGGAAGTCCATTCTAATGATTAAGGTGTTTTGATAAAATAAGACTAAATTTCACGAAGCAGAATGCTGAAAAAATCTTTTAACAAATAAAAAAAAACCCTATTGAATTTTAAAGTTTATCATTTCTGGTACTGTGAAAACAGTTACTTTATTCACAATGCATGAATAAACTTTAGATGGATTGATGAAGTCATAGTGCAGGCTGTTATATCCCATTATTGAGTCCCGCCAGATTTTCATTCCAATTTTGAATCTTGATTTTTTGGCTAACTTTTGTTGATTTGGGGGTGCTGAATCCCCCCCCCCCAAAAAAAAAAAAATAGTTCCATTATTTGTAACCACGTCTTGAATGGCCATCTATATAAAAAAATATATCTTGACAATTTTTTTCAAATTTCAAACGTGTTAGAAGTTTCATAAAATGCATAGTTATAATGATGTCTCCAATAGTAATACACATTTTCAATGCAATTTGAAATTCAAAATGGCTGCCAATAATGAGTCTTTTTTTACTCATACAGTTTATCAAGTTTAAAAAGAACAGGTAGTTTAAAGTTTATGAGAGTATCACCAGTAGACCCCAATTTGTGTTTTGAATCATTTCCGAGCCCTGGGAGCCGTTTCATAAAGCTGTTTATAAGTTAAGAGCGACTTTAAGAATGACTGGTGATCATCGCCAATGTTGTGTACCATTTACCGCAAGACAGGATCACGAGTCGCTCTTAACTTACGAACAGCTTTATGAAACACCCACCTGATCAACCCCGCTTGGCCAGGTAATCCCCGCCGTCTCACCACAGGCCAGATTATGAGGGTTGAGCCAGGGACGAAATGATGAACAACAGCTGTGCTATTACATAAGACTTCTCTGCCTGTAGTAGGACCTTCGGAATGAAATTATTGTATTTGATATTTAATCACGTTTTCAAAGGCAGTTTGTATTCAGAAATTCAATGTTAGTCCATTTTCAATTTCGAACGAAGAAAATCGACCTCGAAATAGGGACAGTAAGTGAATAAAAAATGGCGGCATGCTTTGCTGGGACCGCACTCGGGCTCTTGTGTTATCTTCGGACCGAGGTCAGGAAACAGGTGTTTTGATACTTAGGGTTTGACGTACTTGGAGAAGAGAATTGATCGAGAAAAACTGGGGTATATTGTTCTCAAATGGAGGTTTTCGTCATGATTCAAAAGTGTTGGATGAGGTCTGAATTGAAAAGCTGCAGAACAAGCAGAAATAGTCATGAAGGGTCAATAAAGAACATGATTCTTTTGTTTGTGTCAATAGAAATGAAAATCTATTCAAATCAAGTCCCTGCTTCATTTTTGATGTTTTGTTGTGGTTTATGTAGTGATGGTTCTGTGAGATAACATATGGTTTGAGTTGTGGTTTGAAATTCACATGCATGTTTGTTTGTTTGTTATGTGTCTTGTTCTGCAGAGGTGTGTTTGATTTAATGTTGATGTTAAGGTGCAAGAAAAAAAAAACACTGAGAAACTCACTCATCACCATGGAAAAAAGAACAGTGACTTTCAATATTAGTGTCATTTTGCAACATTTGAATTTTGACCTTGCTTCACATTTCAAGGCACTGCACCCCATGTGAACCATAATCATATCATATAGGGTATCATTTAAAAGAAAATTAGATCTGTTAATTTCTATCAATCACACATTAATACTTACTAAAACCCAGGAGGGAATATCGATTAAAATCATATTTCCAAACTTTTTAAAGGAGTTTATGTGTGTGTGTGTGTGTGTGTATATATATATATTGAATTTACCTTGGTACAATGCCAGAACCTGGAACTGATAAATCATGTCAATGCAATGCCAAGAACAAAATGTATCTCTTAGTATTGTTTAAAGACAGAACAGTTTATATTTGGAGACGAGTGTATTCAAATTGGGAACAATTTTTCATATACTAAACCTTTATGTTCAAATTGTCAACTTGGCTTGTCATGTCATAGTCCTGTTTAATTTCTCAGTCACAGCACTTGCACAGGGCTGTGGAACAGATTATTCTTCTTCCAGGAACAATGGCTTTTGCATTCCTTCCAGCACAATTTTTTTTTTACCAATATCATGAATGCCTTTGGTACAGGAAGCTTCGAACACTTGGTTGCACCATAGAGCTATAGCTGCATGGTTGCACAGAATGTTCCTTCCGTGGAGTAGGACTCTGGAGTACCCTTTTTAAAGATTTTACATTTTGATGAGCTTCTACTTTAGCATCGGTATTAAATATGCACCTGTGTTACAAAGTGTCTTAAACTTGGTTTCTGGTACGATTTATATTTATCTTTCTCTCTGTTACCTTTTCTTTTTTTGCTCACCAGATTCTTCCATTACAAATAATGAAGGTAAGCAAGAACTAAAACGTATTTAATGTATATGTTCTTAAGAATCATTTACATAATATTAAAAGGAAATCTGATAATTTTTTTGGTTTAATAGAAGGGTTGTGAATTCAGTTACAACAAAAATAAAATCTCGGGAAAGTAAACTGTATTAGCATATAATGAAGCATCGATAAAGATTCAAGACTTACGTATGAATGAACCACAAAATTCTCTGCTGTAACCGCAAAATGAACACTATACTTTTGAAAATATTGTGCAAAGATGTACCTTTTTTACTTAATGCTCAGCGCAGTAGATGAAATTAACAAGAAGGTCGTTATAGTGCCAATTTGCTGGGTGTAGAATGAAAAAAAGGGTGTGAAAAATTAATTGTGTGCAAGCAGGGAAGCACCTTCCCATCATTGAACACACGCACACCCCTCGCATATAACACATTACTCCTCTCGCACACATTCACCCACCCACATTCTCACAAAAACGCTTTCTAAATACTTCATAAATAATTTAAAAAGCAGCGCTTACATTTCCCCTTATTGGTTAAATGTGTTTAGTTGATCAACACTGGACAACTGACCTATTTGGTTAAATGTCTTTAGTTGATCAACACTGGACAACTGACCTATTGTTTTTACCTACCTTCCAAATAAGTAGCCCGATTTAGAAGCAGTTACTTATGTTGAGCCCTTCGCGGGCGTGTGTGGGTGTTGGTGGAATTGTGCGTGGGTGTGTGTGTGGATCAGTGAGGTATTTGATCTTAAGTTATTTGCTTCATTTTTTGGGGGCGGAAAATGTTGTTTTTTTAGTTGTTAATGAAGATTTGTCAATTTTGTTTCTATTTATCTTGAGTTTATTTGAATGAAATCGTCAAAAGAAACATGTTGGAAAAAATGTTGTGTGTTTGTGGGTGGGTAGGGGTGAATGTGGACGTGCTTTTGTGTCTCTGAGTGGAAGGATGGTTGAGTATCCTACCAGGACCCCAGCAACTTGGTGCAACTGAGATTTACCTTCTGGAGGTTGTCTCGTAGTCAGTCATGCATGCAAAGATCCAATTAAAAATGGTGCCAAAATATGCAAGGAGAATAACTCTGTCTGTCAGGACATCAATAAATCAATATTTAAAGGCTCATACTTCAGACAAGACAACTGTATTAAAACGTATTGGACAAACTTATCTGACTCACTTTGTATATATGGCTATAGTGCATGGATGAAAGTTAGTAAATGAATCCATCGAAAGAAATCGATTATGAAACCATGAACCTACTAGCTAGTAGGTCCGTGATGAAACCAACGTAGCTTTTTGTTCTTTTATTGGTCAAGCTTTAGCTTGTAGACTTTCACCAGAAGTGTATTAACTTAATTATAGTTACAATATGATGGTTAAGTAGAGTATAAATTCAAATCTTAAAAACTTATTAGGATAAAGGCATATGATCTAATCCTAATCAACGACTCCTCGTGTTATACATTCGTGTTGTAATCATTATTGTTATATTTGCTTTTGCTATATACGTTGTGTAATCTTATAATCATTGTGACTGCTGGTGACTATCTAAGAAGCTGAGTGTTCCTCTTGTTTTGGAACTTTTTATATTCAGTTGTGGCAATGCACTTGGCAACAATGGTGGGGATCGTTTCCACTAACCTATCTTCTAGCTCTTCAATTTATGTTACTAATGAGAAGATATTTGTTTTTACGAATATTGGAACAATATGACAATTCAAATTTTTTTATGTAATGAGATAATACAACAACACATTAAAGGAATTTCAAAATATCATCACTTGCTCGCAAAAATTGAATCAAAGAATAATTGTTTTCCTCAGCGTTTCCCCCTTTTTTCTTTTCAGATGATGAAGATCAAGAAGACGAAACTGAAATCAGTGTATTTGGTATTGGCGAATCCATGACAGTGGTCTCCCCAAATTTTCCTGATAACTATATCAATGGAGCACAAATGCAATGGCTTGTATCTGGTCCAGAAGAATCCAGAATAGTGGCCATTATTCATTCCTTTGAGCTTGAACACAAACATGATTACTTATTAATCGGTTCCGGTCTTGATCCAAGCGATCCTACTTCATTACTTGTGAAACTGTCAGGTTCCAGTTTTCCTGAAGAAGTAGTCTCAAGCAACAATGAGATGTGGCTTAATTTCACATCAGATAGCTCAATCACAAGAAAAGGATTCTGGATAGAAATCATGGTGTTTGGTCCCTCCAACATCACAGGTAATATTCTACAGTAGACCTATATTTTCTTTCCTCATAAAGTTGACGTGACAGATTTTAGTTTTGTATTGACGAAATTATTCAAGTTCAATTCCGGGTTAATTTGATGCAACTAGTATAAGATATAAAGTGAATGCAAATGAATTCATAGTAAGGTGGCAATGACAACACTGAAGCAAATACTTGATAAAAGGTGTTCCTTTACAGAAAAATTGATATTTATTGGATCCGAATTTGTGGATTTATGACAACAAAATCTTTATCCTTGGTTTCAAATAGATAATTTCACAAACAATGAAGTCAGTTTCTTCGGGTTTGGTGAATCATTGACCATCGTATCACCAAATTACCCTGACAAGTATCCAAACGATGTTGCTATGATCTGGCTTGTGTCTGGACCAGAAGATTTTCAGATTGTAGCCAAGTTTTACGCCTTTGACCTGGAATTACCCCATGACGTCCTTAGTATTGGTTGGGGTCTAGATGCCACTGATCAGTCATCAGAGCTGATAAGACGTTCAGGTTCTAATCTACCTGAAGATGTAGTTTCCATCAACAATGAAATGTGGCTAAACTTTACTTCAGATTCTACCGTCAGGGACGAAGGATTTTGGATTGAGATCACAGTTTTTGGAAAAGAGAATTTTACAGGTTAGTTTTAGAATCTTCTTATATATCATGGATTAACAATCGATAAACCTATTAGCCACGAAATTCTCTGCTGTAACCGCAAAAATGAACACTATACTTTTGAAAATATTGTGCAAAGATATACCTTTTTTACTTAATGCTCAGCACAGTAGATGAAATTAACAAGAAGATCGTACAGTGCCAATTTGCTGGGTGTAGAATGAAAAAAAAAGGGTGTGAAAAATTAATTGTGTGCAAGCAGGGAAGCACCTTCCCATCATTGAACACACGCACATCCCTCGCATATAACACATTACTCCTCTCGCACACATTCACCCACCCACATTCTCACAAAAACGCTTTCTAAATACTTCATAAATAATTTAAAAAGCAGCGTTCACATTTCCCCTTATTGGTTAAATGTCTTTAGTTGATCAACACTGGACAACTGACCTATTTGGTTAAATGTCTTTAGTTGATCAACACTGGACAACTGACCTATTGTTTTTACCTACCTTCCAAATAAGTAGCCCGATTTAGAAGCAGTTACTTATGTTGAGCCCTTAGCGGGCGCGTGTGGGTGTTGGTGGAATTGTGCGTGGGTGTGTGTGTGTGTGTGGATCAGTGAGGTATTTGATCTTAAGTTATTTGCTTCATTTTGGGGGGGGCGGAAAATGTTTTGTTTTTAGTTGTTAATGAAGATTTGTCAATTTTGTTTCTATTAACGAAATTATTCAAGGTCAATTCCGGGTTAATTTGATGCAACTAGTATAAGATATAAAGTGAATGCAAATGAATTCATAGTAAGGTGGCAATGACAACACTGAAGCAAATACTTGATAAAAGGTGTTCCTTTACAGAAAAATTGATATTTATTGGATCCGAATTTGTGGATTTATGACAACAAAATCTTTATCTTTGGTTTCAAATAGATAATTTCACAAACAATGAAGTCAGTTTCTTCGGGTTTGGTGAATCATTGACCATCGTATCACCAAACTACCCTGACAAGTATCCAAACGATGTTGCTATGATCTGGCTTGTGTCTGGACCAGAAGATTTTCAGATTGTAGCCAAGTTTTACGCCTTTGACCTGGAATTACCCCATGACGTCCTTAGTATTGGTTGGGGTCTAGATGCCACTGATCAGTCATCAGAGCTGATCAGAAGTTCAGGTTCTAATCTACCTGAAGATGTAGTTTCCATCAACAATGAAATGTGGCTAAACTTTACTTCAGATTCTACCGTCAGGGACGAAGGATTTTGGATTGAGATCACAGTTTTTGGAAAAGAGAATTTTACAGGTTAGTTTTAGAATCTTCCTATATATCATGGATTACAAATCGATATACCTAGCAGCCATGTATATTCGTAAGGCTGGTTTGCATTTAAAGGATGCAGATATTTAAGAAAATAAAGAAAAATAATGAAGACTGACTCAGCTTCATTAAATGATCGATAAATAATCTGATAAATATTCTGATAATATTACGGAATATTAAATTCATTTTCTTTTAGATGCAGTAAACGGGAGTGAAGTCAGCATATTTGGCTACGACGAATCTTTGACCATCGTTTCACCTAATTATCCGAATAAATATCCAAACGATGTGAACCTACAATGGCTTGTTTCTGGACCAGTTGACTACAAAATAGTGGCTTTCTTCCACGCCTTCCATCTAGAATCCGGACATGACTTCCTCATAGTCGGTTCTGGGTTGGATCCGGGGATCCAGTCATCGCAGTTATTCAAATTATCCGGCTCATCATTACCTGAAGAAGTTATTTCTGATAATAATGAAATGTGGCTCAACTTTACATCAGACAGCTCAAATAGAAGGACTGGATTTTGGATTGAAATCAAGGTCTATGAAGCTGGTATGTTCAATTCATGGATGTTTGACTTTGATCATTTAATATATCTTATGAACAAGCCATTTGAGCATATTGAATTTCAGTCTCAAAATAAATCATATCTAATACCTAATTCCCACTTTTACGATTCGTCCGACGATTGAACAGGGATTAAATCGTGGAATGATCTTAGTAATCGTATCAGTCATGACAATTGTAGGTCTATTGATCGTTGGTCTCGTAACGGATCGCACAACAGTGGTAAGGAAGCATAATGGAATATTTCCTGCTGTTGTAATCATATTTCATAATTGGTAATTCTGCAGATGCATATGATTTAAAAATAATATTACCCATCAATTGTTATTTTAGAAAAATAGATAATACATCTTTGTGTTTTACATTATTGTTCTATTCCAATACTTATTCTTTTTTTTATATTTTGTGTTTTATTCATAAATTCTACAAATATTATTTGTTTAGGGGCACCCTTTTTTAATCTTGCTACCCGACAAGTACGTGTCGCAATACAAAATGCTATTTTCAGAACAGTCTTTAATGAATATGCGGAAACCATAATTAAGGTTGGTTAAATATTTTCTGATCTCCAATCTCCGGGAACTGTAATTCATAATTTGTATTTATTTTATAGATATGATTCCATTCATTGATATATTTTTTCCACGAAAGATAATCCTACTGATGATTGTAACTTCATGTGCGGAGATGGGACCTGTTTGGAATCTGATGATGTATGTGATGGTAAAAACGACTGCTCGGATTTCTCTGATGAAGATTTATGTCGTAAGTATAAATATTGAATAGTCTAAGAAGGGGCAGTTGTCTTACTTGAATATGTCATGTGGTTATCACAGGTTGCTCCTGAAGGATATTGACCCACAATATTGCTCAAATTCATATTATACAGAGAGTGAATGATGGGTGTGTAATACAAACATTCTTTGGACCGCCGGATTTATATTTTCCCCAAGGGCCGAGGGGTTATATTTTCCCAAGGCGCGCAGCGCTGTGGGAAAATCTTTTAGGACGTCCAAAGATCTTCTTTTTTTTACACATCCTATCAGTCAATATCTGTTATATTAGAGGATAGCTTCGAATGATGAAAATAGATCTAACGTTAAACTTACTGTTAGGTATACGATGCATGCAGAAGATCAGTTGTGTATATTCAGAGTGACTGATGAAACTGGTATAGAACTGACGTTAATTAACGTTTGTCTAACGCAGTGAATGACCATTTTCAAATAAAAATCAAGTTTCTATATGCCTAGATCTAATTTAGAGTCCAGTCCAGGTCCAGCCCCCCAAACCTTGAGGCAGATCGCGAATGCATGTTGAGCCATGATCAGGTTCAGTTTCTGATATAGATCTAGAATAAATAGGGGATGAGATAGAGTCTAAACATGACCAGAAACCTGGTCTAAGTTAGATCTAGACTCTATGTCAGAAAACTGTTGGTGGTCGTCGTGATCTTTCAGCTGTCGAACAAGGTCCCAAATCTAACTAGAGTGTAATGTTTTGTTAACATTAATTTACGTCATCATTAGCAAGATTTAATGTTAGATTTCTCTAACTTTTAGATGCTAGCCTAGATCTAACGTTATATCAACATGTTGAAAAGTTAGAACTTACTTATTAATCTAGGCCTAAATCTAGGTCTATATACTTACCTAGTGTTATCGTCCAAAAGTTGATCTTATTACTCGTTGGCATTGCTCTCAGACATCACTACAAATATTTGCCGTTATAACAAATCCATTATTGGTTTTGGTATTTATTTTCAATATCACAATGTTAAAAACAATACAAGGTAAATGTTTGTTAATATAACAAAACTGTTCTTCCCTGGGGTCCAGAGAATATGTAACAACAGTTACTGTACATGAAATAAAATAGATTTATACATTAGAAATAATTGAGCTAAACAATAATGAAAAACAACAAGAAGAATGCACGAGAATACACGAATACCCTTATGCACCCCCCCCCCTAACTAACGTTAAAAGTTTTAAAACTGAGCTAAGTCTCGAGGCCTATCTGCTAAAGTTTTGGCTCCACTCACAATACGTATCCTGAAATTGTTAAAAATCCTCTGAATGTCAGAAATGACGGTTATTCGTGTCTATGCTACGTAAGTCTATCCAAATGTAGGCTCCATTTTAGTAACTGATGAAGGCCTAGTGTTAGATCTAACAGTCAAGCTAAAGTATGAGTAGTCTCCTAGCTATAATACGTCGTCGTCGGACTCACTTAAATTTCGCAGCCCGGTTAAAAAATTGTTTGATTCCAATTGATATTGAGTGTTGATCTATTGCAAACGATCGCTACTTAAGTCCTAAATATGTTATTTCCTTGTAATTGGTAATATATAATCCACAAAGGGGCGCCGTATTGGGAGAAAAATGTGTACAAGGGCCGGCTGGTCAATAAATTCATCGAAGGTGGAACAGCAAGGAAATAATTTGATTTCGATCATATCACGTAAAGCGCTATGGACCGATCGCGCTTGGCTATCTGCCTTTGCTATAATATAATATTAGATAATATGATGGTTAAAGAATCTGCCGTTATTTACTCCTGCATTCTTCTCTCTTTCATCTGTAGCTAAGTGTAGTGATCTTCAATATTCAACCTGTGAAGCAGTACTCTCCTACGATAGGACTTACTTCCCAAACCCATCAGCTCAAGACCAAGATATTGCAATCAGTTTAATTGAAGGAACAACCATCATGGAAGAATGTCATGAAGACTTTCTGCTTCTCTTCTGTGGTATGCTTTTTGCTGACTGCCCCCATGGAGGTCCTTCTAGACGCCCTTGTAAGACGCTTTGTGAGGAAGTCACAGATGCATGTCAAGTATCTTACAACATATTGATGGATAAAGACTGGCCCATTGATTGCAATCAATTAAGTGATGAAGGGAATGTTGAGGAAACATACTGTAATGGCGGAGAAGGAGGTTAGTAGAAAGTGTCATGCTTAGTCAAGTACTTTCACTTCAAATGAAGACGTGTTTGAAATCATTTCCTCTAGCAGTGATCACGCCTTTGTCCAGCTATATTTTTTAAGGCATTTTGATTTTTCTTATTCTGCTACAGATTTAACAAATGAAGCTGCATGCGGTACCCGACCCGCAGTTGATGATTACCACTCTAGAATAGTCGGAGGAGTTGATGCTGATCTAGGGGAATTCCCGTGGATCGCTACTGTTCAAATGGGAGGTTTCTTTTGTGGTGGTACTTTGATTAGTAACCAGTGGGTCTTGACTGCAGCTCACTGCGCGTAAGTATTTGCCAGCATTTTTTTTCTGGTAGAGTAGGGTAATAAACCTGTCAAGCGATACCTAGTAATGATTCATTGACTTTAATTTCAATCATCACATTTACAATCCCACGTTGCGTTTCATCGTGCTTCAATTCCTAATTTTCCTGACCGTGAATATTATTCGTGACTTAAATCTTGTTAATCTTTAATGTTTGAATATATTCACTCATCTTCCCCTACTAGAGGCTAGTGAAGGGGAAACAATGGGTAAATGGACCCAGGACCTGATAATTGTTTTGAAACCACAACATCTTTCTGCACATTTAATTAATCTCATCCATCCTAAATGTGTTCTGATATACTTGATCGGACCTAGGTCTCACTATCTCATAAGCGACTCTATCAACAGTCATCACATATGGTGGACCTGTGTAACTCAGAATTCATAATATACTCAACCACCACTGCGAATGTATGTCATTTTTATTCTTAAACTACAGAGAAGGAATGGTAGCCAGTGATTTCACCATCACCCTCGGAATTCGCCATTTGTCTGATAACCATGAGCATAAGGAGGTAAGAGGAGCTGACGACGTCATCATGCATCCAAATTACGGCGCTATTAATGGAATAGCAAATGATATCGCACTACTTCATCTATCCGAACCTGTAGAATTCACTGACTATGTGAGACCTGCTTGTTTAGCTACTCTACAAAACGAAACAATGGCGTACAGTCGATGTTGGATTGCAGGATGGGGAACCACGTACTTTGGAGGTAACTTAATTTACGAAACAATATAACAAACAAATTTCTAATATGTTTTATTGGGCTGTTCGATATACATGCATGATTAAACATTTTATAGTTACATCTTTTTCCTGACCCATTAAATTACCTTCTAAAGGCTAAATGGTAGAAAAGTTTTTTTATGATTAAAAAGAGAACTTCACTATATCAATTCAAATGCAAGTGATGTTTTCGATCCTTTTCCATGTCTTTATTTCTAGCTGGTTCAATTTCATATGACCTTCAAAAGGCACTTGTTCAGCTTATTAGCGACAACACCTGTAGTTCTCTGTACAGTCAGTACAGTATTGTAGAAGAAGCAGAATTATGTGCTGGTTACATTGAAGGCGGTGTAGATTCTTGTCAGGTAAGACCTTTCTTTTCCCAATATTTCTTATTGTAGAATGACATTCTGATACGTATTACACATTGCTTCTGTTACAATCCCTGCTGTTGAATTGGCCAAAATAAAATACATGATTTGTCATGAATTGGAATATCATTCATAATGTTTCATTTATACTTCGAATTGCTTGAGGTTAGCAGAATATAAAGTGATGAAAAATATTGTTTTATTGTTTTTTCTAAAACAATTTTGATGCTAATGATGGGATAAAATCTTTCCTGTTTTTCTCTTTATCATTGAACTCTTTTGTTTCAGTGACTCTTTAAATATAAAACAATTAAGACTGAGAGGGAAGGCACAGTTCATTCTTTTATTTCCCCTGATGCATAGTTGTTTTTTATTCATTGCTTTTTATATTCACCATTTTTTTTGCTTTTTAATACTTGTAATGTGGGATTCAGGATAATATAGAGTTTCTTTGACAAAATAAACTTTTGATTTGAGAATGGAACCATTTATTTATTATATCATTTTCTGGTTCGATTACTACAAGAAAGTATTTAG
Source organism: Lytechinus variegatus (assembly GCF_018143015.1). Taxonomy (NCBI): domain Eukaryota; kingdom Metazoa; phylum Echinodermata; class Echinoidea; order Temnopleuroida; family Toxopneustidae; genus Lytechinus; species Lytechinus variegatus. Next base: position 76,599,075 of record NC_054740.1, on the reverse strand, counting down.
TTTTTTTCTGAAACAAGGTTAATGTATATTCAGTTTTTTTCACTCATAGTCCTGAGCATTTTCAACGAATAATTTCCATCAAAACAGGGCGACAGTGGAGGTCCGTTAACTTGTGAGGGTTCTGATGGTCGCTGGCATCTGGTAGGATCTACGAGTTGGGGTATAGGATGTGCTGAGCCAAATTACCCAGGAGTTTATGCCAGGATTTCACAATATACTGACTGGATCATGGATACCATGGGTTTTGAGGGTAAGGTTGTCGGTTCTTGATTAGAATGGAGGAAAGAAAATACATTTATTAGCCACTTCTCTTGGACTCCATTGCCTTTATCTTTGTTACAGGAACGGTTTTTGATGTGATTCCTGATTTATAACGGGCGAATGGCGTAGCTTTATGTTTCCGATATTCAATAGCTGAAATGCAATTGTTAGTGTCGACCATAGCTTAAACATTTTCGGTGAAATGGGTGAGGGGTGGGGGTCATAAAACGTGTTACTGCTAAGCTATAAGATGGAAAGTGAAACAAATGTATATTCGTCATTACAAATAATTTCAAATATGCAGTTATTACTTGTGCACATTATCAGAAGTCTACAAGTGCTTTACAATAATAAGGTGCAATAAACCTGACTTTAGCCATTATTGTTAGCCCTAAGCTTTCATTGTGAATATGCCATTTTTTATGTAGTCTATTCATGGGATATGTCAAATAATTTTTTTTTTTTAGTTAACAGGTAGAAATAGGACATTTACCAACATTTTTATGTATAATACAATAAATATGAGAAAGTCAAGTGTTAGGACCAGATTTGAGTAAATCCTTGAGGTCCATGTAAATATTCTCGCAGGTTTTAACAAAAATGAAAAATGTTTCTAGTAAAAGAAAAAATACCCTCATTTTACACAATGAGAATTTTATCGTATTTCATATTTCATGATAGATAATCCAGCTGATGAATGTTTCTTCACTTGCGGAGACGGGACGTGTTTGGAATCTGATGATGTATGCAATGGTGTAAATGACTGCGCAGACTCATCCGACGAAAATTCATGTCGTAAGTTGAGACAATAATTGTAAACATTTATCGTTGTAGTCATATAGATGATAATTTGTTGTTAAAAAGTATTAATGATATTTCAGTATTTGTCTTTCTTTTTACTTTACTCTTTCACAAATATATGGAAGAGTAGGAGATTCATCGGAACATTGATTTTTTTCTGTCCAATATAAAACCAATGTATTTAAAGTATTTCTGATAGTCTTGACAGCCATTAAGACGCCTTTATAATTCAATGAATGTTCATACCCTGTAAAACATTTTTCCAAATATACACTTCAGTCATAGATTCAAATTTGTCGTGAAATAGTTATGATATTTCAGTATCTGTCCTTTTTTACTGTACTCTTTCAGAAATAAATTAAACAAGAGATTCTTCGACACATTGATTTTTTTTTCTGTACAATATAAAACCAACGTAAAAGGATTTCTGATATTCTTCATACTCAATAAGAGACCTTTAAACTTCTATGAATATCAGTACCCTGTAAAACACTTCTGAGAAGCAATTAATGGTGTGCGTTAGCAAAGCAAATTGTCAATTAACCAAATGAACAATGATTCTGTTCGAAATTTTTCATATTTCCATCATTTCGCTTTGGATTTACCAATATTTGCCAATTCATATTTTACAGCAGATGATTCTACTGATGAATGTTACTTCACTTGCGGAGATGGGACATGTTTGGAATCTGATGATGTGTGCAATGGTGAAAATGATTGTGCGGACTTTTCCGACGAAGATTTATGTCGTAAGTTGAACAATGACACTCACTGATTTATTTACAATACCACTTGTCGTTAATTTCAATGTACTCCGTTATACAGCATTATTGATATTTTTCATCGGTCTTTCATCTTTGTCTTCCCTTGATAATAGGAATCATCTTGTAAACGGGAAAACTAAAGAGCATTGTAGCATATGCAGACTATATATAGAAAACGCAAACAGATATCATAATTATTCTCGTATCTTTGCACAGCCCAATGCAGTGACATCAATTTCTCACGATGTGAAGCAGTACTCTCCTACGATCGGAATTATTTTCCAAACCCATCAGCTCAAGACCGTCATACTGCAATCAGTTTAATTGAAGAAACAGCCATCATGGAAGAATGTCATGAAGACTTTCTGCTTCTCTTCTGTGGTATGCTTTTTGCTGACTGCCCCCATGGAGGTCCTTCTAGACGCCCTTGTAAGACGCTTTGTGAGGAAGTCACAGATGCATGTCAAGTATCTTACAACATATTGATGGATAAAGACTGGCCCATTGATTGCAATCAATTAAGTGATGAAGGGAATGTTGAAGAAACATACTGTAATGGCGGAGAAGGAGGTTAGTAGAAAGTGTCATGCTTAGTCAAGTACTTTCACTTCAAATGAAGACGTGTTTGAAATCATTTCCTCTAGCAGTGATCATGCCTTTGTCCAGCTATATTTTTAAGGCATTTTGATTTTTCTTATTCTGCTACAGATTTAACAAATGAAGCTGCATGCGGTACCCGACCCGCAGTTGATGATTACCACTCTAGAATAGTTGGAGGAGTTGATGCTGATCTAGGGGGAATTCCCGTGGATCGCTACTGTTCAAATGGGAGGTTTCTTTTGTGGTGGTACTTTGATTAGTAACCAATGGATCTTGACTGCAGCTCACTGCGCGTAAGTTTTTGCCAGCATTTTTTTTCTGGTAGAGTAGGGTAATAAACCTGTCAAGCGATACCTAGTAATGATTCATTGACTTTAATTTCAATAATCACATTTACAATCCCACCTTGCGTTTCATCATGCTTCAATTCCTAATTTTCCTGACCGTGAATATTATTCGTGACTTAAATCTTGTTAATCTTTAATGTTTGAATATATTCACTCATCTTCCCCTACTAGAGGCTAGTGAAGGGGAGACAATGGGTAAATGGACCCAGGACCTTATTATTGTTTTGAAACCACAACGTTGTATCTTTCTGCACATTTAATTAATTTCATCCATCCTAAATGTGTTCTGATATACATGATTGGACCTAGGTCTCACTATCTCATCAGCGACTCTATCAACAGTCATCACATATTGTAGACCTGTGTAACTCGGAATTCATAATATACTCCATCACCACCGCGAGTGTATGTCATTTTTATATTTAAACTACAGAGAAGGAATGGTAGCCAGTGATTTCACCATCACCCTCGGAATTCGCCATTTGTCTGATAACCATGAGCATAAGGAGGTAAGAGGAGCTGACGACGTCATCATGCATCCAAATTACGGCGCTATTAATGGAATAGCAAATGATATCGCACTACTTCATCTATCCGAACCTGTAGAATTCACTGACTATGTGAGACCTGCTTGTTTAGCTACTCTACAAAACGAAACAATGGCGTACAGTCGATGTTGGATTGCAGGATGGGGAACCACGTACTTTGGAGGTAACTTAATTTACGAAACAATATAACAAACAAATTTCTAATATGTTTTATTGGGCTGTTCGATATACATGCATGATTAAACATTTTATAGTTACATCTTTTTCCTGACCCATTAAATTACCTTCTAAAGGCTAAAAAGTAGAAAAGTTTTTTATGATTAAAAAGAGAACTTCACTATATCAATTCAAATGCAAGTGATGTTTTCGATCCTTTTCCTTGTCTTTATTTCTAGCTGGTTCAATTTCATATGACCTTCAAAAGGCACTTGTTCAGCTTATTAGCGACAACACCTGTAGTTCTCTGTACAGTCAGTACAGTATTGTAGAAGAAGCAGAATTATGTGCTGGTTACATTGAAGGCGGTGTAGATTCTTGTCAGGTAAGACTTTTCTTTTCCCAATATTTCTTATTGTAGAATGACATTCTGATACGTATTACACATTGCTTCTGTTACGAACCCTGCTGTTGAATTGGCCAAAATAAAATACATGATTTGTCATGAATTGGAATATCATTCATAATGTTTCATTTATACTTCGAATTGCTTGAGGTTAGCAGAATATAAAGTGATGAAAAATATTGTTTTATCGTTTTTTTTAAAACATTTTTGATGCTAATGATGGGATAAAATCTTTCCTGTTTTTCTCTTTATCATTTAACTCTTTCGTTTCAGTGACTCTTTAAATATAAAACAATTAAGACTGAGAGGGAAGGCACAGTTCATTCTTTTATTTCCCCTGACGCATAGTTGTTTTTTATTCATTGCTTTTTATATTCACCATTTTTTTTTTGCTTTTTAATACTTGTAATGTGGGATTCAGGATAATATAGAGTTTCTTTGACAAAATAAACTTTTGATTTGAGAATGGAAACATTGATTTATTATATCATTTTCTTGTTCGATTACTACAAGAAAGTATTTAGTTTTTTCTGAAACAAGGTAAATGTATATTCAGTGTTTTTCACTCATAGTCCTGAGCCTTTTCAACAAATAATTTCCATCAAAACAGGGCGACAGTGGAGGTCCGTTAACTTGTCAGGGTTCTGATGGTCGCTGGCATCTGGTAGGATCTACGAGTTGGGGTATAGGATGTGCTGAGCCAAATTACCCAGGAGTTTATGCCAGGATTTCACAATATACTGACTGGATCATGGATACCATGGGTTTTGAGGGTAAGGTTGTCGGTTCTTGATTAGAATGGAGGAAAGAAAATACATTTATTAGCCACTTCTCTTGGACTCCATTGCCTTTATCTTTGTTACAGGAACGGTTTTTGATGTGATTCCTGATTTATAACGGGCGAATGGCGTAGCTTTATGTTTCCGATATTCAATAGCTGAAATGCAATTGTTAGTGTCGACCATAGCTTAAACATTTTCTGTGAAATGGGGGGGCGGGGGTCATAAAAAGTGTTACTGCTAAGCTATAAGATGGAAAGTGAAACAAATGTACATTCGTCATTACAAATAATTTTAAATATGCAGTTATTACTTGTGCACATTATTAGAAGTCTACAAGTGCTTTACAATAATAAGGTGCAATAAACCCGACTTCAGCCATTATTGTTAGCCCTAAGCTTTCATTGTGAATATGCCATTTTTTATGTAGTCTATTCATGGGAAATGTCTTATAATTTTTTTTAGTTAACATGTAGAAATAGGACATTTACCAACATTTTTATGTATAATACAATAAATGTGAGAAAGTCAAGTGTTAGGACCAGATTTGAGTAAATCCTTGAGGTCCATGTAAATAATCTCGCAGGTTTTAACAAAAATGAAAAAAATAGTGTATTATTCTCTTTGAATGAATTGTGATACATTCCACAGTTACACATATTGAATATTTTAAATTGGAAAGATCAAGAATAGAGAGAAAGGTGGTTTAAAAATCAATCAAACGATTGATAAAAAAGAAATTGAAAAAGGAAGAGCGTTACTAAAAGAGATGTCATTGTCGTGCATTTCTACAGTATGAATAAAGACGAGAAATGTTTCATCATGTTACTAACATAACTTAAAATCATAAGCAATTATTATATAGCTAACAAGACTGTACAAAGCAACATAGAAAAAGAAGATTAGGGGAAACTTTGGATTGACGTGGATGGAACTTGCTTGGTCATAATTGCGCTATTTCAAACTTGCAAAGTGTAATTTCTTATGTCTATGGTAAAACTAAGTATAAAAAACTTGTACTCGGTAATTTCCTGAACTTGCATATGTAGGACATTTTGAAAGGGATGAAAGTAACCCAGTTTCTAAGACGGAAAGGGGGAATGTTTCTAGTAAAAGAAAAAATACCCTCATTTTACACAATGAGCATTTTATCCTAGCTATTTCATATTTCATCATAGATAATCCAGCTGATGAATGTTACTTCACTTGCGGAGACGGGACGTGTTTGGAATCTGATGATGTATGCAATGGTGTAAATGACTGCGCAGACTCATCCGACGAAAATTCATGTCGTAAGTTGGGACAATTATTGTAAACATTTATCGTGGTAGTCATAGATGATAATTTGTTGTTAAAAAGTATTAATGATATTTCAGTATTTGTCTTTTTTTTACTTTACTCTTTCACAAATATATAGAAGAGTAGGAGATTCATCGGAACATTGATTTTTTCTGTCCAATATAAAACCAACGTATTTAAAGTATTTCTGATAGTCTTGACAGCCATTAAGACGCCTTTATAATTCAATAAATGTTCATACCCTGTAAAACATTTTTCCAAATATACACTTCAGTCATAGATTAAAATTTGTCGTGAAATAGTTATGATATTTCAGTATCTGTCCTTTTTTACTGTACTCAAATAAATTGAACATGAGATTCTTCGGAACATTGATTTTTTTTCTGTCCAATATAAAACCAACGTAAAAGGATTTCTGATATTCTTCATAATCAATAAGAGACCTTTAAACTTCTATGAATATCAGTACCCTGTAAAACACTTCTGAGAAGCAATTAATGGTGTGCGTTAGCAAAGCAAATCGTCAATTAACCAAATGAACAATGATTCTGTTGGAAATTTTTCATATTTCCATCATTTCGCTTTGGATTTACCAATATTTACCAATTCATATTTTACAGCAGATGATTCTACTGATGAATGTTACTTCACTTGCGGAGATGGGACATGTTTGGAATCTGATGATGTGTGCAATGGTGAAAATGATTGTGCGGACTTTTCCGACGAAGATTTATGTCGTAAGTTGAACATTGACGCTCACTGATTTATTTACAATACCACTTGTCGTTAATTCCAATGTACTCCGTTATACAGCATTATTGATTTTTTTCATCGGTCTTTCATCTTTGTCTTCCCTTGATAATAGGAATCATCTTGTAAACGGGAAAACTAAAGAGCGTTGTATCATATGCAGACTATATATAGAAAACGCTAACAGATATCATAATTATTCTCGTATCTTTGCACAGCCCAATGCAGTGACATCAATTTCTCACGATGTGAAGCAGTACTCTCCTACGATCGGACTTACTTTCCAAACCCATCAGCTCAAGACCGTGATACTGCAATCAGTTTAATTGAAGAAACAACCATCATGGAAGAATGTCATGAAGACTTTCTGCTTCTCTTCTGTGGTATGCATTTTGCCGACTGTCCCCATGGAGGTCCTTCCAGACGCCCCTGTAAGACACTCTGCGAGGAAGTCACAGATGCATGTCGAGGATCTTACACCACATTGATGGATAAAGACTGGCCCATTGATTGCAATCAATTAAGTGATGAAGGGAATGTTGAAGAGACATTCTGTAATGGCGGAGAAGGAGGTAAGTGTAGAGGTATTCCATATCTTAAAGATCGAATACTATCCATTTAAGCTTTGAATTGAAAGGACCATTTTGCGCTTGTTAACATATATGGGCAATTTTCTTCTTTTTTCTCGCAGATCTAACGGAGGAATCCGTGTGCGGTACTCGTCCAGCTGTAGATGACTATCAGTCTCGAATAGTGGGAGGAGTTAATGCTGAACTAGGGGAATTCCCATGGATTGCTAATCTTCGAATGAATGGTTTCTTGTGTGGTGGTACCTTGATTAGTAACCAATGGGTTTTGACAGCAGCTCACTGCGCGTAAGTATTAATGAAAGAATCATATCGACACAGACAAGCTATAGCCTAAAACTTTGCCCATCTTTGAACTTTTATATTATTTTACATTTTCTTACAATACCCTTTGACTTTCTCCTACTTGCAGAGATGGAATGGAAGCCAATGATTTCATCATCACCCTTGGTATTCGTCATATATCGGATGATGATGAGCATAAGGTAGTGAGAGGGGCTGACACGGTCATCATGCATCCAAATTACCCAGCCATTAATGGAATAGCAAATGATATTGCACTACTCCGTTTATCCGAACCTGTAGAATTCACTGATTATGTGAGACCAGCTTGTTTAGCTACTCTACAAAACGAGACGATGGCATACAGTCGGTGTTGGATCGCAGGATGGGGAACTACGTCCCCCGGAGGTAAACTATACTGCTTTCTACAGGGGCCCCAGAAGCGAGGGGGCTGAGGGGTGGCTTCAGCCGCTCCCTCTTTTTTCTAAAACCGTGTACAAAAACGTAAAAATTACCATATTCCGATTTTTGTCTCGCCTGCGTAGCGGAGCGAGACATAGGTATCACTATTTCCGGTGTCGTCGGCGGCGTCGTCGTCAACAATTGTGTTGTACACCCAATAACTTTCTACAGCTTCGAGGTGGGATCACCAAATTCATACCAGAGGTCCATCTTGTGAAAGCACAGGTCAAGTTCGAATATGAGTTGAATTTGAATAAGGTCAAAGGTCAATGAACTTTCCATGACTGGCACTGTGCTATGTTGTACACCCAATAACTTTCTACAGCTTCGAGGTGGGATCACCAAATTCATACCAGAGGTCCATCTCCTGAAGGCACAGGTCAAGTTTGAATATGAGTCGAATTTGAATAAGGTCAAAAGGTCAAAGGTCAATGAACTTTCCATGCATGGCACTGTGCTGTGCTGCACATCCAATAACTTTCTACAGCTTCGAGGTGGGATCACCAAATTCATACCAGAGGTCCATCTCCTGAAGGCACTGGTCAAGTTTGAATGAGTCAAATTTGAATAAGGTCAAAGGTCAATGAACTTTTCACGACTGGCACTGTGCTGTGTTGTACACCCAATAACTTTCTATAGCTTCGAGGTGGGATCACCAAATTCATACCAGAGGTCCATCTCCTGAAGGCACAGGTCAAGTTTGAATATGAGTCGAATTTGAATAAGGTCAAAGGTCAATGAACTTTCCATGACTGGCACTGTGCTGTGTTGTACACCCAATAACTTTCAAGATGGGATCCCCAAATTCATACCAGAGGTCCATCTCCTGAAGGCACAGGTCAAGTTCGAATATGAGTCAAATTTGAATGAGGTCAAAGGTCAATGAACTTTCCATGACTGGCACTGTGCTGTGTTGTACACCCAATAACTTTCTACAGCTTCGAGGTAGGATTGCCAAATTCATACAAGAGGTCCATCTTTTGAAGGTGCAGGTCAAGTTCGAATGTGAGTTGAATTTGATTAAGGTCAAAGGTCAATGAACATTTTACTTCAGAACTCAGTACTCTCTATACTTGAACCAGATTTTGTATTTTACTTGTTTATTCTTTAAAAGCTGTTGTTATTTATTTAATGAGCTATAGTTCTTGGCACCATTTATAAAATTCACACAAATTTGCCAAAGGTACAATAGAAAAGCTGTCAAAGTTTTCACTCACATTATTATGAATTACATTCTTTTTCACTAACATTCATTTCCTTACTTCCATGGAAATCATTATAGCTTCATAGTATTAACAGAATTCTTAGTGTTATCTCATTTCCTAGGGATAAAGTAGGCCTATAGCATTATTGCATATGTAAACTGTCAGAACCACAATTCACCCCCTAAACTGCTGACAGCCTCGGAAGTCATATAGCATAGTTTTGACATACATTCTCTTCATGACTGCAATATGCAGGCGAGACAACGCTTGGCGTTTGCCTTGTTTTTGCATGGTCAGCCCCCCCCCCCCTTTGAAAACCGTTCTGCGGCCCCTGTTCTATACGTTTGGGATTAATAAGGTCCAAATACGCTTCTACTTAAAGCAATGTCATTTGTTGTGCCAGAAGTAGATTTACTTGTTAATTTGTCCCTTTGCAAAACTAAAAAAAAAAAGAAAATATAACCCAATTGATGAACGATAATCTAGTGTGCTATTTCTGAACATGTTTTTTTTCTACAGGTTCCATTTCAAATATTCTACAGAAAGCATTGGTAAACATTATCGAGCCTAACCTGTGTAGCATGCTATACAGTGAATATGGTATTGTACCTCACGCAGAAATTTGTGCTGGATACGTCGACGGTGGAGTTGATTCATGCCAGGTAATGATTCCACATGTTTGTCTCCCCAAAAGTAGGGGGACCAGGGGCTTGAAAATTTGATAAGCAAAAAAAAAGGTTATCACCCCCAAAATAAGGTCATCTCGTTCAAAAGTACAGATTTTATTTCGATTTTGAATGATGCATTGCTTTCAATCATTAAAGACCAAAAATGATATTGGGAACTTTTGATATTGTGTCCCTTCTAATATTTTGGTAGGGGGACTCCCTCCCCCTTCTGTGCCCCCTGGGATTTCTGCCCATGGTGACTATAGGCACCACTTTTCCGACGGTGGCAGCAGCAGCGGCGTCGACAACATTGATAACTTAACCAAGGTTAAATTTTTTTAATGTCATAACTTTAAAAGAATTTAGATGAAATATTATGAAACTAGGACATATTTGCAATATTACTGAACATCGTGCCTGAGTTTCAGGTCACAATGACCAAGATCAAAGGTCAATTTGGGTCAATGAATGTTAGGGGATCAATATCGAAATCTTAATTAAGGTCAAGTTCTTGAAATTATCATAACTTAGAAAAGGTATGAACCTACATATAATGATGTATCACTGAAGATCCTGCCTGAGTTTCAGGTCATGGTCAACGAGCTTTGACCATGTTAGAGGTAGTTGTGAAATTGTCATCATAACTTTAAAAGTTTACAGATGTAGGTCATGAAACTTGGACAGAACAGCAACCATGTATTTCTAAATATTTTTTGCAAGATTAAGGGCACATGACCAAGGTCAAATGTCATTTGGGGTCAACAAACTTTGGCCATGTTGAGGGTACTTGTGGAATAGTCATCATAAGTTTGAAGCTTTTGGATCTAGCTCATGAAACATGGACTTGATAGCTACCAAGTATCCCTGAACATCCTATGCGAGTTTCAGGTCACATGAACAAGGTCAAAGGTCATTTAGGGTCAACGAACTTTGGTAATGTTGCTTGTATTTTTTGGCATCGTCATAATAAATTGAAAAGTTTATGGATCGAGTTCATGAAACTTGGACATAAGAGCAACCATGATTGATCCCTGAATATCCTGTGTGCATTTCAGGAACATGACCAAGATCAGAGGTCATTTTAGGTCAATGAACTCTGGCCTTGTTGGGGGTTCCCATGGTCATGGAAAATCCTGGAAAAATTTGTGGTCCTGGAAAGTCAGGGAATTTGGAAAATTTGTGAAAAGTCATGGAAAAGTCATGGAATTTCATTTACCTCATGGCTATGCAGCTTTCCGTTTTCTCGTGTCTCGCAAAGTTCTTTCATACTTAATTATATCCACCAGCGATAAATGATTTTTGGTGTCTAAACTATGGTTTCAAGGGTCTATATAAGGACAAGTTACAATGACACTCATTGTTCTAGTATGTTCAAATTTCCAAGATGGCTTCCAAAAATGGAGTACAAAATGTCTGATGTTACTTTTTTTTTACAAGGACATAGTTTGTTCAATATCTGTCTGGGGAATATGAGTTTGGTGTCTAAACCATGGTTTAAAGGGTCAAGTAATACACAAGGGTTAGTTACACGACCAGTCAGTTGTCTGCATGTTCAAAAATCCAAGATGACTTAGTGTTAGGGCTAGCAAGGTTGAAATAACATTTAATAAAAAAAGGTTTTTGTGAATACATGTATAACACAGCAACAATCCACATTCCTCACTCAAAATACTCATGGCCATGAATAAATTGATTGCTCCTGACATTAAATTCGGACAACCAGACTACAGAAAATTTCATCTTATTTGCAGTGATATAAGATGCCAATCAGTCAATGTATTTTTAATATATCACATTTTGTAACCGGTTTTGCGTTCTCAGTTGTTTTTAGAGAATTTGAATTTCAAGTTATGTACAATTTTACTCAACATTCATGGCAATTAGTTGACATATTAAGTCACAACTGATCAAGCACTACCAGCATCGCTTTCAGAACACATTCAAAAGGTTCTGAATCTCTTAGTTACACAAGATGTTTCAATAATGTGTCCTCTCTGGAAAAGTTACTTGAAAATGAAGTTTAATGAAATACCAAAATAGGCATCAAATGTCCAATTTTCAAGATATCCTCATTATTTTTTGGAGCATATAGAGAAAAAAACTTGTTAATTTAGCTGATGTCCTCAAGTTGTATCACAATTGGCCTCATTTTGTATTGTAGAGTTAAATGCAGCATCATGTTGAGAATTTTAGGATGAGGATGTCTTTGTTAGCCTTTTTTTCATGACACCTTATTGTAAAACTTAAATGTCACTCTTTTGTAATAATTGGCTCATGTGTGACATATGTAAAGTGTTTCATCTTCATATAATTCAGGGTTCCTCCAGAAAATTTGAAAACAGAATTCCATGACTTTTATGTGGAAGTTTTGTAGTAAAGGTGAATTCAGGATCCTAATTTCAATATGCCTGGAAAATTTGACATTTACATCTACACTTGTATTGTATTGTTCACTTTTGTGACAAGATCTGCATGCTTTGCTCTGAAAATTTGGAAATAGTTCATAGAAATCTGTCAGTTCAATAAATTACATGAGTTTGTGTTCAAGACAATTTTGAATCTTGATGTTGGTGAAACAAAAATGGTACTGTACCCTGGTCAGAAACAGACCATATACCAATGATATGTGGATGTACATGTCATGAGTAAGGTAGTGGGTGGAATGGTTGGCTGTGAGGGGAGGTTATTGAGGCCATCATAATGTGTCTGATTTTGGAAACGGCGCCAGAAAGCAAGTCATGGAAAAGTCATGGAATTCTGTTTTCAAATTTCTGTGGGAACCCTGAATTGTTGAATTGGCATAATTTAGGAATTTTATGGATCTAGTTCATTACATAGACATGGGTAATCAAGTATAAGTTGTTGGGAATCGTACCAGTTAGCTTGCCATAGTTCAGATACGTGATCGACGCAAATGTATCACAGGAGGATTCCATGTATCGACAGCGATGTGGACGACATCGCCATCATGATTATACTTGAATAAAGGCAACAGCCATCCTGATACATAACCTGAAACATGGTGTCAGAAGTGGGATCACCGGACATATGATTTGACAACACATCGAGCCTGTAAGAAAGCCAGAGTTCGTCGAGATGTCAAGTAAGTTCGGTAGAATTTGATTGCATTTCGTGGGCAGAAGTTGACCTGCTAAGGCCTGGCCGCGCCCCCGCGGACGAGTGGGTTAGCGTAGTGAAGGAGCCACTGAAGCCTTTCTTACCCAAGAGTGCATACCAGCACGGGAGCCGGGTCAAAAAACTTCAGCCCAAGATTTGCAAACGGTGAAGGATTATAGACTTTGACAAACTCAAGCATAAATTCGAACTATAGTTTGATAAATGATGGCTGCATCAAGCAATTTTCCAGTCCCATCACCCATGGATATGAAGGGGGATTTGAGGGGAAATTGGAAGTTTTTTCACTCGCAATGGGAAAACTATGAAATTGCGTTAGAGCTAGATAAGAAGCCAGACAAAGTGAGAGTAGCAACTTTAGTATCACTCATAGGGAAAGAATGCTATAAGCTCTACACTACACTAGAAGAGAGTCAGAAAACGACAACCACACAAATCCTTGATGCTATGAAGAAGCATTTTGATCCTACGACTAATGTCATATTTGAACGGTACCAGTTCAATACTAGAAATCAAGGTGAGAGGGAGACAATCGATCAGTATGTGACAGCACTGAGAAGTTTGGCAGAAACCTGCGAGTTCGACACGCTAAGAGATGATTTGATCAGAGACCGCATCGTCCTAGGAACCAATGATCCAGACGTAAGGGCGAGGTTGCTGCGTGGGGAAAATCTAACGCTACAAAAGGTGATAGATGTGTGCCGTAGTGCAGAAGTGACTAAACAACAACTCAAAAGCATCGAAAGTGCCAGCACTCATACTGAATCAGTGCAAGCAGTGTACAAAAAGCATGTGAAGCCAAGAAAGGCGAATTCCGGTCACGAGAAGAGCCACAGCAAAGGACAGCAGAAGACACAAATGATACGGAATTGCAAGTACTGTGGTGGAGAACACAGGAGAGAGAAGACCGCTTGCCCAGCGTGGGGAAAGCAGTGCGGCAATTGCAAGAAAAACAATCATTTTTCAAAAAAATGTTTGGCAAAAGGACCGAAGCCAGTGAGGTCTCTTGATGATGAGGATGATGACCTGTCAGATGAATCCATCTACACCATAGAGAGGATAAGCAGTGTTGGATCCAATGGTAAGCGATGGAGAGCAAATGTCATATATCGAGCTAATGGATCTGACAAAAAAGAGATGAACAGTCAGATTGACACAGGTGCTACAGTCAATGTGCTGAGCTACACTGACTTATGTGATGTCCTACAAGATGGAAACCCAAGGCTGGAGCACAGCAAGGTCAGACTGAAGCCATTCAAAGGAAAACTAATCAAACCAAGAGGACAGACAGCACTGGAAGTCCAGGTCAAGAATGGTCCAGTACACCTGCTTCAATTTCAGATAGTTGATGGATCAAGTCAAGTTCCAATCCTATCAGGTGACTCTAGCGAGGACTTAGGGTTAGTCACAAGAAACAACCCAGAGCGGATAGAGATCCTTAGTCTAGCAACAGAACAGCCTCTGACGAAGGAGCAGATAATGAAGGAATACAAGGATGTATTCACAGGGCTGGGATGTCTGCCTGGAGAATATCACCTTGAGACTGACAAGACAGTGAAACCGGTACAACACATGCCACGGAGGGTACCAGCAGCACTCAAACCAAGCCTGAAAGACAAGATAAGTGAGCTTGAGGAGAAGGGAGTCATAAAGAAGGTGACAACTCCACTGAGTGGATCAGCAGCATGGTAGCAGTGAGGAAACCAGGGAAACTGAGGATTTGCATAGACCCAAAGGATCTAAACAAAGCCCTGAAAAGATCACATTATCCGATGCCTACCATAGAAGAGATCCTACCCCAATTGTCACAAGCCAAGGTGTTCACGATCCTCGATGCCAAAGATGGATATTGGCAAGTGAAGTTGGATAAAGAGAGTAGTTTTCTGACCACATTCTGGACGCCATTTGGTCGCTACCGATGGCTGAGGATGCCATTTGGCATTGCTACTGCTCCAGAAGAATACCAGAGAAGACAACATGAAGTAGTCCAAGGGTTACCAGGAGTAGAGGCAATAGTTGATGATCTCCTAGTCTATGGAAGTGGAGAAACCATGGAGGAAGCGCTCATCAATCACGACCAGAACTTGAGGAGACTTCTAGAGAGAGCAAGACAAGTTGGGCTCAAGTTCAATAAAACCAAGATCCAACTGAAACAGACCGAAGTCAGGTACATTGGTCATGTACTTACTGACAAAGGACTCTGCCCAGACCCAGAGAAGATCAGAGCGGTTGCGGAACTGGAAAGGCCACGAGATGTAAAGACGGTTCAACGTTTTGTAGGCTTCGTCAATTACCTTGCCAAGTTCCTGCCACATCTGTCAGAAGAGTGCGAACCACTGCGGCAACTTACACTTAAAGAAGTAAAGTGGTTCTGGGGTCCGGCACAGGAAAGAGCTTACAGCAGAGTAAAGAAGTTGGTGACAACAGCTCCAGTACTCCGGTACTACGACGTGAACGAAGAAGTTACAATCCAATGTGACGCCAGTGACACGGGCCTAGGAGCAACCCTCATGCAGAAGTCACAACCAGTTGCGTTTGCATCTAGGGCTCTGACGGAGACAGAACGAAGATATGCTCAAATAGAGAAAGAATGTCTAGCGATAGTATTCGCATGCGAACACTTTCATCAGTACCTATTTGGGAAGGAGACAGTAACTGTAGAATCAGACCACAAACCTCTACAGTCTATCTTCCTGAAGCCATTGCTGTCAGCCCCAAAGCGTCTGCAGCGGATGCTGCTAAGATTGCAAAAGTACAACCTCCAGGTCACATACAAACAAGGGAAGCTTATGTATGTGGCTGACATGTTGTCAAGAGCAGCACTACCGCTGAAAACCCAAGGAGAAGGAGGATACTACGAAATCTACACAGTCAGCCAACAAAGACAAAGAGAATTCGAAGAAATCAATCCAAGAGAGTCGGTGAACTTCACAGACAAACGGTTCAAGCAAGTAGAAGAAATGACCCAGAAGGATGAGATCCTACAGGTGCTCAAACAAGTTGTGATCGAAGGTTGGCCAGATACAGTAAACACTGTACCAGTAGAAATACGCGAGTATTGGGCTTATCGCGATGAGATAACTTCGCACAATGGTATTCTCTACAAGGCCAACAGAGTCATTATACCGAAGCGGCTCAGAGGCGAACTACTGCAAAGAGTGCATGCCAGCCATCAAGGCATGGAATCTAGCCTGCGAAAAGCAAGAGAGACAATCTTTTGGCCCAAAATGAACCATGAGATACGGGATGTAGTTCGACAATGCAGTGTTTGCAACGAACATCAGGCACAGCAGGCGAAACAGCCACTACTTCCTCGGGAAGTTCCAGACCGACCTTGGAAGACACTTGGCACAGACCTCTTCACACTGAATGGGAAAGATTATCTCATTACAGTAGATTACTACTCAGACTTTTGGGAAGTAGATGAGCTCCAGTCGACCACAAGTGCAGATGTGATTACATGCCTGAAATCACAGTTCAGCAGACATGGCATTCCCAAGGAAGTCATCAGTGACAATGGTCCACAGTACTCCAGTGATGAGTTCAAATGCTTCATGGAGGAGTGGGAGATACATCATACCACATCTTCGCCTCATCACCCCCAATCCAACGGGAAGGCAGAATCTGCTGTAAAGATTGCCAAGAACATCATGAAGAAGTGCGCAAAGTCAGGCACAGATATCTACAAAGCAATCTTAGAGTGGAGAAACACCCCCACCGAAGGAATGCAGAGTAGTCCTGTCCAGAGATTGATGTCACGTCTGACACAGACAACACTGCCAACAGCACAGCACCTGCTGAAGCCGAAAGTAGTGACAGGAGTTAAGCGGAAAAAGGTAGAGAAAGGCAAGAAAGCAAAGACACAGTTTGACAAATCAATGAAAGAGCTACCAGACTTGAAGGTTGGTCAAGCAGTCAGAGTTCAATTAGCGATCAACAAAGGAAAACCAACATGGCAGCTAGGTGTTTGCATGAGAAAGCTTTCACCAAGGTCTTATGTGGTAAAAGTCAATGAACAGCTCTACCGTCGAAATCGCAAACGCATTCAGTCAACCTATGAATCTTTGCCAGCGACTCCAGATGTGTGGACCGACATTCAACCTACCACGAACACAACAGGCCCACAGTGCAACAATCCTGGAGATGAAGAACAACGCGAGCAACAACAGCAAGCGACGCCATCACCGGTAGTAGCCCACACCCGCACGCGAACCATCAGGCCACCAAGTCGTTACAAGGACTATGTACAGCCGTAAAATATCAAACACAACAAATAACTGTAAATACAAAGAAGACAGAAATTGACAGTCTTAAATTTACCTGGAACGCTCACAATATAATTAACAGCGAACATATGAACAATGACGCCTATGAAACAATTAACCGCGGACAATAAACAAAGAACAATCGCGAGAAAAAAAAAAAAAAGTTTCAAGGACTGTAAGATAATTTTTTAGTGTTTATTGTCCAAGTTGATTTTGGATATGTTTTTTTGCTTTAACTGCAATAGTTGATGCATATTGTGTTTTATGTTTTCCATGTTTATTTTGATGTAAACAGTTGAGTCGATTTGTATGTGGACATGCAAGCAATCGCAAAGTTTTAAACAATATTTTTGTTATAGTTACAAAACAAAACAATAAAAAGAAAAGGAAGAGAAGGAAGAAAGGATAGATGAGAAAAAAACGATATTGATTTTAAACATCATAGCTACAACTCCATGTCAGTTAGAAAATTGCGTCAAGTACATGCAGTATTTTTATACACTGATTTTCTGGAAAAGAATTCATTTGCATCTTTCTTTCATATGAAAAGGGGGATGTTGGGAATCGTACCAGTTAGCTTGCCATAGTTCAGCATACGTGATCGACGCAAATGTATCACGGGATGATTCCATGTATCGACAGCGATGTGGATGACATCGCCATCATGATTATACTTGAATAAAGGCAACAGCCATCCTGATACATAACCTGAAACATAAGTGATTGTTTTGCACACAGAGTACGTCACATGACCACGGTAAAGGTCATTTTTGGTCAATGGACGTAGTATTCTATTATCATATGAATTTCCCTTTTTTGAAGAATTATTCAATAGCTTTTTTCAAAGTCAGCACTGTGAATATATCGAATCGCGTAATGTAGGCGAGATTGCCACAGGCATTTCACTTGTTATTAAGGTGATACGGCTTCTTTGGAATGATTTTTCTTTATCTTACAAAGAGCAGATGGAGTCATATTCTCATTAAATAGTTAATTAACAATGAGAAGCTCAATTTTTACACTTGAACCAAGGATGACCATTGCAGTACATTATTAGGATGCGTTCTTTATTGTTTCCTGCAGAATATACAAATGTTCATTATGTTCATATAATAAAATATTCCCCCCGCCCTTTCCTCTTTTAGATTGACAACCACTATTTTGTGATGCAAACGAGATCAATAGTAGAGAATTAAGATTAGCTCACCAAAATGCATTAATTGCAAGCATAAAATTATTTTATTCTTAGGTTTCATCTTTTTTGTAAATTAATTTGCATTATAGGGTGACAGTGGAGGACCATTAACTTGTGAGGGTTCTGATGGTCGCTGGCATCTTGTAGGTGCTACTAGTTGGGGTATCGGATGTGCTTATCCCAATTACCCAGGAGTTTATGCCAGGATCTCGCAGTACACAGATTGGATTAAGGATACAATGGGATTCGGAGGTAAATATTACGTTCTTAATCTTGAAATCTTATTGGAGGAAGTCCATTCTAATGATTAAGGTGTTTTGATAAAATAAGACTAAATTTCACGAAGCAGAATGCTGAAAAAATCTTTTAACAAATAAAAAAAAACCTATTGAATTTTAAAGTTTATCATTTCTGGTACTGTGAAAACAGTTACTTTATTCACAATGCATGAATAAACTTTAGATGGATTGATGAAGTCATAGTGCAGGCTGTCATATCCCATTATTGAGTCCCGCCAGATTTTCATTCCAATTTTGAACTTTTGAACTTTTGTTGATTTGGGGGTGCTGAATCCCCCCCCCAAAAAAAAAAATAGTTCCATTATTTGTAACCACGTCTTGAATGGCCATCTATATAAAAAAATATATCTTGACAATTTTTTTTCAAATTTCAAACGTGTTAGAAGTTTCATAAAATGCATAGTTATAATGATGTCTCCAATAGTAATACACATTTTCAATGCAATTTGAAATTCAAAATGGCTGCCAATAATGAGTCTTTTTTTACTCATACAGTTTATCAAGTTTAAAAAGAACAGGTAGTTTAAAGTTTATGAGAGTATCACCAGTAGACCCCAATTTGTGTTTTGAATCATTTCCGAGCCCTGGGAGCCGTTTCATAAAGCTGTTTATAAGTTAAGAGCGACTTTAAGAATGACTGGTGATCATCGCCAATGTTGTGTACCATTTACCGGAAGACAGGATCACCAGTCGCTCTTAACTTACGAACAGCTTTATGAAACACCCACCTGATCAACCCCGCTTGGCCAGGTAATCCCCGCCGTCTCACCACAGGCCAGATTATGAGGGTTGAGCCAGGGACGAAATGATGAACAACAGCTGTGCTATTACATAAGACTTCTCTGCCTGTAGTAGGACCTTCGGAATGAAATTATTGTATTTGATATTTAATCACGTTTTCAAAGGCAGTTTGTATTCAGAAATTCAATGTTAGTCCATTTTCAATTTCGAACGAAGAAAATCGACCTCGAAATAGGGACAGTAAGTGAATAACATGACGAAAATCTCGCATTTGAGAGCTGTATACCCCATTTTTCCTTATCATCAAAACTCTTCTCCCAGTAATACAAATCCTATTGCCCTCAAGCATGAATTTAAGTATAGAAACACCTGTTTCTTGACCTCGGTCCGAAGATAATTCACCCCAGCATCTACGGTCACAGCAGGGGGCCACACACGATGGATTGCAATGTGTTCCGGCGAGCGCATGGAGTTCCATGTATACACGCGTTGATAGAAAGTTTTTCTTCCTTTCTTTCTTTCTTTCCTTCCTTCCTTCCTTCTTTCTTTCTTTCTTTCTTTCTTTCTCTCTCTCTCTCTTCCTTCCTTCCTTCCTTTCTTTCTTTTTTCTTTCTTTCTTTCTTTCTTTCTCTCTCTCTCTTCCTTCCTTTCTTTCTTTCTTTCTTTCTTTCTTTCCTTCTTTCTCTCTGTCTGGCTGTCTAATTTTTTTCTTTCTAGACTTATTTTTCTTCATCCACCCCCTTTCTACACCTCTAAAGAACGTGCATTTGCCAATCATATCTGTAGTGAGGCCTATAAATGTCCTTTTCTCAAAGTTGAGGTGTAGGCCTATACATAGATAATACGTTTGCGATTAAAAAAATAGTTACAGGCATAGTTTGTATTTAAATTATGAATAAGACTTTGGGGTAAAAAAAAATAATGATTTCATATTTTTGTGCATATCAGCAGCATGATTATTATACTTTGTATGTTGGTATGCCATTACTTCTATTTTTCAAACGTTAAGACTATCATTGCGCGAGTGAACCCATTTTCTGCTGGACGGACAGAAACTATGCATGCATCACGGTCCTTGCATGCTAAGCATACCGTAATTTTTATTCGCTTACTTTCCTTATTTCAAGGTCGATTTTCTTCGTTCGAAATTGAAAATGGACTAGTATTGGATGTCTGAATGTAATATGCCTTTGAAAACGTGATTAATATCGAATACAATAATTTCATTCCGAAGATCCTTCTACAGGCAGACAAGTCTTACGTAAAAGCACAGCTGTTGTTTATCATTTCGTCCTTGGCTCAACGCTCATTTAGCTGGCCCGTGGTGGTGAAATCGAGACAAGGGGATTACCTGGCCAAGATGGGTTTATCGGGGTTGGAAAAGTTGTTTGAGATATTCCAAACACAAATCGGGGTATGAAACAGCAGTTTGCAGTCCGAAGTGAGGTCGAGAATCAAACGGGAAATTTTCGTAATGAGAAATGGCGGCATGCTTTGCTGGGACCGCACTCGGGCTCTTGTGTTATCTTCGGACCGAGGTCAGGAAACAGGTGTTTTGATACTTAGGGTTTGACGTACTTGGAGAAGAGAATTGATCGAGAAAAACTGGGGTATATTGTTCTCAAATGGAGGTTTTCGTCATGATTCAAAAGTGTTGGATGAGGTCTGAATTGAAAAGCTGCAGAACAAGCAGAAATAGTCATGAAGGGTCAATAAAGAACATGATTCTTTTGTTTGTGTCAATAGAAATGAAAATCTATTCAAATCAAGTCCCTGCTTCATTTTTGATGTTTTGTTGTGGTTTATGTAGTGATGGTTCTGTGAGATAACATATGGTTTGAGTTGTGGTTTGAAATTCACATGCATGTTTGTTTGTTTGTTATGTGTCTTGTTCTGCAGAGGTGTGTTTGATTTAATGTTGATGTTAAGGTGCAAGAAAAAAAAAACACTGAGAAACTCACTCATCACCATGGAAAAAAGAACAGTGACTTTCAATATTAGTGTCATTTTGCAACATTTGAATTTTGACCTTGCTTCACATTTCAAGGCACTGCACCCCCATGTGAACCATAATCATATCATATAGGGTATCATTTAAAAGAAAATTAGATCTGTTAATTTCTATCAATCACACATTAATACTTACTAAAACCCAGGAGGGAATATCGATTAAAATCATATTTCCAAACTTTTTAAAGGAGTTTATATGTATGTATATGTGTGTGTGTGTGTGTGTGTGTATGTATATATATTGAATTTACCTTGGTACAATGCCAGAACCTGGAACTGATAAATCATGTCAATGCAATGCCAAGAACAAAATGTATCTCTTAGTATTGTTTAAAGACAGAACAGTTTATATTTGGAGATGAGTGTATTCAAATTGGGAACAATTTTTCATATACTAAACCTTTATGTTCAAATTGTCAACTTGGCTTGTCATGTCATAGTCCTGTTTAATTTCTCAGTCACAGCACTTGCACAGGGCTGTGGAACAGATTATTCTTCTTCCAGGAACAATGGCTTTTGCATTCCTTCCAGCACAATTTTTTTTCACCAATATCATGAATGCCTTTGGTACAGGAAGCTTCGAACACTTGGTTGCACCATAGAGCTATAGCTGCATGGTTGCACAGAATGTTCCTTCCGTGGAGTAGGTCTCTGGAGTACCCTTTTTAAAGATTTTACATTTTGGAGAGCTTCTACTTTAGCATCGGTATTAAATATGCACCTGTGTTACAAAGTGTCTTAAACTTGGTTTCCGGTACGATTTATATTTATCTTTCTCTCTGTTACCTTTTCTTTTTTTGCTCACCAGATTCTTCCATTACAAATAATGAAGGTAAGCAAGAACTAAAACGTATTTAATGTATATGTTCTTAAGAATCATTTACATAATATTAAAAGGAAATCTGATAATTTTTTTTGTTTAATAGAAGGGTTGTGAATTCAGTTACAACAAAAATAAAATCTCGGAAAAATAAACTGTATTAGCATATAAATAAAGCATTGATAAAGATTCAAGACATACGTATGAATGAACCACGAAATTCTCTGCTGTAACCGCAAAAATGAACACTATACTTTTGAAAATATTGTGCAAAGATGTACCTTTTTTACTTAATGCTCAGCACAGTAGATGAAATTAACAAGAAGGTCGTACAGTGCCAATTTGCTGGGTGTAGAATGAAAAAAGGTGTGAAAAAGTAATTGTGTGCAAGCAGGGAAGCACCTTCCCATCATTGAACACACGCACACCCCTCGCATATAACACATTACTCCTCTCGCACACATTCACCCACCCACATTCTCACAAAAACGCTTTCTAAATACTTCATAAATAATTTAAAAAGCAGCGCTTACATTTCCCCTTATTGGTTAAATGTGTTTAGTTGATCAACACTGGACAACTGACCTATTTGGTTAAATGTCTTTAGTTGATCAACACTGGACAACTGACCTATTGTTTTTACCTACCTTCCAAATAAGTAGCCCGATTTAGAAGCAGTTACTTATGTTGAGCCCTTCGCGGGCGTGTGTGGGTGTTGGTGGAATTGTGCGTGGGTGTGTGTGTGTGTGGATCAGTGAGGTATTTGATCTTAAGTTATTTGCTTCATTTTGGGGGGGCGGAAAATGTTTTTTTAGTTGTTAATGAAGATTTGTCAATTTTGTTTCTA
This sequence comes from Lytechinus variegatus, assembly GCF_018143015.1. Classification (NCBI taxonomy): domain Eukaryota; kingdom Metazoa; phylum Echinodermata; class Echinoidea; order Temnopleuroida; family Toxopneustidae; genus Lytechinus; species Lytechinus variegatus. The sequence goes on along the minus strand of NC_054740.1, from coordinate 76,575,848 downwards.
TTTATCTTGAGTTTATTTGAATGAAATCGTCAAAAGAAACATGTTGGAAAAAATGTTGTGTGTTTGTGGGTGGGTAGGGGTGAATGTGGACGTGCTTTTGTGTCTCTGAGTGGAAGGATGGTTGAGTATCCTACCAGGACCCCAGCAACTTGGTGCAACTGAGATTTACCTTCTGGAGGTTGTCTCGTAGTCAGTCATGCATGCAAAGATCCATTTAAAAATGGTGCCAAAATATGCAAGGAGAATAACTCTGTCAGGACATGAATAAATCAATATTTAAAGGCTCATACTTCAGACAAGACAACTGTATTAAAACGTATTGGACAAACTTATCTGACTCACTTTGTATATATGGCTATAGTGCATGGATGAAAGTTAGTAAATGAATCCATCGAAAGAAATCGATTATGAAACCATGGACCTACTAGCTAGTAGGTCCGTGATGAAACCAACGTAGCTTTTTGTTCTTTTATTGGTCAATCTTTAGCTTGTAGACTTTCACCAGAAGTGTATTAACTTAATTATAGTTACAATATGATGGCTAAGTAGAGTATAAATTCAAATCTTAAAAACTTATTAGGATAAAGGCATATGATCTAATCCTAATCAACGACTCCTCGTGTTATACATTCGTGTTGTAATTATTATTGTTATATTTGCTTTTGCTATATACGTTGTGTAATCTTATAATCATTGTGACTGCTGGTGACTATCTAAGAAGCTGAGTGTTCCTCTTGTTTTGGAACTTCTTATATTCAGTTGTGGCAGTGCACTTGGCAACAATGGTGGGGATCGTTTCCAATAACTTATCTTCTAGCTCGTCAATTTATGTTACTAATGAGAAGATATTTGTTTTTACGAATATTGGAACAATAATACAATTCAAATTTTTTTATGTAATGAGATAATACAACAACACATTAAAGGGGAAGTTCACCCTGACAAAAATTTTGTTGTAAAAATAGCAGAAAAAATAATGAAAAAGATTGCCGAAGGTTTGAGAAAAATTCATCAAATGATTAAAAAGTTATTCGAATTTCAATGATTTGATTTGTGACGTCATATGCGAACAGCATTCGTACATAGTGAATGGTAAAAATCAAATGAAATGTCATTTTCTCAGAAAATTGAAAATGGTTTCCACTGTACCTTTTGTATATCAATTGACAAATCATTTTACATGCGATCATGAATAGTAAACAAAATTAAATCATCAGGAACCATACAAAATTTGAAATTCATGCATTTTATATTACATAACAAATGGGGCAGCTGCTCCTTTATGACGTCACAAATCCAAAACTTTGAACTCTAATAAATTTCTTACTCTTTAACGGATTTTCCACAATCCTTCACCAATATTTATTATTATTTTTCTGCTATTTTACTACAAAGTTAAAGGAATTTCAAAATATCATCACTTGCTCGCAAAAATTGAATCAAAGAATAATTGTTTTCCTCAGCGTTTCCCCCTTTTTTCTTTTCAGATGATGAAGATCAAGAAGACGAAACTGAAATCAGTGTATTTGGTATTGGCGAATCCTTGACAGTGGTCTCCCCAAATTTTCCTGATAACTATATCAATGGAGCTCAAATGCAATGGCTTGTATCTGGTCCAGAAGAATCCAGAATAGTGGCCATTATTCATTCCTTTGAGCTTGAACACAAACACGATTACTTATTAATCGGTTCAGGTCTTGATCCAAGCGACCATACTTCATTACTTGTGAAACTGTCAGGTTCCAGTTTTCCTGAAGAAGTAGTCTCAAGCAACAATGAGATGTGGCTTAATTTCACATCAGATAGCTCAATCACAAGAAAAGGATTCTGGATAGAAATAATGGTGTTTGGTTCCTCCAACATCACAGGTAATATTCTACAGTAGACCCTATATTTTCTTTTTTCATAAAGTTGACGTGACAGATATTAATTTTGTATTGACGAAATTATTCAAGTTCAATTCCGGGTTAATTTGATGCAACTAGTATAAGATATAAAGTGAATGCAAATGAATTCATAGTAAGGTGGCAATGACAACACTGAAGCAAATACTTGATAAAAGGTGTTCCTTTACAGAATAATTGATTTTTATTGGATCCGAATTTGTGGATTTATGACAACAAATTCTTTATCTTTGGTTTCAAATAGATAATTTCACAAACAATGAAGTCAGTTTCTTCGGGTTTGGTGAATCATTGACCATCGTATCACCAAATTACCCTGACAAGTATCCAAACGATGTTGCTATGATCTGGCTTGTGTCTGGACCAGAAGATTTTCAGATTGTAGCCAAGTTTTACGCCTTTGACCTGGAAATACCCCATGACGTCCTTAGTATTGGTTGGGGTCTAGATGCCACTGATCAGTCATCAGAGCTGATAAGACGTTCAGGTTCTAATCTACCTGAAGATGTAGTTTCCATCAACAATGAAATGTGGCTAAACTTTACTTCAGATTCTACCGTCAGGGACGAAGGATTTTGGATTGAGATAACAGTTTTTGGAAAAGAGAATTTTACAGGTTAGTTTTAGAATCTTCTTATATATCATGGATTAACAATCGATATACCTAGCAGCCACAAAATTCTCTGCTGTAACCGCAAAAATGAACACTATACTTTTGAAAATATTGTGCAAAGATGTACCTTTTTTAGTTAATGTTCAGCACAGTAGATGAAATTAACAAGAAGGTCGTACAGTGCCAATTTGCTGGGTGTAGAATGAAAAAAAGGGTGTGAAAAATTAATCTTGTGCAAGCAGGGAAGCACCTTCCCATCATTGAATGCACGCACATCCCTCGCATATAACACATTACTCCTCTTGCACACATTCACCCACCCACATTCTCACAAAACGCTTTCTAAATACTTCATAAATAATTTAAAAAGCAGCGTTTACATTTCCCCTTATTGGATAAATGTCTTTAGTTGATCAACACTGGACAACTGACCTATTGTTTTTACCTACCTTCCAAAAAAGTAGCCCGATTTAGAAGCAGTTACTTATGTTGAGCCCTTCGCGGGCGTGTGTGGGTGTTGGTGGAATTGTGCATGGGTGTGTGTGTGTGTGTGGATCAGTGAGGTATTTGATCTTAAATTATTTGCTTCATTTTGGGCGGAAAATGTTTTGTTTTTAGTTGTTAATGAAGATTTGTCAATTTTTTTTCTATTGACGAAATTATTCAAGTTCAATTCCGGGTTAATTTGATGCAACTAGTATAAGATATAAAGTGAATGCAAATGAATTCATAGTAAGGTGGCAATGACAACACTGAAGCAAATACTTGATAAAAGGTGTTCCTTTACAGAAAAATTGATTTTTATTGGATCCGAATTTGTGGATTTATGACAACAAAATCTTTATCCTTGGTTTCAAATAGATAATTTCACAAGCAATGAAGTCAGTTTCTTCGGGTTTGGTGAATCATTGACCATCGTATCACCAAACTACCCTGACAAGTATCCAAACGATGTTGCTATGATCTGGCTTGTGTCTGGACCAGAAGATTTTCAGATTGTAGCCAAGTTTTACGCCTTTGACCTGGAATTACCCCATGACGTCCTTAGTATTGGTTGGGGTCTAGATGCCACTGATCAGTCATCAGAGCTGATAAGAAGTTCAGGTTCTAATCTACCTGAAGATGTAGTTTCCATCAACAATGAAATGTGGCTAAACTTTACTTCAGATTCTACCGTCAGGGACGAAGGATTTTGGATTGAGATCACAGTTTTTGGAAAAGAGAATTTTACAGGTTAGTTTTAGAATCTTCTTATATATCATGGATTAACAATCAATATACCTAGCAGCCATGTATATTCGTAAGGCTGGTTTGCATTTAAAGGATGCAGATATTTAAGAAAATAAAGAAAAATAATGAAGACTGACTCAGCTTCATTAAATGATCAATAAATATTCTGATAAATATTCTGATAATATTTACGGAATATTAAATTCATTTTCTTTTAGATGCAGTAAACGGGAGTGAAGTCAGCATATTTGGCTACGACGAATCTTTGACCATCGTTTCACCTAATTATCCGAATAAATATCCAAACGATGTGAACCTACAATGGCTTGTTTCTGGACCAGTTGACTACAAAATAGTGGCTTTCTTCCACGCCTTCCATCTAGAATCCGGACATGACTTCCTCATAGTCGGTTCTGGGTTGGATCCGGGGATCCAGTCATCGCAGTTATTCAAATTATCCGGCTCGTCATTACCTGAAGAAGTTATTTCTGATAATAATGAAATGTGGCTCAACTTTACATCAGACAGCTCAAATAGAAGGACTGGATTTTGGATTGAAATCAAGGTCTATGAAGCTGGTATGTTCAATTCATGGATGTTTGACTTTGATCATTTAATATATCTTATGAACAAGCCATTTGAGCATATTGAATTTCAGTCTCAAAATAAGTCATATCTAATACCTAATTCCCACTTTTACGATTCGTCCGACGATTGAACAGGGATTAAATCGTGGAATGATCTTAGTAATCGTATCAGTCAAGACAATTGTAGGTCTATTGGTCGTTGGTCTCGTAACGGATCGCACAACAGTGGTAAGGAAGCATAATGGAATATTTCCTGCTGTTGTATCATATTTCATAATTGGTAATTCTGCAGATGCATATGATTTAAAAATAATATTACCCATCGATTGTTATCAATTGTTATTTTAGAAAAATAGATAATACAACATTGTTTTTTACATTATTGTTCTATTCCAATACTTATTCTTTTTTATATTTTGTGTTTTATTCATAAGTTCTACAAATATTAATTGTTTAGGGGCACCTTTTTTTTAATCTTGCTACCCGACAAGTACGTGTCGCAATACAAAATGCTATTTTCAGACCAGTCTTTAATGAATTTGCGGAAACCATAATTAAGGTTGGTTAGATATTTTCTGATCTCCAATCGCCGGGAACTGTAATTCATAATTTGTATTTATTTTATAGATATGATTCCATTCATTGATATATTTTTTCCACGAAAGATAATCCTACTGATGATTGTAACTTCATGTGCGGAGATGGGACCTGTTTGGAATCTGATGATGTATGTGATGGTAAAAACGACTGCTCGGATTTCTCTGACGAAGATTTATGTCGTAAGTATAAATATTGAATAGTCTAAGAAGGGGCAGTTGTCTTACTTGAATATGTCATGTGGTTATCACAGGTTGCTCCTGAAGGATATTGACCCACAATATTGCTCAAATTCATATTATACAGAGAGTGAATGATGGGGGTGTAATATAAACATTCTTTGGACCGCCGGATTTATATTTTCCCCAAGGGCCGAGGGGTTATATTTTCCCAAGGCGCGCAGCGCTGTGGGAAAATCTTTTAGGACGTCCAAAGATCTTCTTTTTTTACACATCCTATCAGTCAATATCTGTTATATTAGAGGATAGCTTCGAATGATGAAAATAGATCTAACGTTAAACTTACTGTTAGGTATACGATGCGTGCAGAAGATCAGTTGTGTATATTCACAGTGACTGATGAAACTGGTATAGAACTGACGTTAATTAACGTTTGTCTAACGAGGTGAATGACCATTTTCAAATAAAAATCAAGTTTCTATATGCCTAGATCTAATATAGAGTCCGGTCCAGGTCCAGCCCCCCAAACCTCGAGGCAGATCGAGAATGCATGTTGAGCCATGATCAGGTTCAGTTCCTGATCTAGATCTAGAATGAATTGGGGATGAGATAGATTCTAAACATGACCAGAAGCCTAATCCAAGTTAGATCTAGACTCTATGTCAGAAAACTGTCGGTGGTGGTCGTGATCTTTCAGCTGTCGAACAAGGTCCAAGGCCAAATGTAACTAGAGTGTAAAGTTTTGTTAACACTAATTTACGTCATCATTAGCAAGATTTAACGTTAGATATCTCTAACTTTTGAAAAGTTAGAACTTACTTATAGATCTAGGCCTAAATCTAGGTCTAGATCTATTTACTTACCTGATGTTATCATCCAAAAGCTGATCTTATCCCTCGTTGGCATTGCTCTCAAATATCACCACAAATCTCTGCCATTAGAACAAATCCATTATTGGTTTTGGTATTTATTTTCCATACAATGTTAAAAACAATGCAAGGTAAATCTTTGTTAATATAACAAAACTGTTCTTCCCTGGGGTCCAAAGAATATGTAACAACAGTTACTGTACATGACATAAAATAGAATTATACATTAGAAATAATTGAGCTAAACAATAATGAAAAACAATGAGAAGAATGCAAGAGAATACATTTATACCCTAATGTGACCACCCTAACTAACGTTAAAAGTTTTAAAACTGAGCTAAGATTAGTTGTCCGGGGGTAATTGTCCTCGGGGGGTAATTGTCCGGGGGTAGTTGTCCGGGGGGTAATTGTCCAGGGGGTAATTGTCCTAGAACCTCAGTCCCTAGGCCTATATCTGCTAAAGTTTTGGCTCCACTCACCAATACATATCCTGAAATTGTTAAAAATCCCCTGAATGTCAGAAATGACGGTTATTCCTGTCTATGCTACGTAAATCTATACAAATGTAGGCTCCATTTTAGTAACTGATGAAGGCCTAGTGTTAGATCTAACAGTAAAGCTTAAGTACGGGTAGTCTCCTAGCTATACGTCATCGTCGGACTCGCTTAAATTCCGCGACCCGGTTCAGAAATTGTTTGATTCCAATTGATATTGACTGTTGATCGATTGCAAAATGTTATTTCCTTGTAATTGGTAATATCTAATCCACAAGAGGGCGCTGTATAGGGAGAAAAATATATACAAGGGCCGGCTGGCCAATATATTCATCGAAGGTGGAACAGCTAGGAAATACATTGATCTCGATCACATCACGTAGCGTGCTATGGACCGATTGCGCTTGGCTATCTGCCCGGGCTATCTGCCTTTGCTTTGTAATATATTAAATAATATGTTGATTGAAGCATCTGCTGTTATTTACTCTATCCTTCTCTCTTTCATCTGTAGCTGAGTGTACCGATCTTCAATATTCAACCTGTGAAGCAGTACTCTCCTACGATCGGACTTACTTTCCAAACCCATCAGCTCAAGACCGTGATATTGCAATTAGTTTAATTGAAGAAACAACCATCATGGAAGAATGTCATGAAGACTTTCTGCTTCTCTTCTGTGCTATGCTTTTTGCTGACTGTCCCCATGGAGGTCCTTCTAGACGTCCTTGTAAGACACTCTGTGAGGAAGTCACAGATGCATGTCAAGTATCTTACAACATATTGATGGATAAAGACTGGCCCATTGATTGCAATCAATTAAGTGATGAAGGGAATGTTGAAGAAACATACTGTAATGGCGGAGAAGGAGGTAAGTAGAAAGTGTCATGCTTAGTCAAGTACTTTCACTTCAAATGAAGACGTGTTTGAAATCATTTCCTCTAGCAGTGATCACACCTTCTTTGTCCAGCTATATTGAGGCATTTTTATTTTTCTTATTCTGCTACAGATTTAACGAATGAAGCTGCATGCGGTACCCGACCTGCAGTTGATGATTACCACTCTAGAATAGTCGGAGGAGTTGATGCTGATCTAGGGGAATTCCCGTGGATCGCTACTGTTCAAATGGGAGGTTTCTTTTGTGGGGGTACCTTGATTAGTAACCAGTGGGTCTTGACTGCAGCTCACTGCGCGTAAGTATTTGCCAGCAATTTTTTTCTGGTAGAGTAGGGTAATAAACCGGTCAAGCGATACCTAGTAATGATTCATTGACTTTAATTTCAATAATTACATTTACAATCCCACGTTGCGTTTCATCGTGCTTCAATTCTAAATTTTCCTGACCTTGAATATTATTCGTGACTTTATCTTTAATATTTGAATATATTCACTCATCTTCCCCTACTAGAGGCTAGTGAAGGGGGAGACAATGGGTAAATGGACCCAGGACCTTATTATTGTTTTGAAACCACAACGTTGTATCTTTCTGCACATTTAATTAATCTCGTCCATCCCAAATGTGTTCTGATATACATGATCGGATCCTAGGTCTCACTCTCATAAGTGAGTCTTTCAACAGTCATCACATGGTAGACCTGTGTAACTCGGAATTCATAATATACTCGACCACCACCGCAAATGTATGTCATTTTTATTCTTAAACTACAGAGAAGGAATGGTTGCCAGTGATTTCACCATCACCCTCGGAATTCGCCATTTGTCTGATAACCATGAGCATAAGGAGGTAAGAGGAGCTGACGACGTCATCATGCATCCAAATTATGGCGCTATTAATGGAATAGCAAATGATATTGCACTTCTTCATCTATCCGAACCTGTAGAATTCACTGACTATGTGAGACCTGCTTGTTTAGCTACTCTACAAAACGAAACAATGGCGTACAGTCGATGTTGGATTGCAGGATGGGGTACCACGTACTTTGGAGGTAACTTAATTTACTATACAATATAACAAACAAATTTCTAATATGTTTTTGGGCTGCATTTGTTCGATATACATGCATGATTAAACATTTGATAGTTACATCTTTTTCCTGACCCATTGGATTATCTTCTAAAGGCTAAAAAGTAGAAAAGTTGTTTTATGATTAAAAAGAGAACTTCACTATATTAATTCAAATGCCAGTGATTCTTTCAATTCTTTTCCTTATATATTTTTTTTCCAGCTGGTTCAATTTCATACGACCTTCAAAAGGCACTTGTTCAGCTTATTAGCGACAACACCTGTAGTTCTCTGTACAGTCAGTACAGTATTGTAGAAGAAGCAGAATTATGTGCTGGTTACATTGAAGGCGGTGTAGATTCTTGTCAGGTAAGACTTTTCTATTCTCACTATTTCTTTTTGTAGAATGATATGTATTATGTATTACACATTGGTTCTGTTACAAACCCTGCTGTTGAATTGACCAAAATAAAATAAATGATTTGTCATAATATTGGAATATCTTTCATAATGTTTCATTAATACTCGAATTGCTTGAGGTTAGCAGAATATAAAGTGATGAAAAATATTGTTTTATTGTTTTTTTAAACAATTTTGATGCTAATGATGGGATAAAATCTTTCCTGCTTTTCTCTTTATCATTTAACTCTTTCATTTCAGTGACTCTTTATATATAAAACAATTAATACTGAAAGGGAAGGCACAGTTCATTCTTTCATTTCCCCTGACGCATATTTTTTTTTTATTCACCATTTTTTGTGCTTTTTCATGCTTGTAATGTGGGAGTCAGGATAATATAGAGTTTCTAAGACAAAATAAACCTTTGATTTGAAAATGGAAACGTTGATTTATTATATCATTTTCTGGTTTGATTACTACAAGAAAGTATTTAGTTTTTTTCTTAAACAAGGTGAATGTATATTCAGTTTTTTTCACTCATAGTCCTGAGCCTTTTCAACGAATAATTTCCATCAAAACAGGGCGACAGTGGAGGTCCGTTAACTTGTCAGGGTTCTGATGGTCGCTGGCATCTGGTAGGATCTACGAGTTGGGGTATAGGATGTGCTGAGCCAAATTACCCAGGAGTTTATGCCAGGATTTCACAATATACTGACTGGATCATGGATACCATGGGTTTTGAGGGTAAGGTTGTCGGTTCTTGATTAGAATGGAGGAAAGAAAATATATTTATTAGCCACTTCTCTTGGACTCCATTGCCTTTATCTTTGTTACAGCAATTTTTGTCTCACCTGCGAAGCAGAGTGAGACTATAGGCGCCGCTTTTCCGGCGGCGGCGGCGTCAACATCAAATCTTAACCTGAGGTTAAGTTTTTGAAATGACATCATAACTTAGAAAGTATATGGACCTAGTTCATGAAACGTGGCCATAAGGTTAATCAAGTATTACTAAACATCCTATTAAAGTTTCATGTCACATGACCAAGGTCAAAGGTCATTTAGGGTCAATGAACTTAGACCATGTTGGAGGAATCAACATCGAAATCTTAACCTGAGGTTAAGTTTTTGAAATGTCATCATAACTTAGAAAATATATGGACCTAGTTCATGAAACTTGGACATAAGGTTAATCAAGTATCACTAAACATCCTGCATTAGTTTCATGTCACATGACCAAGGTCAAAGGTCATTTAGGGTCAATGAACTTTGGCCGAATTGGGGATATCTGTTGAATTCCCATCATAACTTTGAAAGTTTATGGATCTGATTCATGAATCTTGGACATAATAGTAATCAAGCATCGCTGAATATTTTGTGCAAGTTTCAGGTCTCATGATTAAGGTCAAAGGTCATTTAGGGTCAATGAACTTTGGCTGAATCAGGGGTATCTGTTGAATTACCATCATAACTTTGAAAGTTTATTAGTCTAGTTCATTAAACTTGGACATATGAGTAATCAAATATCACTGAACATCCTGTGCGCGTTTCAGGTCACATGACCAAGGTCAAAGGTCAATGAACTTTGGCCGAATTGGGTGTATCTGTTGAATTACCATCAAAACTTTGAAAGTTTATGGATCTGATTCATGAAACTTGTACATAAGAGTAATCAAGTATCACTGAACATCCTGTGCGAGTGTCAGGTCACATGATCAAGGTCAAAGGTCATGTAAGGTCAATGAACTTTGGCCATGTCGGGTTTTTTTGTTGAATAACCATCATATCTCTGTAAGTTTATTGGTCTCGTTCATAAAAAGTTGACATAAGAGTAACCATGTATCAATGAACATCTTGTGCGAGTTAGAGTAGTATTCAAAGTCAGCACTGCTGCTATATTGAACCGCGTGATGCAGGTGAGACGGCCAGAGGCATTCCACTTGTTTCTTTAAGGAACGGTTTTTGATGTGATTCATGATTTATAACGGGCGAATGGCGTAGCTTTATGTTTCTGATATTCAATAGCTGAAATGCAAATGTTAGTGTCGATCATAGCTTTAACATTTTCAGTGAAATGGGGGGGGGGGGTGGGGGTCATAAAACGTGTTACTGCTTAGCTATAAGATGGAAAGTGAAAGAAATGTACATTCATCATTACAAATAATTTCAAATATGCAGTTATTACTTGTGCACATTATCAGAAGTCTATAAATGCTTTACAATAATAAGGTGCAATAAACCCGACTTTAGCCATTATTGTTAGCCCTAAGTTTTTATTATGAATATGCCATTTTTTATGTAGTCTATTCATGGGATATGTTGCATAATTTTTTTTTTTTAGTAAACAGGTAGAAATAGGACATTTACCAACATTTTTATGTATAAATATGAGAAAGTCAAGTGTATAAGGACCAGATTTGAGTAAATCCTTGAGGTCCATGTAAATAATCTCGCAGGTTTTAACAAAAATGAAAAAATAGTGTATTCTCTTTGAATGAATTATGATACATTCCACAGTTACACATATTGAATATTTTAAATTGGAAAGATCAAGAATAGAGAGAAAGGTGGTTTAAAAATCAATCAATCGATTGATAAAAAAGAAATTGAAAATGGAAGAGCGTTACTAAAAGAAATGTCATCGTCATGCATTTCTACAGTATGAATAAAGACGAGAAATGTTTCATAATGTTACTAACATAACTTAAAATCATAAGCAATTATTATACAGCTGACAAGATTTTACAAGCAACATAGAAAAAGAAGATCAGGGGAAACTTTGGATTGATGTGGATGGAACTTGCTTGGTCATAATTGCGCTATTTCAAACTTGCAGTGTGTAATTTCTAGCTATGGTAAAACTAAGTATAAAAAACTTGTACTTGGTAATTTCCTGAACTTACATATGTAGGACGTTTCAAAAGAGATGAAAGTAACCCAGTTTCTAAGACAGAAACGGGGATGTTTCTAGTAAAAGAAGAAAATACCCTCATTTGACACAATGAGCATTTTATCCTATTTCATATTTCATCATAGATAATCCAGCTGATGAATGTTACTTCACTTGTGGAGACGGGACTTGTTTGGAATCTGATGATGTATGCAATGGTGTAAATGACTGCGCAGACTCATCCGACGAAAATTCATGTCGTAAGTTGGGACAATTATTGTAAACATTTATCGTTGTAGTCATAGATGATAATTTGTCGTTAAAAAGTATTAATGATATTTCAGTATTTGTCTTCTTTTTACTTTACTCTTTCACAAATATATAGAAGAGTAGGAGATTCATCGGGACATTGATTTTTTTCTGTCCAATATAAAACCAACATATTTAAAGTATTTCTGATAGTCTTGACAACCATTAAGGTGCCTTTATAATTCAATGAATGTTCATACCCTGTAAATCATTTTTCCAAATATACACTTCAGTCATAGATTAAAACTTGTCGTGAAATAGGTATGATATTTCAGTATCTGTCCTTTTTTACTGTACTCTTTCAGAAATAAATTGAACGGGAGATTCTTTGGAACATTGATTTTTTTCTGTCCAATATAAAACCAACGTAAAAGGATTTCTGATATTCTTCATAATCAAGAGACTTTTAAACTTATATGAACATCAATACCCTGTAAAACACTTCTGAGAAGCAATTAATAGTGTGCGTTAGCAAAGCAAATCGTCAATTTACCAAATGAACAATTATTCTGTTGGAAATTTTCCATATTTCCATCATTTCACTTTGGATTTACCAACATTTACCAATTCATATTTTACAGCAGATGATTCTACCGATGAATGTTACTTCACTTGCGGAGATGGGACATGTTTGGAATCTGATGACGTGTGCAATGGTGAAAATGATTGTGCAGACTTTTCTGACGAAGATTTATGTCGTAAGTTGAACAATGACACTCACTGATTTATTTATAATACCACTTGTCGTTGATTCCAATGTACTCCGTTATACAGCATTATTGATATTTTTTCATCGGTCTTTCATCTTTGTCTTCCCTTGATAATAGAAATCATCTTGTAAACGGGAAAACTAAAGAGCGTTGTAGCATATGCAGACTATATATAGAAAATGCCAAAGACATCATAATTATTCTTGTATCTTTTCACAGCCCAATGCAGTGACATCAATTTCTCACGATGTGAAGCAGTACTCTCCTACGATCGGACTTACTTTCCAAACCCATCAGCCCAAGACCAAGATACTGCAATCAGTTTGATTGAAGAAACAACCATCATGGAAGAATGTCATGAAGACTTTCTGCCTCTCTTCTGTGCTATGCTTTTTGCTGACTGTCCCCATGGAGGTCCTTCTAGACGCCCTTGTAAGACGCTTTGTGAGGAAGTCACAGATGCATGTCAAGTATCTTACAACATATTGATGGATAAAGACTGGCCCATTGATTGCAATCAATTAAGTGATGAAGGGAATGTTGAAGAAACATACTGTAATGGTGGAGAAGGAGGTTAGTAGAAAGTGTCATGCTTAGTCAAGTACTTTCACTTCAAATGAAGACGTGTTTGAAATCATTTTCTCTAGCAGTGATCACGCCTTCTTTGTCCAGCTATATTGAGGCATTTTGATTTTTCTTATTCTGCTACAGATTTAACGAATGAAGCTGCATGCGGTACCCGACCCGCTGTTGATGATTACCAATCTAGAATAGTCGGAGGAGTTGATGCTGATTTAGGGGAATTCCCTTGGATCGCTACTGTTCAAATGGGAGGTTTCTTTTGTGGTGGTACGTTGATTAGTAACCAATGGATCTTGACTGCAGCTCACTGCGCGTAAGTATTTGCAAGTGATTTATTTGGTAGAGGAGGGTTATAAACCTTAGCGGTACCTAGTAATGGTTTATGAACTTTGATTTCAACGAACAAATTGACAATCTCACGTTGTATTTCTCCGTCGTTCAACTCAAAGATTTCCTGACCTAAAATATTATTCGTGACTTGAATCTAGAATATTTGAATGTACACATTCATTTTCAAGCTAGATTTGTGGACACGAGGGATTTTATTCCCTTGGTATTTTTCTTTAGTTATATTATTTCCAAGCACTATGAGGATGTTTGTTAGAGTTTTGACGGAGGGAATATTTTCAGGTAAGGCTATATGATATGTACCTTCTCTACGATTATATGAATAAGGAAGGGTAATTTTCTCTACCTGTCTCTGTTTAATAAAGAGAAATCACAGTTGAAAAATGTGTCCTGTTGCATTATCAATGTACCATTTTGATGTACTATTCTCCCCTTCCTCTTGATTCATTTGGAGGTGTCTTTGTATGTACTCTCTGTTTTTGAATGTAAACGTAAATGGGAAAGGCGAGAAAGTCAAGGTTAAAAAGTACAATATTCTTTTCGAAATGAGTGTGGTTCTTAAAAAGACTGTAAACCAGGAGTGGATCGAAAGCCGAGAGGTGAGAGAAGGCTGGCTTGAGTCGGTGAAAAGAGAAATAACAGGTGCTCCACCTCCGCGATTGTCCAAACCACCATGCAAACCTTCAAAAATCAATTGTTTCTTTCCAACATATCCAAAGACTACGAATACACTTCATTCCCCAATCATATTTCATTCTAATTAACTCACTGTAAAATATATCAATTTCTGAAATTTCCCGCATTACTTTCTTGGTCATTTTCCACAGAAGCAGGTCTGGAGAAATGGCACAGCCTTGCCGAACTCCTCCAAGAGTCATCTGCATGTTTTGATTGGTTTATATTCTGAACACCAGTTGTAATACATTTAAAAATCTGATATTTCCCACATTACCATCTGAGTGGTGAATTCGAACATGTGTGGTGACATTGCACACCCCTGCTAAACTCCTCTCGTGATCTCTGGCCATTTACTGTTTCTTATCCCAGCATGCCCAGTTATTTTTCCTGCCACCAAAAGCTGACTTTGCTAGTAACTCATCAACATGTCCCAGGACCTTATTATTGTTTTGGAACCACAACTATATCTATATCTTTCTGTACCTTCTTTTCAGTAATCTCATTCATCCCAAACGCGTTCCAATATAAGTGATCGGATCCTAAGTCTTACCCTCATAAGGGACTCTGTTAACATTCTTCAATTCATCGACCTTTGTAAATTCCATTCATAATATACTCCACCACCAACGTGAATGTATGCCATTTTTATTCTTAAACTACAGAGAAGGAATGGTAGCCAGTGATTTCACCATCACCCTCGGAATTCGCCATTTGTCTGATAACCATGAGCATAAGGAGGTAAGAGGAGCTGATGACGTCATCATGCATCCAAATTACGGCGCGATCAATGGAATAGCAAATGATATTGCACTACTCCATCTATCCGAACCTGTAGAATTCACTGACTATGTGAGACCTGCTTGTTTAGCTACTCTACAAAACGAGACGATGGCGTACAGTCGATGTTGGATCGCAGGATGGGGAACCACGTACTTTGGAGGTAGCGTAATTTAACGAATGAATTTCTAATGTGTTTCATGGGGATGCATTTGGTCGACATATGATTAAACATTTTATAGGGTTTAATTTGACTGGTCAATTAAGTTTATCTCTAAATGTTAGAAAGTTATGAAAAAAAGTTTTTCTTTGCATGATTAAAAAGTCAACCTCACCATATTCGAATGAAGGGTCAATTCAAATGCAAGTGATTCTCTCAATCCTTTTACTTTTCTGGGTTTTTTTTCAGCTGGTTCAGTTTCATACGACCTTCAAAAGGCACTTGTTCAGCTTATTAGCGACAACACCTGTAGTTCTCTGTACAGTGAGTACAGTATTGTAGAAGAAGCAGAATTATGTGCTGGTTACATTGAAGGCGGTGTAGATTCTTGTCAGGTAAGACTTTTCTATTCTCACTATTTCTTATTGTAGAATGATATGTATGATGTATTACACATTGGTTCTGTTATAAACCCTGCTGTTGATGAATTGGCCAAAAGTAAAATACATGATTCGTAATAGATCGGAATATTTTTTATAATGTTTTGTTGATGGTTCAAATTGCTTGAGGTTAGCAGAATATAAAGTGATAAAAAAATTCATTGGTATTTTTGTTTATTTTTGGATGCTGATGATGGGGTGAGACTTTCCTGTTCTTCCCTGTTTTATTTAACACAAATACCCTATTGCTCTTCAGATTCATTTTCAGTCACTCTTTTAAAATAAAACCATGGAGACTGAGAAGGAAGGCACAGTTCATTCTATTATCTCTTCTGATGCATATTTGGTTTTCTTTTCATTGATTTTTTATTCACTATTTTTTGTGATTTTCAATGTCATGTGGGAATGAAAATAATCAAGACTTTTTTAGACAAATAAAATTTGGATTTGAAAATGGAAATGCTTATGCATTAGATACTTTTCTTGTTCTAAAACTAGTAGAAAATCTTTCGTTTTTTTCTGAAACAAGGTAAATGTATATTCAGTGGTTTTTTTTCCACTCGTAGTCCTTAGCCTTTTCAACAAATATTTTCCATCAAAACAGGGCGACAGTGGAGGACCGTTAACTTGTCAGGGTTCTGATGGCCGTTGGCATCTGGTAGGATCTACGAGTTGGGGTATAGGATGTGCTGAGCCAAATTACCCAGGAGTTTATGCTAGGATTTCAAAATACACAGATTGGATTAAGGATACTATGGGATACGAAGGTGAGGTTTCTGTTCTCGATGTTGAGCTTCGTTAAGGTACCCTCCCCTTGTTTGAGTTTTAGTTGGCAGCAGTTAAAGTGATTGGTTAACATTGGTTTGACTTTAAAAAAATCTGAGCTAGAAGGTCATACTTGTCACCTGTGTCTGTGATATGTTACAAAAATGAAGCCCAGAAAAATTGCGTTCGAAAATCATTATTCAGTGCTTCAAAAATTAAAATATAAAGTGAACGGAAACACCATCTTAATTTCATCCCATTCACTTATGTGTACTATTTAGACGTCTATAAGACGCCTATTTACAAAATCGGTGCTTGCCTTGTAGTTTTAGCTTTTCATTCTCAATAATAGTTGTTTTCAGGGTTTATTAGTTCTAATACATGCACTTGTACACATGTTTCATCTCTGAGAAATTTTTAAATTGGCTGCTCACAAAGTTAAAAAATACCTTTAAATTAAGCAGAATTCAACCAAAACAATGATATTTCAAAATGCAGGGATCAATGACTCTGCCTCTTATACAGTCTAATTGTTTTATTAATGTCTCTGGAAATTATGTGATGAACAATTAGCTTCACTGTTCGATACATTGATTCGAGAATAACATCCAAATATGTTTAAGAACACATTTTTTTAAGGTGAGACCTTGCATTGATCACCAATGACTGCTACTTTTCTGATCAAGGTTAAATATTAATCAGTGTCAAAATATGTTTCAAAATTGCTTTCTAGTCTGCAATATACCATGCTTGATGTATAACTTTTGTATTAATTAGGCCTAATGCTTTTGACATTTTTATTTGTCCCTCTCTCTTCCACATATCCCCATCTGCTCATTTTCATCAGAACCTACCATTCCAGATAATGAAGGTAAGCAAATACTATGAAATAGTTTCTTAGTAGTATCTTAAATAGTATCATTATTATGATCACGGACGTGTCTTAACTGAACAAAAATGATAAATAATGGATTGTTTCGCAAACAAAACAGGGGAACAACTTTATCCGGCATGTCCATCATGGTATAAGGTTTTTTTCAGCTGAACTCTTCTTTTGGTCTTAAATACTTCTAAGACTTTAGCGGTCAGTGGCCATTCCGGTAGATTAGCGTAATCTAAATGGTTACAACTATTGTAACTTTGTCATGATGGCAACGACCATGGTAGCGATGCATAACAGCAAGTCAAAATCAAATGTTTCCATAATGGCATAGTTACAATCATGTGAATTTGCATGAAAAGGCGCTCACAGCTTACATGCCTTTCTATATCACATCTCTCTCTTGCCGGTTGCAAGGTGTTTTAGGAATAATTTGATGTTTAAAGTCTTTAGGAGTCATGTCATTTTTTATACAGTGGGCGTAGCTATAATTCAGCGGAGTCTACGTTGTCTTAGGAAATTGAACCTGCTTGGAAGACCAGCACGAGATAGACCCGTCTGTGTGTTTGGCATCTTGTCATTCCATGAGATGGGCAATCTATATTTTATCTTGTTTAGCACAGAGCAGATTACAGAGGACACATACATCCTTTTTTAGTCTTCGTCAAGAATTTAGCATTTTCCGAGATGCCTGTGGCTAAGTAGGAGCGTTTTTATGCATGTCTTGACGAGTTATGTATCGAGAGAAAAGAGGTTGTTGCAGATATAATAGTTTATCAAAGGTATGTGATGTTTACCAAAACTAAGTTTCAGCTTCAAGCTTTTTGTCACCAATGAATGACGATACCTGGCCATGTCTTATTTTCGTCTTATTCAGACTACTAGGGGGAAAGTCCTTATAGATACCATAGAAACTCTCCATCGGAGTCTTCAGTTTCTTCGTTTTGGAGGAATTGAAAGCTGCAAGATGTGCAAATAACAGTTCTCCGATGAGAGTATCTCACACTTATGTCTGGCTTCATTACGTCAAATCCCTGTTTGGAGGAAGACCGCAGTTCAGATTGCAAACTGCGGTTCTAGACCATTTTCATTTGAAAATCTCAATAACATTTCCAAGCCCCGATAAACCCTTCTTGGCCAGGTAATCCCGTTGTCTCATTTTCACCTCCAAAGGCCAGTAAATGAGCGTTGAGCCAAGGACGAAATGATAAACAACAGCTGTGCTATTACGTACTTCTCTGCTTGTAGTAGGACCTTCGGAATGAATTTATTGTATTCGATTTTTAATCACGTTTTCAAAGGCATATTGTATTCAGGAATCCAATGTTAGTGTCCCTTTTCAATTTCGAACGAAGAAAATCGACCTCCAAATAAGGAAAGTAAGATGACAGCATGCTTTGCAGGGACCGTGCTCGGGCTGTTTTGTTATCTTCGGACCGAGGTCAAGAAACTGATGTTTTGATACTTAAATATTGGTTGGGGCAGTGGGTTTGTTGTACTTGGGGAAGAGAATTGATTGAGGGAAATTGGGGTATAATGTTCTCAAATGGAGGTTTTCGTCATGTTTCAGGTGGGCATCAGGTTGAATTGCCTATTTACTAATCTGGTGTGAAGGTTAGTCTCTTTTTTTGCTGGGTTAATGTCGGTTTCAGGAGCAATTTATTTCATAGAGCATATTGCATCCTGAACTAAAAGAATTAGAAAGACAATAGAAAACAAAGAAATTCATAATTGTTCATCTTTTTTTTCAGATGACGAAGTTCAAGAAGACGAAACGGAAATCAGTGTATTTGGTATTGGCGAATCCTTGACAGTGGTCTCCCCAAATTTTCCTGATAACTATATCAATGGAGCACAAATGCAATGGCTTGTATCAGGTCCAGAAGAATCCAGAATAGTGGCCATTATTCATTCCTTTGAGCTTGAACACAAACACGATTACTTATTAATCGGTTCAGGTCTTGATCCAAGCGATCCTACTTCATTACTTGTGAAACTGTCAGGTTCCAGTTTTCCTGAAGAAGTAGTCTCAAGCAACAATGAGATGTGGCTTAATTTCACATCAGATAGCTCAATCACAAGAAAAGGATTCTGGATAGAAATAATGGTGTTTGGTCCCTCCAACATCACAGGTAATATTCTACAGTACACCCTATATTTTCTTTCCTCAAAAAGTTTACATGACAGATTTTAGTGTTGTATTGACGTGTTCATTTGATTCAACTAGTATAAAATAAAAAGTAAATACAAATGAACACATTGTAAAGTGTCAATGACAACACTGAAGCAAATACATGATAAAATGTCCTCCTTTACAAACAAATTTTATCATTTAATCCAAACTTGTGAATTTATGACAACAAATTCTTCATCTTTCTTTTCAAATAGATAATTTCACAAACAATGAAGTCAGTTTCTTCGGGTTTGGTGAATCATTGACCATCGTATCACCAAACTACCCTGACAAGTATCCAAACGATGCTGCTATGATCTGGCTTGTGTCTGGACCAGAAGATTTTCAGGTTGTAGCCAAGTTTTACGCCTTTGACCTGCAATTACCCCATGACGTCCTTAGTATTGGTTGGGGTCTAGATGCCAGTGATCAGTCATCAGAGCTGATAAGACGTTCAGGTTCTAATCTACCTAAAGATATAGTTTCCATCAACAATGAAATGTGGCTAAACTTTACTTCAGATTCTACCGTCAGGGACGAAGGATTTTGGATTGAGATTACAGTTTTTGGACAAGAAAATTTTACAGGTTAGTTTAAGAATCTTCCTATATATCACGAATTGACAATCGATATACCTAACAACCATGTATATTTGTATAAGGCTGGTTTGCACTAATAAGGATATGAAGACTAACTCAGCTTCAATAAATGATCAATAAATATTCTGATAAATTAATATTCATGGAATATTAAATTTCTTTTCTTTCTAGATGCAGTAAACGGGAGTGAAGTCAGCATATTTGGCTACGACGAATCTTTGACCATCGTTTCACCTAATTATCCGAATAAATATCCAAACGATGTGAACCTACAATGGCTTGTTTCTGGACCAGTTGGCTACAAAATAGTGGCTTTCTTCCGCGCCTTCCATCTAGAATCTGGACATGACTTCCTCATAGTCGGTTCTGGGTTGGATCCGGGGATCCAGTCATCGCAGTTATTCAAATTATCCGGCTCGTCATTACCTGAAGAAGTTATTTCTGATAATAATGAAATGTGGCTCAACTTTACATCAGACAGCTCAAATAGAAGGACTGGATTTTGGATTGAAATCAAGGTCTATGAAGCTGGTATGTTCAATTCATGGATATTTGACTTTGATCATTTAATATATCGTATGAACAAGCCATTTGAGCATATTGAATTTCAGTCTCAACATAAATAATATTTAATCCCATTTTTAGGATTCGTCCGACGATTGAACGTATGATGAGCTTATGCCGTGGCGTCCGCCGTCTGTCGTCCGTCCACAATTTCAAAATGCTACCTCTTCGCCATTTCAAGTCCGATTTCAATTCTGTTTGCTTTATATGATAGCACTAGGTGGGGCATTCAAAACTTCTACACAGAATTTTGAAATTCATTAACTATGCTAATTTATGTTCATTTTTCAAAATTCACAAAAAATGCTACTTCTTTATTTGTTGACCGATTTTGATTTTTTTGCTTCCATCTGGTAGAGCTTCATGAGGTTCACCAAACTTCTACACAGAATTTTGAAATTTTGACCACAACAATTTTTATGCTAATTTATGCGAAATTAATTTATGCATATTTTTAAAAATTCACATAAAATGCTTCTTCTTTATTTGTTGACAGATTTTGATTTTTTTTCTTCCATCTGGTAGAGCTGCATGAGGTTCACCAAACTTGTACACAAAATTTTGAAATTTTGTCTGGAAAATTATTTATTCTAATTTATGAAAAAATTTATTCATAAATCACAAAAAATGTTTTTTCTTCTTCATTTGTTGATCAATTTCAGTTTTGTTTGCTTCATATGATAGCTCGAGGTGGTGATACAAAATGTAAACATAGAATTTTGAAACTCATTGAATCTGCTATTTATTCATATATTTTCAAAACTCACAAAAATTGCTTACTTATTTGTTGATTGATTTTGGTTATTTTTGTTCCATCTGAAGGCTACATTATAGGTTCACCAAGGTTCTACACAGAGTTAAGAAACTTTGACTAGATAAGAATTAATACTTAATTCATATGAAATTTATTCATAGATCACAAAAAATGCTTCTATGTCATTTCTTCATCAATTTCAGTTCTATATCCTCAATTTATGTCACCAATATAATTCACTACAGTGTCAACTGGGCTGAAATTAAAATTGTGTTAAATTGTGTTGCGAGATGCCGGATGAGCTCCACATCATTGATGTGCTAGTTTATTTTTAAATTATCATTCTATTCCATTACTTATCTCTGTATTCTTTATTTTTCATTCGTAAGTTCTACAGTTATTCATTTAATTGGTGAGGGGCACATTTTTTCAATCTTTCTACCCGAAAATTAGGCCTACGTGCCGCAATACAAAATGCTATTTTCAGAACCGTTACATGTTTAAACTATTTCTTGATCTCAAATTGCTGGGAACTGTAATTCATAATTTGTATTGGTTTTATAGATAAAATTCCATTCATTGATATGCTCTTTCCACAAAAGATAATCCTACTGATGATTGTGACTTCATGTGCGGAGATGGAACCTGTTTGAAATCTGATGATGTATGTAATGGTAAAAACGACTGCTCGGATTTCTCTGACGAAGATTTATGTCGTAAGTATAGATATTAAATAGTCTAAATATGCCGTTCATTCATAAGGGTTGACAATAGATCGTAGAAGGGGGGGTCTTACATAAATTTGTCATGTAGTTATCACAGGTCGCTCCTGAAGAACATCGTCCCACCATAATGCTCAAATTCATATTAGATAATATGTTGGTTGAAGCATCTGCTGTTATTTAATCGTCCATCCTTCTCTCTTTCATCTGTAGCCGAGTGCAGCGATCTTCAATATTCAACATGTGAAGCAGTACTCTCCTACGATAGGACTTACTTCCCAAACCCATCAGCCCAAGACCGTGATACTGCAATTAGTTTGATTGAAGGAACAAGCATCATGGAAGAATGTCATGAAGACTTTCTGCTTCTCTTCTGTGCTATGCTTTTTGCTGACTGTCCCCATGGAGGCCCTTCTCGACGCCCTTGTAAGACACTCTGTGAGGAAGTCACAGATGCATGTCAAGTATCTTACAACATATTGATGGATAAAGACTGGCCCATTGATTGCAATCAATTAAGTGATGAAGGAAATGTTGAAGAGACATACTGTAATGGCGGAGAAGGAGGTAAGTAGAAAGTGTCATGCTTAGTTAACTTGCTTCACTTCAAAGACGTGTTTGAAGTCGATACCTTTGGCAGTCATGATGTATTTTTTCAGCTATATAAGATATAGAAGCTTAGTTTTATTGTGCAAGAGATGTGACAAATGAAGCTTTTTGCAGAGAAGGACGTAAGCTTAGAGCTCATTTACTATATGCCATGCGTACAAGATTAAATACTAGTGTGCATTACGAAAATGTCCCGTTTGATTCTCGACCTCACTTCGGACTGCAAACTGCGGTTTTATACCCCGATTCGCGTTTGGAAACTTTTCCAACCCCGATAAACCCATCTTGGCCAGGTAATCCCCTTGTCTCGATTTCACCACCACGGGCCAGCTAAATGAGCGTTGAGCCAAGGACGAAATGATAAACAAAGCTGTGCTATTACGTAAGACTTGTCTGCCTGTAGAAGGATCTTCGGAATGAAATTATTGTATTCGATATTAAACATGTTTTCAAAGGCATATTACATTCAGACATCCAATGCCAGTCCATTTTCAATTTCGAACGAAGAAAATCGACCTTGAAATAAGGAAAGTAAGCGAATAAAAATTACGGTATGCTTAGCATGCAAGGACCGCGATGCATGCATAGTTTCTGTCCGTCCAGCAAGAAAATGGGTTCACTCGCGCAATGATACAGTCTTAACGTTCGAAAAATAGTAGTAATGGCATACCAACATACAAAGTATAATAATCATGCTGCTGATATGCACAAAAATATGAAATCATTATTTTTTTTACCCCAAAGTCTTATTCATAATTTAAATACAAACTATGCCTGTAACTATTTTTATAATCGCAGACGTATTATTGCACCATACGTGGTTCTCCGGTAAACTGCCCATGTGCGCTGCATCCATTCCACCGTTTGTTTTGGGTCGTTTTAGTTTCCACCATTAAATGTCTGACTTAGGTATGTTGTGCTAATTTTTTTGTAAGTCAAAATGTTCAAAATTTGTCATTTTGCTAATATGAGGTGATTAAAATTAGCGCCCTGTCCTTTTTGTCGGGAGAAAGAGAGAGAGAGAAATAGAGATGGGGTGGAATTTCCACCCCATCTCTATTTCCCTCTATATATCTTTAACAAGGGCGCCGGAAGCGAGGGGGGGCAGGGGGGCACTTGCCCCCCCCCCCCAATAAATTTTTTGGGGGGCAAAACGAGATTTTGCCCCCCCCCCATGTGCCCCCCTGAAAGTAGAAAAATGATAAATTATCAAATAATTAAAGGACAAAAGTATACGATGAAGGCACTTTTATGCCCAAAAATTGTCATTTCTATTGTCAAAAATGAACAATTTTGCCCCTGACGGGGCAATTACATTATCATAGTAAGCCTGGCGTCTTTTGACGAACAGTTCCTCTGTGAAACATACCTTTGAAAAGCCCCTTTTCCATCTTATTACAGTGTGATAACGTTTAACCTTTTAATGAATACATTTCAGACTAAAACCGAATGGCAAGCTAATTTTCTTTAATATCTAAACCTACAAATTATGAAAAAGATGGATATCTTCTTAGATAAATGATTTGATTTTATATATTTCGATCCAAAAAAGTGAAAAAAAATCAAGCACGTTTTGAAATAAAAAGATGGCTGTGTATTTATGCAAAGCGCAAGCGATTTTATTATTTTTATAACATGTCCTGAAAGTTTTCTTTTTTCCCAATTATTCACCTCCCTTCCATCATTCAACTTTCTTCCCGGTCCTATCTTTCTTCTTATTTTTCGCCTCACCTTCCGCCGCTTCGCCCCTTGATCTACCTATGATGACCCCTCCCACGGCAGGAATTTTGTGTAAAAATGGAGTATAAGTCTCGTTAATAGAGTGTTTAAAAACAAATTTGGGGGATAAAGCATAGTTAAAGTTCATTGTGAAGGATTAATCATAACTCATGAAAACTATTCTTTATACTGAGTACGCAAACAATGAAAATATTCTCAGTATATTCCAAGTAAATTTGGAATAAAGGGAAAGTGAATTGGATTAACAAAGGTATGATTTTACTGGGTATGGAACATTCTCGTCTAACCGTCTATGCACTAAATTCAGAGGCGATTTTCTTTTTTCATCATTTTTATTAGTTATGAAATTGACAATGGCCATCGATGTCATCAATGTCATCACTCTTTGGCTGGTATATAGGGCTAGATGAGAGTTGGAGAATAGTTGGGCCGGTATGCCTTTTCTTTTCCTAACCAAGTTCTTAACAAAAACTATCTGTTTATATATATTTCGAAATTCGAGGATATAATTTCGATTTGAAATTATGTATTTTTTCCATAATAAAAGAGCACAAATAGTAGGGGGACATTTGATATTATGTACCCCTTTCCAAAATGGTAGGGGGACGCGTCCCCCCTGTCCCCCTGGGATTTCCGCCCATGGTGATGGGGGAGCTTTTGCATTTTCTAGAATAAAATTGAAAGATTTCGTGCACACTTTGGGTGAATTTTGCCCTCTCGATCGGTGGCCCCCGGATGCATACGGTCATGTTTGTCATCTTAAAGTCTTTAAAAGGCCTATATTACATTGGTTTAAAACAATAGAGTTTGCAATAAGGCTCGTAATTTGCTGGAACTGCGACCCTGATCATGAAGAAACACCAGTCTGGGTCAGAAGGGAGGAAACAGGATCAAAAAGAACCCCAAGACTGTTTAATTCTCAAGAAATTTATTTTTGAATGCTCTTAGAAACGCAACTTTTACACTCTATTTTTACACCCTCAACCACACCCTCTCCCGCTCGATCGCTTCCGTATCTCACGCTTTCAAAAATATTGTGCCCCCTTCGGGATTTTGCCCCCCCCCCAAAAAAAAAAAAAACTGAAAGTGTTCTTGGCACGCCTTGGTGGAAACAAATCTGAAAGAAAACATGAAACCAAGAAAGGTATTTCAGAGGGAGGTTTACCGTATACACAGGCTATAGGCCTACAAAATAAGAACAATAATGGGAGATAAAGAAGATCACCTGCTAATAACGCATGTGAATTAGAAAACGTTCTGAATAGATATGCATAGAACATTGAAATGCTATCCAAACATTGTGATTCATAATGCTGGTCTTTGTATTTTAATGTTCTATGTATAGGCCTACACCTCAGCTTTGAGAAAAGGACATTCATAGGCCTTACTACAGATATGATTGGCAAATGCACGTTCTTTAGAGGTGTAGATCAAAAGGGGGTGGATGAAGAAAATAAGTCTAGAAAGAAAAGAATTAGACAGCCAGACAGAGAGAAAGAAGGAAAGAAAGGAAGGAAGAAAATAAGTCTAGAAAGAAAAGAATTAGACAGCCAGACAGAGAGAAAGAAGGAAAGAAAGGAAGGAAGAAAGAAAGAAAGAAAGAAAGGAAGGAAGAGAGAGAGAAAGAAAGAAAGAAAAAAGAAAGGAAGGAAGGGAGAGAGAGAAAGAAAGAAAGAAAGAAAGAAAGAAAGAAGGAAGGAAAGAAAGAAAGAAAGAAAAAACTTTCTATCAACGCGTGTATACATCCATGGCCATGCGCTCGCCGGAACTACACACATTGCAATCCATCGTGTGTGGCCCCCTGCTGTGACCGTAGATGCTGGGGTGAATTATCTTCGCGGACCGAGGTCAAGAAACAGGTGTTTCTATACTTAAATTTAATCTCTTGAGGGCAATAGGATTTGTATTACTGGGAGAAGATATTTGTTGATAAGGAAAAATGGGGTATACAGCCCTCAAACGAGAGATTTTCGTCATGTGTGCTCATTTGTATTTTGAATTGAAATTGGTAATCTTAATTTGTCTCGAAGATCTTACAGGAGAATCAATGTGCGGGACCCGTCCAGCTGTAGATGACTATCAGTCTAGAATAGTGGGAGGAGTCAATGCTGATCTAGGGGAATTCCCATGGATTGCTAATCTTCGAATGAATGGTTTCTTGTGTGGTGGTACCTTGATTAGTAACCAATGGGTCTTGACTGCAGCTCACTGCGCGTAAGTATTAAGGAAAGAATCATATTGACACAGACGAGCCATTTCGTAATCTAAAATCATCTTTGAACATGCCTATATCCTGGTGTGTTCTTTTCAAACTAAAAGAAATGTCCTTTCCAAATTAATCAATTCAAGAACATGAAGAAAGCGGATTTTGTCTCTGATAATTATATTGGATGGCTCAGAAAAGATTACCAGAAATATTCCAAGAGTTCGGGAAAATATTCCACGAAAAGCAGATGAGTGGAATATTGACCCTAACGAGTGGAATATTTCTGGTATTTCATGAAATAAAGCCATCCAATATAATAATCTTCAACTACCCAGATAGCAAAATATCTGGGCCCCATATGGGTCCGATGTGGGTTATCTGGGACCCATATGGCCCACATGAAAACCATATGGGCTAGAAAAGAAGAAGTGGGTAGGTCCACATGGGGCCCACATATATATGGGGCCCATCTGGGTTATATCTGGGCCCATATGTACCAGATGAATATCATCTGGGCTAGAGATGGGCATTTTCAAGTGGGACCAAGATGGGCAAACATATATGGGACCCATCTGGGATGTATCTGGGCCCATATGTACCAGATGAATATCATCTGGGCTGGAGATGGGCGTATCCAAGTGGGACCCAGATGGGCAAACATACATGGGACCCATCTGGGTTATATCTGGGCCCATATGTACCAGATGAATATCATCTGGGCTACAGATGGGCATTTAATTTCCAAGTGGTACCCAGGTTGGCTAAAATATGTGGGGCCCATCAGGGTTATATCTGGGCCTATATGTACCAGATGAATATCATCTGGGCTGGATATGGGCATTTCCAAGTGGGACCGAGATGGGCTAAAATATGTGGGACCCATCGTGGATCTATCTGGGCTCATATGTACCAGATGAACATCATCTGGGCTGGAGATGGGCATTTTCAAGTAGGACCCAGATGGGCAAAAATATATGGGACCCATCTGAGATGTATCTGGGCCCATTTGTTCCAGATGAATATTATCTGGGCTGATCGAAGATGGGCATTTCCAAGTGGGACCCAGATAGGCAAAAATATGTGGAACCCATCTGGGATTTATGGGCCCATATGTACTAGATGAATATCATCTGGGCTGGAGATGGGCATTTTCAAGTGGGACCCAGATAGGCAAAAATATATGGGACCCATCTGGGATGTATCTGGGCCCATATGTACCAGATGAATATCAGCTGGGCTGAAGATAGGCATATCACTGGATCGACCGATCTAGACTGCACCCATGAATATTCATTACAATGCAGATACAACGTCAATTGAAATGTTTTTGTTTATGTAGGGATTCCACCGTGAAAAGTTTCAGAAAAGTATGTCATTTATTACTATAAAATTAAAAATGGAAACATTTAATTTCAGGACAGAATTTTCAAGGTTAAATATTGAAAATTGTTATTAACCATTGCCGGTCAAGTATAGCAAACTCGCTGTATACATAGAAGTCAACAATAAGATTCAGTGGTTAGGTGTAGGATAGGATTAGAATTTAGGGTTAGAATGTAGGACTATAGGATATGATAAAGTGATATGGATTAGAGTATTGGGTTGTAAAGTCACCTTAATGACACAAATTAATGAAATTTTTTTAATTGATTAAAACATCATTAACCTACATGGGGCCCACATGGGACCCATATAAAAACACATTGTTTTCATATTGGGCCCAGATGGGCCATGTGGGGTTTACATGGGCTTTTTGTGGGCTTGCCCAGATTTTTCCCATATAAAACACTCATGGTCCACATGGGACCCATATAAAAACACAGTATTTTCATATGGGGCCCAGATGGGCCATGTGGGGTTTACATGGGTTTTATGTGGGCTTTCCCAGATCTAACCCATATGAAACCCAAATGGCCCACATGGGACCCAGATGGAATCACAGTCTTGAATTCATATGGGGGCCATGTGGGGTTAACATGGGTTTTATGTGGGCATGCCCACATTTAACCTGCGTGAAACCCACTTGGCCTATATGGGGCCCATATGGGGATAACGGTGCAAACGGTATATAGGACCCATATGGGTCATATGGGGCCCATATTGTTGCCCAGATGAATCCCATATGGGCCCCATATATTTTGCTGACTGGGTATCCACACCCCCCCAAAAAAAAGCAATTTGTTTTAATAAGCCGTATCACATTATGCCATTATCACTTCATAGGATCAATTTTGGTCATTGATGCAACTTGCATGCATGTAGATCATTATGACGTCATCGAGCATAGTTGTGCTCTATTACCGTGTTTACACATTGACTCGGCTCGGGGGTTGAACACAAGAGCCGTGCTCAACACGGCATTTTCTTGTTTTGTGAACGAGATCAGAGTGATCCGCGAGCCGTGTCGAACACGGCTTTATCGATCCTACAAAATCGAAGGTTTCAACCCGCGACCAGAGTCAGACTCAGCAATTTTTTCGTGTGTAAACAGAAAGCCGTGTCGAACTCTCTTGACCTAAATCACTGCGCGCTTTCACTTTTGGCATTGTTGTTGTTCACACGGACAAGATTCGATTCCAGCGGTGAATTTCCCGCGTTTAATTTGCGACGTCATAATTCTTCTTCCGTTCGAGATCCGCGAGCCATGTTGAACTCGCCTTTTTATATGTACGTATGAACACGATCTCTGATCCCTTCTTCGCAGTGTTCAACCCGGCTCGCGGATTCAACACGCGAGCCGAGTCAATGTGTAAACACGGTATCAATGACGTCATAATGAACTAAATGTTAAGTCGCGTAGAACTGATGATGCCATAATGGGAAGGGATACGCATGTTCAATCAAATTCTCCCTTTTGGGGGAGGGAATTGATGATAATAATTTTATTGGATGGCTTTATTTCATGGAGTAACAGAAATATTCAACTCGTTATCGCCAATATTTGCCCAAACTCTTGGAATATTTCTGGTATTCCATTATGAGCCATCCAATAAAGTGCGTATAAAAAATGTAGTCCTGTAAAATTACATATATTTGTAATATCCTGAAGCTTTTTCCACATAAACATTGGTACAGATCCATGTAAGCAAATGACGATATAACTGTCAAAAAATCGGTTTGATTTCAATTGGTCCAACGTCAATGGGTCCAATTGCCAACTTGTCTACTATCATTTGGTCTACCATCAGTTCGCCCAATATCCACATGGTCTAATTGCAATTTCGTCCACTTACCTTTTTGTCTAATACATGTAACCAGTTGGTCCAATAGCCATACAGTCCATATTCCAGACTAAGTGTCAATTTGGCAAAATGAATGAAAATAAAACGAATATTATAACAACTGGTTATGAGACCAAATGGCCATAGACGAACTGGTGATTAGATGAAGTGATGATTGGACCAAATGGTTGTTAGGCGAAATGCTGATAGACGGAATGGCATTAGACTAAATGTGGTGAGTGGACGAGTTAGCATTGCACAAATTGGCAATTTACCGAAAAATCTCTACGCTTCACGAAAAATGATTTGCGCAAAACTTGGAAATAGTTATATGAATAAAAATTCGACATTAATCATGAAGAAAACGTAGACTTTAGCTAGGAAATTTTAATTACCCTTTTGACTTGTTTCCTTGCCCAAGGCGCTTCATAGAGCACCATTTTGCCCCCCCCCCCTTCTTCCCACATACCGAAGCCATGTTGATGATATCTGCTTTATACAGAGCTGTGATTCACATGAAATTATTCTGCTTGACTTTCCTTTTGTTTATCATTTTAAGCTTTAAAAAGTGTGGAGAAACAAGTATTAAACGAAATATGAAATTTAAACCCACTTAAGATAAAAAAAACTTAGTGAACAATGCTGGAGATTTTTGTTTACATTCAGTTATGTCCTCAGATCCAGCTGGCACAAAAATGGTTAAAGTTGTGCTTACCTAGGGTTTGAATGCGAATTGGGCTGCAAATTAAAGTTGCCAAAGAATGTTTAAATGTATGTTTTTATTTCAATTGGCTAAAAATGCATTCCTGTACAAACCGATTTCTGTGAGCTTTACAAAAATGTAGAGCGCTCACTCAAGTGCAACATTTTGTCAAAATTGTTACTTTCATTTGATAGGTGAGACCCAACCCAAGAATATATCTTAAAAATTACCCCATGTCGTATACGTTTCGATTCCCAGATGTATTTTAAAGTGCAATTGTTTACTGATATGCCGCACTTTGTGTATGAATATCAATGTGTGTATTTTTAAACAAGTGCACACCTAATTACCAATAATGTGTAAAACATTTACATTTATTTGATTGCACAATAAGAGACCATAGGGTGCCGTGGCCGGGGATCGAACCCCGGACTTTCCATGTGTAGCCAGGCGCCTTTGACCACTCGGCCATGTACGGTAATTGTCAGATTAAACGAGAATGATTATTACGTTATTTTACATTTTCTTATATACCTTTTGACTTCCTCCTACTTGTAGAGATGGAATGGAAGCCAGTGATTTCGTCATCACCCTTGGTATTCGTCATATGTCAGATGATGATGAGCATAAGGTAGTGAGAGGGGCTGACACGGTCATCATGCATCCAAATTACGGCGCTATTAATGGAATAGCAAATGATATTGCACTTCTTCATCTATCCGAACCTGTAGAATTCACTGACTATGTGAGACCTGCTTGTTTAGCTACTCTACAAAACGAGACGATGGCATACAGACGGTGTTGGATCGCAGGATGGGGAACTACGTCATCCGGGGGTAAACTATACTACTATTCCATCTATACCCTTTACGTTTTGAATTTAAACTTAAAATAATGTCATATGTAGTGTCAGTAGTAGATGTAGGGGAAGGCGAGGTAAGTTGTGACACTTGTTGCATGTTAGAATTAATTTATAAGACAAATAATCTGGTAGAAATAAGTACATTTCCTTAAAGTTTAGTTCTTGGAAAATATTTTTCACCTATATATAACTTTCTACCCCCACACTGAAAGTCGTTGTCACCTTTGACAAATCATGGCTCATCTTGCCCCGTCTGTTGGGGTTTCCTGAGCCACCTACTGGGCTAAGTTGAGCCACAAAAACTATACAAAATCTATGGGGATGAACCAGCATGTAATTTCTTTTATTTAAAGTCTGTCACTTGCTAATCCTCTAAAAGTAAAAGAACTGTCATGTGTAGTTTTTCCTTTCTGCCTGCATACCAATGGCTTTTCAAGGTTTTTTTTATTATATATATAACCACATAAATTGCCATGGCCTTATTATATTTGAAGACGTGTGTCTTCACACTTTTTTCATACTTTTTGACTGAAATCTGTATTTTCCCATCTAAAAAAGTACTTTTGTTTCAAAACTGAGAACTTTGTGGTGGGGTTAGGGTTATGCATTGGGTCATCAATACATGACACCACCACAATTTTTGACTCATTCATTATTACCCAGGGGTGGTGGCTCATCTTACCCCTATGCTCAACTTACCCCGCCTTCCCCTACTTGTTAATATATCCAATTGCAAAACAAAAAGAAAATATAACCGAATCTATTATGCTATTTCTGAACTTCATTTTTCTACAGGTTCCATTCCAAATATTCTTCAGAAAGCATTGGTAAACCTTATCGAACATAGCACATGTAGCATGCTATACAGTGACTATGGTATTGTACCGCAAGCAGAAATATGTGCTGGATACGTCGATGGTGGAGTTGATTCATGCCAGGTAATGATTCCACATTTTTATTTAGGTGATACAGCTTGAGCAGGTGGACTCAAGTTCGTTTCACTATACAGTTAATTAACAGTCGGAAGCTAAAATTCTACATTTGAATCAAGGATAACCATCGCAGTACATTATGAAAATGGTCCCTGGAGAACATACAGTTGTCCACTATGTTTATGATACATTTTGCCATTGTAATAAACCGGCCACCAAATTAAAGGAAATAAAACTTCCCTTTCCTCTCTTAGATTTGAAACCATCATTTCCTGATGCAAACAAAATCGGTAACAGAGAATGAAGATCAGCTCACAAAAATGCATTAAATGCTAGCATGGAATTATTTCATTTATAGGCTTTATTTTTGTTTTGAAAATTAATTTGCATTATAGGGTGACAGTGGAGGACCATTAACTTGTGAGGGTTCTGATGGTCGCTGGCATCTTGTAGGCGCTACTAGTTGGGGTATAGGATGTGCTTCTCCCAATTACCCAGGAGTTTATGCCAGGATCTCGCAGTTCACAGATTGGATTAAGGATAACATGGGATACGAAGGTGAGGTTTCTGTTCTCAATGTTGGAGTTAGTTAAGGTACCCTTCCTGTGTTTTTTTTTTTCTTTTTTTAAATTTTTTTTTTGATTGGCAGAAATTCAGCAGAATTCAGTCACATATCCTCTTAAATTCATACCATAAGTCCTTAAAATGTTTATATATTATGTCAGTGTTACTAGTCATAAGTGACGAAAGCGGGGGGGGGGGTATATCCCCTCAAAATATCCTTAAGGAATAGAATAAAAAATGAAGAAAATGGGGTAAAATAGGGGAAAAAAAAGAAAGAACGATGAAAGAAAAAAAGAAGAAAAGAAAATAAAGAAGGAAAGGGGTTGGAAGAAACAACTGCAGTGTTGCAGTCTGAGGTTATGGGGCAGTGAAAAGGACACCAAAAACCGCAAAGGTCTTTGCGTTACATGCTCGCGATGCCTCTTCCGCACGCATATAACATGTATAAATATGATCACTAATTTGTAATAATTACAATGAAAATATTGATTTTTTCAAAAATAGAGAAAAGAATGGATCTTTTAACTGCAATTTTTTAAGTACAATTGTACCTCTTGGTATTTGTATTCATTGAACCCATTGGGATGTTTTGATTTAAAGAGACACTCTGTATCTATGCCAGTGTAATGAATAATAATACATAGGATTTATATATCATCTTTTCCAAAAAATAAACCCTTATTAGCATAAATTATGTAAACAAAACTTTAGAATGAGTAGTTATCAGATATTTTTGTAAAAACATGTACTGTACCTTTAGCTACTTCATGAAAATGTCAAATTTAACAAAAAGGTATTGTAAAAGCAGTAGAACATAGATAGTTAAAAAAGGATGCAGTAATCATGTTTTATGATCAAACATGCATAAATTATGCACATTTTCAACGTAGAATCATTTTTCACATGAATCTGAATAATTTGAATTAAATAGGCTTACAAATAAACATGACATGAATACAATAAAAGGTAGAAATATGTCTTAGGTTTCAGGAATGAAATTTTCGCAAAGAATTGTTCCGATCTATGCAAAATAATCTGTAATTATCATTATTTACGCATATTTATATAATATTGACTGGCCTTGAGGGGAACAGCAAATATATTGCCAGCAAGGAATCATATTGACCAGT
This sequence comes from Lytechinus variegatus, assembly GCF_018143015.1. Classification (NCBI taxonomy): domain Eukaryota; kingdom Metazoa; phylum Echinodermata; class Echinoidea; order Temnopleuroida; family Toxopneustidae; genus Lytechinus; species Lytechinus variegatus. The sequence continues at coordinate 76,541,704 of NC_054740.1, read as the reverse complement.
CTTTAGAAGAGGGCAATACAGGTCTTTTAATGGCAATATATTTTATTTTCTCCAAAAGAAGTGCCAGTTAATATTTTTATTATCATCAAAATCAGATATCTAGAGCAAAAAAAGTGAGAATGATGATATTCTTTTATGAATAGGGTTCTCTTGTGTTAGGTTAGTATCAAGATCTAGGCTCTACACCTCACCAGTATGACAAGCGCCCCGATCCAGCGTTGTCTTTATTATGACGTATATTGTTGTTGCGCGGATCATTATGCGTAGTTTAATGGTTTTTGACGAAGTGATTGTGTATGTACTGGCTGAATGCTGGAAAATTGTGAAATGATAATAAGGCCGTGCAACTTATGCAGAATTCTCAAATGTAATGCATGATTTAGTTTGCAAAACTCCTCTCATGATCATTGTCATATTGAAACTTTATGATTTCATTTTCATTACCATAGTGATATTCAGTTATATATGTGACATGTTTAGAACATTCATTATCTTATACACACGATTCCATTTATTTAAAAAGCATTAAACATTACAGATAGCTTTATTAAAATATTATTTTTGGCTCGCATTAGAATATTCTATGCAACCTTTACCATGTTTACCTTTTTTTTTTTCCTACTCAGAATAATCTCCAATGTTTAGATGGCTTTGAGGAAGGACTCTGAAGCTTACCAGAACGTCAGAACAAAAGGACAAATCTAATATATATCATTAAGTGATCTTGAATTGGTTCCCTGTTGAAACACATGTGGAAATAAACATATCGTGTGTGTGTGTGACTAATTTTTCTCTCGTAAATTGAAAAAAAAATCATAGATTTCATGCTGACCTATTTTTTTTTCCTGCTGAAAAAAACATCTTGAATCGAATGTGAACAGGACAAGTCGAATGATAACAATATGGTTATTAAATTTTATACTTGCATCGATTTTTATATTTATGATGATATTTTACATTTTGAAGTCATATTCGTATACAATTTCATCTAATCCATAATCGGTGTAACTGTTGCTTCCTGGAAAGATTTCCCGGTATATGTCGCCCAGTTGATTGTTAGTTGCAGATACTTCAAAAGTTTTAGAGGTGTGCATTTCTGTATGATATATGTAGCTGTATACCCTTAAAAGTTTTGAAGCTATTGCTTCTTAAGTCCTACTTCTTAAGTTGATATTGCTATGAATGTTTATGATGTGTGTAAAAGATAAGAGATATTATATGTGGTGTTAAACTTAAATTTTTATTTAGTTTGCCTATTTTGTGTAAATAATCTACTTCATTAATCATGTATGACATTTCTGGACGAAAGCTATACAGAATATCGGTTAAACATTGAAAATAGTACAACTAACAAGGGTACAGTTTTCTCTTAAAATGAAATATGAAGGAAACTTTTTTTTCAACAATGCCTCACTATTTCCGTCCACTCAGGTGTTAATACACTAATTCTGGTGAGGGAGTGTTGGAGATTTCACTTTCTGGTTGGTTAAATTGTCAGACATGCATAATTATGGTAATACCTTTATCGGAACTTCAAACATGTATAAAGCACTCCATGATGTGAAGCATGTTCATGTGCTCTTTAAGTCGATAGAGTGCTGGATATATAGCTCCAATAATTCATCTTGATCATTAACCCCATCCTATTACTTTCTTCAAATTGTACACCTTTGACTTTTTTTTCGTTGTTGTTCACCAGATTAGGCTATGAAGTGTGATTTATTCTTGACCTATTGCCGTTTTTGCATCAATGTAAAGTGTGGCCAAGGTTTACCTAATATATTTTAGGAGTGAATATGAAATTATATTTAAAACAAAAAAGTGAAGTACTCCATCGTTTGCTTCTTTAATGATCTACTTTAATGGCTGTAAATAACAATTATTTTATACATTTTACTGTCTGTTTGTTATGACAATCATTCTACAGGTTGAATTATCTGTATTTCATAATAAACCATTGTAAACCTTATCTTAATAAAAATGTGTGTTTTTAATCCTGAACAAATATTTGTCATGGAGAGATCATTCTGAATACAACGCTGTATTTCAAAAGAGAAACCGGTTATAGAAACTAATGCCCCTCTCCATCTTTATCTCTCTACCTCCCATTCCTTTCTCACTTTACCCCCCGCCCCTCTCTCTCTTTCTGTGTGTGTGTGTGTGTGTATATATATATATATATACAGTGCGTATCAAAAAAAGTTTACACTTTGAAAAAGCCCTGGGAATTAAAAAATATACAACATATGGGTACTTTTTTCACATATTATCTTGGGTTTGGGTCTCATCTATCCAATGAAAGTAAAAGTTTTGACAGAATGTTACACTTGAGTGAGCACTGTCCATTTTTGTAAAGCTGGCAGAAATCTGTTTGCGCAGAAATGCTCGTTTTCACGCTGTGTCAAGGGGAAAGGGCGGAATCAAACTTACCCTGCGAAACATTTCTCATAAATTTCCCTCGGACTTTTGGTCAATTGAAATAAAAGGGATACATTCAAGCATTTTGTAACAAATTAGCCACCCAAATTGAAATTTCAACAATTAGTAAGGACAACCTTTGCCCCTTTTGTGCCAGCTGGATCTGAGGACATAACTGAATCTGAATAAAAGTTTATCTCAAACTTTTCACCTTTTTTCATTAAATTTTTATCATTTAAAGTGGGTTTACATGTCATTTTTCATTTAATACTTGTTTCTCCACACTTTTCCCAAGCTTGACAATGATTAACAAAATGAAAATCAAGCCTAAGCCATTTCATGTAAATCGCAGCTCAGTGTAAAGCAAATATCGTCACGATGGCCTCGGTGGGTGTGGGGTGGGGCGTAATGCACTCTTCAAAGTGTCTTGGGCAAGGAAACAAGTTAAAAATGTAAATCATATATTCAAATCAATTTTACTAGCTAAATTCCACACGTTCATGATTTAGGTCTACTTTTATTCGCATAACTATTTCAAAGTTATGCGCAAATCATTTTTCACTAACTTTTCAAAAGTAAGTGGTTCTTACTCAAGCGGAAATATTTTTCGACAGTTATATCGTCATTTGCTTAAATGGATCTGTACCAATGTTAAAATGTTGAAAAAATTTCAGGATATTTAATACAAATGTATAATTTTACAGGATTTTTTCTAAACTTTTTTTTGATACGCACTGTATATATATATATATATCATCGACTGGTGTAAGAATGGGGGCTTCAGGTCCATGCCCACACTGGCCTCCCCCCCCAAAAAAAACAAAAAAAACGGTTTCTCAACCAAGAAAGAAAGGGAAAAGTGTTGTATTTAATATCTTTATCTAGGTGTTAATGTCCAAATCTACCCCATAAGTAAATTTATTTAAAAGGGCACCATTTTTTAAGTTTGCCCCATACGCCATGACTGCCCCCACCCCTAGCTCATTTTTTTTTCTTTTCGCTCATTACGCCACTGCTACATTTATTATCCCTCCCTCTTCTATACACAAACATACCCATACACACTTATAAAGACTTCAATATGTAAAAGTGAAGTAATCGAAGACCATACAAATAAAGGGTTAAATAAAACAATTTCTTTACTGATGAATATTCACATTGCCTTGCTTACATTCTGTATTAACAGTCCTCTAATATTTTCCTGCACTTCAACAAAAAAAACAAACTATTCAAATATACCTACTATAAGATGAGTCTGTCACAATTCATGTTCACATTGATGAACGACTAAATTCCTTTTATGGTCATCAATGATGAGTGCGCGCATTCGTGTGTGTTGCTGTGAGTTTGCGAAAGTGGGGGTTTATGAAGATATTATGCTGATATTCAGTCATAACCCCTTTTCCGTTCCATTAATGCATAGGATTAACTCTCCACATCAGATTTTGTTTAAATATCCCATTAGATCATTCGATTCAGAATCCTCACATTGTTTCAAGTACAGTATTAAAACTACGATGATTATTGATATATTTACAATGGGATACAATCGCGTTTCACATCTAGACATTTCTATGCATGGTTATAGTATTTGCACGAATTAATATAAATCCACCCCAAATTATTTTGAAGTTGTCATCTTGTTTAAACAAAAGGAATACCCCTTCCACAACCAACTTTTCACTACTCCAGCGTACTTGAAAATATTACTTCTTGATTAATGGAGGGTTCAGATTTTAGGTCAGATAAAGCTGATACTCTGTCAAAATTTTTAAATAACTCATTGCAATAACTATAGCACGTCTCACGAAATGTGTGTATTTTCTGTGTATAAACAATGAACACCATATGAAAATACTCTAGAAACGTCAAAAGTTATTTATACATTGAACAAAACGAAATTATTCGGTTCATTTTAGAGTATACATTATACATATCATGATGTCTTAATCGATCAATAAAATCATTTTATGCCATTGCACAATCTGCACAATCAATACAAATTTCTTTTGTTTTGATCAAGCCCAATTCGAATATTCATATTTCTTAGATTCTGTCCTATAAAATAAAACAAAATACAATTAAATTGATACAAATACGCTGCATTCGTACTATTTGCAACTGATTACACTGTTTCAAGGCACGAATTCCTTCATATTCAACCCAAATGATACACATAAAAATGGTAAAAGAGAAACAATTGTATAGACAGTGTATATACAGCGAAAATAATGTAAATCTTCATTAACTCAAATGAAATCAAATATTTAAGAACAGTCATGAATAGGGCCGGGGTAAATAACAAGCATGATTTGAAATGACATCAATTACTTTACATAAACTGATATTCAAAATTTAAAATGTGCATCTTACATCAAACATAATAATGGGATCATGTTGACGCCTCGTACGAAAACAATATGGATAAAAACACTTCTTCTGGGGTCCATTGCAGAAAGTGTTGCGTTTAAACGCAAGTCAAAAAAATAAATTTCAAGTCCCAAATGCGTGATGTTGATTGGTTGAAAATCAAGTTGCGCATGATTTTTTAGAGTTGCGATTGATTGCAACTCTTTCTGCAACAGCCTCCCGGGACTTCTTATTTTGTCTTTCTTTTGCACGGGTATTCCAGCTTATGTGACCAGCCAGGCAGCCACCATAAACCAATCGTAATTCGCCAGAGAAGGTTATTTGTAAATAGCAAAAATATTAATTTGGTCTTCGAAAAGCTTTTTAAAAAGAGAGAATCTGATTTTTTTTCTTGATACTTTCGAAATTTCAAGTTGTAAAGCTTAATGAACAAGATACAACTGTTTCTTTGACACCTGTTTTGAGAACAGCTTGGACGTTTCACTGAGATTGTGCAGTGTGCACATTTCAAGTTCAAGTGAACCCCGAACTTTTTTTTGTTATCTTCTCTTTTTCCTGAAGTTCTCGATTAGTTTATCCAATTTAATACTTGAATATCTGGGTTATCGTTCGATCCAGTTTGACAAGTCATACATCATTTTAAAGCTTAGATCTTTTTTTTTCAAACTCAATAAATGTATCAATATTCCTTATGGGTTACTTTGTTTTGGGGTAGCAGGTCACATATTTTTTATCCAGCTTTTCATCCAATACCAATACAAATCCATACTAATTCTGGTAAGAACCGCATGTCTCGACTATCAATTTACAGATGCAGAATCACATAATTTTACAGACCTAAAAGTCTAAGATAAGCAAGCAAATACAATCATATCATTAACAATATTGCCCACTTCATTCTGGTTGATCAAGAACTCGTGTTCGCAAACAAAATTTGTCTTCATTGTGTATGTGATGTAGCTCATCGTGCCTGTGTCTTCAGAGTACAGAATCTCGTAGATGATGAATAAGGTCCATAGGAAGAAGTTTAAGAGCAAGCTCGGTCCCTGCATTACGAAGAAGATACTCAACCTACCCCCAATAAAATAAAGGAAAGTGAAATGTAATACAGAATGGCTTGGAATAGTGGCACAAAATACCATTGGAGTTTGGCGCACAAATAAAGACCCCAAAATCAAATCGATTCAAATATATGCTGGAATGTATCCCTGATAACTATCTATTTCCTTCCAGAAAACTACAATGAAATAAACAAACAAATCAAATTAAATCGAAGTAAATGATTTCACATTTTCCTTCCAGAAAACCGTAAGGAAATAAACAAATCAAATTAAATCGAAATAAATGATTTCACATTTGCCTAATTAATCTGCATACCACTGTAATGTAATAACTGAAATATTCAGCATTATCCATTCTATGGAAGTTGCTTGAGACATGAACAGTGATTCCATGAATACTTGGAGTCTGTAATAAAAATAATATTAATAAACTTGTGCTAATGTAATATTGCATAGTCAACTCAATCTACTCTTTGCACTTTACATACGCATCTCTCCAACTTAACACTGCAACAAAAATAGATGTTTTTGATGTCTATCAAACGTATCTTCAAACCCCGGAAAAAAGCTAACTAACCATATGTCACAAAACGTTCTTACAGTCCTATTTTACGGCGCTTATTATAACTTTTCATGTTTTATCCCAAAATTTAGATAGCTTACATGCGTACCTGTTGTTTCGAACTATCGAGGGGTACTGGTTTTTGGTTGATCTCGATCCACTAGACCCCAGTTGACCCTCTTAGTTGAGTCTTTAACCCCAACAGGATAGGAATACTGGAGTTGGTGGCTCTTGAACACCAATCCATTTTCACATATGGCGATAATTTATTTTAAAGTTTAAAGAAACAAGGGAAATAACGTGGCGCTACCTCATTCGATTTAAATCATTATTGAGAAGACCAGATTTAAATTAACACTTAAAAGTTAACTACTGGGTTACACTTCGTAATTCCGAGGATTCTTTATTCCGAATTCGAAGGTTCGATAATCCGAAAACGAAATAAGGTTCGATGTTCCGAAGGTTCGTTAATCCGAAAACGAAATAAGGTTCGTTGTTCCGAAGATTCGTTAGTCTGAAAGCGAAATTGTTTTCGGACTACCGAACCTTCGGAATTACGAACCTCATTTCGTTTTCGGACTATATAACGAACCCGCGGAATTACGAACCTTCGGAAATACGAACCCATACGAATGCGTGTATGCGACTACTTGTACGTGTAATTAATTAAAATCATTAGGTTTGTAACATGTGAAAGTAATTTCATCAGGTAACAGATATCGAAGACAGGGGTTATCATTAATTTCTTTTCTGATGAGGTGATATATGGCAATACTGAATTCTGTCAAAAGAGAATTGTTCTTTTTCCTCCACGGTTCATAAAAAAATGAAAGATATACACACGTGCTTAGGTATTTTCTTAACAAAAGTAAGACTAAAAAATGGAATTCACCTCCACACCCTGTTTCTCGTCTGAAAAAGTAAGTCCGAGAAGCCCTAAAGCTGAGAAGACCGCCAAAATTGTCAACCTATTCTGAGAGGAAAATTTAAAGAGTGGAGAGGGGAAAAGAGAAAGGCAATGACTGGAACTACTTGGATTACGGCCTCTTCGTCTGTTGACAGAATTCGGCTTGAAAGCAAAATATAACAATAATAAGATTTCTGATTTTTCTTGGGAAAGTCCCACATAACAGGTTTGAAGGTGGCATTTCATTATACGAAAAATTGCTTCATTTTTCACTATGTATGCCTCAGCCCCCTGGTAACGAACTTTTTTTTTTACAGAGGGTGTATGCTGTTGTAAATTTGAAAAAAAAAGGGTTTTCAAGACAAAAGTAAGGTCACTTTGGTTTTATTTTTACAAATCTTCCAGAATACCTGGGGTGCTGTATATGGATAATAATACACGCAGCATCTACAATGAATTTGGGGGGGGGGGGTGATTTAGTCCCAGCACCCCTCATATTGGAATACAAAGCATAACGTGGTCCTGGGAAGGGCCTTCCCAGGACCACGTTATGCTTTGTATTCCAATTTGTAAAAATTTGTAAAAATCTTGAAACCAAACTGATCCGATCATAAGAAAAATTATACTTTCTTTTAATTTGTGACCAAGATGCAATAGTAAAAAAAAATGTTGCTTGTCGGTTACAAAGTTGATGTTCAATTGCTATTCTAACCAGTATCCAACGATTATAAAGCAAACCCTTTTTTGGTATACCGTTATAATTATATTAGCCGAAATGCAACTATCAAAGGGGCAAACAAAATATGACAGCAAAAAAGATAAAAGGAGAGGGGTCATCATCACTCTCGAAAGCGCTTAGCCGTAAAATGAAAACAAATAATTCTGCCCCCACAAAAATCTCACCCATACCCTGATTATACAGAAACAAGAAATATCTTTTCAAAACTATCACGTTCTCAGTAGAATCCTTGTTGAATTTTATTGACAATTGTCTGTTTACTATTAAACATTATGGTGAGCCGAAAATAACCCCATATGATTGTATAAACAGGGGGATATTTTTAATCAACAAACAACACGATGAATTATCAAAATATTCTTATCTACTAATTTTAACTTTATTTTGACATCTGACATTTAATATAACTCTGCGTGGTATTACACTGTCTTATATTTTATAAGGAGTGAGCTTTGTCAGATTATGCATCGAGAAACTTCATCATACGATATAGACCAGGATAATCAAAGGAAGTAAATTTGGGTGATTTTTCTCTTCATTTTTAAAAATTCATTTATATATTTATATTCATGAATTCATTACTGAATCATACTGTAGTTACCCGACTTAATCCTCATTTCTAATTGCTTCCTGTTTTCGTTGGCATTTTGATATTGTTACTTATTGCAAGATGTATGAATCATTTATTTGTTCATCCTTGCATATCGAACATGTTTGCTTGCTATCGGACTATCATGAATTAAAAAATGAAACACATGCATCAGAAAAAAAGAGAAAAGAACTTTCTCAACAACTTTTTCCTTTCATAATGCCCAAATCTCACTTAATGTAGCATCCTTTAATGTGACATCTAAATGTATTCTCTTAATGAAATACCGCGATGACAAACATTTTGAATTAAAGTTAACCTCTCATGACATCTTAATTTATATTAATGCAATCCGTTTGAAGATTTGATAACTTCATTTGCTGAATTTTGTAAACCTTTTAAACTATAAAAGAATGATAATTATGCGGCCTTTGTCAATAACCGAGATACAAGGACTCTGGTTACTGAAATAATTAATCTTTTCACGGGGCCGGGGGGGATGAGCCCTTTGTGCCTCATCACCCTATTTTTTTAGGCCTTTTGCCCCCCCCCCCCCGAGTCCTATTCTGAGCCCCAGTTCTGCAAGTACATGCGTAGGTCTACGTGCACTTTTGTGATTTTCAGTAGATCTACCTGGTTTATTTGTTTGGGGGTGGTTCAGAGGTCGCCGAGTAATTTATTTTTTGTATTGTCAATTATATGAAAGAAGTTTTTACTTTTCTTTGAGAAACAAGATTAATGAGATATTGGATTTAGACTAAGTAGTATAACCCACTGATCTGTATACTAGAGTATACTGTAACATTGACTCTTATAAGTCCCTATAGTATTTAGATTTGTCAGTTATTCGGTATTACCCTCATTATGCTCATATTGTGTCTGAACCGAGACTATTTATTAGGGGATTTCCCTTAATTTGCCACAAACACAACACGGCCATATAGTGGCGCTGTACTGCACCATAATGCATAAGGCATAACCATGAAGGTTGAATCGGTTATTTCAGTCCTGCTATTCTATTTTATTAATTCTAGCAGTAATCAGAAAATAAAACATTACCAGAAAAAAAGTTGCAGCAAACATGGGTACTTTGCAACGCCCATTACCTGCCCTGTCAACGATGTCAGCCATGCCAGTGACAGAACAGAGGATGATTTTTTTGAATCTGAACAAACTGAATGTGCATTGGAAAAGGGCCATCAACATTACCAGAAAAAGAAAATTCGCAATACTCGCATCACGAGATTTTCTCAGTGGCATTTCCCCAGTAACCATTTGCTGTTAGGTACGTATCACTTTTGATAATTTTCACCAAGTCCTAGAACTGAAGAAGTTCACCCTGAAAATTTAGAGATCTATATACAGTTATGGGCCAAATCGTGGTTTATATCATATAGGCCTATATCATATATCATAACCATGATAACCTTGTTCATTGAATGAGTGGTTTTGGGAACCACTCGTAGATTTGTGTACGCGCACTTGTGTACAAAGTGAATGGAGGTGGAAATGGGGAACCGTGCGTGTGACTGAATAAAGCGTAGACAGCTGGCAGCCGTCTGTTTCGAGGAGTTTTTTAACATTTTTTTTTTAAATTCTCCTCGTACACAGACGGCTCGCTATCGTGCACCCACCATTAGGGGACTTGCAATGCAAAATCCCCCCGTCGGGGCTCTTCAATTTTTGTCTTTAATGAATAAAAATTTTGAAAATTAACGCGACCAAAATGCAAATTTATATTCCCTCTTGGCATTAATTGCCAAAAAACGGAGAAAAATCAAGTTAAAAGGAACAAAAACAGTGACTTACCTCGGCTGTCACGCAAATTCACTTCCCCGTTTTATCCGATCTTAAGTACATAAACATATGGCCATTGAGTCCCCTGTACAGATCGTGCTAGAACTTCGGTCTCTGTATTTGGTGAGTGAAGCCAACGGAGTTCAGCTGAACAACCAACAAAACAGAGACCGAAGCTTTTGGTCTAAATAAAGCGCTGCTGTATGAAGTGAACGGTGGTTTCCAATATCACGATAATGCCCAGTTATGTAAAACAGAAAAATTGTAGAAAAATATTGGTGCATGAAGTTGATTTGATGAAAATCCGTCAAGACTTTGAAATTTTAGGTTTTTTATTATTTTGTGACGTCATTTTCTAGCAGCTCTCCATGCATATTATGGTCCAATATATCCACTTTGAAGTTGATCAGACATAGCAATATGAATTACAACAATGAACAAGTGATAATGTGTCTGATATTTGACAATTTGACTACCGGTAAGTTCAACTTGACTCTAGCCTAGGCTATAGCATTCTACCCTTGCAATACGAGTGAGTGGCCTAGGCTTAGGCCCAAGATACACATCTATGTCGAAAGGTGGACTGAGGCCGCCCAAAGGCGGCTCGACTTGTGTGCATATGCTCACTTTTTTTATCACCAGACTTGACTGAGTACACCTAAAGGTGGCTTGACCACTGAACTAGAAATTGGTAGGCCTATAATAGCAAACAATAGTTATTGCTAACGAACAATAGAAAATGTTGTACTACGCCTACTTAGCTTGTTGTTTGCGAGTAAATGGGAGGCTGAATGTCAAACATTCATACCATTGCACACAAGATGTACCATCCAAAATGTACTGTTGCATGGCTTTAGGAGGTGACGTCACAATACGATTTGATTCATTGCGCTCAGTAAAACTGAAGGTGCAATATGCGTATAAGCCTGCTGGCTAAATGCGCAAAGCTGCCCAAGGTCATGTGTGCTTGTGGGATTTTGCTTTTCGCTTTCAATATTTTTGCTCCCTTTTCATAGATTACTGCAGGGAAAAACTTGTTTTTTTTCATATTTTCGCTGAATTCCTAGACGTACAACACAATAGCGAATATTCTTATTCGTGCAATGGTGCGAGATTTCGCATTCGGTGAAAGAAAGAGACGCTCTATTCAGCTTGGCTAACACCTTTCTCTCACCTCACGCTATTTGTATATTGATGTGAAAAGACAGGTACATGTGTTTACTTAGTCGTCATGGATAAAAAATCTCATAGCTGTTTCTGTCTACTTCTGGTGTTTGTATATACGCACCAAATTGCTTGCTCGAGGCCCACAGCAGAGGTGGCTTCAACCGACTCATGCGTATTTTGGGCCTAATCTATTCTTTATTGAAACAGAAAAAAAGTAATATTTAACCCATTTTCATTTTTCAGATTCTTTTCCAGTTGACCCCATGAAAGAGAATTATGTGAGACAGGTGAAGAATGTTATCTTCTCTCAGGTCCTCCCAACTCCACTCAAGTACAAGGCAAAGCTTGTAGCATACTCAGAAGATGTCTTAAGCAGTCTACTAGACCTGCACCCCTTAGTGACAGAAGCTGAACCATTTGTGGCTTTTGTTGCTGGGAATACATTTCTGGATAAATCCATACCTTTAGCCCATCGTTATGGAGGACATCAGGTAAATAGTTTCTAGCATTTTCTTTTGTGATAAACTGTGTGCCATTTGCATTTTCAATAAAGATTTTCTACGTGATACTATTCAAGTGGGAAATGTCGTTGTTGTTATTCGTTGTGGGTCGTTTCCACACATAATCTCCTCAGTATTCTCTCAGTGTGTTTGTCACAAGGTTGATGAGCTGCTAGGGAAGATGAAACAATAGATCATCCCCCCAAACAAATGGTTAACCACTTGGATCCATGCCAATGTTCCTACATGACAAGAGAAATATCATGGATCCTAGCAGGATTCATGTCTTTATAGAGATTATTAAAATTGGTTCACATGAGGATTATAATTGTTTATATAGAATTCTATTTTGATTGAATCCTTAGAATCCAGTTCTAAAATCATGTTTCCAAGATATTGGAAATGTGAATAAAGTGATGGTAACTGTCATATGTGAAATTATTCTTTATTTATTGAATTTAGTTTGGTAGTTGGTCTGGTCAACTGGGAGATGGCAGAGCTCACCTTCTTGGTGAATATATCAACAGGTACGTATAGGATTATCAGTGCATTATTATAGGGTACTTGAGGAGTAAGTTCTCCCTGATGAAAAGATTGAGGTGAAAATACCAGAAAAAAATAATACAAAATATTGGTGAGGGTTTAATGAGGATCTATTAAAGAAATGGACATTTATGTCATTAACTGACTGATTGTTAAAAAGAGCCAAACTGAGCGAGCTAAAAGGGGAAAAGATGGTACGTAGGGAAGCTAATCCTCTCACATAAGAAGCTATAATATTTTTCAGTATTTTTATTAAAAAAATCACGTACCTGCACAACCTCAACATGGCCAATATACCCTATGGTCTGTAAATAAACCATAAGATACTTGTAGATTACATGAACACATTATGTTGATAGCCTATCTACAACCCCCCTGCCATTGTCCAATGGTATATAAAATTAAACATTGAAAATGTATTCTAAGAACTTGACCAATTATTAATACCCCTGATGAATAACCCAGGACCAAAACCCAGTTAAAACCAATTAGAGCAAAACCAATTGAAACCAGTTGGCCAACTGGTTTCAATAGGGAAATTGGAACAACTGGTTCCAATTGAAAACCAGTTGCCAATTGGTTCCAGTTTAAAACCAGTTGGCCAACTGGAACCAGTTGGCAATTGGTTTTCAATTGGTTCCAGTTGTTCCAATTTCCCTATTAAAACCAGTTGAATCCAATTGGAGGCAACTGGTTTCAATTGGTTCCAGTTGAAACCAATTAGAGGCAACTGGTTTCAACTGGAACCAGTTGAAACCAATTGGTTTCCAACTGGATCCAATTGGAACTTCCAGGTTGAATGTACTTAATTAGTTACAAATTAATTAACATTTGCACTAAATATTGCTCATGCCAACACAGAAGCAGTGTTATATGTCTATTATTACCAATGTAAAGGGCATTGATAAAACACAGACTTTCATATGTATACATGTATATGGAAGATCTTCAAATATATGTATTTTTATTTGATGTAATTCGGTAACAGTTAGTGGTGTACTAATTATCTTTTAATCTGTTCTAATTATAATCTTTAACATTTATGAACATGGTTTTCACTGCTAAGTATTCTAAAAACTTATCTGAAAAAAGTGTGGTACTTCAAATTGAAAAAAATTCAATAGATACAATGTAAATTAGGATGAATCTCATGAAAACATTAATAAGTGCACACTGGAAAAAAAAATATGCAAATTAACTGGTTTCAATTGGAACCAGTTGGGTTACTGGAAAATTTCCAATTGGAAACCAATTGGAAATCATTTCCAGTTACCCAACTGGATCCAGTTAGGATTTCCAGTTACCCAACTGGTTCCAATTAGAGTTCATTTCCAGTTACCCATCTTTCCAGTTAGAAGTCATCTCCAGTTGCCCAACTGGTTCCAGTTAGGATTTCCAGTTACCCAACTGGTTCCAGTTAGAAATCATTTCCAGTTGGAAGTCATTTCCAGTTACCCAACTGGTTCCAGTTGCCCAACTGGTTCCAGTTAGGATTTCCAGTTACCCAACTGGTTCCAGTTAGAAATCATTTCCAGTTGGAAGTCATATCCAGTTACCCAACTGGTTCCAGTTAGGATTTCCAGTTGCCTAACTGGTTTCAATTGGTTTCAACTGGAAATTGCTTAATTCCAGTTAAAACCAATTGAAACCAGTTGAAACCAATTGAAACCAGTTGGAAATCCAACTGGTTTCAATTGGATTTTGGTCCTGGGAAAAGAGTTTTCTTTCTTTTATAGTGAGACCTTGTATCGAACAAAGAATTCAAGATAAGTTTCTCAATCTTTAGCTGTAATTCTTTCTTTTAATCGATTAGAAAAGGAGAAAGATGGGAGCTTCAGCTGAAAGGTTCTGGTAAGACTCCATATTCCAGACACGGAGATGGTCGAGCAGTACTTCGCTCCTCGGTAAGGGAGTTCTTAGGCTCAGAAGCTATGTTCTATCTAGGAGTTCCTACGTCAAGAGCTTTAAGGTAAGATTGTACACATGATGATACAACTGAGATAAATTTGAAAAATGTTTCCTGTGACCTTTGAGTTTTAAATAAAATGATGATGTGCTCACTCATGCTTGAAAAGGTGGACCAATTCAATATTTCACAAGCATGTAAGCTCAATAATTTAAAAACACAATATACTTTGCAAACATCATTTTGTTACTATCTTAATGCTATTTTTAGGGGACACTTTTTGTGTTATGAAGGTCTAACACAACTCACTAAGAAATATGTGAGGTATTTTATGACACAATTTACTCTTGAACATGCGGTATGATTAGGCCTACATACATGAACCTGTGTGAGGTAAATAGCTCGTGTACTGTATTTTGCAGTTTAGACCAGATACAAGCTCTTCTTCCCTAATGACATGAATGTGAAGACATCTTTATCAACATACATGTACTTAATTTTATTATCGTTGGTATAGATGAGATACGTTTTGAAAAAATTGTTTTTCAAAATTGAATATTTTATTACATTTTTAATGACAAATTTTTATGGATATCTAACTGATAAATACATTTTTTTATGCAGTCTGGTTATAAGTGAGGATCCTATATGGAGAGATCAGTTCTACGATGGTAATCCAAGACAAGAGAAGGCAGGTGTGGTCCTGAGACTAGCGCCCTCATGGTTCCGAATAGGATCTTTGGAGATTCTCGCCAAGAATGGAGAAATCAACTTACTCAGGTGTGTATTGTAGTTAGGTATTTGTTGGTAAATATTGAATTGTTGTAGAAATATGGTATATCACAGGAAGATCTGCTAACTTTTAGACAGATATTTCAATAATTAAAGGTAATTCATGTAAAAAAAAAATCCATCCACATTTTATTTTACCGCCCATGTTCAAGATCAGAGATGGATGTCAGACAATTGAACAAAGCGAAAAAAAACATTAAAATACGAAGAGTTTAATGTTTCCCAAAGATTAATGCTGTATTTGTGTTTAAATTGCATGGGAAAACTTATTCTAAGCCATAATCAAATAAATCAAAAGCATGTTATTTCCTTTCCAAAACTGTTGATCTCTATGATGTATTTTGCTAAGGCAGTCACTGTATCATGCACTATTTCTTTTTAGTTAAAAAATCTATATTTCAGCTATTGGCTCAACTGAAACAGTAACTTTTTCTCTACCTTCTAATAAAATATGAATTTGTATTGATGCCCAGCCACAAAATAAGCATTTTGTTGCACCTGTTTTGTTTAGACCTGCTGAATATGTCATAAGGTCTAGCAAGCATGTTTCATTCTAGTGTGGACATACCTTAAAACCCTCATTCTGCTTATTTTATGGATATCTTCCCTCATTTTTTTTCATTGAATGAGTTTGTCACAGTTATTCGAATATATCATTTTAAGACTTGGGATATGTGTTTTATTTTTTTAATTTTTAGTATTCAAAAATATGAGAATGGGGGGGGTAACAATTTTCTTTATATCAGTTATATATCACATGCATGTACACCCTTTGTGAAATAAAGGAATACAATATTGTATCTGAGTTGGCATCTCATTTATAATTGTACCCAAGAGCATACACCATGTTTATTAAGATCTGATTAATGTGGGGATAATGTTATATGGCTTCTTGCTGCAAAGAATTTATGTTCAAAAGTAATTACTCAGATAACTATTTGATTCCTTTTCAGATCTCTGATAGATTTCATCATTAAGCACCACTTCACAGAGATTGATTCAGAAGATAATGATAGCTATCTTGCATTTTTCTCTGAGGTTGTCAATCATACAGCTTACATGATCGCAAAATGGCAATCTGTTGGTTTTGCGCACGGTAAGATCTGACTCCCTTTTGCTGTTTATAAGTATTGATATCTTATATTTCTTTTGTCAAATTAATTATTGACTGTTGAATACAGGATTACCTACCTATACTTGCCTCTCAATAGCGGTGCATTATGGATGATGCGTAATGTTGAGATTTGTGTAGTATTGCAATTCCAAGATTGACTTTCATTATTTTTCTCTCTTTCTTTGTCCCTAGAGCTGGTCTTGGCATAAAAAATGGCAATCAAGCGCAACTCCAAAAATTAAAGGCATCTTTAATTTTTGTTAATCAATGGGACCCATGTATTTGGGAATTTCATTTGATTTATTTTGTTACTATTAATTGGATCTTTGTGGAGGCCTCCCCCCTCCCTTCCCCCAAGTTGTTTTCATATTGATATGCATGTATAACAAATAATAGTTTTTCATTGACCAAATTGCTATCAGCCAATCATGGTTTGTAGCTTATAACATGAGCTTCTAAGCATGTTCATTCATCATTGTGAAACATTTCCAGTCTTTCGTATCAGTATTGTACATCGCTTCCTTAACATTTCATATTACTATTTCTTATTTCTATATCTTTCTCTTTTATATCTCAGGTGTAATGAACACAGATAACTTCAGTCTACTGTCCATCACTATCGACTATGGTCCATTTGGTTTCTTAGATGCCTATGACCCAGGTTTTATACCAAACACATCAGATGACGAGGGTCGTTATAGCTATGAGAAGCAGCCTGATGTGGGACTATTTAATATGCAGAAGTTAGCAGATGCTCTGACGCCCTTGCTGTCTTTGAATCAGAGAAAACAGTAATACCAAGTGCTTAATCTGTTTAACTTTTACTATTTTTTAAATTTGAGTTTGCTCTGAAAATAAAGAATGCAGCAAACCATGGATTTCCAAGGATCTCAAAGATTTTATTGTGCTTGTGGCTGGCATTTGAGATTATGAAATGACGATGTCATAAAATTTTTAGGATTCCCCCTCCCCCTATCTGAGTTCTTAAATGCATTTTCATTGTTGAGAAAGTGTTCAATTTATGTCTCTGTATTGTTCTAACCATTGCCCTTGTAACAAAAGTATACCTTTCATCACTTTTGCTCTTTGCCATTATTCACAATATATTAAGTGTAATAAATGCATGAAATCTGCCTATAATCCATTTTAGAGATGAGGATTTAAGATCATGTTCATGAATTTGGGCTATTGATGATGCTATCAGTGACTTAATTTGAAAAGAACTTTCAGAAGGCTTTTAAGTATTCATGAGTATTCACAAGGACACCAGAAAGTTGTGATATTCTAATGTAATTTACATGTATATTCATAGTTTGAACTATCTAATGAAATGTATTGAATTTCCTACAGGTTACCCACCATTTCTTCTGGATATGTGGACATTTACAAGAAAAGATTTATGGAACTTTTCAAAAAGAAACTTGGACTTATTGGAACAGAAGAGCAAGATGAATATATAGTTGCAATGTTATTAAAGGTAAGAATATGTTGGATAATTGGAAATAATTTCTCTGTACTTGCCAGGGGTGGGGGTATGTAGTAGCAATGCATGATACTGTATGTGCTGCGGTTGAGACTCCTTTTTCAACCTAAATTTCTGTTCCAATACATCACCAATTTAGAAAGCCATAAAAATTCCTATTTTTCCCCGTTTTGGTGACCCTAAAATTCATGTTTCCTTGTCTGCTGCCCATACGTCCATCATGGACTATTCAGAAGTGCAAATAGCCCATTGACTGTGTTCAATGTGAGCCAAGCTGTCACAGAGATTCAGGGACTGCTGATTGGTTCATCGTGCAGCAATATCATGCATATTCATGCCACGCTCCGAGGTTCCAGAGCATTGCATTTTCAGCAATCGTTCATACTCTAGCAGTTCTGGAGACCCCCATTTTAAGACCAAAGTTTAGTTCCAGAGCCCTCTATTTTCGACTTTCGTGTGGCACATGGGTATCATGTTATAATTCGAGAAAGCCTCCCCCCACTTCCCCATTTAGGAAACTATTAAAGTAAAGTATACAAAATAATTGATCTTGAGGTGATCAGAAAGAGCCATAATACTGAGTGTGTTAAATTGAAATATCTTGAGCGAGCTCAAGGAAAGGTTAGGCTTAAAAGAAACTGTTGTGAAAGTGGTGAAGAGAAGTGATTTGAGATGGGTCCGCCATCTTTTGAGGGAAGATGATGAACGCATGAAAGGAGCAATGAATCTGGAAGTGGATTGCAAAGAGTGATAGGAAAACCAAAGGTTACATTGAAAGATATGGTGAAGTAGGAAATAGTAAATAAGTTTGATTGAAGGACTTCCATCTTGAAAATGGAAATGAACAATTATTATCTTGTGCTAGAATTAAGTCATAAATAAATTGTTGTCACTTTGACATTTTTATCCCTATCTTTATTTGATGTTAATAACTATTGCCTCCCCATAATAATCCTCTCTGTCATTAAAGGTAGTAGTTTAATTACTACTATTCATCAATATCACCTCGACCGCTGTCACAATCATCACCACCTCCATCACTGTGACCTCCCTTATCATTATCATTTTCCACATGATTATCCGCATTAATATCTCATATACTTCTGTTATAAAATTCACTCTTTGTAGATGATGGAGGACACTCATTCTGACTTCACCATGACCTTTAGGCAACTTGGGGTCATCACCATGACAACATTACAGTCCTCTTCATGGGATGCAACTGAACTTTGGGCTTTGACAGATCTGAGCAGACATGAGATGTTTCCAGATTGGGTCCAAATGTATGCAGAGAGACAAGAAGTGTTAAGTGAGGAAAAAGACTTGGAGAGGAGAAAAAGGATGAATTGTGAGTTGACATTTACCCAAGATATGGATCTTTATTGTACAGTTTTAGTGTGCATGTGTGTACCATTTATCATTGTTTTTTATTGGAATTTCAAGAATATTAAGCAAGAAAAGTTATTGATTTAGCCCTGGAAAGCCCCACAAGGGAAGAGAAATTAATTGAAATAAAACTACAGAAAAACCTAAATCTTAGCTATCCTCATTTTATCGGGGTGCACTGATATTCTAAATTTGAATCCTTGTCAAAGTTGTAATATCGATCACTAGGCCTATATTTAAAGTGGAATTGAAAACAAGCAGAAAGTTGTTTAAAAGAAAAAAATTAAAAAGTAGGCCTCCATTATTTCCCATAGATAGATAATGTAAACCAAAATATTAGCCTTTTGAAAGCTATTGAAATCATTTTCATGCAGAAATTAAGGTAATTAGCATAATGAAGGAAATACATTGCCTTTGAAAAAAAAATAATTGATGGGATTATGGAGATAACATCAACAACATGTGTGTTGATTTTCAGCATGGTCGATAAACGAGATCTTGGGTGTCTTTCTAGGCATCAAAATAGCCCAATTTTTATAGGTGCAGATCTTCACCGGCACCTATACAAATCTGCAAAGAACTATATGAAAAATTTTCAAATCTGCCGTAGACAAATGGTCCTATTTTTTAACTTAATACAAGCAAGTATATGCATTATTAATATCATTCTCATGGTATATGTGTGTTTTTGTTCGTTTCACAGCTGTAAACCCTAATTACATTTTAAGAACATGGATGGCTCAGAGTGCAATTGAAGATGCAGAAAAGGGAGACTTTACTACTGTCAAGAAGCTATTACAAATTCTGAGCAAACCATTTGAAAATCAACTACAAGCTGATGAAAGAGGCTATGCCAGCAGACCCCCACACTGGGCATCAGATGTTAGGGTCAGTTGTTCATCATGACAGTAGTGAAAAGTGGAGAGAATAAATATGGAGTGGTATATATTGGTACAGATTAAAGGTTAGGTTGGGAAGGGGGAGGCAATGTTATGACAAGATGGACACCATGCTTGTAGGTGGACCTTTAAGTTTGGCCCTACTTGCTACTTGTGCCCCCCATATTTCAGGATGTAAGGTATTACGGGATTTCAGGATGTAAGGTATTCGTTAGTTTAGGTCTGGACTCTTATCTTTCATTAGTCATAGCCCTAACCATTTACTATGTGGGTCAAGCTGGCTGATAATATGAAGATGAGTATCTGTTGCCTGAGAAAATAGATTCAGCAGTTCACACCACCATATTGCATGAATACAGTCAATTGTTCAACAGTAAAGCTTATGACAAAAAAGTCAAGAGTCCCGGAAGCCGTTTCATAAAGCTGTTCGTAAGTTAAGAGCGACTTTAAGAACAACTGGTGAACCTTTCTTATGCACTAAACCTTCGCCAATGAATATACCATTTACCACAAGAAGGATCACCAGTCGTTCTTATCTTACGAACAGCTTTATGAAACACCCACCTGAACTAGACTAGGTTCATGGTTGAGAATAGTTCCATGAGATTTCAGATTAGCCAGAGCTGAGGTCACTAATGTGCAGATTTTCCATGTGAGCAATTATTGTTAAAGGAAATCAGCCAAGGGTTGAGAGAGAGAAAGAAAGAAGAAAGTGTATTTTTGTTAATGTAGCAAGTACTAAATTACATAATTTCACTTTTGGAGAACAGGGTATAATGTAGAGTGCAATAAACTTTGTGCCTTCAATTTACAGGTATGTCACGCGTTGCTTATTGCTTGGTGCCATTGACCCGTTATTTGAATATTCACTGGTTGTAAAACAAGGCCCAAATTCACTAAGGTGGTTTTTAAAACCATAAGTAGAACCCATGGTTTATGCAGATTTCCTGTATAAATTACATTTATTTACCGCTTATATTAAGAAAGTACAATGCTGATGCGCGCTTTTGTCACTGTGCGCCAAATTGGGCCTGTATCCATGGTTAAGTTACGCTATTTTATTCACGAGTCCCGTTTGAAGAGTGGACTCGTTAATTAAAAAATAAGTGTGGATAACCCTTATGTCGATCCGTGACGTCCTTTTCAAGTGGGAGGATGAAACAATAGATCATCCCCCTTGAATAATAGATTTACAACACAAATCGACACCCATGGTGGATAACCACTGTAACAGTCTTCAATTTTGCACACTGACTAAAACATTTTTCAATAGAGGCAGTAAGTAAGCATAATTTATACAGTAAATCTGCCTAACCCATGGGTTGAACCGATGATTTTAAAAACCACCTTTGTGAATTCGGGCCATGTACTTTGAAAACATACATCACAAGTCATATATCTAGAGTCAATGAGATCACAATAATCACAGCATGTTTATTGGTCTGAAAGAAACATTGTACTGCCTCGATCCGTTTTCATAAATATGCGACTCATCTATAGATACTATAGATAAAACAAATCAATATATTTACATTTCTATACAAATACACATTATCAAGTTGCAATTGATGATTTCTATGCCAATATTCCACAATACATTTTCTGAGCAAAGGTTTCCCTCTCCATATTACATTGCATACACATCATTCATTATTATAGAATGTTTCTAAAGCTAGTGAGAAAAACTAAAATGTACAGAGAAAGAAGAGAGGGGAGGAGTGTGTATATCGATTGAGAGATATATTTCTACACTCACTGACAGACTTCTTAATGAAATAAGCTAGTTGTATCAACTATGGCATGAGTGAGCACATATTTGAGGCAAAGTTGTTGTTTTACATTCAGAGTTCATTTTGAGCCTTTGTGGTACAGAATTTTGGTTTTTGTGTATGAAGTCATTATTGGAAATCATCTATTATTGACACTATCGCACCTTCTAGAACTTGATATGGTTGATTACAAAGCACAATTTGATTTCTCCCTTCTAAATTTCCAAAGTCTATAACTTTATTGACAAAATAGTTAAATTAACATTTTAAAAATGCATTAACAGTCATATGTTGTAAAAATCTAAGATATTAATCATGTCATGATTGTGTAAGAAAACAAAAAAAGGTTTTAACTTATCACTACTTGGGCAAATAAAGTTACTTGTGTGACATGAAACATTAAAAATTTTGTCTACAATTCATGCTCACACTTGTAAAGCCATATGATTTTACTGATCACAGGGTTCCTACAGAAATTTTAAACCGGAATTCCATGACTTTTCCATGACTAAATTGATGCTTTCCATGACTTCCCGAATCCCATGACATCCTGGGATTTATGTAGAATTTGGGATGTCACAAAACTGGGAAAAATTATAATTATGAAAAATATAATAGCAGAGTATGAGAGTTGCAAGACACAAAAAACTAGAAAGCTCCCATAGCCAAGAGGAAAATGCAATTCCATGACTTTTCCATGACTTTTCACAAATTTTTTCAATTCCCTGACTTTCCATGGCCACAAATTTTTCCAGGATTTTCCATGACTGTTGGAACCCTGTGATCAATCTCATTTTACACAGAAGTTAGTCAATGAATGCATGATATCCCCAGATAAATTATTTTGGTAAAAAAAAATGCTGTTTTGAAATGGGAAGAATTCTTTTGCTTGTGTTAATAATAGAGCAACGTAATTGTAAATCATTTACTTTGTCTTTTATTTCCTTACAATTGTCTTCTTTTTTTGGGGGGGGGGTGAAAAAAGACTTGTAACTGAATCCAATAAACACAAAGTACAGAAATCTAAACCTGAATTATTAAAAGTGACTGCATTATCTCATATCTTTTATTTGTAAAATTTACATCCTTCTTTCTCTATTTGAAATCACCATCAGCAAAATGGAGATATTTCATGAAATGCCTGCATTTCCATCTTCTTTCAGAGAATGTATTGTAAGACTGTATAGCATAACCATGACAATGAACCATGTGTTCAAGGGGTGTTATAATAAACAATTGCTGACAATCCATGGTTAAGAAGTATTTACAAACTGGCAAACGGGCCCCTTTTCCCCTTACAGAGGGAATACAGTAAAATCTATACAGAATGCTGAAAATTTCATCAAGACCAGATATGAAATAACAGAGATATTGAATTTTGATATTCAGCAATATTTTCTGAAAAAAAGTTACATGAACGATGTCATGAATATTCATAAGGTGAGCCAATGATTTCATGTCCCCACTTTCCTCTTCCTCATGTTATTACATGACATCATAATTATTTTGTGTTTTCATACGTGTGTATAATCCCTTGCAAAAATAGTTGCCGAAATTATCATCTTACACATGAAGTCAGCAGTCGATCCATTTATTTTTAATTCATGGAGGACAAATTTTGAATAAATTAAATTTCATATAACAAAAAAGAATTACTTCATCAGCTTGCTAATGCATATTCACAAAGACATGCATAGAACTGTCTTATCGCAATGCAAAACTTTCAAATTATAACTCTTGTTATCCCTTGTCCAATTTTGATGAAGCTTTCAGTGTTTTGTTTGTCTGATTTTTACTTTTTCTGTTCAAATCATATCATCATAAGCCAAGAGAACCCTTCAAGGTTTATATTTCAATTTCAATATTGTGACAACTTTGGAATTAAAAAAAAGATCAAATGCTTTAGTCTCTGATGCATGTAAATCTATCAACACCAATGTTCTGCTGACAATTTGTTGTTTAATCAGATGGCCTGAATTGGATTCTGAAACATCAGAATCCAGTCAGATCAACAAGGTTCCCTACATCAAGGCTAGAGTTGCAAATTCCTGGGAATTTTCGCGGTGGAAACTTTCCATGGGAATAAAAGGCAATTTATTGGAAATTTGGGGAATTTTCAAGAAATGTTGGGAATTTTCCAAAATAGCAATTTTCTCATATTTACATATAGGATTGAAAGGATTACCCTCGCAGATGATGCTTGATTGTGCTTTGTCAGCAAGTTTAAAGCCAAATATTATGCTCAGACAAGGCAGAATTTTCAATGAATTTCATGTAAAAGTTGATTACTGTATTAGTGGCTAAATAGTACATGCGATGGTAGTACATGTACACTGCAAATGCTTAAAGTTTATTTCAGTTCAATTAGCCCACAATAAACATTTTGTTCATTATTTTCAAAATACTGTAGATCAAATTATGATACAAGATTGTCATTTAATATCATAAAAGATATGAAACTAATAACAAATTTCTCAATCTCAATCAAGGTTAAAGGTATTTTGAGGTCAACAAACTTAGTGCATTTTCTTTTTCTCCCTTTGTGAAAAATTATTCATCTTGATTGCTTTCAAAGTCAGCCTTTATATGGGATGCATCTTAGAAATTAAATAGCAATGTAACATTTTTTTGTTCCTGATTTCCCAATTTGAAGACTCAAGCTAATGCCATTGCTGCTGGTGAGATTAGTCTGCTGTGCAAACCTAGTCTGCAGGCACAGACCATGATTAAAACTTTGATAAACAAGTGGGTCTCCACACAAAGACTAGCACATAAAATCTTGTGGTTTCCTGAGCGAGAGGGCCTTCAGTACACAAGGCATGAGTAGGCTGCACATTCAGACCCTGAACTCGAGTGAATGCTTTGGACAGCAGACTAGTGCAAGCCCTTCACTCGAGGAAAGTGGTCTGAATATGCAGCCTAAGGTTTCTGCCAATGACTTGTGTACAGAAGATCCTTTTGTTCAACAGAAAGTTGTATTTGTGCTAGTCTTGTATGAAGACCCACTTCTGGATCAAAGTCTCAATAAGGGCCTGTGCATGCAGACTACATGTAGGGATGCAATGTTCTCTAAACATGTTAATATATAATGGCAGGTACATAAAAACACTTGACATTTAAATATGAAAAATAGTGTAATGCAAAGTTGTTTTTTTCTATGTCGAATTGAAAAACTTTAATGCTCCATCATGTTAATGGACGCATAATGTATTATGTACAGTTTGATGAATATTTTATACCCTGGGCAATGTAAAGAATGAAGAATAGTTTAAATATAAATGGAAAGTATGATATTTGAGGATATCAATTTATAATTATGTATTTAAAAACAGAATTTATCACTTTTTGTGAAAAAATGAAAATTCCTGAAAATTCCTGTCACCTGAAAATTCCTAAACTTTCCATGGAAATTTTCCGAAATTTCCGGAAAGTTTCCAGCCCTTTGCAACCCTAATCAGGGCATTAGAGACTTTACCCAATGCACTAATCCTACATCAGATATTTATTACATGAATTGACAAAATTTCAGATCAGATTAATAACCTCAAACGATAACTTACCAGTTTGAAGTTTGAGCAGAATTTTATGAGGGAGTTGAGTGAGGAGATTAATTGAGATCCCGCCTCGCACATGCGCACTCATTCTTCGGAGCAT
Source organism: Lytechinus variegatus (assembly GCF_018143015.1). NCBI lineage: Eukaryota > Metazoa > Echinodermata > Echinoidea > Temnopleuroida > Toxopneustidae > Lytechinus > Lytechinus variegatus. The sequence goes on along the minus strand of NC_054740.1, from coordinate 76,516,048 downwards.
CAAAATGTGATCGCTGTTTAAAATATCAGCTTCCTAATGCAGCTGATACGAACGAACATTAGCTTTAAGTCACCACAGACTATTAAAATTAATTTCTCTCAAGAGGGAGGGAGAGGAGGGCAATTAATCTCCTCACTCAACTCCCTCATAAAATTCTGCTCAAACTTCAAACTGGTAAGTTATCGTTTGAGCTTTCAATTTTATTTCGTTCGTCTCGAGAGGAGACTAATTGAGATTTTGTAGCTCAGCGAACACATTTTTGAGTTGCACTGTCTGCAAAAGACATGTTTGTGCAGATACAAAGGATATACAGTATGGAACATGTACAAAGCAAATTTGTATATACCTTATTTCAACTTTACTACTGTTGTAGAATTGCTTGCGAAAATTCAGTTGCTTCACTATCAGCAAGAGGTTTATTGTAATATTGCTGGAAGGTTTTTTTCTTTGACCATCCAGCTTGATTCATGATGCTAGAAATAGGCACACTTGCTCTGATTGCTGCCGATGTTGCAGCCGATCTTGTAGAATGTGATTTATACACTGAAGTATCAATCCCGGCGCCTGCTAATGTCACTTTGATCCATCTTGATATGGTCTGTGATGAAACTTTGCCATATGGCTTGGTATAGCTAATGAACAAGCGTCGCTCTAGTCCTCTGATAGACTTAGTCCTTTTCATATACGCTTGTAAATATTTAACAATACACAACCTCCTGTCTGATGGATATGCCTTCAACTTCATAGTGAAACCATGGTGACCTGGTCTGCTGTGCTTGAGCAGTTCATCTACATGAAAACTCACTGAACTTTGTTTCAGTTCCATCTTATCTAAGTTTAACAAATGTAACGTCTGCACCCTTTGTGCAGAGACTAAGGCTAACAATAAGCAAAGTTTATGTGTAAGCTGCTTTAAACTTAAAGTCTTAGCTGGCGAAAGCCTACGTAGAAATTTCAATGCTACGCTGACATCCCAAGTGTCTTGATAACGTGCTTGTGGAGGTCTGAGGTTAAAGGTCCCTTTAAGAAACCTACAGATAAGAGGTTGTGTCCCCACAGAATGAACACTATTCTCCAGCGTTACATACAAGGATAATGCACTTCTTGCTGCATTCATTGTACTATAACTAGCCTTCTCTCTATGAAACAGTTCTGCTAAAAATTCTAACACAAAGTTAACTGAAGAACGAAGAGGACTTTTCTTCCTGCTTTCACAAAATTTTGTCCATTTTGTCCAATATACTCGGTACTGACGTTGAGTAGACTTCCTCAATGATGCTGTCAACACGTCGGTGATCCCTTCATCTAAGCCTATATTCTCGAAGGGTCCCCTGTTACCCTGCAACACAAAAGATCAAGGCGATCATAAAGTGGGTGAGGTAAGTTTGTTACAGGTTGTCTAAGGAGGTTAATGTCTCTCCTAAGGAGCAACGGTTCCTCCACAAGGATGCTATTAAGGCATGGGAACCATGATTGTGTTGGCCAGTTTGGAACGACCAAAATGCCCGATGCCCTATCAGACTTGATCTTTTGAATGCATTTAGCCAATAAGCAGAAGGGAGGGAATGCATAAAAATCTAGCTTTCCCCAGTCTAGTGTGAATGCATCAACTGATTCTGCATTTGGATCTGGTAACCATGAAACATATCTTTGTGTTTGTGCATTCAACCTGGAGGCAAAAATATCAATTTTTGGGCTGCCAAATCTTTGGATGACTTTTCTGTATGCTCTTTTGCTGAGCATCCATTCAGTTCTATCATTGAAATTGCGTGATTCATAATCTGCTTCAATATTCTGGCTGCCTGGAAGGTGTGCAGCACTAAGCCAGATATTTCGTTCCATGCACCATTTCCAAATTTTTATGGAAAGCTTGTTACAACTTGGGGATTTAATGCCTCCCATGTTATTTACATAGCACACTGCTGTTGTGTTATCAGATCTAATTAAGATATGAGCATTGGATGTACTACCATGAAAGGATCTCAGCCCTAGATCGATGGCCAAGATTTCTAGATAATTAATTTCATTATTTTGTGCCTTTTCATTTTCAGACTGATTCCACCTTCCCCCTGTATGAACTTGCATATTTGTGGCACCCCATCCATAGCCACTAGCATCCGTGCGGATTTCAAATTTAGGGTTTTCCCTTTTGATAGGAGCAAATGCACTATCTGCATGACTTATCCACCATTCTAGTTCCTGCTTCGACTCGCATGATAGCTCCATAATTCTGTCATAATGCCCTTTATTCTTTTTCAAGGCTTCTATTTTTTCTTTCTCCATATTCCTATAAAACAATGGTCCATGCTGGACAGCAGGGAAGGTGGAGATTATCTTTCCGATAACATGTGCGACATGTCGAATTGTGGGTTTTGGTTGCAGGAGTAACTTTTCACATTCTTCCCTGACATTCTGAGCTCTCTCTACTGGGAGTTTAATGGTCATGTCTACTGTATTGAGGGTAAAGCCCAAGAACTGGAGCTCCTGTACTGGTTTTAGTACTGATTTTTCTGGGTGAACTTTAAACCCTAATTCTGAAAATGCCTGCAAAGTGGCATTAATTGCAGACTCAACTTTTTCTTTTGTGTCCCCAATAAGAATTGTATCATCAAGATATCCAATTACAATATGACCCTTTGCACATAGTGAAGAGAATACTGGTTTCAACATCTTAGTGAATAACCTGGGTGCAGAGGTTAACCCATTTGGCAGTGCCTTGTATTGCCACTGTTGTCCTTGCCAATTAAATTGCAAGTATTTCCGGAATTCAGAATGAATCGGAATAGAGTAGTATGCATCTTGGAGGTCTACTGAAGCCATGTAAAAATTTTCCGCAAAGAGGCAAATCACAGAATGGATATTATCCATCTTAAAGTGTTGTTTAACCACAAATTCATTTAGGTCTGATAGATCCAAGATCAATCTTAGACTGCCATTTTTCTTTGGCCTTGTAAATATGTTGGAAAAATAACCACCCTTGATAAAGGGTGAACTTCTTTCTATTACATTCTTTCCTTCAAGATTTCTCAGTTCAGCTGATATCTTATCTGTTTCTGATCTGTTACGTTTAAATTGATGACATATCAACCTTTCTGGATGTGGTAAACTTGTATCAAATTCTATCTTAAAACCCCTGACAGCTTCCAGTATTGTATGATCGGATGTGATTTTCTTCCAATTATTATAATATTGTTTCAGTCGACCTCCAACAGGGGATGCTTGGTCAGAATTATTTGTGCATGCAATTTCATGATCGTTTGTATAAAACAAAGAATTATTGCTACCTACCTCTTGGGGTATACTGGTAGCTACTTCCGCTGGGGATTCTCTCGGTATCTGCCCTGAGATGCTGGTGGTTTTTTCACCATGGGGGCTTGTGGCTGTCTGCGGCCCCTGATAGGGGCCTTTCTGTCCAAAAAAGGCCTGTAAGGAGCACCTGATTGTGGTCGATGGTTAGGAGTAGACCAACCTGCAGCTCTGTAACCTTGGCGGGAGTAATCTCCAGCTCTGTAAGGGTGGTAATTGGCGTGAGCTCGATAACGGCCACGGCCTGGCTCTGAAGTTTTTACAACTCGTCCAGTAGCTTTCTGCTCTTCGGTCATGTCCTTAACTCGCTTTCCCAAATCGTCCCCAAAAAGGAACTTTGTGACCGGAATAGTTGGTTTGCACAGGTGGCTGTATGCAGCATTCATGTCAGGCTTTATTTGTTCCTTGCGTAGAGCATTCATTTCGTAATTTGCATTAGACAGCAAGGCCAATGCATCTTGTTGAGATGGAGAAAGGTTGCCTGACGAGATTGAGCGAGTGAAGGCAGTCAAGCCCCTAGTGAGGGACTTCTGTACCCAAGCTAGCTTGAGGTCTCTGCTTCTTGTTGAAGGAGACAGATTCTCCCAAATAACAGGGTTCACTTTAGGTACATCCAAGTAGGGGCAGTTGCTTGGTGGCAAATATTTTATTCCAGTCTCTTCGAGGACTTTCTCCTCCAATTTATTGTTCATCATGAACATTGTTGAGCTAGCTATTTCTTCTTCAAGAGGAGGCCCCTCATCAGATTGGGCAGCAAACTTAGCTGCGAATGTGGGAATCATTTTTGGCAATGTGGATTCCTCTTGGGAAGTACATGTGATGTCATCGTAATCAACATCAACTGGTTGCGTGTACAGCCTTTGGCATGATTGGTACGGATTGATGTCATCATGATCATCAGCTGAGTCCTCATTATGAGCATGTTCAGCGTAATGTTGGTCATAATCTTCCTCCGGCAATGGGAGAGCACCAATGACACGGTTAAGCATGGATTCCAGTTTTGTTAAACGACTGTCAACATCAGCCAAGTTTTTATTTTCATCCCGTGAGTGGGACGACTGCTCCTCCTTTTTTGAAGATGAAACTGAAGCTGGGGGTCCGCTATTGCCGTCTTTAACATTGCTTTGCTTCTTCTTATCTTTCTCTGGTTTCTTAACATACCGTTTATCGATCTTCTTCCCGCTCACGGAGCTCTTGGGCTCATGACTTGTGAGGCTTTTGGAGGTGGATGTGCTCGCGGGGTGCTTAGACCCATGGTGGAGCATCGCCGCCTGAGTTTCGGGGGCCGAGGAGGCTCTCGGTCCGGTCGGAGACGGACTCAAATCCGCCGAATCTTGATCGCGAGCGTTGCTCGAACTCATGATAGAAAACGTAAAAATACGATTCTGAAGTGCAAGAAATTATCACCTTGCCTTGAATAACTTCTGAAAATAGATATGAATAGTCTTTTGAGTAAAAATGCGTCGTATTTCCGAAGAAAAATCGTTTTTTCTGTAAGAGTGCGGCAGGTGTTTGAACCTGCTATTTTGCGATGAAGCGATAATGAGTGCGCATGTGCGAGGCGGGATCTCAATTAGTCTCCTCTCGAGACGAACGAAATAAAATTAATATTCTCAATTACACTAATTCCTTTCATATTTGGTATGCTTGGATCCATTTAAGTTATTGTAAGAACGGGCCATTTTTATGATTGAACTCTATGACCGTGTAACTCAAAATAAAATTTTTGTCAGTACAATGCTAACCTGAGCAAAGTTTTTTTTCCATCAGATACTAATGAAAATAAGATTAAACAACTATAGCACTTTTTGAAGAGACAACAAAGTGAAACTCTTGGTACCACTGCTTCAGCTCTAGGGGCTGGTGAATTCTGGTGCTCGGTGCATTCAAGGGAATTATCATGCCAGGTAAACCTTCAAATGGTTTTCCAGGTATACATTGAACTCTAGGAGTATTGCCCTAATGACCTTAGGGACCAATAGAAGTTTGTTTGACGGAGGAGAAATCCAAGGAAAGGTACATAACACATGCTTTGCATTGGCTAGTCTCAAATTTCTTCGACTTGGGTGAATAATGGTATGACTTAAGGTTGACTTGTGTAAGTGCATTTGCATTACTAGATCAATATATTGGATGTCAAATTTTTGATCTCTCAAATGATTCTTCAGATATTCTGTGATTTTACTTATTTTCTTTTGCCTCTGGGATTCCTTTAAAACTTGTGACCTCACAATCTCGTGAAATCAAAGTTAATCCCCTTTGCATACATGATCGGAGTTTGATGTTGATCCATCCAACAAAACAAGCCATTTTCAATAAGGCTCCTACATCAAGTTTAAACTTGTGACCCAAAATGGATCAGATCATCATTCCTACTACATGTATATGCATACATGAGCAAAGTTTGAATTTCATCTGTGAAACGATTGACTAAATATTGCATGAAAACAAACAGATTGCATGATAGCAGGTGATCCAGAAACAATGCCTCCAATAATCATGTATAGTGAAGCAGGGGAATAAAATACTGACTTCTCATTATCAAAATGAGTCCATTTAATAAAAAACAAAGAAGATCTCTTCTATTTTCAGTGATGCAATGGAACTGAAGCAGGAGGAGGCATGAGAGAACTAGATGGCCTGCCTGGTCCACTGGCTCGGGAGGAAGGTGGTTGGCTGTCTGTCCTTTGCTGCTTGGCAGGGGGCCCAGGACTGCTACTGCTGGCACTGTTGTCTGCAGGACGTTTGTTACTGGAAGGTTTGATGGCTTCCTTCTCTATAAAGTTCATCAGGAATTCCTTGGTAACTGGATTTTGAATGCTCTGACACACAGCTGTGAATTCATAAAACCAGATAAACAATAGATAAAGACCTGAATTATACAGCAGCGTGCCTTCCAATAAATGGATTAATTTCTCTTGAGGACTGACCTAATCACAAGCTAATTGTTCCAACAAACTTTTCCAGCTGCTTTTCGCAGATAATTCTCAAATAGATTAAACAAATTTCAATATCAAATTAATTATCTTTAAGCATTTTGTTTAATGCATAGCACAGTCTAATGCTACTGGATTATTTTAAGGTGGTGAGGAAAACTTCTTTCTGCAGCATGGGTACTGGCAATCTATTTTGTGCATATTCACAGGTGAGTGCAAATATCTGTGACAACAGAGTTGAAAAGGGATTTCTTGGCTTTGGAATTATGTAATTTCTTTTATAATACAATCACATTTTAGACACAAGTATTGTAATAGAAAAACATAATAAACATGTAATGACAGATCAGAGATGGAGAACGTGAAATCATGAAATGGGAAATGCATTGTTCTCATGACCTAAAGTTTCTGATTATTGTCACTAATCTAGCTATTGATACTAAGACCTATTGTGCAACAAGAAATAAAAAATCAATACTTTGAATTCCACCTACTCCCCCCCCCCCCACACTGTACATTAATACATCAGTGCATGAATGTTGCAGTCTACTTTTAAAAGATATTGTAACCAAAATTTTTACACTAATTCTTATTTAAATGTTTTCATTACAATTCTTAAAAGTAATATACAGATATTCAGGGATAAAACCAAACAGATATTAGCAATGGATATTAGACCTGCAAGCCAGGCCAAAGAGTGTACAAAATTGTGTAACCTACCAACTGCTGTCTTGTAGCCATTCGGGAAGCTCTTATCTGTTCTTTCTCTCATAAAAACCCATCCTTTCTTATTATCATAGGCACACTCAATGATCTTATTGTCATACTGCTTCAGCTCCTTGTTGATCTGAGTTCAAGCAAACAAGGTTTAGTATTATCAGCATTTGAATAGTGGAAAATGAACTAGCTTTCGATAGGGCAGTGTTTCAACATAAAATCTTGGTTCAATTTTACAGATATCAAATCAAAGTCCTTCCATAAAAAAAAATTCATCCAGCAACAATCACTTCTACAGAAAATTTTGAAAATTATACAAGAATCTAATGTATGTATAAAATAAATTATGTGTCAAATGATTCTGGTAGAGTAATGAGCAAATTCTTTCAATACAGTGATGATTATTCTGCATAATCTGCTTTCAGCTTCTTTTCATCATCATTTTATTATTTGTTGGGCTGGCTTACTATATCTGGATCTATGATTACTTATGAGCACTAACAGTGGACCTTGTTAAAGTATTTTTTTCTCAATATGAAAACTCACTACAACTAGTTCGGATTTAATAGAAAAGACTTCTTACTTTCTTCTGACTACTGAAAGTAAAAATACCATGACCAAAGTCAACTTGATTTACATACATTTAGAAATGATAAAATGAAAAGCATTAATGAAGGTATAACTTACCTTCATTTGCCCAAAGGGTTGCTGTTGACCTCCGACAAAGAGTAGCCCAAGTGTCTCCGGAATACATCTTTAATAACACAAACATACACAATCAATAATTAAAGTGATTGGTTAACATTGGTTTGACTTTAAAAAAATATGAGCTAGAAGGTCACAATTGCGTTCGAAAATAATTATTTAGTGCTTCAAAAATTGAAATATAAAGTGACCGGAAACACCACCTTAATTTCATCCCATACACTTATGTGTACTATTTAGGTGTCTATAAAACGCCTATTTACAAAATCGGGGTTTGCCTTATAGTTTTAGCTTTTCATTCTCAATAATGGTTGTTTTCAGGGTTTATTAATTCTAATACATGCACTTATACACATGTTTCATCTTGGTTTGAGAATTTTTTTAATCGGCTGCTCACAAAGTTAAACATTACCTTTAACAGATGATAATCATATTTGATTATTATTGCATCCACCATATTTTTTATATATGGAACATATTGAATAGTGTAAAGGAATCGTTGATTTAGATATTAAAGATAAATGAAAGTAGTTGCAGTAAACTCTGATTTCACGAGAAAGTGTGTGAAACCAAGCTTAATTGTCACTACATCATCGAGGATCTAGATCTGGTACAGTTACATAAACTGAACTTTCTGAAATCTACGCTGAAAAATGTTCACACTGCATATCACCACACAGATAAGCGCACGTGGGACAGTGTATTATTATTGCTTTGAATGTCGGCCCGACACTTGACCTGAATCCCGTGTTTATTTGCTAATTTCTCAGCAATTACACAATTTCTTCCAGAATCCTTTGGCACATATTTTTTATTCATACAGACACTTTGGTGGTCATTTAATCGGATTCTGTATGAACTCATTTTGAAATTGTTACCACAACTGGAATTTATCTTTGAGGGAGTGTTTACACTAAGCCAGCACCATGTTGAAGTAACGAACCAAGTCAACAATTCGGTGCAATGAGCCCTTTAACTAGCCCAACCAATTATAGCATTCATTGTATTCTGGCATAATAGTCCAATCAATACTTTCCAGGTGTTTCTTGTATTAGAACATTTGAAGAGCAATTATTTGCATTGGGCCTCTTCATTAAATACAAACAGAATGCCCAGAATATGAGTGTACATAAATATACTGAAAGAAGAACACAACTCATCTTACTAATAGTCAAAGTCCCTTGAAAATATGTCATGGCTCCAAAAGTAATGTCTAATACTGCTTATATTGGACATTTCTATACAACTTAAACCGTAGTACTGTTATAATAATAACAATTATAATAATAATATGATAAATTTGTATAGTGCAGCCACTATAAAGATATACTCTTTGGTTACTAATACTGCTTATACTACAAACCAAAAATGATGATATAAATAACCTTATTTTAACTGGGCTATTACACACCAGGATAAACTGCGCAAGACTTGAAAGTCAAAAGTCCGGCACGGTAAAAAGTCTGGCACGGTTAAAAAAAATTTGGAAAAGAACGTAGTGCCGAAATATGTTGGGGGGTCAAAATGACATCCCCCCAAGTCTAATAAGGGTTAAACAATTCCCAAAATACACGTCTTCAATAGTGTTTTGTTACTTACCCTTCTCGTCTGACTGTGGTGACCTTCAACCTGAAGTCAACTGAATTCATACTTGGAGGTTTCCACTTTAGTATTAGGTCACATCTTCCAGGTATGTATGGCTAAGTTCAAATTAAAAAAGTTAATCAATTTAAAAAAATATTACCTAAAATATGAACAGAGAAGAGGGGTGGGAGGTCAGATTTGCTCAAATCTCAAAAAGTCAAGTTTGAACACAGTCTTAATGTATCATACCCAACACCATATCAGCAAATTTCCTGCAAAATTTCTTAATCCAACTAGAAGAAACCAGCATCTCACCAAAGTATAAGTTAATGAGTATGTGATTGCTGGAGAAGACCGATAAATCCCTCCAAGGGGTATAACCAATTTAACATAGAGACAATTAATTATGAATAAAAGCCAGAAAGGTGCCAAGTAAAATGCAAGGGGTATGAACCAAAACATGTTCAAGAGAGCAAATATATCTACATTGAGAATATTTGTCTAAACTTAAAGTTTAAAATCTTTTAAAAATCATGCTTGATGTTGCTTCTCCAGTTTAATACAATATGCAAGCCATTATTATATAAACCGCCAAGGCCTGGTTCCAGTGGCGGCACCAGGATTTTCAAAGTGGGGGGGCAAATGGGGGGCAAAAGAAAATATTGGGGGGGGCAAGGGCAGTCAAAAATTTTTTTTGCATGTGTGGAAAAATCGAGCGCGAAGCGCGAGTTTTAGTGGCCCCAATAAACATTTTTTTGTTACACTTGATATAAACAGAAATTTTTGTAAAATCAGGTAATGCTTAATGGAGCAAAGTTATTGATCAAAACTAGATCATGAACTGAACATTTACATATATGTAATCTTAAGGCGTAGACCTATTCTACTTTTACATTTTTGTATCACATCAGAAAAAATGCATGATCGCATTGTAAAAGACTTCAATATTTAATTTCTGTTCTCTTTTTCATATCTTATTTTTTTCATACATAGGCCTAATAATTTTCTTCCGAAGACAGGAAAGTTTTTAATACACAGGGTAAAGTTTATTTTCAAATATACTATAGTTGGGTGTCTTGTTATGAGAATATAGCCTAATAGATACAGACATTCCCCTCGTGGAAAGGTCGAAAATTTAAGAGGGAGGGGACAGAACACCCATCGCAGATTGCACATCTTTACATAGCCTATTTACTTTTTCACTAAAAACCATGACGGTGACAAATTATGAACGAAGAGTTCAAGGATTCTTATTTGTTAATGAAGCAAATCGATGAGTTTAATCCAAATTTTACATGAGTAGATGCATATTTATTTCAAGGAAGGGGGCAGACTTTGAGTATTTGTCCTCCACGCCCCCCCCCCCCCAAAGAATAAACATTGCTGACGACAGAATACACGCCATGTACTGTAGTTTAACACTTACATTAGCTTGTGTATCACACATTGAAATGTCTGCCTTAATGCAAGATATAACAAGCGATATAAACTTATTACAAACTAATAGTGTGCGAGGAAGCCAACAGCGACTAAGTGAGAAAATTTTCAAGTTTTGAAGAGCAGAAAATGGTATTTTAGAGCACTTCACAGCTGAGCTTGAATATGTAGTACGACAGCATTTACTTATTTACAAATTACTGTATAATTTTCTTTTAAGTCCTCAAAATTTCTGGGGGGGCAACTGGGGGGGCAAAGCTTCTGAGTGGGGGGGCAAATGCCCCCCCATGCCCCCCCTTGGTGCCGCCACTGCCTGGTTCAAAGAGAGTAATGTCCATCTGTAATTAATATTTCCAATATTTCACCATTTTATGAGAAGTTTTGATGACATTAGAATGGGACTTACATCTTTGTGTGGCTGAAAAATAAGTCCATCTGTTTCATGCATCAGTTCCTGGCTGAAACTTCCATCAAGTATCTACATGAAAAGAAAAACCATTGCAAATAAATCAGGTGAAAGAAACATCCTGTAAATTATTGAAAAGGGTTGTTCATGTACAGCGTATCCTGAATGAAATGGTCTGAATAAAAAGGTCTTTTGGTATGAATTGGCTGGAAATATGAAGCCATGGCCAACCCTTTGTGTGGGAGGCACTCCAGCCAACAATGCCAACATATCTGTTCATCAGACCTCTAAAATAAGGATGGATTCTAGATATTTATCATTCACTGACTTAGAAAAATGAAGGAGAAAACTCACAAGGTTCCATATTCTAATATAAATACATTAATGACACATGGGAATATTTTACAGTAACCACTTTCATTTTTTATGTACCTTCTTTGAAGAAGTGATATCCCAGAATGGTTTCTCTCTGATACCAAATGGTTCTTTCATTCTATCGATGCCACCACGCTGTAGCTCAAGCTCCCTAGGTGCGATTATCTCATCATGAATACATCTTCTTCTCCAACCAAAGTCACATTCACCGACTGGTTTGCTCTGTTTGATAGAGATAATGAAAGCAATTCATTCATACTGGTTAGGACATTGTTTTCCTAATCTACCGGTACTTTCTTTTCTTCTCCTCTTCTCTTTCTCTATCTGTTCTGTTTCTTTCTCTCCTTTGGTGATCTAATTATGATAGGTGATATTCTTTTACACTGAAATTTATGAAATGTACGCGAGTTCGAAGGAGATTTTGCTATTTAAAATTATATTTTTAATTTATTATTTATCATTAGTAACATCACAAGCAAGAATTTCCTCAAATTTCATATAAAAACACTTCAATGTGCAATGCTGACCACCTTTAAAGTAAAATAAAACAAAGTAATCTGGGGGTGTTTCACAAAGATTTAAGGATGACGTATTGTCGCACTTAAATGCTGACACGTATCTGAAATACAATGCGCTATCTTATTCATAGATATGCAGTAGTGCACTTCCTCATGACACAGTCTGACCAATGCGGTCAAGCTTTTCATACCGTAAGCAACTTGTTATTAGGGTGCCACTCTAAGTCATACTTAAATCTTTGTGAAATACCTTCCAGGTAGTTGATTGCCATTGCTCAATATTAGGAAGTAAAGGTTCCTTCCCCTTTCACCAGTGGAGAAAAAAAAAACAGGATGTAAACAACAATTACCCTTTCATGGAAGGAAAACATATATAACAGAAAAAGCTTTGTATCAATTCAAAGATTACCAGAGTGTACTAATCTATTGTCATATTTTCACACTTCTAACTAGGATCAACGATAAACAGAGAGGTGAGCTGACTAACAATAGAACAGGATTTATTCTGATACAGTTTTGTTACAACTATTGGTCTGCTGAGAGAGGGGGGGGGGGGGGGGGGAGAACATCTCATCACATGTATGGAACTAAAGGACAATCATTTAGAGTAGCTTATAATCAATGTTAACTTACCCAATACTTGATGATGTCATAGATTAGATACCTTGCATGTGATTTACCATCCACTGTATCAATAATCATCTCCTGTAAGCAAAAAGAATAAAATACAAGTTGGGTGAATTTGAAGAAGACACTACAAAGGAAGGCCGAGAAAGAACAGAAAGCAGTTTCTGGCCAACACCATAAGTAACAAGTGTAATTCTATGGACCTCATATCAAGTTACAGTAATTAGGGTGTTGTGGCTCTGTGGGCAAGTATCTGGACTTTGAACCATAAGGTCTGGGGTTCCATTCCCACCACAGCACTTGTATCCTTTGGCAAGGTATTTATCTACATTTGCCACTCTCAACCCAGGTGTAGTAAATGGGTACCCGGTAGGAAGGAATTCCTTGAATGCTTGATGTGCCTGATCAGGGTAGCCATGCTAAAGCCTGGGTAAAAGTATGCAGCGCTTAGAAACATTTGTATTAAGCACTATATAAATGTTGCATATTATTATTATTATTCAATTTTGATCATGAATTTGAACTCTGAAGAAAATGTCTTTTAAAGAAATTGTGAAATGTTAAGTCACATCATGATCGAATGTATTGAGATATAAACATTGCTTGCGCTTGCTATGGAAAGGCATGTATTAAATAATGCCAACCATCTTTTATGACAGACCAAAGAGAAGATATGACATCAAAATTGCCAATCCCACTTCTTAAGTATGAATTCATTATAAAAAAAAAGGCTATAGATGATGATATTGTGAGATAGCAAAGATAAAAATAGTACAATTAAAACAAATTAATGATGAATTTTGGTAGGGTCATTCATTTTCTTTGAACGCTTGAAAGAGAAAAATGATCCTAGAATGAAATTACATCAGATCAAATAAAATCTATAAAAATTCAACAATATAATCCACTTGCTAAATTGATACTCTTAGTTAACATCCACCCCCTTCTTCCAACAATGAAGAATTACGTGAAACAATCCATACTCACTCCATCGACAAGAGTATCCCGATGTGGCCCCTTGCGATTCGGGAATGAAAGTTGAGGAGCAGAAAAGACAACATGGTCTCTATCAAACAGATACACTTCTCCTGGACCATCTATTAACATCATGTACCTACGAAATTTTCAAAAGTAATTCAAATCACAAAGTTATTGAAGATACCATACATTTCTAACTAATTTCACACTAAAATAAAGGTCAAAATATCTATCAAAATGGGGGTAACCGTTAATAATGAGCACAAGGTGGTTTACAAATGAGTCTTGCCTGATTTCGCAATTAACAAAATATGCAATATGATCTTTTGACCCATAGATGACCTTATCATCCTGAAGAACACACGTGTGGTATTTATTACCCACAGATCATTTGTAGCGAGTCTAAACACAATTAATGCAAATATAAAGAAATAAGAACAAGTCTCTATCAAACAGATACACTTCTCCTGGACCATCTATTAACATCATGTACCTACGAAATTTTCAAAAGTAATTCAAATCACAAAGTTATTTGAAGATACCATACATTTCTAACTAATTTCATACTAAAATAAAGGTCAAAATATCTATCAAAATGGGGGTAACCGTTAATAATGAGCACAAGGTGGTTTACAAATGAGTCTTGCCTGATTTCGCAATTAACAAAATATGCAATATGATCTTTTGACCCATAGATGACCTTATCATCCTGAAGAACACACGTGTGGTATTTATTACCCACAGATCATTTGTAGCGAGTCTAAACACAATTAATGCAAATATAAAGAAATAAGAACAAGTTGAACAAAAACTTGACAAAAATGATGGACATGACCTCATCATTAACACATACATGCATGCGGTATCATTTGTACTAAATGTGAACATAACTCATGTAGGAAAAAAAGAAATGAGAGCAATCTTGACAAAACTTGACCTTCTGACCCTTAGACAACCTTTGACCCCATCTTCCTCAACAACACACATGTAGCATTACCCAGTGATCATTAAAATCATATTGTGGTCAAAACTGATTCAGAAATAACGAAATGAGAACAAGTTACACAAAAACTTCAAAGAAGGAAGGACCTGACCTCATACCATTTGACCTTTTGACCCCAAAATGACCTTTGACCCAACCACTCTCATGAGGTCACATGTGGTATTACCCAAGGATAAACAAAAATACCCAAAAATAAAGAAATGTGAGCAAGTTGAAAAAACATTAACATATTCTAACAGACCAACCAACGGACCAAGAGGAAAAGTGATTACTCCTGTAGGCCTCTGCTGAACTCCATTCAGGCAAGGCAAAAATAAAAGGTACAACGATAATGCATACATGTAAATAAAACTGCAATTATTTGTGTACCACAACTTAAAATATACAGTGGAAACTACTCTGGATTGAGAGACTGACTGAGAGGGCTGTTAGTTTCCATCTGACCACACCACCAGATAGAACATGCAAGATACCTTATTGTTGATTATGATTTGTTTATTATCAATCTTGACATCCTTGAGCATGAAAACTGAATCCCTATCAAGCAATGTTGACACCTCGCCCCCAACCCCAACTCATTTGGCTACAGGAGACGAGCAAAATACATAGAGGTGCAAAATGAAAACAAAACAGATGTGTACTAGTGAGAACAAAGGAGTTTATATACCTGATTCCATCTGCTTTCCAGCTGACCCAATAGTAATTCTTCTTGAGGAAATTGACATTGTTTCTATCCATAGAAACGGGTTGACTACCTGGGAACTCCTGTCTGTGAAACCAAACATCATTGTAGGCTTATGTACAAGTATGATATAAATAATCAAAGCTCATTTCACCCGCTGGCAGTAAAACGAACATTGAAGGCATGTGACTGATTAGCCTGCAACATGTACCTGACTAGTCACTTAGATAAGTGTAAATTTCCTTTTTACAACTTCCCATTTTCTCTCAAGGTAAATGCAAAGAGGAAAATGTCATACACACACAGACAAATGATACTGTGCTGTATGTTAGATGTTCCACCTACAGCTCGGCAACATACTTTGAAATAATCACACAAATATCATTTCAGGATGATCATAATAAAAGCTCTGATATTATTCAGGAATTCATGATCATTACATGTAGATTGAAATTGTGATAACAATTAGAGCGAATGATCTTATAATAAGCTCTTGAGATTCATTGGCCCGAATTCACAAAGCTGGTTTGAAAACCCACGGTTTTATCCATGGTTTATGCAGATTTCCTGTATAGATTACGCTTAATTAACAGCATATCGGGCGCGTGCACAAAAATTCCAATGCTGATGCGCGCTTTTGTCACAGTGCGCCAAATTGACGCCTGTTACCATGGTTAGATATGCTATTTTATTCATGAGTCCACTGTTTGAAGAGAGGACTCATGAATAAAAACAGTGGACTCATTAATAAATAGCGTGGATAACCACGGCAATATGCGGTAAAATAAGCGTAATTCATACATGAAATCTGCATAAACCATGGACTCAACCGTGGGTTTTCAAAACCACCTTTTGTGAATTCGGGCCATTGAGTTTCATTTTGGTTATCCATCACTGATGGATATGAGATGGTATATCATCATAACCAAGCTTTGCACAAGCCATATTCCAACAGAACTGACCAGCATGCAGATGTTGTGTCAAACAGTGTATACATAACAAGCCAATATTTCAATTGCTCAATCAACTCCTGAAAACACACCCAAAAAATGCATACCGGTACTCCAAGGTGAAAGGTGAACCTGTGTGCTATATAAGAAGCCACCATTATTATTTATTATCATTAGGAATGCCTTCTTTCATGGCAATGTATGTTGAAATGTATATAATCTCATCCCAAGTATGGATTTTTAATCACCTGTAACTAAAAAGGAGCATCAGGAATCTTACCTTCTCCATCCAACCATTTTTTCCACTTTTCTTCTCAGATGGTTGGCTTTCTGGAAATCTGTGACAACTCGAACTCCCTCGACACCTTCCATAAACTATTTTTTTAAAGACAAAATAAAAGAATTAACCTCAAAACATTTCATTATCCGGTTTCTTTAACACTTAAGTTTTACTGCTCAGGGAGTCACAGACATAAAGCATGCCATATAAATATTTAAGTGACAATACAAGGTAGTGTAAAAAGAGAAGAATATGGATATTTGCAAGTTTTCAAGAATGGATTGACAATGAACTCCTAATTAATTAATTCATGCATCTTCCAATTTCTAAAGGAATACACAGTTGCACTGTAGCCTTTGGTGGTGACCTGTGATGCTGCCAGTTTCATGGGAAGTGGTTTGTGTTGAAAACAGATAATTGGGAAAATTGTCTATTTCATTTGATCATAAAACAAGGATATTACACACATGACATAAGTTTATATCTAAAAGCTCAATTGTGTCATGAAATTGGGCCAAATAGTGTGTAAAGGTTGCAAACTTTGGTACAACCCAAGAATTTGACAAACTGCATTACAGATTTATTGCAAAATGTTGGGTGGGGGAGGGGCTTGACTAAGCCCACCCACAGTCTTATTAGGGGTTAGGCTCCATGACACTTTGAACATAATAAGTCAAGATGATTTTGATTTGCTATTGTGAAAATTATCAAATGATACATAATTTCAGATTTCTCAAAGGGAAAAACTTATTGTTTTTGTAACTAACCTGTTTATCATGTTGGCTTTTACTTTTGCCTCCTCCTCCCTGTTTCTTTGAAGAACCTCCTGTTTCATCATCATCCCTGTCATCAGCTCCTACAATGTAAACAAGTAAATGTAAATAAATAAATATTGGGTGAATGTTTTCACTTTTTGTTCAGTGATTGTGTCAACAAATAGGTTTTTTCTGAATAGCAAATGCAACACATCTTGGGTTTTTTCCAGCATTTTCTGTAATTCAGAGAAAATTAAATAAGACAATCAACAGCAGTTGTGGCATGCACCAATAATGCAGCAATAAAAGACGAGTCATAAGCTGACGCAGTTTCGTCTTTTGGAAATCGAGTTTCATTGGTTATCAATAATTATATAACACTGGCACACGTCTGTAAGATTACCACACATACACACACTCACACTTCATCTCAACAGAATATGCAACTGAGATAAGTTCTCTGGAACAGTAATGTCAATAGTGATTCAGTTATGTACATCATCACCAGCTAAATATAGTTTCAAATTTAAAATCAGAATAAACTGTTGCTATCCTGTTAATTACTCTTGAATTGCTTTCATAAATCAAATGAATGTGGGGGCACAGTACAGATAGGGCAATTCCATGAAAAAAAAGAAATTAACCTTTTTGTATGTCTGGACCCATTTTTTTTCTCCATTTTACTTCATTTCATTTTCTATGATAATTTATTTTGTTATACTATTACCTGAATCCTAAATGTTGTATTAAAAATGCCCACCAGTAAACTGTGATAATGTTTAACTCACCAACACACCAGTCAGGTAGGTCAGGAGGGGGTGGCGCTTCTGACACATCACCATAGCGATGAAAAAGTTCTTGGATATAGTCTCCTTTGTAAATTCCTGGAGGCCTGCCCTGAGCAAACAAACTTACTGCTGCATCCACACTGAAGAAAAAATAAAAAGTTAATGACTGTTTCCATGAAGTATCTTTTAAGGAAAAGTTATATTTGGGCACACCAATATTATATGTTGCCACTTTAATGTACTGAAAATGATCATAGTGATCATAGAACAGACACTCTTTGCAAATCATAAGTTAGGAAAGTTGTCGGATCTGACAACTTGTTGGACAAATGTGTTAATAATAGGCTCCAAAGGTGACTATTATACCTTTGTTATGGCAAGAGGGAATCCACATTCATGGCTTTATCCTCCCTTCATATACACAGTTGTCTACACTTTGATCCTTAAATCCCCTTGGAACAACCACGAAATAAACTTGAGCATCTGCCTATGCCTGTTTTCACACTCCTCCCTATACACAAAGCCCAGATTATACATGATCATCACTGTCATCCTCATTTAAATTCATCTACTCCATCCCACAGATATCTGATGAGGCATCCCTGAATTAATAAATCTCACAATAAATGCATTAAAAAAAGAATGCGAAAAAAAGGAAAATGAGGTGTGTATAAATTTCACTGGCTGAACCTACCTCCAGTCCAAGTTTTCTACCAGGTAGGCACAGATAAGGAAACCAGTCCTGTTAAATCCATGAGTACAATGAACACCTATGATCTGATCAGGATTCTTGCCTACGAATGTGCCACAGATCTGGATGAAAAGAGATGTCTGTTCTCGGGATGGGCATTCACCACGCCTGTGGGGGAAAAAAAATAAATTTTTTAAAACCTGGATCTTGGGTTATGGAACAGACCTACCTAGAGTCACAAATGAAGAGCTTTTAAAGCATTTAACCCTATCTAGGCTGGGGGGGGCCTCGGAGGCCCCCCCTCAAGGAGTCGCGCGATATTTTCGCCGCGCAAATTTGTTTGACCGCGCTGCTCGCTGACTTTTTACTTTCAAGTCTTGCGCAACTTTTGAGACCAATTTTTCGTCACCCGGGTACGCGGTTCCGAAGTTACGCAATGTTATGTAAGTGCATGTCAGACCAAAAATTGCTCAAAAACGTGATTTCGTGAACAAAGTCAATCTAAATTGTGTTTTCAACCAAAAATCATAAATGTATGATTATTTTTAGTTTTGCTGGCCTAAATATATGTATTTTATGCTGTTTATGATCTTAGAAGAGTCCCCAACGAATTTCATTGAAAAAAGAATGAAAAACGAAAGGTCCAAAAAACAAAGAAATACATAAGAATACGCAAAAAACACTATAAAACATAAGAAATTGATCATCTGATATCACAATTTCTTTCATGTACACTTGCTAAGAACATCACAAAGTTTCTATGCCAAACATTAGAAAATTTTGAGCTTTACTTATGGAGTTAGAGGAAAAAGTATGATTTCGCATACTAATTACGCATAAATTAGCATAATTACGTAATAATGCAGGGCTCGACACTAGCGGCGGTCCGACGGTCCCAGACCAGTAAAAATCGCTTTCGGGCTAGTAGATTTTCAGAAATAAGAAGATTTACTGGTCCGACATGACCAGTAAAAAATATCATTGTCGGGCCAGTAATTTTTCCCAAAATAGCAAGATTTTAAGGGTCCATCTTTAAGGGTCCGACAAGACCAGTAATTAAAACCATTGTGCAAATAACTTTTCCAGAAATGGTCAAATTCACTGCAAACAATTTCCCCCCGACAAATTCTGTCATTCACACACAGAATACACACAGAATGAATCGCACGTAAGTGTTACTAGAGTAGATACAGTGTACATGTAGCCAGCCACACAACCTACGTGGTAAATTCTCTACTGGCTGCGCGAACGAAACTTGGCTAAACTCTGGCAGAAATCTCTCACAGAACTGTCAAAATTCACGGTTCATACTTATGAAAGGCTCTTATAATGTCCATATTTCCTAAAAATTGGAGTAACTCTTTCATTTGTAAGCAGTAAAAGGAGAAATTTTCACTTCTGTTTGGTTCAAACAGATCGGGTTTCGGGTGATATCGTCTGAATACAGATGAGCCCCACATATCCATTTATGTGTGTGTTGATACACTTGGTTTCTGACTTTCTTTCTTAGCTATTTTAGTTGAGCCAAAAAGATACTGATGAATTATTTATGATGATAGTTTTAGCTTTCTTCCTCTGTTTTCTTCCTATATTTCTTTCCTTCTTTCTTTTCAATCTTTCTTTGTTTCTTCCCTCTCTTCTTTCATTTTTTTTTTACCGTCTTTCTTTTTTATTTTCCCTTTGTTCTTTAATTCGTTCTTTCATTCTTTCTAGCCTTATAAAAAATATGTTTTCTCTATTTCTTTTTTTTTCTCTCTCTCTCTTTCTTTCTTCCTTCGTTCTTTTCTTCCTTCCTTTCTTTCTTTCTTGATATTTTTCTTTTCTTAATTCCTGAGTCCATCCATCCTTTTTTTATATTTTATCTCTTCTCTTCTTCCTTTCTTTCCTTCCTTCTTTTTACCCTTTTCTTTCCTTCATTCTTTGTTACTTTCTTTGTTTCTTTCTTCCTTCCATCCATCATTTATTTACCCTTTCTTGTTTGTACTTTTATTTCTTCATTATTTCAGCCCTCTCTTTCATTCATTCATTCATTCCTTCCTTTCTTCTGTCTTGTTCTTTCCTTTTCCCTTTGTTAAATCTATCCTTTTATACCTCTCCTTTCTTTTTTTGACTGCTTGCTTCCTTTCTCTCCTTTATTCTTTCATTCCTTTACCATATTTTGTATTGCTTCTTCTTTTTTTCCTTTACTACTTTCTGGATTTATTCTTTCTTTCTTTCTGTATTGCTTGCTTCATTTCTTTCCTTCATTTCTTTTTTTTTCTTTTCTCTCTTTCTTATTTTTGTTCCTTCTTTATTCCTTCCTTCCTTTTCTTCTTTAGTTCTTTCTTTTTTTCCTTCCTTCACATGTATCCTTTCTTTACCTTTTCTTTTTTCCTTCCTTCCTTGTTTTCTTTTA
Organism: Lytechinus variegatus; assembly: GCF_018143015.1. Taxonomy (NCBI): domain Eukaryota; kingdom Metazoa; phylum Echinodermata; class Echinoidea; order Temnopleuroida; family Toxopneustidae; genus Lytechinus; species Lytechinus variegatus. The sequence continues at coordinate 76,494,915 of NC_054740.1, read as the reverse complement.
TTCTTTCTTTTCCTTCCTCCCTTCCTTCCTTTCTTCTTTCTTTCTTTTCCTTCATTCCTTCTTTTTATTTGGGGGGGGGCAACGAAAGGCTAGAAAAATAAACTTGCACCTTTTTTTAATGTTTTCATTTTTTTGGGACCAGTAGATTTTAGGTTCGGACCAGTAAAAATTTGAAAAACTGGGTATCAACTGGTCCGACATGAATAGGTTGGACCAGTAGAAAAAATGGGTTAGTGTGGAGCCCTGAATAATGATTCGCATGAAATAAATTACTATGCAATTTTGTAGATTATATCCCAGACAACCTGCATGCAAATTTTGGCGCGATCGCGCGGTAGACGGCCGAGATCTTAGGGGGGCCTGGGAGGCCCCTCCCCGGCCATATGAACTCCCTAGATAGGGTTAAATAGAAAACACATGTCCTTATTAACCAATCATTAGCCTACAATGGGGACTGTATTTTAATTTGGGGGAGATCATCAATTGCAGTTTTAATAAAATAGGCCAAAAGTCTAGGCAATCTCTTAATCTGTGCTGATATAACATTTATTCTTCAGAATGATGGATTGAATCTTTGTACATATGTTTTAATCCATGGGCATACATGGAGTTATCGGGGTCATGGTTCCTCAATTCAAATTACAATCTAACATGTATATCAAAACTTTTCTTCTATCCCACTCCCAAAATATATAATTAACACAACTGTCAAGTCAAGAAATTAATAACTAATAAATCACAAATGTGACAAAAATTGACAAAAAAAAACTTAAATGAAATGTGAGGTAAAAACATATAATAGACTGACCCCTTGCACTGCAGCTTGAAGTGTCTTGCATCATTTCGTTCAATTTCTTCCTTGTCATAGAATCGATGTGTATTGGTGAGATCAATGACTAGTCCAAGTTTGACCTGCCTAGATGTCATGTAGGCAAACAGCATAGACACATCAAAGCGGTTCTCTTCTGGGATGTTGTCATTGTATGTTGGACCAAGTGGAGTCTTGAAAGGAAGAAACTTTCCTGTTAAAAGAAAAAAAAGAATTTATATCAGGTAGTATCTTAATATATTCTCCATTGCCATTGTTCATTTATAGGACTGCATCTCCTTTCTTGAATCACTGTACCAAACATTTCAAGAGCTATATTTTAGTTAGGTCTTATTCTTAATCTACCAGTTCAAAGAAAATCCATCCAAATGACTCTACAAGGTCAAGTCCAAATCCTGGCAGCCTCATCTACATGTGAATCATTTAAAGCTTTGCAAAAACCACTTAAATTACTATTTAAAAAAAAATATTTCAAGAGAGCTGCCAACCTTTAAAAGTAAAAAGTAGTAATCCAGAAGCTCAAAAGTCATAATTTCATATAAGCCATGCGGTATCAATTTTTTTGAAGAGGTAATTTAAGGAACATATTCCTTAAGAAATGAATCCTTTCTTTTTAGGCTAAGATTCAAGATTCAGAATCATCTCTGGTACTCTCTGTTTTGCGTAAATCTATGATAAATCCAAGTGAAAAAACCCACAAGATCGAGTCGATATTTAAACATGAGAAGATATCATTCTGAGGGATGTAACAAAGATACTCGATCATGCGAATAATGAGAATTATTGGCTACCTTCAGACAAGTTCACCACTGCCCAATATATTACCTTAAATGTTAACATATTATTTGACCTCAAATGAGTAATAATTAGGGTCAAAAGCATATTGGCATAATTTGACATGAAAATCCTAATAATTATGACTTTTTTTTAATAGTTGACAGCTCTACAAGAACTTAAGAACTTGAGATTTTGATGTAGCTGCAGCTATTCGGTCACTCTCACTGATGTAGGGTAAACTTCTTCTTTGCTATGCAGTGAAGACAGACCTGAATTAACAGGAATGGCTTTTTATCTCACGTGAAAGATCAGAGGGAAATGGAAAAAATATGCAAGGCTCATTTACTAGTATTTGAATATAATCTGTTCATCATGCAAGCCCTCAGGGCTATTAAAGACAATAAAATTTTGGACAACATCAATTTGACAAAACTTGGATTGTCATCTACTTTGGATAGTTGCTGTTCTCATCAAACCTAGGTCCTAGACTCTTCTTAACAAATGTCATGATTGCTAACCCCCCCCCCCCCCTTCCAATCTTGTTTATTTACCTAGTTAGTCTACTGCTTCCTAGACAAGACATGCCAGTGCCACTAACATGTACATGTACATTATATAAACACCCTTCAGTCATGGTTACAAAGCGCTCCATGCAATGAATGATTGATTTCTCATTGCATGATATTTAAGATAGGCCTAAAGGAAATAACATTGGCACAAAAAATATAACTGATTCTTGTAACAAACATAAGGTGGGTGGATGACTCCACTTCCTCCCTCTTTCAAGATAGGCCTGCTTTACCCGATAACTTCTCAATTTGCCTACAAACTAAAAAAAACAAAATTGAGAACCTTTACCAACAAGTGATCTTAGATTTTGGAGCATGGTGATGACGTGTACATTTGTAGATTACCTGCAATCAAGGTTCCTTTGCGAGGACAGTTCAACCAACGCTCTGGTACAGCCATTCTGAAGTCACTCTTGCCAGTCTTTCACACAAATTATCACAGAATTCTTGTATGGAATAAAAAAAAAAGGTTTGCATGTATTATTTCTAAGTTATTAAGACTTTTAATGCACTTTGTTTATTCAAGGGAACGTGAACAAGGATTATGCAAAGATTATTATTAAATGAACAGCTAGCGATGAACATCGTATTTGAATACTATAGCATGGAAACACAATATCCACCCCATGTAACACCTGTCCACAAGAGTTGCACATGCCAGTAACGGTAGGATAGCTCCACTCTATAGTCCAGATCTATGTCAAAAAGCATTTGACCACACAATAATTTACCATCCAAGTTAACAACTATGCTTATTGGTTATACGTGTACTGTATATGGGCACTTTCACTCATCTGTGTAATACGAGGCGGACATATGTTCTCAAAAATGGGGCAGAATGGGGTCGAAATAGCACTCAAAATATACTTATCTCAATTTATATGGATGAAGGTCTTTTTTTTTCAATCTTTACAGAAGGAGAACGAATGAGACAGAACTTTTCCTTTTTTAAGGGTCCAGTTTGTGCCTCAACGTCAGGATTCTGTGTCTTAGGATAGACCTTCATCCTTGATTACTCTTATGTACGAGTTTCATGAATCAGATCCATAAACTTTCAAAGTTATGATGGTAATTTAACAGATACACCCAATTCGGCCAAAGTTCATTGACCTTTGACCTTGGTCATGTGACCTGAAACTCAAACAGGATGATCAGTGATACTTGATTACTCTAATGTCCAAGTTTAATGAACTAGACCAATAAACTTTCAAAGTTATGATGGTAATTCAACAGATACCCCCGATTCGGCCAAAGTTCATTGACCCTAAATGATCTTTGACCTTAATCATGAGACCTGAAACTTGCACAAAATTTTCAGTGATGCTTGATTACTATTATGTCCAAGTTTCATGAATCAGATCCATAAACTTTCAAAGTTATGATGGGAATTCAACAGATATCCCCAATTCGGCCAAAGTTCATTGACCCTAAATGACCTTTGACCTTGGTCATGTGACGTGAAACTCATGCAGGATGTTCAGTGATACTTGATTAACCTTATGTCCAAGTTTCATGAACTAGGTCCATATATTTTCTAAGTTATGATGACATTTCAAAAACTTAACCTCAGGTTAAGATTTCGATGTTGAATCCTCCAACATGGTCTAAGTTCATTGACCCTAAATGACTTTTGACCTTGGTCATGTGACATGAAACTCTAATAGGATGTTCAGTAATACTTGATTAACCTTATGGCCAAGTTTTATTAACTAGGTCCATATACTTTCTAAGTTATGACGTCATTTCAAAAACTTAACCTCAGGTTAAGATTTGATGTTGACGCCGCCGCCGCCGTCGGAAAAGCGGCGCCTATAGTCTCACTTTGCTTCGCAGGTGAGACAAAAACAATTTCGGCAAAATTTCTGCATATTTATATTTTGTAGGTATTTATGGTGAAACTTTGGTGAATTTTATTGGAATAATGTGTTTGACATGATCAAATTCATGAAAAGTTTTCGGTAATTTATACGATCCACTACCATATGTCAATTTTTTTTAAAAAAGACATCATCATCATGACATGGATTCCTCAAGACTAACTCTGTACATCATGATAGAAGTCTTGAGGTCTCCAAATCAAAAATTGAGCTTGGACAATCGGGAAAGTGCCCGGGGGGGGGGGGGCCACTTCCATTCACGAGTGGATACCATGCGCGACCATGGGGTCTCGAAAAGCACCCTAAACACGTAATTTCCATATTCTGAAAATGCACCCCTTAACAAGTATCGGCATGTGAAACCCTACCCTTAACAAGTATTGGAAACAAAACGATACTCTTAACAAATATTCCCTGAAATGAACCCCTAAACAAGTACAGGAATGTTTTATTGTTACGGGTCCTTCGGTCGTCGGCTTACCTTATTTGGTTTAGTACGACCCCACCTACATGTACACCTCGCGCAAATCGGACTCTAAATACGAAGTGTTGGGGCAAAAAGGACATCCTTTATAAAACATTTTAGGCCTAATTTTGTTTTATCATCCCCGCAAATTCAACCCTAAATACGTAATCTTCCTAGCGAATTAGATACCCTTTTTTCATTATTTTTTTTGTGTGTTTTTGACACCCTATTCATGTTACGTACGTAACGTGCCCTGTCGTGAAAAAGACATCCTTTTTACGTGTTTTTTTGGTCGCGCATGGTATCCACTCGTCAATGTAAGTGGCCCCCCCCCCCCGGGGAAAAGTGTTACTGTTAAAAATAATTCACTCTACCAGTACCAGTCCGTACGTCGACTTGGCTCCTGTGCAATTCGATATATTGCAACAAGGAATCGTGATATCCCCGTTCAATAAACGTGCATAAGAATCGCATGCATTAGTACCGTAGTATCCTCCCGCATACATTCGTAATTCCGAAGCTTCGTAATTCCGAAGGTTCGGTTATTCCGAAGGTTCGTATTTCCGAAGGTTCGTATTTCCGAAGGTTCGTAATTCCGAAGGTTCGTCAATCCGAAAACGAAATAAGGTTCGTAATTCCGAAGGTTCGTCAATCCGAAAACGAAATAAGGTTCGTAATTCCGAAGGTTCGTTAATCCGAAAACGAAATAAGGTTCGTAATTCCGAAGGTTCGTTAATCCGAAAACGAAATAAGGTTCGTAATTCCGAAGGTTCGTTAATCCGAAAATAAAATAAGGTTCGTTAATCCGAAAACGAAATAAGGTTCGTTAATCCGAAAATTGAATAAGGTTCGTATTTCCGAAAATGAAAATTATTCATTTTGGTAACAAACACGGATAATAATAATAATAGCTGGGAGAACAGTTTTCAGAACTGAAGTGGCTTCCCTGGGTAAATAATATCATTTTTATAATTTTAGGCCTACATGAAATTTCCAAAAGTTTGAGCACGTGATTCGCTGGCAACATCTCACAAGGATGCCCTTTTAACAGTAATTGACCAAATAGGCGAATTTTACATTTTCCCCCAAACCGCTTGCTCGCTACGCTCGCAGAAATGAACGTAAATACATAACTTACCAATCAGAGATCACTTAAAAATTTTTGCTCAACTTAATTACTACAAAACACACAACCTTTTTACACAGATGATAATCTTATGGCGAAAATATCCGTTTGCACCAAAATGCCCCTATTGGCCCCTTTTTTGGCTCCCCCAAAGGAAAATACGTTCCGCCGCCACTGGTTGAAACACGCATCGTCTTCATGGCTAACTGCAAAAGGTTTTTAAAATGTCCTCTTTAAATCAGGTCAGAGCTTATATATAAAATTTCTGTTCGCGCTTCTTGCTCGCAGTTATTATCTAGTTACATAGGCATCTCGTTTTGAAGATCACAAAAATATTGCCCATCATTTAAAAAAAATATAGCTCGCGCTCGCATTATTTAAAAAGGGTTTATCATGTTATTACATATTTACTTTATTTTATAAGTATAAAGCTAATTATTGACTGTTAGGACTACCCTTTCAAAAAAAAAAAACAAATTAAACTTTAAGCTGCCGATCGAGGAAAATATGGCTGAAAAAATGCCCCCCCCCCATATGACAAAAGTTGGATCCGCCGGGAGGGAGGCAGGGCGCACTTGCACCCCAAAAATGAAATAAAAAACCGGAAATGCATATTTTTCCAAAAATGGGAAAGATCCTTTTTCAAAAATAAATATGCTGTTTTTCATGTTTTCGAAATAAAATACTTTTTTATTAAAGTTAAGTTTTCAGGCTGGAATATTGCAAATTTTCAGCTTGCGCTTCGAACTCTCAGTTATTCGATTGGTGAAATAATCCTAAAGAGGTCACTAAATTCTTTCTTTAAGATTCCTTTTCTGGTCAGTATGTTTAAGCTCGCGTTTTGCGCTCGTGTTAATTCTTTAGTTAGATGTACATCTCTTAGTGACAGTAGAAATCTGCTCGCATTTTTAAAAACTTATTTCCATTTTGATTGAAATTCCCTAAAGTTTTAGCTTGTGATTCACGCTCGCAACACCTCGCAATAATGCCATTTAAAGAATAATTGACCCCCAAAACGAGTTTTATAACTTCACCTTTGATTTTTTTCACCAAGCCGCTCGCTCATTATACTCTCTCCTGAAAAATAAAGGCTAAATATACATTTGGCCATAATAAGAAGTCATTTAAAAAAAGTTTTTTAGATAATCTTAAGGTGAAAATATCACCAAAGTGCCCATTTTGACGTATGAGTTTCATTTTTTGGCTTTACCCCCCAAACGAAAATTCGTTTGGCCGCCCTTGCCTTCCCATCCTCATAACAATTGAACGGCAAGTGTCCACCACCCCCCCCCCCTTGCCTCTGCCTCTGCTTTCCCGGTTTTCATTTTCGGATTAACGAACCTTATTTTGTTTTCGGATTAACGAACCTTATTTCGTTTTCGGATTAACGAACCTTATTTCGTTTTCGGATTAACGAACCTTCGGAAAAACGAACCTTATTTCGTTTTCGGATTATCGAACCTTCGGAAAAACGAACCTTATTTCGTTTTCGGATTAACGAACCTTCGGAACAACGAACCCTATTTCGTTTTCGGATTATCGAACCTTCGGAACAACGAACCTTATTTCGTTTTCGGATTATCGAACCTTCGGAATAACGAACCGTCGGAATAACGCCACAAATGTTCGGATTAACGAACCCTTTTTCGTTTTCGGATTAACGAACATCGAGGTATAGGCAATTTACGTGTTTCGGAATTACGAACCTTCGGAATAAAGAACCTTCGGAATTACGAAGCTTCGGAATTACGAAGTGTAACCGTATCCTCCTGTGGCTATGGCTTGCGTGCGATCCAAGCACTAACGATAAATCCACTTATCTCTACATGAATAAAAACCAAGAACAGACAGGATCCTACGATATCATTTAGGATATATAAGAAGCATATCAATAAACTCTTTCAATACATACCGGTACCAGAATAGTATTATTAGACCGCGTTTTGTGGCAAGACCATGATTGACGTGAATTCGCTCCAACTAGAAATCATTCTTTACGGTATCGGCGAGTCGCAATTAAAAAAAAAATAACCGTGCATGTATGCAGCGCACAAGCGGGGGGGGGGGATCCAAAATATGGGGTTCTGCCGGGCAGAACTTATTTCTGATAATGTAGAAAAGGTTTTGCCCCCTCAGACCCCGTTTATAAATTACCAATAGGTAATGTTATGATAGACATTTTAAACGGCATACAGCTGATTTGAGTATAAATAGAATGAAACAGAATTTCATGAGATCGATCGAGTGTTTATAATAATAAGTCGATACATTTTGAAATTTGTTTAATTTCACGAAACATGCATAATCAGCATATCAAAATATTGTTTACATGTCCATATCCAAATAGATTAGAAGCAATTGCAGATCAGGTCTTTAGCAATTGCGAAACATGCTTCGCAAAGAAACTAGAGCTGTACATTAACTTATTTTTCCCGGCTCGATTTGGGTAATGACCTCCTTTTACAACTTACCAGATGGGAAACTGAAGAAGCTACAAAATGCAGCTGCATGAATTATGACTTCATCCAGCAGATACATCACTCCGGTCTTAGGGCATATTTTTTGCTCTTGAGGGCCGCGCGTTCTTCCAATTACTTGTTTTGGTTTTCCATAAATTATTGTTAAAAGAACTTCCCCTATAACTTATAAGGCCATGGGTGCCGATCACGGGGGGATGGGGGGATATCGCATCGCATACATTCGTAATTCCGAAGCTTCGTAATTCCGAAGGTTCGGTTATTCCGAAGGTTCGTATTTCCGAAGGTTCGAAATTCCGAAGATTCGTAATTCCGAAGGTTCGTCAATCCGAAAACGAAATAAGGTTCGTAATTCCGAAGGTTCGTTAATCCGAAAACGAAATAAGGTTCGTAATTCCGAAGGTTCGTTAATCCGAAAACAAAATAAGGTTCGTAATTCCGAAGGTTCGTTAATCCGAAAACGAAATAAGGTTCGTAATTCCGAAGGTTCGTTAATCCGAAAACGAAATAAGGTTCGTTAATCCGAAAACGAAATAAGGTTCGTTAATCCGAAAATTAAATAAGGTTCGTATTTCCGAAAATGAAAATAATTCATTTTGGTAACAAAAACGATGTTGTCATTACAAGATTACACGATATTATGCAATGATAGTAATAACGATCGATGATACATGCGTGTGTTGGGGCCAAAGCATGTATTTCATTAAGAATATCTAGGCGCCCTGATCAAGCATAGGCTAATTTCGATTTTATCTGAGCAATTGCTGCCTATAAGCAAATGGTTTAATTAAAGATGCAGGGGATCAAGTGTGTTGGAAGCGTGCGAGCAACCTCTAGATAATAGGATTTGTATTGGAGGGGATGTCATTTTTAATAACAGCTTCTGCTGGTAATAAAAATAAAAATAATACTAATAATGATCCTTGTGAGATGTTGAAAGCGAATCACAAGCTCAAACTAGTAGACATTTCATGTAACAAGACGTGAAGTGAGCATTCGGAGCATTTTTTGTAATCGTGAGAAAGATGTGTATCTTTCTAAAGAATTAATGCGAGGGCGAGCTGTAATTTGTTTATATATTGACCTGGGGCCCGTTGCATGAAACTTTTTACCTGAGAAAACTCAGGTTGTTTTTACAGGAGTTTTTGCCCTGTGCTAAAGTCAGTGGCGGAAATCAGACTAACCTTAGTTTTCATTTTTTACCAGAGTTTTCTCAGGTAAAAAGTTTTATGCAACAGGCTTCAGAAAGTAATCTTTTAAGGACTGCATTTAGTGACTCATGAATAGAATATATATCTTACGAACTAAATAATGAGAGCGCGAACCGCAAGCTTAAAATTTGTGATATTCCAACCTGAAAACTGGACATTTCATACTTCTTTTTTGTAACCAGGAATAGAATGAGTTCCTCAATGAACAATACTTGATGCGAGCGAGAAACGTGAGCCAAATTTTTCCGATTTTCCAACCTGAAAACTGGACATTCTAAGCATTCTTGTAAAAAAAAATAATAATAGCTGGGAGAATAGTTTTCAGAACTGAAGTGGCTTCCCTGGGTAAATAATATCTATATCAATATTATCATTCTAGGCCCACATGAAATTTCCAAAAGTTTGAGCACGTGATTCGCTCGCAACATCTCACAAGGATGCCTTTTTAACAGTAATTGACCAAAAAGGTGAATTTTACATCTTCAGATTTGACTTTTTCCCCCAAACCGCTTGCTCTCTACGCTCGCAGAAATGAAACGTAAATATATAACTTTAGTGATCACTTAAAAAAATTGTGCTCAATTTAGTTACTACAAAACACACAACCTCTTTACACAGATGATAATCTAATGGTGAAAATATCCGTTTGCACCAAATTGCCCCTATTGGCCCCTTTTTTTTTGCTTTGCCCCCCCCCCCAAAAAAAAAAAACGTTCCGCCGCCATTGGTTAAAACACGCATCGTCTTCATGGCTAACTGCAAAAAGTTCTTAAAATGTCCCCTTTCGATAAGGTCGGGAGGGAGGCAGGGGGCATCAAAAATGAAATAAAAAACATGGGAATTAATATTTTCCAAAATGGGAAAGTTCCTTTTTCAAAAATAAATATGCCGTTTTTCATGTTTTTTCGAAATAAAATACTCTTTTTAAAGTATACAAGTTAAGTTAAGTTTTCAGGCTGGAATATTGAAAATTTTCAGCTTGCGCTTCGTACTCTCATTCGATTGGTGAAATATGCATCCTAAAAAGGTCACTAAATGCTTTTTTTAACAGGTTCCTTTTCTGGTCAGTATGTTTAAGCTCGCGTTTTGCGCTCGTGTTAATTCTTTAGTTAGATGCACATCTTTTTAATGACAGCAGAAATCTGCTCGGATTTTAAAAAACAAATTTTCATTTTTTATTGAAATAACCTAAAGTTTTAGCTTGTGATTCACGCTCGCAACACCTCGCAATAATGCCATTTTAAGAATAATTGACCACAAAAAACGTTATACAACTTCACCTTTGAATTTGTTTTACCAAGCCGCTCGCTCATTATACTCTCTCCCGAAAAATAAAGCCTAAATATACATTTTGCCATAATAAGAAGTCACTTCAAAAAAGTTTTTCTCTACTTAATCACTATCAAACACACAATGACTTCAAGCAGATGATAATCTTAAGGTGAAAATATCACCAAAGTGCCCATTTTGACGTATGAGTTTCATTTTTTGGCTTTACCCACAACGAAAATTCGTTCGGCCGCCCTTGCCTTCCCATCCTCATAATAATTGAACGGCAAAAGTGTCCCCCGCCCCCCTCCCCTTGCCCCTGCCTCTGCTTTCCCGGTTTTCATTTTTCGGATTAACGAACCTTATTTTGTTTTCGGATTAACGAACCTTATTTCGTTTTCGGATTAACGAACCTTATTTCGTTTTCGGATTAACGAACCTTCGGAAAAACGAACCTTATTTCGTTTTCGGATCAACGAACCTTCGGAACAACGAACCTTTTTTCGTTTTCGGATTAACGAACCTTCGGAACAACGAACCTTATTTCGTTTTCGGATTAACGAACCTTCGGAACAACGAACCTTATTTCGTTTTCGGATTATCGAACCTTCGGAATAACGAATCGTCGGAATTACGCCACAAATGTTCGGATTAACGAACCCCTTTTCGTTTTCGGATTAACGAACATCGAGGTATAGGCAATTTACGTGTTTCGGAATTACGAACCTTCGGAATAAAGAACCTTCGGAATTACGAAGCTTCGGAAATACGAAGTATAACCGGGGGATATATCCCCCAATATTTCAAGTGGGTGATGGCCTGTATTATCACCCCCCCCCCCCCGCCCCAATAAATTAGGGTAGAAAAATTATAATAAGGATGATGAAAAAATGAAAAGTTTGATCATGATGATTATAGTGTAGTGACTTGACTATATCTTCATACTATTTTCATGTATATATCATACTATTTTCCTGTATATATTTTCATTCATATGTCAACATAATTTTATAAGCCTATATTCTCTGTGTTATTTCCATGTATATTTCTCTTCTACATTCAATCTTGTTTGTGTCAAATGCAATGCACTACTACTGTATGCATATTTTCTGCCTAAATCTTACAAACAAACATCTTCCTTTCACTTTTACATAATGGACTTGGAGCAAGGCAACCTGGCATTAATATACCTGATTTATTGTTCTGGCCTTGCTCCCCACTGCACTTATACTGCATCACTACACAGATGCTCTTTCTTCTCTCTCTCTCTCTCACTCTCTCCTTTCAACTTGCTTTTTGTCTCTCTTTTGGGTGTGGTCTTTCATACCCCCTCTTTTTGTGATGCTGGCAAAAACCAACTTGCTACTTTGCCACATCACCACTCTACTCTCTGTCTTCGCTCTGACAACATCTCAACGTCAGCCTGCTTTTGTGGAGCACATGCCCACCAGAGATCCTACAATTTACTCTTCTACATATTTATTTTGCTTTCCTCTACTTAAATCACATCTCTTGAAGTCTGTTCTCTGCATTTAGTGAGGCCTTGCTACTTCGCGAATTATATACTTCTGCAACTGTGATTTCTACCCTCTATACTTTGCATTTCATATACTTTTGTAAATTGTAAATATATTTGGGACTTGTGCAATACTTGAGCGGCAACTGTCAGTGAGGTGATATCTATCTGCTCTGCCATCCTTTCCATCAGTTAAATCGTAGGCGTATATAAGGTAGGACACAATCTTTCCTTTTTTCCATTTACATAATTAGGAAATTGACAATCCTAATTTCCTAAACTGGTGACCCCGACGTGATCCTGAATCCTTAATTTTCTTTTTATCGCCTATTCATTTCTCTCTTACTTCGCTATTCTTGCTTCTCATTTCACTATTTTTATTTCCTTTCTACTTCTCATTTTTTTTCTTAACTCTACAACATGACTATCCCTAATGTTTCCTCTACACCTGAAACTTTCCTTTCTCCAGTCGACCAACTCTCTGCGCTGGTTGACCAGCTCACAATGCAGATTCAAGCGTTAACCTGCTACATGCTGGAAAACCAGAGAGGTCGTAATCGTCAGCGCAAGCCAGTTTCGCGCAGTGAACAGCATGCAGGTGCCCAGTGCTGGTATCACTGGAAGCATGGGAGCAGTGCTCAAAAGTGCATAAGTCCTTGCTCTTTCTCAGCAGGACACGCCCAGGGAAACGGTCCCGCCAAGGAATAGCGGCGACAAATCCCCTTGGCAGCACCCAACCCAGTCGCCTTTTCTTTGTCAACGACAAGTACACGGGTACACGTTTTCTCGTCGACACAGGTGCTGAGGTGAGCATTTTCCCTCATTCAAAGTTGGGAAAACCGGCTAGGGTTGAAGCGACAAATATTCAGCTACAGGCTGTGAATCGATCTCCAATCAAGACTTTCGGACAAAAGTCTTTCACACTCGATCTCGGTTTACGGCGTGTTTTCCGCTGGATATTTGTTGTGACAGACATACCCACGCCGATTTTGGGTGCCGATTTTCTTGACCAGTTTGGACTGTTGGTGGATATCAAACACCGCCGATTGATAGACACCACAACCACTCTTACAGTCCAGGGATGTGGTTCATATACTGGTACCATTAGCCCGATGTATGTTCAACACGACTCATCGGAGCGGTTTCACTCCATTCTCCGTCAGTATCCGGATATCACACGACCGGTTTACAAGCACTCGGAAGTGAAACATACCACAACACACCACATCCCGACGCAAGGCCCGCCCGCGGCAGCGCGCCCTCGTCGACTTGCTCCAGATCGTCAGAGAATTGCCCAGGCAGAGTTTGAGCACATGCTTGAACTTGGCATTATCCGACAATCTGATAGCAACTGGTCAAGCCCATTGCACATGGTCCCCAAGAAAACGCCCGGGGATTGGCGACCTTGTGGTGATTATCGCATGCTAAATGCTCGCACTATTCCTGATCGATACCCTATCTCACACTTGCAAGATTTCTCCTCATCACTTGCAGGTAAGACAATTTTTTCAAAAATTGATCTTGTCAGGGCATATCATCAGATTCCAGTCGAGCCTAGCGATATCCACAAGACTGCCGTGACCACTCCATTTGGCCTCTTTGAATTCGTTCGGATGCCATTTGGACTTCGGAATGCAGCGCAGACATTCCAGCGATTGATGGACACCGTCACTCGTGGTCTCCCTTTTGTCTATGTTTATCTAGATGACATACTAGTAGCCAGTTCTTCTGTAGATGAACATGAGACACACCTCCGCCAGCTCTTCGATCGCCTACAGGAGTATGGCATCATTGTCAACCCTTCGAAATGTCAGTTTGGCGCATCTTCACTGTCTTTTCTTGGGCATATGGTTGACGACACAGGAATTCGCCCACTTGGCGACAAAGTGAAGATCATTCGTGATTTTCCTCCTCCTACATCGCTCACCAAGCTTAGAGAATTCCTGGGGTTGATCAATTTCTATAGGCGATTCGTTCCACATTGTGCTGAGGTGCTACAACCTCTTACCGATCTGTTGAAAAACAGAACAAAAAAGAACATGCCAATTGATCTTGGAGAGAAAGAACTTCTCGCTTTCAATCACGTTAAAGAGTTATTGGCTGACGCTACTGTTCTTGTTCACCCTCGCACTGATGTTCCACTGTGCTTATTAGTGGATGCCTCTGATGTAGGCATCGGGGGAGCTATTCAACAACAGGTCGATGGGGTTTGGCAACCGCTTGCCTTTTTCTCGAAGAGGTTGCAGCCTGCCGAAACGAAGTACAGCACTTTTGGTCGGGAGTTGCTTGCAGCATATCTTGGTGTTAAGCACTTCCGCCATCTTCTTGAAGGTCGCACATTCACAATCTTCACTGACCACAAGCCCCTCACTCATGCTCTAAAATCTAAACCGGATCGGCACTCGCCACGCGAAATCCGGCAACTTGATTTTATTTCTCAATATACTTCCAACATTCTTCACATTTCAGGTAAGGATAACACTGCAGCTGATGCTCTCTCTCGCCTGTATATAGATCGAGTGGATTCGTCATCCATTATTGACTTTGCGGCCATCGCAAAAGACCAAGAGGATGAAATCGAAGTACAGGACTCTTCTCTCCAACTCAAACAGGTAACACTTCCTGGTTCCCTCACTACTATTCTATGTGATGTCTCAACTGGTACTGCCAGGCCTGTAGTTCCAGCCAAACATAGAAGAGCTATCTTTGATTCCCTTCATGGACTTTCTCATCCAGGAATCAGAGCTACTCAAAAGCTCATTACAGAGCGCTTTGTTTGGCCTAGCATCAACGCTGATGTCAGGAAATGGGCCAAAACATGCCTCGAGTGTCAAAAGTGTAAAGTACATCGGCACACCAAAGCACCACTTGGTACTTTCACTTCACCAGATGCACGCTTCTCCCATGTGCATATTGACCTCGTTGGCCCGCTTCCTTCATCAGAAGGCAACTCTTACCTTCTAACTTGCGTTGATCGCTACACCAGGTGGCCAGAAGCTATCCCTATCCCGGACATCACTGCGGAGACGGTAGCACGCGCATTTGTGGCCAGATGGGTAGCGGTTTTTGGTGCACCTACTACCATCACAACGGACAGAGGTAGGCAATTTGAGTCGGCACTTTTTCTTGCACTCACCAACCTCCTTGGCACTAAACGCATCCGCACAACAGCATACCATCCTGCCGCAAATGGTTTAGTGGAGCGTTTTCATCGCCAACTTAAAGCCTCTCTCAAGGCTCATAACAAGATCCGTTGGACTGAGTCACTCCCTCTAGTCTTGCTGGGTATACGCACAGCAATCAAGGCGGACATTGGATGCTCTGCAGCAGAACTTGTGTTTGGGACTACAGTCACTCTACCTGCACAATTTGTAGCTCCTTCACAAATTGATTCTGCCGATGACCCATCTAACTATGCCCACAGACTAAAGAGAATGATGCGGGAATTACATCCCACTCCTGCTCGCAAACAAACTAAACCCATACAGGTACATCCTGAACTGCATTCCTCATCTCACATCTTCCTAAGAGATGATGCAGTTACAAAGCCACTGCAACCCCCATATCGAGGGCCCTTCCGAGTCATCCGACGTACTGACAAGTATTTTACCATTGATTACAATGGTAAACACGAAAATGTCAGTGTCGACAGACTGAAACCGGCTTTCATCGAGCAGGATGCTACCACTCCTTCATTTCACCATAAAGATCCGCATGTTCAAGTTCATGAACAATCCAACTCCACAGACTTGACAGTAGATCCTAAAGACAAGCATAAGCATATTCCTCCTGACATTCGTAGGACTCGTTCTGGTCGCCATGTCAGATTCCCTGCAAAATACGTTCAATATTTCGGAGATGGTTGAACATTTTCCCAACACACTGCTGGTGTTTCCAGTTTTCATACTTTACTTTTTATATAGCCAAGTGCACTTTTACTTTCCCTTGTCGATTTGTTACATTTTTATTCTGTACAAATCTAGGGGGGAGCTACTGTAGTGACTTGACTATATCTTCATACTATTTTCATGTATATATCATACTATTTTCCTGTATATATTTTCATTCATATGTCAACATAATTTTATAAGCCTATATTCTCTGTGTTATTTCCATGTATTTTTCTCTTCTACATTCAATCTTGTTTGTGTCAAATGCAATGCACTACTACTGTATGCATATTTTCTGCCTAAATCTTACAAACAAACATCTTCCTTTCACTTTTACATAATGGACTTGGAGCAAGGCAACCTGGCATTAATATACCTGATTTATTGTTCTGGCCTTGCTCCCCACTGCACTTATACTGCATCACTACACAGATGCTCTTTCTTCTCTCTCTCTCTCTCACTCTCTCCTTTCAACTTGCTTTTTGTCTCTCTTTTGGGTGTGGTCTTTCATACCCCCTCTTTTTGTGATGCTGGCAAAAACCAACTTGCTACTTTGCCACATCACCACTCTACTCTCTGTCTTCGCTCTGACAACATCTCAACGTCAGCCTGCTTTTGTGGAGCACATGCCCACCAGAGATCCTACAATTTACTCTTCTACAGATTTATTTTGCTTTCCTCTACTTAAATCACATCTCTTGAAGTCTGTTCTCTGCATTTAGTGAGGCCTTGCTACTTCGCGAATTATATACTTCCGCAACTGTGATTTCTACCCTCTATATACTTTGCATTTCATATACTTTTGTAAATTGTAAATATATTTGGGACTTGTGCAATACTTGAGCGGCAACTGTCAGTGAGGTGATATCTATCTGCTCTGCCATCCTTTCCATCAGTTAAATCGTAGGCGTATATAAGGTAGGACACAATCTTTCCTTTTTTCCATTTACATAATTAGGAAATTGACAATCCTAATTTCCTAAAATAGTATGCCATCAATCAGTTTGTTTCCCTCGCAATTTGTGTATATTGTTATTAGATAAAAACATTCTTTTCCAGGACTTTTAAACAGATGGGTAGAGGTTCAAGATGAAAAACAATGAAATGTTTATGTATATGATATTTTTTTAAACATTACATAAAAGGACCCCGACGAAAAAAAACTTTTGTTGATAGGGTGTTCCATCCCATCAGTGGTGAATAAATTAATTTTAATAAATCAATTAATTCAAAAGGGTGGAAATATAAACCGGAGTAAAAGAGTGGCAAGATAAATGGGGAAAACCCACCGGACGTATCGGAGGGGTAGATCTTGAAAAAGTACAAATAACTTTTTTCAGGTTTACCCCTCCCCACATCCAAGCGCATTATGTTTGTCCCATTTAATCTACAACCCTTTGGAATATCACTTCATTTTTGTTATGTAAAATAAGTAATTCGCCAGGCATCGCTGTCATAAAAAGTCATTGTAACCAAATTCCAATGCGCGAAATGAACAAGCTACCAAGAATTTCTCTTTGCGCATAATTATCTAACAAAATGTGCTGGTCATAAAACATGTAAAAGCTCTAGAGCAAATTATCCTGATTATATCGTGGACATATCTCAGGCTAAAAATGGATGCAAAGCGCAAAAAGTATTCCAAAATAACAAACTTCTTTCAAGCAAGAAAGCAGAAAAAGAATTGAGAAATAATCTGAAAGTCCGCTGCAAGAAAAAAAAAACAGCTAGCTAGTATAAGTGAATTAGAATGGTTTTTTTTTATGCACTTATAAAGCATTTAAAACATGTTAAAATCAAGGGTTAACCCTAAAAAGACTGGGCTATTTTGGAGGCTAGAAAAACTGGGGGGGCCTTTTGGGCCCCCCCCCTAAGATCTCGGCCGTTGGTCGTCCGATCGCAACCAAATTTGGCACACACATCCTTTGTCATGTCCTCTAAAAGAAAACATAGTCAAAATACTGATATTCATTTTTTTTTAATATATGCATAATTAATTATGCGAATATGCAAATTTTTATCAAAAAATTGAATTTTTCATACTTTGGTACCTATTGCGGTCCATAAATTCCCGTTTCAAGGTTTTCAGCTGTAAGAAGAGGTTGTTTATCATGGAATTGTGTTATTTCATGCTTGAATTATTAGATATGCTTATGCAAATTAGTAATTACTAAATATGCAAATAAGTACTCTGCACGCGTTATGTAGAGAAATACAACATTTGGCATGTTTTATTGCATTACACTCTCTTGCAATGAGCCAAAGCAATCTTGGAAAATAAACAAGTGATGTGTTACATGTACACTAGCTGGTGAAAACAAAGCATAAGAGATATCACATAATTTATGCAAATTATATTCATAATTAATTATGTGAATATGCAAATTTTTATCAAAAAAATTGAATTTTTCATATTTTGGTACTTATTACGGTCCATAAATTCCTGTTTCAAGGTTTTCAGCTGTAAGAAGAGGTTGTTTATCATGGAATTGTGTTGTTTCATGCTTGAATTATTAGATATGCTTATGCAAATTAGTAATTACTAAATATGCAAATAAGTACTCCGCATGCGTTATGTAGAGAAATACAATAATTGGCATGTTTTATTGCAAGCGATTCTGGTATTTTGCACTACTTTTCTTATGTTTTTCTTTGATTTTAATTTCTTATGTATTTCTTTATTTTGCATTTCTTATGTATTTCTTTATTTTTTTTATGCAATGTTTTTCATTATTTTCATATCCTAGAACTGCTACTTGAATTCACAAGTGACATAATATAGAAAGAAACAAATAAAAATGTAGTTAGAAAACAATGTGTATAACATTCATTCAAATACCATACACTTTACACACAAACGAATACAAATTTCAATTACTTACGTGACATGTGATACGAAATGTTACGTAACTCCGCAACCGCGGCATGGGGGTATACAAATTTGGTATCAAAAGTTGCGCAAAACTCAAGAGAAAAAAGTCATGAAATGGCGGCGCGAACGCTTAATGCGCAAAAAAGTTATCGCGATTTATGTACAGGGGGGGGGCCTAAAAGGCCCCCCAGTCTTTTTAGGGTTAAAATCGTCATAAGGAATGACGGTAAGCTCGATGGCGCACGAGAAGCCAAACAGTTTGTAATTTTGTTCTAGTCTTATTTTGTCCGAATCTGCATTTTATCATCATGCATTAAGAAGAAAAACGATATTGCCAGTCACGTTAGATTTAAGAGAGAAGTTGTATAAATCATGCTCAATAAACAGATCACTTTGTACATGGTCCAGACAATTTTTGTCATTTTTTCTTTCGGATGACTTTAGATTAGGCTTACTTTTAAAAATTATATTAGTAAAGTACACTGCAACAATGAAGGAATTTCCAAGAACACCATGCATATCAACCACTCCCAAATGTCCTAACTTGTGATTTTAGTGGGGGTAATGTTGAAAGATCCCCATCCACAGTGGCGTACCTAGGATTTTCCACAGAGGGGGGGGGGGCGAAAACGTCCGCCAAAAAATTGTCAAGCAAAAAAAAAGTCTTCAATCACAAATAAACGATTTCGTACCAGAAAAAAAATTAACAAGCAAAAAAAAATAAAAACAAAAATAAAAAGGCCTTAAAGCTCGTCGGGGGGGGGGGGCAAAAATGGTCTTTCAAGCTCGTCAGGGGGGCAGGGATGCGTCCTTTGCATGGGTTGTGGCTCGTCAGTGCATGGGTTGTGCCCCCCCCCCCGTAGGTACGCTAGTGCCCATCCACAAGAACATTTGTGTCCATCATCCCCCCAACCAAGAATACCGAACGACACCCATGAATAAGGGGCACAATTTTGTGACAGTTTGAGTTCCTGATGAAAATATATACACCACAGACAAGTCTTCACTGAAGTTGGATTCTCAATTTTCTTCAGCTCACGCACCGGCTCACGCTTATCCTACACTCCCCCAAAACGAAGAGCAAATTTAGCCCTTATATAAAGAACGTGTATAGTGCATGGCTGCACTTCGAAGTGCTGATTTTTCTTGTTCAAATATGAAGTAAACAAAATAATCAGCGCCTCTTCATAGCTCTTTAGAGTGTACCCATATCCTATTCATGGTTGATTCCAATGTCATGTTTTATAAGCCCGGGGGGGGGGGCACTTACATTGAAGTGTGTATGCGCGACCAAAAAAAAACACGTAAAAGGGATATCTTTTTCAAGATAGGGCACGCCAAGTTACGTACGTAACGTGATAAGGGTGTCAAAAACACAAAAATAATGAAAAAAAAGGGTATCTATTTCGCCAGGAAAGCTACGTGTTTATAGGGTCAAATTTGCGGGGATGATCGATAAACATGATTAAAATGTTCTATAAAGGATGTCCTTTTTGCCCCAACACTACGTGTTTATAGTCCGATTTGCGTGAGGTATATGGAAGTGGGGCCGTAAACTAATTAAACCAAATGGTGTGTAATATAAAAACCGACGGATGACATAACAATAAAATATCGCTTTATACTTGTTTAGGGGTTCATTTCAGGGAATACTTGCCAAGAGTATCGTTTTGTTTCCAATACGTGTTAAGGGTATGGTTTCAAACGCCAAAACTTGTTAAGGGGTGCATTTTCAAAATATGGGAAATACATGTTTCAGGGTGCTTTTCGAGACCCCATGCATGTTCGCGCAAGGTATCCACTCGTCAATGGAAGTCCCCCCCCCCAATAATAATCAGCTAACGCTTTGCGCACTAATATACGTTCTTAATTAAAAACATGCATGATAACTGTCGAGTTAAGTTCAGGTCGTCTTAAAAATGTTCATCTTGATATATCGTTTTTACACTCGCTCGCATCAATATCCTGCATCTATGCCAAAATGCAACAACATTGTTTGATTGAAAAACCATCCTGTTCATGATGGCTATATACATGGCCTGGAATATCCTTATTTTTACACTCTAAAAAATATGGGTAAATAATTATGCTCGGAGGGTAATTGTGTCCAACCAACATTGGGCATTTCTTTTATGCTTATCTATTTTATTGTAATGAAAATGTGCCCATTCTAAAGTAAATAGCTGCTTATTTTTTTTAAACCTTACTGGACAATATGCTTCCCGCTTTGGATACTGCCCCCCCCCCCATTAGTTGGACTTATGATTACCATCGTGCTAGTTGAAAATTTACCCACTATTTTTTACAGTGTATAGGCCTAAATCTGAAAAAAAAACTCAGCTGGCGCTTAATTCGCGTTCCCGAATCAAGTTCTTTTTCAAAACTTATCGGAGGCTTATGCATAATCTGTCCATGGACAGTAGGAATCTCAAAAAATTTCAGCTAATTCTTTTTGCTTGTATTGTTGAGTAGTACAATGCATTTTTCTATGCACTGCAAATTCCTTACCGCCTTTGCATGTCAGACAGTATACTGAAAATTTCAGCTCGTGCATGAGTTTAGATAGTAATCTGCAATCATGATTTAAAAACTGCTCAGAATCCACTCAATAGTGTCTTAATCTGCGACCAGGGATTGCAAAACAAGTCACACTGCGTGATTTTCAATAGAAGGCCATCAAGAGTGCGTGTTTTTGTTTTTTAAAAAAAAGTGGAATGGAATTACAGTTTTTATTATTTCTTGAAGGAGCATATCTATTCACTATATTGGACACTTTTTTAAACCTTTGATACTGTATATGCAATTTGTTGATCTCCCTGATATTCCACTTATTTTGAACAACCAAAAATAATTAGATCAAAGGTCTTGCATTAATTCTTCTCTGTAATCATGATCAGGATGTGTCTTTAGTGGATACAAAGTAAAAGTATTCCTTAATGATAGGATATTATTATTGACATCCAAGGTGTCAACTATCAATATATTATATACTAATATGCAAAAGAAAGCAATTCGCAAAATTAATGGGTCTTATTAGCAAACCCCTTATTTGTAAAACTTAATTTTGCTTGAAGCTATATATATATATATATATATATATATATATATATATATATATATATATATATATATATATATATATATATTTTGCATTATTCATGTTTCGTTTTATGCCAATATGCTGCCTGACTCATTTTTAACATAAAAAAAATGAACACTAAAGTAAGTTGACATTTTATAAGTTTATTCCTCCTACATACATGTAATCTCGGTGTCTTTTGAGTCTTGTCAATCATAGGTTGGACCAATAAGAATTTGCACAATGGTAGAATCCCAAATGTCATAATCTCTGGGGTTTCAATGAAAGCATAAATTCGCCGATCTTTATTTCAATCAATAATGC
Source organism: Lytechinus variegatus (assembly GCF_018143015.1). Classification (NCBI taxonomy): domain Eukaryota; kingdom Metazoa; phylum Echinodermata; class Echinoidea; order Temnopleuroida; family Toxopneustidae; genus Lytechinus; species Lytechinus variegatus. Next base: position 76,472,633 of record NC_054740.1, on the reverse strand, counting down.
AATTTTAGTGCATTGAATACAAATTTGGTTTTAAATCTATAAATAAAGCCCTTTAACTGCTTATTTCTTATTTCTAGAAATAGAAAAAGTAACATTATAATTTTTTTTGAATGTTTTACAACTCTTTTTTTTCGTACCTGGGCATTTTTTAAATACTTTTTTAAAATTGTTTTTAATATTTGCAATAATCTTCCAATGACTAGCGAAAAGTACAAATAATGATACAGTTCAAGCACTGGCGGATCTTCCAAGGGGCACAGCCCGGGCCCTTTTTTGGAGCTCTAAATTTTTAATGTATATTAAAGTATGCCAATTTCTGTAACACGTGTGCCCCCCTGAAATCGAGGACCTTCTTTTTTTTTCTTATATTTTTGCTTGTCAATTTTCCTAGGGAAAATATGCACCCCTCCCCCTCTGGAAAATTCTGGATCAGCCCCTGAGTTCAAGTTTGGCGAGAAAACAAAAAAAGTCTAAGAGGTAACCACGATCGATCGGCTCTAGCTCTGGCCGTAGGGTAGCTCTGGCGCTGGCCGCGCGCGGCGCGCCCAAGTGTTCCGCACCGGCGGGGCCCCTGGCCGGCCTGCACCTCTCAGCTCAAGCGCTACGTAGTACCGCATACCGTACCGGTACCATTGCATTGGCTTGCAGAATCTACTGATAATCTACGCACAAAATCTTTAACTGGCTTTTGGTAATCTTCTCCGTGCTCATAAGAAACACCCCGGTTTGAACATGTATCGAATGAAGATACTCAAGCAGTGCATGTTTCTTCCTTTAGAATCTACGAAGTGCATTGACATTAGCGTCAAAAGGAAGTTTTCTGTGATACCGGAGAAATCGGCATTCAAAAGAATACACAGGAGTTTATGTCTGGGACCGTTCTTACAAAGTGGTAGGAGTTGTGATGCATTGCCACTGCTGGTAAAAAGAACTCCAAATCCAACTGCAGCCTTGGCCACAACTTGTTTATTACACAACAGAAGGAGCATGAGCACGGATGATAGAGGAGGATCTGAAGGAAAGATCAAACCTGTGTTTGTTGCTATTCCAAATCCTATCAAAGTCATCAGAAACAATATATTCTATTGGTTAATTCGTTCATATTTTGATCCAGATTTTTCAATTGATGAATTTACACAAGGAGCTAAGCAGGTATTACATAGAAATAGGATTGTTAATTTTGCATTCCTTTTTTAATTACAGAGATCAGAGTGTCATCCGATTTGTTTTTATTGCTTCAAGTAAGACCAATTACAAAATTACAAATTATGCAAGATTGCATAATTGCAAAAAACTGTTTACACTATTATTAGTTTGCCATTTATTTGCCCACAGATTTCTAAATCTGCTGTACACATAATTAACGTCAGAGAGTGTACGGTGTACATGTTTTTTAAAGGACAAGTCCACTCCAACAAAAAGTTTATTTGAATACAAAGAGAAAAATCCAACAAACAGAAAGTTGTGACATTTTACAGTTTCGCTTAATTTTACAAAACAGTTACAAGATGTATATGCACATCCTGGTCTGTATGCAAATGAGGAGACTGATGACGTCATCCACTCACTATTTCTTTTGTATTTTATTATATGAAATATGAAATATTCTATTTTTCTCCTCATTGTCAACTGAAACAACAATTCCTAGCTCCCTGAACATGTGGAATTAGCATTGTTTAATACTATTGTTCAGTCAAGTCGGTCCTTATTGTCAAATTTGTAAAAAATGAAATATTGTATGCCGTAATTCAAACAATAAAAAACAAAAGAAATAGAGAGTGAGGGACGTCATTGACTATCTCATTTGCATGTCACTCATTTGTGCATATCACTGTTTTGTGAAAAATAATCGAAACTTTAAAATGTCATAATTTTTTTATTTTATATCCGATTTTGATGTAATTTTCAGTGTTGTACTAGTTTGATTTTTTCGCTATATATTCAAATCAACATTTTTCTGGGGTGGACTTGACCTTTAACAATGTTTTTTCCCCAAGAAAGGTAGACTAGATCCTTGAAATTATCAAGCATCTTTCTAAACTAAAGCAATAGATAAATTAATTTGTAACTGACTTACATGTACTGTATAAGGCCTACTTATGTCATGATTAACTATTTTCCAAACTTTCTCTTGAAACGTTGCTTCATTTTATATGCTAATTTACCACACTACTTTTTCACAGAATCACACTGTCATCCGGGGTCCTGTTGCCGAAGTGTTTGTTTAATTTAACTAAAAACATCTTAAAAAATCAAGTACAAGTGCCTGAATCCTGAAGTGCCTCGTATTCCGAGGTTTAATTCAAGTTGCAATACATTTTTTGAGATGCATTTGTTTGTATTTTTTTCTGCAATGGGCATCTGCCCTCTGGTCAGGTTAATATCATTGGGTTAAATGTCTGATGTGGTTCCAATTGTCTTCCATTAAGTTCCATGTATGCATTCCATAAAAGATGACAAAATTTAACACACAGTGTTATCAACTTGCTACATTTACATTGTGTCTACCGTGATGGCTAGAAATCTAACCTGGGTTTTGGGTCATCCATCTGTAGGTACAGTAGGTATTGGCGTAGTCTGTCACAAAGATGATAAGCTGATTGCATGGCCCTGGGAAGCAGGGGTGCTGCGTGTATTATTCCCCATAAGCAGCAACCCCAGGAAATCTGGAAGGTCTGTAAAAGGGGGGGAACCAAAATGACCTTGATTTTGTAGTGAAAACCTTTATTTTTTTTTGCTTTTCAAATTTGTTTGGACAAAACCTCTATATTGTAGTGAAAACCTTTTTTTTCGGGGGGGGGGGGGCTTTTCAAATTTACCTCAGAACCCCCAGGAAAAAAAAAAATTGGTCCCAGGGCCCTGTCCGATTGGTTTGGGGACTGAGGTCATCGAGCACCTTACTAAAAAGTCATAACCACATCTTTCCCACAGGAACCCGGCTTTTATCTCAAATCTTTACATATCATCATTGACAATTCAATGAATAATTCAGGAAAGCAGATACTAATTAAAGTGGATTCCTGCTAACAGACACAGCTCAGACTTAAAATTGGTCATGCTCATTCTTTTAATAACCTGAGTGATGTTATTTGAAATTAGCATTGAATGATTGTAAAAATTTTGACTTTTTCATGTCAAAAAGTCTTCAGTCAGTGAGGTCAATAACGCTACTATTTCACCATGAGATGTTGATTGCAATAATTTTAGATACTCATGCTTTTTTATTTTTGTTTTCCAGGCATTGGTGACAATATCAGAGACGATAGTGGAGGGGACATGGGACAATCTTGAAGGTCTTCTGTCTCCAAAGGTAAAAAAAATGGTCTGGAACATTTCATCATTTGACACAACCTAATTTGCATATTCATGTAGATAATACCATTTTCTCAAAATATGAGATTTTGGGGGTCCGTTTCCCAACTTTTATCTCAGTTTTGTTTTGATTTTCTATGATTATTTTCATAATTGTCCCATACATAATTTGAGGTACCCTGAATTAGCATAAATTTGCATTCGTCTCTAAATTTTTCTTAATTCAATTTTTAAATTTAATACAAAAATTATGCTTTCTTCTCCCATCAGATATTACTTCATAAAATAAACATATTTGTCTTCTGGGGTGACCTTTTCTTGGACTTGCCAGACTGTTCAATTGATTTTCACTTTTGATCTATATTTTGAATTCGGAATTTGAAGAGTACAAAACTGCATGTTATATAAATTTGCTAATATTGCAATGTTTTTGTAACACATGTGTATTTAATCTTTCCACAGCTTCTTAGAGAAATCCAGAACACTTGTCGAAACTTTAGTCTGAAGGAGATCAGTTCTCTATCAATATCATCAGAGGAAATTTTGCACACCTTTCCCCATGACATTGCTATACACTATGATGATAAGGGTATGTATGATTTGGATATACAGTTGTCCTCAAAATTATTCATACCCCTTGTGGAAAAACATTCTTTGGTAGATTCTTTACTTGTAAAAGCTATTGTGATGTAACTTTCTTTGTATCTTTTGTCTGCTTGTTGCTATGCATGATTTGACATATGAGCTGGCAAGTCTTCATTAGCATAATAATAGATAGGGTCGAAAGTTATTTTTTGCACTTGTTCAGAATTATTCATACCCTTGCCAATACCTCAACAAAAATGTCCTTTTATGACAATGCGCATTATTTTCACTGTCTGGGAATGTGCTATTCTTTGTTCTATAGTTATTTCAAGATGTTCCAATGAATTAAATACCCTCTTTGTTAAACAAGCCATTAAACAATGATGGAAAATAGCATCTTTCTAAAAGGGTATAAATAGAGGAAAGCATTCTGGTTATTCTCAGTCTCTGATAATCATGGCCAAGAAGAAGGAGCTCAGTGAGGACCTACGGCAACGTCTTGTGAATGCCCACATTGAAGGGGGGGGGTGTGTTACAAGGCCATTTCAAAGCAGTATGACATCCCTGTGGCAACAGTCCAGAGCGTAATCAAGAAGCACAAGAGGTACAACACTGAAGAACCTTAGTGGGCGTGGCAGGAAGTGCAAGGTGTCCCCTAAACTTGCCAGGAAAATCTGCAGAGAGGTCAACAACAACCCCCGGACCACAACCAAGGCCCTACTTGAAACGCTTGACCGGTCAGGGACGAAGGTGTCCCGGTCCACCATCGAGCAAGTCTTGCACAAAGGAGGTCTCCATGGACGCAGGCCTCGGAAGACACCATTGCTCAGGAAGAAACACCTGAAGGCTCGACTGGCCTTTGCTAGAGGTCATCTGAAGCAAAATCCAAGCTTTTGGTCAACCATCCTGTGGTCTGATGAGACGAAGTTGGAGTTATTTGGCCATATGGATGTTGAATACGTCTGGAGGAAGAAAGGGGAAGCATACAATCCAAAGAACACTGTGCCAACCGTCAAGCATGGTGGTGGGCACATAATGCGATGGGGATGTTTCTCTTCCAGTGGCACAGGGAACCTCGTTAGAGTCAAAGGAATCATGAAAAAGGAGGATTACATCCAGATCCTTGAGGAGAACTTGAAGGAATCTGCCAAAAAACTCCAGCTTGGCCCCAACTGGAAGTACCAACAAGACAATGACCCAAAGCATACCGCCAAGCTGGTGAAGAAATGGTTCAAGGACCATGATGTCAACGTCCTAGAATGGCCAAGTCAGAGTCCTGACCTGAATCCAATCGAGAACTTGTGGCGAGACCTGAAAGTCAGAGTGATGGCTAGGAACCCGACCAACCTGACCCAGCTTGAGGCCTACGCCAAGGAAGAATGGGCCAACATCCCGCAGGAGACGTGCAGGAAGCTTGTGGACACTTACAGGAATCGTCTAGAAGCAGTCGTAAAGAACAAAGGCTATGCTATTGACTATTAATGAAAGACATTGGACTAAAAAAACCTAGGGTATGAATAATTTTGAACATGACATTGTTTGAATATCTATGAATAAAATACCCCTGAAAAGAGAAATTTCTTGAATTGTGCATTGTTGTTATTCTTTCACTAGTAGGTCACACATAAATCATAGAGAAACTTGATAAAATGCACTCATTTCATCACAAACATGAAAAATCACAAATATCAACAAGGGTATGAATAATTTTGAGGACGACTGTACATGTACAAGGGCCCTGTACAGTTGTTATAACTTTGCAAATTCTGAAACACAAATGGGAAAAAAGGACAACCCCAGATAATAGAAATGTTTGCAAGAATCCCCTCCCCCACTTCTGCAAACAGTTGGTGATGCTTCCTAGTGTTCTGATTTTTTTTTGCCGCAAATACATCAGTTACACTTGGCCATTATTTCATCAATATCATTTGCTAATTTTTGGAATGTTGACAGTTTACATGTGCGTATTTCATTTAATTGTAAAAAAAGATAAAGACTAGGTTTTGTTTTCATGTACATGTAGGCCTACTTTTTTGTGTTCATCACATTATTTGTTAATTTCTTTGTTTTTAACATTGATATGTATATGCATAATTTAGAATAAGATATATAATCTGTGTGCTACATTTCAGGAGGGAAGTTCCTTTTTATCTTGATGAAGTTTTGGTGTCACTCCACTCAGTCTGGAAGCAGTGATCCAGAAGTTAAAGGGTTTCGAATTGGAAGACCGCCCCCAGGTGTTTCACAGGAACAATTTGACAGTCTTGGAAGTGTCTACAGTTGCACATATGAGTAAGAATATTGCGAACCCTCTTTGCGATGATGTAATCAAGTTATTGGCTATGAATAGGTTGGTGGAAATTCTGCAGAGGCACTATTGTGTACCCTGGTGATTTGGTAAAGGAACCAGGGTTTTGCCCTACTTCTGATATTAATAGTAGAATTTATTGGATAATAATTATAAAAGCAATGTTATTGCTTTTAGAAACTGGTTCACCAAGATAATAGGCTATAGGCCTAACAATCGGTTGATATCCACAAAACAAAATAATGATGATTTAGTGTCCAGTTAAGGCCTAGTCTGAAGGCTATTATAAATATAAAATTTAGTCATTTACAGGCCAATAGTTTGCAGATGATTTTTTTGAAGCTTCCCTGCTTGCGGCAGTAATCTGACCATGTTCTGGGCTCTCTTTTGTTATATGTTATTTTCAATGTATAAAATGTATCTGTATCGTTACTCTGCTCCTTTATTGCTTCTCTTACAATAGTATGATGTAAAAAAAATGTCTACTAGAATTCATATTCAGGTCTTACAAAAAGCCTTAAAAATTATACAAATAAGTCTGTGAAAGTAGAAATAACCAGGCGTGGGGTTTGGAATGATCCAATAAGTGACAAGTAAGGAAATCCATCTACCGGTATGTAATAATTCTTTATTTGAGAAGCATATACGGCCAGGTATATTACTATAGTCAAAGGAATGACTCATGCATGTACTTTCATATTTAGAGAATAAAACAATTGGTTACCCAAATTCCACTCTGTAAAAATCTTTCCTTATAATCATGAGATCAATTGGATCAGTTGCAAATATTGTAAGATGGGGTCCAGGCCAGTAAACCAGATGATATTGCTATTAGAGAGACCCTGTCACAATCAAAATCGTTTGGATTAAAAAAGATTAAGAAGCAGGTGTGAAGGTCATATTAGCACTGAAATTCTAAAATTCAAGATAATGATGGTAGTTATAATTACCTATTCAATTCATTGAAATACCTAGTCATCAAGAACGATTCTGATTTCTTGACTCCGAAAGTTTTAATAACTTAGCAGACAGATCTTGATTGTTACCAACTTTGTTATGTAAAGAAGGAACATTTGCAAATTATTCAAACATCCAATCATTAAACGGTCCTTTCTATATTCATCAACAAACGAAGAGCTTTTTTTTTTCATCTTTCCACTTTAGATTTCACCGTAATATCTCACCTGGAGCCAACCCACAGTGGATGATCACATATATGCAACATGGCCAGCTGATTAATTCAGAAGCTAGGGGTCTACCTGAAGATGAATGAGTGTTTCATGCTTCATAGAAATGGGCACGTTAATCAACTGTTCTTGGATATTTTCTATGAGTACAATGTAGCAAGTTTTCACACGGCGACATGGATTAATGAATCCTACAACGCAGGAAATGTATTTGAAGATGCACGTCAAATCAGAGTGAAGTCTTTGTCGTCGGTCAGCGAATTGGAATAGCAGTTTCGTCCGACGTTTCAATGCTGACAAAAAATTGAAAATATGTCATTTGTCCATTCATGGACAAAACTGCTGTTTTGACTCCCCAACCCTTCATAAGAACTTCATTATCATGAAGGGCATTGACAATAGATTGTATATGACTACATGTATGTTCCATAAAAGCATCTGCATAGCTTTTGCAAGAAGTCTCTAAAAACATGATTATTTCATACATTTATTCATGAATTGGGCTAGCTGATGAAAATTGAATACAATCTGAAGATGGATGACTGTCATGCTGTGCCTATACATACAACACTTCTATTCCATTAACCTTGTTACAGATTACAAGCAGATTACTTGAGGGGGAAAATCATGCAATTTTTGTTACTCGTTATATAATCAGCAGGCTAGATTACCCAGCATTAATCATGCTTTTTTAGCAACATATATCTGGTTCAGCTTTCATGCAATAGCCTTTGCACAGCCAACTGTGAGAAAATTGCACAGATTCTCAAATCATTCCCTTTTGGTCTTTGGATTATAGTGAAATTAATTCAAGCCAGATCAAATCCCTGATCACCTCGGCCCACTCAGTTTACTATATGCACACCTCAAATGTGCATAGGAAATACTGTCATTTTTTAATTTTGCAACATTTAACCTGCATAATGTTATTATGCAATAAAATTATAAGTATTGATGAATTATAGTCCTACTCTGTTCATGTAACCTCAGAATTCCTATTTTTCTGCCTTTTGACTCAATATTATGCTTTGACTTGACAATTGCAATGTTTGACTGTTGCTTTCATGATTTGTTCAATTACCATGTGGGTGTCTTTCAGGTGAGCGTTCCATCAATATTTTCATCCGACAAGTTGTCAGATCTGACATCTTTCCATGATTTTGATTGGCTGAGAGGCCCTGTTCCTATGGTAACTGTCGGATAAAATGGGACTTGTCGGATAAAATGTCCGACAAGTCCTTTCATGAATCTACTTTGGCAGAGGAATATTCCAATTTGTTGAAAGGAAGCACGTGACCGTTCAAATTTAACATTTAATGTTATCTTGATATATTTTCAGATTTGCCCAATGAGATCTTCTTTATTGGACACATTTTTTCATGGGTCATGCAATATCTTAGATGTGCGTATTGACATTGATCAGTGAAAATAAGTTAGATTTGGTTCTTAAACTCTAGTTACTTGCTTTATTTTCAAAGTAGGGAAGCATTAATCTCACATGTGCCCTGTTCATGATGAAATGGTTTCAGTGTAATGTTCATATTGCTTATGCCATTACCGAGCTTCAGTTCAATTAGTTGAGTTTGATTTGGTTAATCACAATCTTTTTTAAGACAGGGCCCAGATCAATACAATACATGTGCAATGTACTGTAGGACTGTAGGACGTCTTGTTATTGCTGAAGACCTGTTTCATTGATTTTTAGAATGTGATAAATTTAAAGAGGTAGAACCATAGTATTGCCTTTGGTAACATATTCATCCGGAAATCAGCATTGTGATCAATAACATTGGCATGTGAATACAGTTACATACTGTAAAATCAGCACCAGCTGCACAGAAATATGTATGGTATTAAAAATAACCCTGGCCTAATAGTTAAGTCCAGTCCCTTCATTTTTTTTATATTCAACAAGTGAACATTGATCCAAGATGTACATACATGTAACGCATTGTTTGAAATTAAGTATCGCAGCGACATTACCTGTTGAAACAGGTCCTCAGCTCATTGTTAGTGCTAACAACGTTTCTGTGCGGCCGTTACAGATCATAGTCTAGATCACATTCACTTTTTTAGTAGACTACAGACTTACATGTACAATTAATCCTTATCATCCCACTCACTTTATTTTACAATGCCCAAGTGAAAATCAGTATGCAAAGCTGTCATTGAAAGCAATTCTTGTGAGATACCAGACTGAAAAGCAATGCTATATTGGTAGCTACATGTATGTCACTCATTACGGTTAAATCCTTAAAAAAAGAATCATTTGAACATGCTTGTTTTAACTTCTCATCTCGGTGCGTGTTTTATAAAGGTGCTCATAATTTACAAACGACTTTATCAAAGATGGGTGATCCTTTCTTAAGAGCTAAATTCACACCATTGAAATTTTGGTGCACTTAATTTACCTCAAGAAATGATCACTAGTCATTCATAAAATCATTCCTAACTTACGAACACCCTTAGGAATCACCCGCCAGATTGTGTAGATATATATAAATATTATTTTTGATATGAAACCTAACTTGTTCTTTTTGAAATGTATTGCTACTTTCTCATAGGGCTGTGGAACTGAGGGTGGGGGACTTCAGCCTCCCACTTTTTTCCAAACTCTGTACAAACATGTAGAAACTTACCATCTGATATATAATTTTGTGTATTGTCACCCCCCCCCCCCCCTTCCCTTTCAAAACCATTCTGCAGCCCATGCATTCAAGCAAACTACATACAAACACCCTGGCATTTGCTGTTGTTGGAATGAGCATTAAAAAAACTGTTTCTTTGATTATAAAAATCTTGTAATGTTTTTATTCAGAAATCTGAGCTGAATGGACACTGATCATTAGGATCACTACTCATAATACAGAATAAGGGTAACAAGTCATGATGAAAAAGAGGGGTCATTAGTTTGATATGTTTTTTTCTTATGACAAGTGACCCTTTTATTTGATTATAGCCCATGACAACTTCTTTGATTATGAATAGCGATTGTTCTGAATGTATTGAAACTTCGGAATTATCAACCTATTCCCATTTTATTAATTGAGACTGTTATCATTACTAACCCAACCCTCTTTACGACCAGATACTTTTTTCTCGTGTTTGAATAGGCAGTCCAGGGTTCTGCCCCCTATGATTTATCAAGAAGTGAAGAAAAAAAAGAAAAATAGAGAAACCAACGAGAAATAAGAATAAAGTAGGACTAGTATTGAAGAGTGATATATCATTTATGAAACTATAATATCCCTATCTGATAATATGGATGAAAGTTCCCCCTGTTGACCCCCAAGCTCCCATAGGCATGTGCACTGTGAAATCCACCATGCACAGGTCTAGTTGCAATTTTTGCAATGTTTATGGTATTCATAACGGATGAATTTATTTTCTCTGGGAGGGTCCACGAGGCTAGTTTTTCTCACAACATTTATCAGGATGTTTGTCTATAGCTTAGCCTATTTCTTAATATCAAGTTTTTGCAAAACAATAGACAAATTCTACAACATAGAAAATCTATTGAAAATACCTGTCAAATCACTGTGAGCAGCTGACTGCTGACAGGTCTTTGTCAAACATTGGTGAGCCAAGGCAGCTTATCTACGTAAGATTCTGAGCTGATGAAAAATTGGAAACGTGTCGTCTATAGAGTCCAGGACAAAACTGCTGATTTGAGTCACAGATTTTCGTTAGAGACTGCTTTATCATGAAGGGCTTTTGAGTAGATTTTCTTTATAAAATCCCTTCCCGTCTTTATTGCGAAACAGAGAAAACCATTTCATTAAGTTACTGTTATCAATTACTCGTGAGAAAAAATATAGTTGATACTAGTATACACCACTTGCTCATAAAAATATAAGAAACATTATCCACAGACAGGACACTGGGAATGATTTTATATCAGGGGGTGCTGGTTTAAATTTGACAAGCAAAAAAAAAAGAGAAAGAGATTATAAACTTTGTGTGTGTGTGAAATAAGAGAGAAATTCCTGTTTAATGTTAAGTTGAAGGACAAGTCTACCCAAACAAAAAGTTTATTTTAATGAAAAAAAGATATATCTAACAAGTGTAACACTGAAAATTTCATCAAAATCACTGATATGTAAAATAAAATTAGGTTATTAAAAAAAAACAGCTATGAGCTTTGTCAGTATGCAAATGAGGGTACTCATGACATCCACTCACTATTCTTTTGTATATTATTGTATAAAATGTGTAATATTTCATTTTTCTCTTCATTGTCATCTGAAACCAGAGACAGCTATGTCTGAGAACAAGTTTTGTGGCTCTCTGAACATGTGGAATTGCCATTTGGTTCAGTCAATTCAGTTGGTCCTTATTTTCAAATCTTAAAAAATATATATATATATTGTATTCAAACAAAAACCCAAATAAAAAGTAGTGAGAGACATCACATGCTATCTCATTTGAATATCACTGAGTTGTATATTACTGCTTTTTGAGAAATAAGATTTTATGGGCACACGTGCCACAATCGACCAGAGTACATATGTATGAAGAGCTCAATTGCAAAAAGGGTTGGATCCATTTTTCATCAAATTTGATTTTTTTTTCTCAATTAACTGAATGTATAGATTTTTAGTATCTCTATAAGATGATACAAAAGAAAAGATGAATATCCCATTTAAAATTGAATAAAAATGAAAAAAAAATCACCTTTTTTCAAAAGGGGTTTCAGTTCGTATGCGAAAGGGGTTGGATCAACAAAGGAAAAGAATATTTTTTTTTAAGAATATGAAGACAGATTGTTTAATACACAATTATATGTTCACATGGTAGGGTATCATGAAAATTTAGTTTTGCATAAGAATATTGCAATATGGGAGGGTGATAAAAAATGATTTTCTCAGAGTGGCTATAACCCCTTTCAGCGGCGGATCCAGCTTTCGCCAATAGGGGGGGCCGAAAAATATTTTCATCAATTTTTTTTCTTGATTGGCCGCTATAATCTGATTTTTTGGTGGGTTTTTCAGGGGGTAGTCCTAACTATATAGAGACTGAAATTTTAAGTATATGTTAGTTTTTATTGTTATAAACAAGATAAGGTATCTCATGTGGTCGTAATATATAATGCGAGCGCGAAGCGCGAGCTAAAATTCTTTTACATTTTATGTCCTTAGAACTGAAGATTCTGAGCAGTTTTTATAATCATGAACAAAGATAAGTATCCAACTAACAATGCGAGCGCGAAGCGCGAGCCGAAATTTTATTATAGTAACGTGAAAAGGGACTCAATTAGGACTGCTTTTAGTGATTAATGAAGAGGATACAAGTATCACCAATTAAATAATGAGAGTGCGAAGCGCGAGCTCAAAATTTTTGATATTCCGACCTGAAAACTGAACAGTCTAAGCGCGTTTTTATTTAAATAAAGAACAAGCTGTGTGTCTCAAACCATTAAATGCGAGCGCAAAGCACGAGCTTATTTTTTTATATACTGACATGATAAAGGAGCATTTTGACAAATTTGGGAAAGAATTTACAAAGAGAAGTATCTCATAAGTCAAACAATGCGAGCGCGCAGCACGAGCTGAAAATTTTGATATAACAATTTGTGTAAATCAAACAAAATAATGAAAGCTTGATGTGCGAGCTAAAATATTGTGTGCAAATTGATTTCAGAACTGGATATATGAAGTGTCATTTAATCCTTTTGCATGGGATTCATTACACAGACAATGCGAGCGCGAAGCGCGAGCGAAAATTCTTATATATAGTCTATATAAAGTCTATTTTCCAATTCTTCCCCTCACCTTTCTCTTGTTTCCTTTCGGGGTCGGGCCGGCCGCTACGAGGCTGTAAATTACACATCATGTGTATAATAACTCTTTCTTACTTTTCTTTCTGTTTTTCGTAGTTTCTATCAAAATAAAGTACACTTTTTTTGTAGGTTGTCAAAAAATAGGGGGGGGGGGCCGGCTCGGCCCCCTTCTGGATCCGCGCCTGCCTTTTGCAAACAAACTCTTCTGAAGAGCTCATTTGTCAAAAGGGGTTTGATCCATTTTTCATAAAATTTATTGTTTTTTGTCTGAAAACCTCAAGATTTTTAGTTGCTCTGATGATATACCAAAGAAAATTTGAAATTCCCATTAAAACGTGAATAAAAGTGGCAAATAAAAATCCCTTTTTATTCAAAGGGATGGGATCCATACACAACAAAAAAAGTAAGTCCCCCTTGAACAAACATCAATAATTTCCAAACCAATGCGAGTTTTTGATACATTTTTACATGAGCATGTAGCAAATTTTATAAGCTACCCTCTGAGTAAATGTTATGGACGTATTTTACGTCATGCTTCAGTGAGCACCGTCGGAAGGCAAAAATTTCACTTTTCAAAAGTCACAAGCCAAATATCATGACTTTGATTCCATTTTATAGGAACTGATTCCACATTCTCATCATGAAAAATAGTCAGAAGGCTTGTAAAAGGTACTTTCTAAAAGACAATACAACTTTTTTGGCTAGATTTCATGGTTGAATAAACAAATTGTCCAAATTTGCTATAATTGGAATTTTTACACATTTTTATCAAAGAAAATGATCGAATATGATGACAATTATTTTTGGGAAGAGCATCTTCAACAATATTCATCGTTTCACGGTTCAATGAACATTTATTGAAAACAAAAAATACGATTTTCAAATATCATAGGCAAGTATTGTGTCATTTTGGTAACTGAAACTGATATTTTATCAATTTTTTCGTTATATTCATGAGCAATTAACATGCTTCAATGATTCAAAGGCGTTTAATTAAACAGTCACGCTTGAATGAACATGTGGAATGTAATTAGCTCTTTTTTAGGTTATTGAAAAAATGCAATTTGTAACTATGGATATCTGTCTCAATTTCTCAAACCTCCTTGCATGGTTCATTTGATTTGATTTTTATGAAAATCCCGATGTTTAATGCATCAGTGAGCACACAATGTTAGAAAATTATGCAAATGGGAAGAAAGTTCAAGGCCTTGGCCCCACTCTGTGCCGTATCAAATTGTTATTTTGGTGTGCGCGCCTTTTGGATAGTGTTACTCTGAAGCGATGTGCAAAGTTTCATGAAATAACTGTTGGTAGAAGTAACAAAAACTGTCCATGAAACAAACCCTTGTTTTATATTTGTTAAAATTTTGACTTCCTCTCTCATAGACTTGTGTACATTATGGGTGCATATGTTTAAGAATAAGTTACCCCTTATTAAATATGGTGGAACTTTTTTTCAAGGCTGTCTTTAGCAATGTCATTTGGCAGTAATGTTAACCAACCTATGGGCAGAATTCTGTGCAAAAATGAAATCGATTTGTTTATTCATGGATGAGTGAGCACGCATCAAAGTAGGAAAATGCCGGGTATTTTCAATGTCACAGTCTCATATTAAAGGGTAATAAGTTGAATATTCGGAGCAAATTCGGTTTCAAATGTGACTTTAATTGCTGTGGTTTTTAGCATCCATCATTTCTATCACCACACACTTTCCGAACTTTTAACATTTTCATGGTTGAGTGAGCACATTCGAAAACTTAGGAATGAAAACTCTTTATACTGCATAAATGTATTCTTTTCCTAACAATTTCTCATGATCAGTTTAATTTATGGACAAATCAGGGGTGGATCCAGAATTTAAAAATGGGGGAGGGGCCTATAATCGGGGTAGCCACCAACATTTTCAAATTTTGATAAGACCTAACAAGTTGTAGAGGATACTACCAAAAACCCCTTTGATGATATGTCACAATACAGGGGCCGCGGAACGGTTTTCAAAGTGTGGGGGAGGGGCTGAGCCAAGAGTGGGGGGGAGGGGCTGACCATGCAAAAAATCACAATCGTATGGTCAATTTTACATTTTTGTACATGCGTTTGGAAAAAAGTGAGGGCCCCTAGCCCCTCCCCCCACCCTGCTTCTGCGGCCCCTGCAATATTTGGCTCACTCAACCATGAACATATGATATCAAAATTGTGGAGTTTCTAAATGATGGATAGTAAAACAGCATTAACCTATAAAATTCACCTAAAGACAACTTTTGCCTAACTTTGTATTAGCACAAGCTGAAAAACGACTCTTGTGACTTTAAAAAATTGTCATTTTTAATTCAATCTTTAATTATTCATGCATGACTCAATTCCGATCAATCTAATTTTTTCCCAGGAGTTGCTTAATGAGTGTAGAAAACTACCTACGAAATATCATATCTCAAAATAATTCCATTCAAAAGTTACCCCAATTTGATTTAGGGGGGACTTACTTTTTTGTTGTGTATATTTCAGTTTGCTTGCAAAAGAGGTTTTTGAAAAAAATATTTAAAAGAATAGAAGACAGGTAGATTTCTCTTATACCCAATTTTACGATCACAAATCACACGGCAGGGTTACACAACCGCGTAGCCACGATTTCATTTTGGAGGGGGCGGTAAATGCACGCGAAGCGTGCCAACACTTACAGAGCGCGCTTCCCTAGGGGGTGGGTGCAGGGAGGGGGAGTTTCCCCCTCCCGCGCGAAGCGCGAAGCTTTTAGTGTTTCATAAATTAAAATGAAAAGGAGCCGTTTCTCTTGTCTCTAGTACCTCCAATTCGGTTGACTATATTGCGATTTTGAACCTTGTTTTCAAAAGTGATTGTGAACACACAAAAGAGGTATACAATGGAGGAAATTAGAATGATAATAACTCCGCGCGAAGCGCGGAAGCTAAAGTGTTTTATCAATTTTTCTTGCCATAAAAAGGGTCCCGAGAAAAGGGTATTCTCAAAGATATATTGAAACTTTCTTTGGAAAGATCAGATTTGATTACAAACAATTTAGCATCAGTGCATATTTTTAACTCGCAAAACAGAGGAGAAGATTGGTAGAGGAAGATATTCCTCCCCGCGCAGAGCAATGAAACTCTGAAATTTCAAAGGGCGGACGTTTCATCAAATGTAAATATCTCTAATACCCAATCGTCTCTTATTCAATTGATTTTCTAAGATTATTGAACTTCATTACAAGGAAAATAGTGCGCATAAAATTGAAACTTCTGTGATTTATTGAAATTATCTATCTATATAATAAAGGATGATTATTTTTTTTACTTATCCTGAAGCGCTTCATTTTGAATATAAAGAAGCTTAAGTGTCATTCAAAATTTCAAACTGAGGGCGCAAAACAGGACAGGAGATGAATGTATACAGGGAAATGACATGAAGTTTAATACAATTTGATAAAAAAATATTGTACTTTTTTATTTAATACGATACGAATTCCATACCTTCCTCTTTTTAAATTAGGAACCTGTTTGCCCCCAAAATTATGGTTGTTTATAGTAATGAGCTGAAAAGCGGGAGAAGCTGACTTTATGGAGGCCCGGCAGAAACTGATATAAAGATTTTACCCGCCCGGAGCGGCTTATTTCGAAAGGGTGGGTGCTGTCGCGTTAGGGTGCGTCAACGTTAAGAGCTTAAATAATTTATCTTCCGACTTTTTTAATGAAAATTTTAAATTAGTATCCGAAAAACATAACGTAAACACAAGATCCGCCTCCAATCTACTACTCGATGTCCCAAAATGCAATACTGAATACTATAAATGCTCATTCATTATTTCCTCAATATCAATGTTCAATTCCTTGCCCCTTCATTTAAAAACCCTATCCACACTCTCTAGTTTTAAAAAAGAACTGAAATCATATATAATGTCCAGCAAATGTTAAAATGTCAATGATTCTTGTACCACAAATATTTTAGTGATTTAATTTTTCATGCCTTTCTGTCTTCTAATAATTATGTATGATTTATATGTTTTTACCTTGTTTTACATTGTATGTTTTACCAGTTGTATATACATGTACTGTTTTTATGCTTTTAGGGCCCCTTTTGATACCAGCTTTTGCTGAAAGGGCACCCTATTGAAATATTGTTTAATAAATAAAATAAATAAATAAATAAACGCGAAGATTCGTCCAAAGCCCCCCCGTTTTGGCCGAAAGGGTGCGTTGGGAGCGCCACGTCGCGTCGCGCTCACTGGAACGCGCCCTTTCGTCCAAAGCCCCCCCGGTTTGGACGAAAGGGTGTGTTTAATGATAATGAATAAATAAATACAAATATTTATAAGAAAGCTGAACAAACAAAAAAGACGAGTGATATGTGAAATTTGCATAGGAACATAAATCATCATATGGCACAAACATTCTTTTTAAGGTAAAAAAAAAAAAACAATGACGGCATGCTGCATGAGGATTTTTCGGTGGAAATGTTTTATGGTGTAATATTGATACATGAAAAAATTATGACTGATTTCAAGGTCCTTTCAAATAAAAAAAGTAATTTACCTTCAATTTTATACTTTGCAGGTGTGTATTTATTACAAAGGAAAACATTCGTATACCTGGAGATATTTGGTGTCCCCCAAATTATAAAACTTACGGCAGATGTGTCCTGGAAGGGCAAGGCCAAAATTGATGTCGGGTCAGCATTCACAACGTTTAACTCTTCAGACCCTACCTTACTATATTTTACACTTGAGACCCTGCCTCAGTATATTTTGTGAGATGTATCTGTTGTGTATGTGTGCGTGTTGTGTCTATAATAATAATATGTGCGTGTTGTTTGTATAATAATAATAATAATACTTATAATAATAAAAATAATAACAATAATAATAATAATACTTATAATAATGATAATAATAATTTTCATCCCAAAGAGTGAATTTATGGAAATGAATTTGAGTGAAAAATTGGCACCAAGTGGCTTATTGCAAGGGTGGGTATCTGATTTTATTATCATTATTATTATTATCATTATTATTATTATTATCATTATTATTATTATCATCATTATTATTATTATCATTATTATTCTTAGTTGAACTTTTCTTTCTTTTCCTCAAATTGTCAATGCTTTAAATGATTAAAAATCCACTATTTTACGTGCAAATTGGCAATGTTTTAACAAAATACCTTATATTCAGCTTTCTTATAAATATTTGTATTTATTTATTTATTATTATTAAACACACCCTTTCGTCCAAACCGGGGGGGCTTTGGACGAAAGGGCGCGTTCCAGCTAGTGAACGCGACGCGACGTGGCGCTCCCAACGTACCCTTTCGGCCAAACCGGGGGGGCTTTGGACGAATCTTCGCGTTCGCGTTGACGCACCCTAACGCGACAGCACCCACCCTTTCGACATAAGCCCTCGGAGCCGACCAGACCAGAAGTTGCGCGATCAATTGAAAAAAAAAAGATAACTTCATATATTTACTTCGGCCTAACTTTACTCAAATTCATGCCCTAATATATACAATTTTAACTTTAACTGGCAAGAAGCACATAGCTAAGGTGGAAAAACAGGGTTAGAGAAAAGGTGGGGGAACAATGGAGAACTTCAATATTGTCATTTAACCGCGCGCAGAGCGGAAGCAAAATTCATATATGAATTAGAGCAAGAAGAGTGAAGGAGTTTCTCTTTTGAGAAAAAAATAAAGAATAAAAAGAAAAAACACAAAGCTACCTTTCTTCCCTTTCCTCCCTTCCCTTTTCCTTTTCTCCTCTCTTTTTTCCCTTCTTTTTTTTTTCTTTTTGGGGACGTTTTTTGGGGGGGCGACCGCCCCCACCGCCCCCCCCCCTGGCTACGCACCTGGGGTTACAGGCAGGGTAGCTACATCATGGCAATTTCGTTCCTCAAGAATATTGCAGTATGGTGTGGGAGAATAAAAAAAATGTTTTGTCTTAGAATGATCCAAAGTCATAGAGAATAATCTTTGTCCAAATAGATGATCTACCCCCGTAACCATAACCCATTCGGCGCGCGATCGTACCGGCCGTACGTACCAAAACTGCGCGCCCTCGAGCTCGCGCGCGATTGCTGTTTGCATCATTAATAGATTTTGGCAGCAACCGGATCGGACGTCGACTGTGCGCTGTTCACGGTTCCACAATAATTGCTCGGCTGTAAAATGTTTGCTGTGAAGGGAATGCTGAGGCCAAGTCGTGCCGCTGCGCTGGCGAGGATTTGGAGAAGCGCCAGTACTGCTGCTGCTCCACAGCCTATCGTGACGCCCGACATCCACTTCAATAAGGTGAACAGGGTAATCCTCTGTTTTAGGGGTCCAAATTATTTTAGGTTGCTAACTTCAGGCAAAAGTCACAAATGCACTTACAATGAGAATAAGTCGTCCGCAAGCTACAAGGCCGTGAACGTACGAGCGTGCTCGATCGCCTATCGGCCTGGCTGGTCAATTGACTGCTCTCCCGGGGAGTCAAGGCGAAAGGTGGGGGGGGGGGGGTCCAAGGCAATAGATACATATATATTGCTATATATCACCTCCTCTGTTTGAGGGGATTTTATTAATTGTGGCATTGGGGGTACATTTTAGGGCATAATGATGACATTGGTAGCAAGGAGAAGGGGTGGTGGCAAGAGGGGATGAACTGCTCCATTATAAAGGGGCGCAGGCACAAGGGGGGTCCAATAGATACATATATATTGCTATATATCACCTCCTCTGTTTGAGGGGATTTTATTATTGTGGCATTGTGGCCCCTTAATAATGGAGCAGTTCATCCCCTCTTGCCACCACCCCTTCTTGCTACCAATGTCATCATTATGCCCTAAAATGTACCCCCAATGCCACAATTAATAAAATCCCCTCAAACAGAGGAGGTGTTATATAGCAATATATATGTATCTATTGCACCCCCCCCCCCTTGTGCCTGCGCCCCTTAATAATGGAGCAGTTCATCCCCTCTTGCCACCACCCCTTCTCCTTGCTACCAATGTCATCATTATGCCCTAAAATGTACCCCCCAATGCCACAATTAATAAAATCCCCTCAGAGGAGGTGATATATAACAATAATATATGTATCTATTGGACCCCCCCCCCCACCTTTCGCCTTGACTCCCCGGGCCGGGAGAGCAGTCAATTGACCAGCCAGGCCAATAGGCGATCGAGCGCGCTCGTAAGTTCACGGCCTTGTAGCTTGCGGACGACTTATTCTCATTGTAAGTGCATTTGTGACTTTTGCCTGAAGTTAGCAACCTAAAATAATTTGGACCCCTAAAACAGAGGATTACCGTGAACAGAGGGTTCAACCCCGGTTCAAGGGTTCAACATGTAAAATTTCGATTAAAGGGGTTTTGGTGTTGATGTTAAAATTTTGATTGCTTCCCCTAGCTCCACTTAATCAGAAGAGTTTGCAAACTGATCCAGATCACATTGACATCTCAACAACTAACCTATTATTATTTATTATTATTAATATTATTTGTTTTAATCGTGTAAAAATTGATCTAACACCAACACCAAAAAGTTCAACACTGAACTTGAAATCACCCAATGAAAGTGATATGAATTGTGATATGAATTATGATATGAACCCAGTGATTTGATTTTGAACAGATTAAGAAAAATCAGACAAACACAGCTCAGCACTGAAAATGTATTGATTTTGATCATTTTTTTTACTTAGTCTTACATGTAGGTCTATAATACCCGGTATTTATTTAATATGAGTTCGTATGATTCATTCATGATTTTCAAATGATAACTGAGTCTGATTAAGAATGAGGTGAGGCAGATCCAGGGCCTAGCCAGTAGCCCTGGCTTAGGTTAGTGTGGTGGTACTAGGCCAAAAAAGAAAGACGTGGAGGATCAGCTGGAGTAAGGTCTGTAAGGGGAGGTTTGGCCTAAGCCTAGGACGAAGGGGGGGGGGGGGCATGATCATGATGATGGTCCCCCTCAAAGAATCGTTTGATCGTATGACCACTGATATTTTGATGAACAAAGAGTCACATCAAAGAGGTGTACCCTCATTTGCTTTTAATTAATCAAAAATGACTTCACAACTCACCATGAGACTTAAAACTTGACATCCCACAGAAAAATGTTACCTACATGTAACTGCATAATTTTTACTGGTTACTCACGTTACATGATGGTTACTCACGTTACAGTTTTTCTTCATCATTTTTATAAAAACATTGTACTTTTTAATGATTTTGATAGTCATCACTGTGTCAAAGATTGTTTGAAGGAAGAGAATTTAAAATCCCACCAATTAACTGTGAAGAATTTTTCTCTCAGAAAACAAAGTCAGTTTTTTCGGTTACACACGTTACATCACCTGAGCAGGTTGCAATATTCATTTTTGAATGAGTACTACAAATTTACTTGAAAAGCGTATTTTAGGTAATTTGACTCTTCTAAACTTCAGAAATATTTAAAGTGGTATGTTGTTGCAAAATGGTAATAAGGCATATTTCATTTTTCACTATTTTTCTTGTATTTTGGTATAGAATGGAAGACACAACTTTTGACCATTTTTTTCCCGAAGTATACATATGAAATAAACTTTTTATTTCTTGTTCCTGAAACTATCATGCATAAAGGACTTAAAGTATTAAAAAATTCAATGAATTTTTAAGTTCATGTGCACCAACCTATGGAATTGCCCACATACATATGAAAGAAGCATTTCACTGATCTCCCTTCTTGATTCTATCCTAAATTTCAAAGAACATAATGTCAAGCAACTAACCGCTCACAAATAACAATTTTCTTTTTCTGATTGTCTAGTTGTTCATCAACAATGAATGGGTGGATGCTCAAAGTGGGAAGACTTTTCCAACCATTAACCCAGCTACAGAGGATGTTATTACAGATGTAGCAGAGGCAGACAAGGTATGTGAAATATTTACCTGATTTTTTGTTTCATTTTAAGGAATTTCCAAGCATTTTTTCCCTTGTTTTATATTACAGATGATCCAGCTAATTACTAAATTATACATAAGGCTTTTCTTGTATACAGTATCTAGTGCTAACTCAGCTAGTTTTTTGAAAATTTTAAGTTTTGTTATGCCATGAATGAACAACTTGTTGTACGGGGAATACATTTTAGTTCTAATCTCAATTTAGGGAGCCATTTGTGTTATGTGTTTGCAATATACAATTAATTCATTATTTAAATTACATGTATATGCCAAGTTAAACCAAATCGTGGCTTAAAGTTATTAGGTGTGCAGATAATGGGTGTGGGAGTTGAATATCAGTAAAGCAATACCTTCACCGGTGTCACTGGTCAAGGGAAGAGGAAATGATTAAAGTACATTGTCCATATATGTAGGCATCTGCCCTAAGAACTGGCCTTTTCATACCCTTGAAATGAAAATTAAAAAAATACCTCAACTAATCATCTCTTACTACACCTTCCCCTTCCAACTCTTTTGAATGATCTTGTTAATGGCGATGACTTACATGGTATAGAATATTGTTGTGCAGATCAATTGAGAATCTTATGCTTTTACAGAATCTTCGGCCCCTATTCAAGAGCTTCGTTTTTAGTTTTGATATGATATTAAATCTGACATAGACATCAACTTACATGTACTACATAGCTAGCATGTGACCTATTTTTTTATAGACTAACTCCCTTGAACAAGATAGCGTGATAATTAGTGAACTTTCGTTTTCTCTTTGTTATCTTAGTATAAAGTAGTAAGTGCAAAAAGAAAGTTAATGAAATTGGCACTGAACTTTAAATCAGAAGTGAAACTTTCATTCGTTTGAAAATTTTTTTTTCTTCTTACAAACATTCATGCAGTTTTGGAAATACCTGGTTCAGATCTCTGTAACCAGTTTTAGATATTTCATTTATGTTATTAGGCAGATGTTGACATTGCCTACAATGCGGCAAATGAGGCCTTCCGTCTTGGCTCACCTTGGCGTACTATGGATGCCTCTGAGAGAGGGCGCCTACTCAATAAGCTAGCTGATCTGATCGAAAGAGATCAGGTCTACCTTGCAGTGAGTATAAAATCTTTTAAAAATTATTCCATGCAACATGCTTTATTATTAGAAATCCATCAATGCATCCACTGATTCCAGTCAAAGTAGAAATAGAGTGCAATATCCAGTAGTTTTTTGTAAATATGATGAGCAATCCTCTGATTAATAAATGTATCAGAAAATTTCAGGAAACTTGATGAGACTTTATATGTAGAGGTAGGAAAAGGTAAATATATGGTAGGCCTACATGTAAGTAGGAAATACATTAATGTATGTGTAATTCATTCAAAATAAATTGCAAATAATTTGCATGTGGGAGCATTGTTATGAAGCAGTTCTGACATTTGCTTTGTAATTTATAGAGGGTTGTTTTCTTGAATCTCTCCATGGCCTAGCATCCTTTGTCTATCCACATTTTGCCACTCTCCACCCAGGTGTTAATTTGGTACCTGGTAAGATGTTAAAGACTGTGTAGTATGCCTAGCGATTGAGTCTTGGAATTCTTGTTGGAATGCTCCCCACGGAGTTTAGTTAATGCGTACACTGTGCGTGGGGATGCTAGAATTCTGATGATTAGGGTATCTGTAAAGCGCTATAGACATCATTTCAATGTATAATATTCAAATTATTATTTACAACAAACCTATAAATAATAACTTGAGTAGCAGAGTAAATGAAGACTTGGCATGTTTCTTTCTCAATTACAGAGCTTAGAGACCCTAGATAATGGAAAGCCTTTCAACGTGGCCTTAGCAGCAGATGTAGCTCTCACTATAAAATGCTACAGGTATGTATAGGAAAAGATTTTCATCATTATAATCCAGTTAACAAGATTCTAGATATAAAACTTTTATTTTTGAAAATATGCCAAGTAACTCTCCAGTCTGGTTATGGAATGATAGCATGTTTTTTTGTTAAGGTTTTTTCTTGTCCATTCTCTGTGCTTCCTCATCTCCCTCTCCTACAATTTTGCTGGATCTGCCCATGTGTAAATTTGTTTTATCAATTTTTGTCTCACCTGCGAAGCAAAGTGAGACTATAGGCGCCGCTTTTCTGACGGCGGCGGCGGCGTCAACATCAAATCTTAACCTGAGGTTAAGTTTTTGAAATGACGTCATAACTTAGAAAGTATATGGACCTAGTTAATAAAACTTGGCCATAAGGTTAATCAAGTATTACTGAACATCCTATTAGAGTTTCATGTCACATGACCAAGGTCAAAGGTCATTTAGGGTCAATGAACTTAGACCATGTTGGAGGATTCAACATCGAAATCTTAACCTGAGGTTAAGTTTTTGAAATGTCATCATAACTTAGAAAATATATGGACCTAGTTCATGAAACTTGGACATAAGGTTAATCAAGTATCACTGAACATCCTGCCTGAGTTTCACGTCACATGACCAAGGTCAAAGGTCATTTAGGGTCAATGAACTTTGGCCGAATTGGGGATATCTGTTGAATTCCCATCATAACTTTGAAAGTTTATGGATCTGATTCATGAAACTTAGACATAATAGTAATCAAGCATCACTGAAAATTTTGTGCAAGTTTCAGGTCTCATGATTAAGGTCAAAGGTCATTTAGGGTCAATGAACTTTGGCCGAATCGGGGGGTATCTGTTGAATTACCATCATAACTTTGAAAGTTTATTGGTCTAGTTCGTTAAACTTGGACATTAGAGTAATCAAGTATCACTGAACATCCTGTGCGCGTTTCAGGTCACATGACCAAGGTCAAAGGTCAATGAACTTTAGCCGAATTGGGTGTATCTGTTGAATTACCATCATAACTTTGAAAGTTTATGGATCTGATTCATGAAACTTGTACATAAGAGTAATCAAGTATCACTGAACATCCTGTTTGAGTTTCAGGTCACATGATCAAGGTCAAAGGTCATTTAGGGTCAATGAACTTTGGCCGAATCGGGGTATCTGTTGAATTACCATCATAACTTTGAAAGTTTATTGGTCTAGTTCGTTAAACTTGGACAAAAGAGTAATCAAGTATCACTGAACATCCTGTGCGCGTTTCAGGTCACATGACCAAGGTCAAAGGTCAATGAACTTTGGCCGAATTGGGTGTATCTGTTGAATAACCATCATATCTCTGTAAGTTTATTGGTCTAGTTCATAAAAAGTGGACATAAGAGTAACCATGTATCACTGAACATCTTGTGCAAGTTAGAGTAGTATTCAAAGTCAGCACTGCTGCTATATTGAACTGCGTGATGCAGGTGAGACGGCCAGAGGCATTCCATTTGTTTGTTAAATAATCTCCCTTCTGTGCCCCTGTTGATAAATTTTGCCCATATCTGATAAGTGGACCAGTTAGGTAATTCTTTTTATTTGCTACATGTACCATGTCTTTATTTGGGGGGAGGGGGGGGGGTGCCTTGACTGATTTTTTAGTTTCGATGGTTAACTCCAGAATCCATGGGGGGGGGGTGGGCTCTCAGGTTTGGTTCTAATATTGTGTGTGTAATTGCATAGTAAAAATAAATCAAGGTTGCCAATCTGTCATATTTAACATGCGTCCTCATATTTATAATGTTATTGTTATTTTTAATTTCATCCACAAAGGCATTTTTATTTTCTGTTTAATGTTCAGTTTAGAAACACATTAATGTATAGAGTATGTAAATGTACAGTACTAACAGTTCTGTTGGTTAATAATATTCAACACAACTCCATGTTAAATAAATATACATGTAATTTCTTTATCATTCGTACTTACGAAATGTGCAATTTATAAACAGACAAAGGTTGCGTAGGATTTTCTATAAATGTACCTTTGCCTTCCCAAACTTGATGGAAGTATGTTCAGATCTATTTTAATTCATGTGTTTCATTAAAAGGTACTATGCAGGCTGGACAGACAAGATTGAAGGAAAGACCATCCCCATTGGTAAGTGAACAAATCTTTTGTTTTATTTCAATTTAGAAAAAAAATAAAATTCATTTAATCAACATTAACAACATGATCTCAAACTACTGAGACTCAAATCCTGCAATTGGGCATCTCCTAGCAGGAAACAATGCATCTGATTGTGCTAAAAAAATATTTTGTGCATGGGCCATGTCTAATTCCTTATAAATATAAAAAAAAAAATTCTGAGAAGGTGCAATTATACTCATTCGGTGAATTGGCATGTGGAATGACCCATAGAAGTATTAATTTTTGGTGTGAGACTCTTGTTAGATCCTGATCATATGCACATCAAATGTTTTATTTCTTCATTCTCATTGTTTTTTATGTATTTCAATGTTTTTCTAGACTAATGACTTTTATTTCATTTTTTTTTCATTGTAAATTGTCCACAACACTTACAATTGTAATAAAAATGAAATTAATTTATTTTATCTATCATATTGAGATTTATCACAAAAAAGGCCCTCTCCCAGTCGTTTTGGGTTATCAAATAACAAGCATTCTATATCCACAAAATTATGCCTTATATACACTTGGCAAAAAAAGTTCTTGGACACTAGAAAACTTAGAATATTTCATATAGATATTTAATTAAAGGCAAATTATTGTATGTCAGCATGACCAGACAATATTCCTCTTCAAGTATGACATGACATTTTCATGTTAACAGTCATGCATGGGTGGTTAAAAATGCTTTAAACAATAGCAATGTCAATAAAAGAAAATTGCAAGAAATGGATCAGTCAGTGCATGGCTGGTTACAGGCATTAAACAATAGCAACGTCAGTAAAAGAAAACTGCAATAAAATGATCAGTCATTCTTTCAGTTGTGAAAGTTTATGTGGCATAAATTATTCATTAAATGATAAAAGCAAACTCAAGTCAAATACCATTCTAAAAGAGAAGAGAAATTTATCCACCTTGGATGCATCACTATTAAACTGGAATCTTAAGTTAAAGTTTGTCGATGAAAAAATGTCAAATTTCAGTATCTTGGCAGAAGCAAAAGAAAATTCAATATCTCGTTTGTCCACCCTGGCTCTGAATGAGTGCAGCACATCAACGTCACAAGTCTGCGAATTTGCTCTGGGGTGATGTTGTCCCATTCTTCCAGGAGATAACGCCAGACATCTTGAAGAGTGTCTCCTGGTTAAATTCTTTGATTGACCGATTTTCCTAGCTGATCCCACAAGTGTTCAATCGGGTTCATGTCTGGTGAACAAGCGGGCCATGGATCCAAGCGCTGAACATTGTGGTCATCCAGAAATCTTTGGACAATGTTCGCTCGATGGGGAAACCACCTGTTGAAATTGTTGAATGTATGCCTACAGGATGGCCATGATCATTTTGAATGGTCCATTTCTTGCAATTTTCTTTTAATGACGTTGCTATTGTTTAAAGCATTTAACCGCCCATGCATGACTGTTAACATAAAATGTCATGTCATACTGGAAGAGGAATATTGTCTGGTCATGTTGACATACAATGATTTGCCTTTAATCAATCTATATGAAATATTTTAAGTTTTTAAGTGTCCAAGAACTTCTTTTGCTGAGTGTATATTTACCATGATGTACAGTCTATAATGATTTTGGGGGAGGGAGATTCTCTCTCTTCAATAATTTAAGGTTGAAAATGTGGAAAAGAACTATGATATTGTAACTGGTTCGTTTATCAATCTTTTGAGGTCTGTTCACATTTTACAATTACAATTTGCATGTTTAATGGGAGTTTACAAACTGATATTTGACTAGCACTTGCAGATGATGCATGCATGCATGTAGAGTATTATCCAAAATTGTTGTATGTATGTTTACCTGTTGTTTTTTTTCTGTTGTTAAAATCACCCAAGGCCATACTGTCCTAACTTATATGATGATTCAATCAAGCATAACACCACAGACTTAGACTAGAAGTATTTTTACCATTGGATATAGTACAGTGCACACATACTGCATTAGTTGTAGTTGAATTCCCGCTTACTCAAACGTTTATTCTTCTGTTTTGCCTTTTCTTTGCTTTGAATTTGTTTGTAAATTTTAAGACACTTCCCTGTAGTATTATAATTAGGGGGATAGACCTCTATATAAAGCCAATAGATTTCTGTCTTTCCGCACATCCGCTTTACATGTACAGCAGTGATCATTGTTCCTTATCTGTTTATACTTCCCAATACCTGTTCTCTTAAAGCATTTTATTTGTATTTTATGTGTTTTTAAAGGGGAATGAAACCTTTGGAACAAATAGGCTTGTGTAGAAACAGAAAAATCAAAGAATAAGAATAAAGAAAGTTTGAGAAAAATCGGACAAATAGTGAGAAAGTTATGAGCATTTGAATATTGCATTCACTAATGCTATGGAGATCCTCACATTGGCAATGCGACAAGGATGTGTGATGTCACTGATGAACAACTTTCCCTTTGGTGGACTGTAAAATACCCTCAAAATGTCTCTTTTTGCTTTTTCTTATGATGAAACAAACTCTTTATCCATGATGTATTCTTAAAAAATATGTATTACATGCCCTCATGTAGACAGAACATATGATTTATGGATAGATGTGATAAAAGAGGCAATTCTAGTGAAATATATACTAAAGTAATGGGGAGAGTTGTTCACAAGTGACATCACACATCTTTGTCGCATTGCCAATTTGCTATCTCCATAGCATTAGTGATCGCAATATTCAAATGCTCATAACTTTCTCATTATTTGTCCGATTTTTCTCAAACTTTTGTTGATCTGTTTCTTTGATTTTTCTGTTTTCACACAAGCTATCTTGTTCCAATGGTTTCATTCTCCTTTAAAGAGTTGTGACATAAATGAATCTGATTCGAGTTTGTAGAGAATATTGAAAGTACAGTATGTATATGAGTTCAACTGAAGCCTGTGTGTGCAGTGTGCACTCAAATATTCTAATGGCAATGCACTCACTCTGTTCAAATGTACTTTATAATCATCTACAATTCTACATGTATATGCAGTGGTGGATTCAAGAGTTATATTGTAGGCAATTCTTAAAATAAGAGGAGGATCTGCATCCATAATATACGATTAATGCACATTTATGAGTGTGTTATGACGATGCAGCACACTCGAGGGTATTTACAATTATGATAAAGCAAGAGGCGCTTGCGCCGAGTGCTTTTGCATAATATTATGAATGCCCGAGAGTTGCTCGCATCGTCACTAACATCACGAATCTTAAAATTGTTTTATAATACGGGTCGGCAAAATGAATTTTTCATGGAAATCTTGTTCAAATCCCTCCAACTTGTGTACGATCGCACAGACGAAGAGATCACAAGACTGTCAATTATGACATCACAGGCGTATCTACTATGCGTGCCTAAGTAAGCGCATCAAAATCCTAGCCAGCTTCTTTTACTGAACGCGTATCAGTTTTTACGTGCTATATTGGAATTAATGCTGCACAAAAATTGCACAGTGCTGCATAAAAATTGCACAGTGCTGCACAAAAAATGCACAGCACTGCAAGAAAAATGCATGACTGGAAGGTTGCATATAATTAAAGTATGAAGACGTGACTTGAATACGCACTCACCATTGGCTACATCCTTGAACCTGTTTTATAAAAACTGATAGCATTATATGCCATTAATGCAGTTTCGCACTGGCGAACTTCGACCAAATTTTCCCACCAGAAATTGTTCACAAACGTGTATCATGGAAAGTCAATGATTCAAATTCACGTGTGAAAAGGCCCAATATCATGAAGAGCATGGAGGAATGGAAGGAGGTCCCATAGGTCAAGAGCAATGAAAAATAAAAACAAGGGGTGGTATTATGGAAGACTGGAACACTGTCATAAATTTTGTTATTTCTCTCCAAGATGTGACACCGCTATGATTGTCACAAATCGGTATTCTGAACATTGTCATAAATTTTGTTATTTCTCTCCAAGATGTGACACCGCTATGATTGTCACAAATTGGTATTCTGAACATTGTCTTTTCCGTCATATCTCTCTAATTTCCTGCCCATTTTTTTGGAAGCATACCAAACAAAATCATTGTTAGTTCTCAGTGGGAGCCCCTCTACCCAATAGGAAGGCCCCATGGCACGAGGAGCATATATATATACACCCAATACAGTTGCTGTTATCGCATGACTACGCGTATATTGATGCGCTCAATTACAAAGAGTGACAGTGGGCTGTGAAGAATTTTAGAAGAGAAATAGAAAAAGAAGGAAAACAGAAAAAATAAAGGAGGAACTAATTTGTAGGGCCTAACTACAGTGTAGATTGTAGCATGAAAAATATATTTGAAAATTGTCATGATTGATGAGTGAAACTACATGTAATGCCATAATCTTATTCAAATAATATGATTTCATACTTGATATTTACATGTAGTTGGCAGAGTATCAGGATATTTGGTACTTTAAGATATGACCAAATTTATGGCTGCTATCCTCCTGTCATAAATTTGCCATATCTTTTGCTTGTATAAAAGATAATGCGCATTTCAGCATATTTTTAGTGTGCGCTAGAGAAGAAACAAAATTTATAATGATTTTTGTGACAAAAGTTATGATTTCAACCGAAATACTGATTTTGTCATATCTGAGAAAAGATAAAATATGGAGAAAAAAAACCGA
Organism: Lytechinus variegatus; assembly: GCF_018143015.1. Taxonomy (NCBI): domain Eukaryota; kingdom Metazoa; phylum Echinodermata; class Echinoidea; order Temnopleuroida; family Toxopneustidae; genus Lytechinus; species Lytechinus variegatus. The sequence goes on along the minus strand of NC_054740.1, from coordinate 76,441,914 downwards.
TGTTCAGAATACCGCCCAAAGACTAACCTCTGCAAGTACTACAAGAATTAAGTCAAACTGACAGACATGGTTAGCCATGACGACACACATCCTGAGGCCTACTGTGAATGGCTTTCAAAATTAGGAAGAGACCTTGAAATCAATTCTGTTCTTGACCAGTAGTGCAGCTCAGCTTGGACAATCTGTAAGTACAATATGTACTTCTGCACTTGTCTGTTCAAGTTAAAAACAGAAAGAAGGCCAAATACTATATTACAAAAAAAAATTTGGGGGGTGGGGGTAAACTGTATACCTTCAATATGGAGTGTAAACCATAAATTGATTTTTAAAATGGTTACCTTGTAGCCACATGAGCCATTAACAGACATAATTTGAGAGAGATGCCATGTTCCAGGAGTTCCCTGGAATTCAGAATGATCAAAGTACAAGTACATGTAAAGGTGTGAAGGGGTGCCGAGGCAGTGATTACTTTATGAGTGGAAGTTCCTATAAAAAAGTATCATATGAACATACCGTTTAAGTTGTCATTTAAAAGTAACTGTAAGTGGTGGGATACAGAGCCTTCCTGAAGGAATAAACCCCTCGAACCCAGTCATGCCTTGAACATCCTTTTCCTCTGTATGTTTTGAGACATCATTTGTGATCATGTTGCCATTAGATGGTCTAACTCTGTGTGAGGTTTAATATGTTTGTGACTTCATGTAGCTACTGATGAGCATACCTTTACATAATTTTTAGGGACTATATATCTAGATTTATTCAGAACACATGCATGCAAACTTATATCCAGCATGCTGCCTCTTTCAATTACCATAATAATTTGCCAATATGACCTCAGTGAGACCTTATAACAAACAGTGCCATTACACTTCAGTGGTATGTTTGGATCTCATCTTGTGATGAGCTCTGGAATAGGAATACAGGTGGGGGATGAACTTATGCCATTTTGTTGAGCTGTTGATGATTTGTGTGAAAAGTAGATCCTGAATATTAAAGTTAATGAAAAAGAAATGTGAGGAAAAGGAAGAAAGTGGAAGAAAATAATAGGGAAAGAGACAAAGAAAAACTCAATCTCGCGCATGGTTAGTTTTGTCCCAACCCCTATCAAAATACAATAATGCCACCCATGCATATATGCATAGTAATTGACTAGTCATGGTCATTCTTTTATTCTATTGAATTTGTGCCTCTCAGTATTCAAAAGCAGAGGTATGCAATAACAAGTTTTAGTGAGGGCATACATTTAGCCCTTTTTCCATTGCAGCAAATTTGGCAAAGAGTTTTTGAATTAACTGTGGTTTCATGTAGTTCATTTTTTGATAAATTATATGGGATCATTGGAGTCATTTGCATCTCTTGAGCTTCAGCTTAATATTTTGAGACACTGTTTAAAATTAAATTTTCTTTTAACAAATTGCCTTAGAGATACAATGCAAATACATGTAGCTATTAAACTCACTCACATTTTTATTTTTTGTTCTTACTTTAAAAGTGACTTAA